>NC_051176.1:228955590-229579800 GCF_013339695.2 Rhipicephalus sanguineus
TTAGATGCAGGTTTATCCTAGATTTTGCAGTAGCCACTGTCACTGAACGTTTAAAGAAGCTGATTGTGTCACGTGCAAACATGGATGCAAAAATTAACAGTAACAAGCATGCCTTAGGTATTCTTTATACTCATTGCTTATGTCACAGGCTAAAGAAAGTGAGAAGTGCATACCATGGTAATGCTCTCTTTACAGCTGCCAATAAGCTACGTAAGATTTGCGCCACCTTTGCAGAGAGAATAAACAGATAATAGACAAACAGTGCACTAACATTCATTTCGTAGAACACATCAAAAATTTACCGATTGCGGTACAAGTGTGGTATATGTTTCTCTTCGCTGTTGCTGCTTCTCCAAAGAGCAAATGGGCCGCTATGTTACCAGAGATTAACGAAACATCAGGAGTCATAAACTAGAGGTTTACCAGCTAATATAATCTTGCATTGTCGAGAGTGTAAATGCACGCCAAAATTAAATGAATGCGTAGTTTCATACAACAGTGGAAGTGTAAAACCTGTAATGGTAGAAGCTTGGCATATCGATAGTAGTGGAACCGCATGTTGTGAGCCATCTGTCGGCTGACTTGCATGACGAAGAAATCAATTCCTGAAGTGTTATCTCTCACGTAAAGCCCAGTGTGCCGGATTGATAAGATGTCTCCTATCCCGGCTCATGCGGGTAAAGGTATTTGTGTCCACTTTCTTTTCCACCACTGTATGCCCTCTTCTTTGGTTGCTGGTTGTTGTGTTGGCCCCACTTCTTTCTTGTGCCTGCCGTTTGGCATGCCTACCTTTGTTTTAAGGTGAATCATTACCAATTTGTTCAGCTTTCTGTCATTCTAAATATTCTTCACCAGCTTTGAATAGGTTGAACATGAGTCCAGTATTGCCGTGAACGAACTGCAGACATGATGCCGAGCACGTGTGGTTAGCCTTTGAACTGCATGTGAAAGCCCAAGATTTCTGGTGTCAGCATTGCAAGGCACTTATATTCATAAGTTCTAGCAGCACATCTGCCCTCATCAAAACAGCACAGGAGAAATCGGCCTATTAGTACCTTGTAACTGCAAATAATCCAGATCTCGGAGTTCGTTATTGTTCACAGTCAATCTATTTGAAATGAATTGCAGGGGTTGACATAACCTCGGAACTTATACATTTGTGTGAAATTTGTGTGAAGACTCATCCAGCCATCACGTCACTGTAGATCCACAGTAAACAGGGCAAAAAATTCAACAAATGCACCTGCAAAGATCTGAAAGGTGTTCTGAAAAACACAGTAATGCTGAGGCTTTTTGTAAGAAATGTTGTCTGATACATATCATGATAATAAATGAAAGGGTGGCAGGATTGCATTGTCCACACAAACTTGGTGATGTTTAAGAATGGTCGACGAAGTATACGTTCTGGTTGATCATTTAATACACTAGACAAGAACGAAGAAGAGACCAAAACAACACCAGCAAAATTTCAATGATGATCAGTACCACCCCTCCCAACTGTCAGTTCTGATGGTGCCCTGATTAGAATCTTTTGGTCAGTAGATGATTACCTTTTATTTATTGAGTGCTGAGAGGTTCGAGACTACGGCAAATGCACTCACTTTCTACGAGAAAAGTGATGCTAGTTTGAACGTCACGTCTGCTGTTCTGAGCAATGATGGCACTCAATTTGGGACCCAAGCATATAGGTCAGTGGCTGCTACACATGCTGGACATAAAGCAGTCTGTTAGGCCAATTATATACTTCAGTTTGGCCCATTCAGTGCTGGTGACAAATGGCATCAATGTTTGTTGCATAAGACCTGTGTTGAATATTGAACAAATATGCTGTGTCCATTTGCATCTCTGCCATTTCGCAGACTGATTTGTTCACATTTTCCCCCTAGTTGCCATTATTTTATCGCACTCAGCGAGTAGTGCTTCTATTGTTCGGACGAAGAGGACGGAAAGCAATAGGCGAGCCCAGGTTTTCGTTAAACACTACATATGAAAAAAAACAAGTAATGGATTCAAAGAAAGCATGGGAAAAAACATTTAAACCTCTTTTATTGCGCTTTATGGAAATTTGATTTCATTCTTATGCTGCAGCATTCACAGCGATACAGTTATACAGCACACTTATGAATAATTAAATTTGTAAGGTATGGCCTACCAGAGTAATCTATTTATTTGAGTATAAGTACTCTTTAGTCTTCACGTTGTGTTTGAGCATAGGAATATGAACAAAAAAATATAAACAATTAAAACCATACACCTTACTTGGATGACGTGGTTAGCTGTGCCTGTCCTCCACAAAGTTTTCTATAAAATTTCATGCCTTCCCATCGTGCCAAAAAAGGAAAGTTCTGCACGCAGCGCATTCACGGCACACTAACGCAACACGCTCACACCATCTTGGACGTGAAGGACGTTAGCATACATTGTAGCTTTTTTTTCTGTGCTGTTTCACTTAGATTTGCAAACTCAAGTGCCAGTGCACTTGTATTGGCACAAACAATCTTTAGCGAATTGCATCTGATGCCAACATATGTGTATGTGTATTTGCGTATGTGTATTTTCAAGTCTATTACAAGGAGGGGGAGGAATAAACTTTTATTGAGACCAGCAATTTGTTTGGAAATGAAAAAGTTATTTCGAGGAGTGTCTCCCCTTAAAGGACACTAAAGGGAAACCTTAGATCAGTTTATACAAATAAATTATTATTTAAGGTCTGTAATGTCATTATTTTACTTTCATAGGTAATAAGTAGAAGAGGAAATGAAGGCCAGTGTTTCACTTCTTGAATTTCATGCTAAAACTCACCACATACAGGTCAACATGATGTTGCGAAGATCACGTCTTTTGGTATTTTGGCCACACTGGTTCGCTAAAATTCTGTGAACCTTTTGTTAAGATTTGGGTCTGTAGGAACACAATGTAAAGATTATTGCCCGTAGCAGGCGCTGGCAAATCTGATGTCACGGAGAGCTGGTGTGGGAACGTCTATGCAGCATCGCCTCGTGTATCTTCTTTTTGCGCATTGTCTTGCTGCCAATGCCAGAAAGCAGAGCTAGTTGGTAGGGATTCATGATAAATGATGGTAGGCATGCAACACGGACACAAGAAAGAAGTTGGGACAACACAAACGCCGACTAAACTTTGTTCGTCTAGTCGGTTAGTCAGCATTTGTGTTGTCCTGACTTCTCTCTTGTGTTCTAGTTTGCATGCCTACCGTCTTTCATGAATCGCCTGCCAAGCATCTTCTCGCGTAAAGAGTGGTGTCGTTGGTACTCTGAAGTTGTTTGCACTAAATGACAGAAGTTGTTTTTCTCTTTAAAATCTTTTTAACCCGTTTCCTACCACAGACGATCTGAGTTCGTACATGGTTTGTACTGCTCCTACCGAAGAACTGGGCTTGTCCACGCTGAAAGAAGCGTTTGCGTGCGCTGCAATTAAGATACTCTGATTCAGTTTGCTGCGCTGTCTTTGACTTACTCAGATAGTGCAGTAAAAAATATAAAAACACGCTCAAAGCATGCATTTTATTGAAGACAGGCGGGATTCTCGCAGCTTGAATTAGAAAAGGGTGTACATGCGCGAGTGCCGGCAACAGCTTTGTTCAGCTTGTTCGCTTAAGTTTTGTGGAACGAAGAATATCAGTGCCCCTGCAAGTGTGGCAGCGACTACACAGAATATTCTTTTTTCTAAATCCTCAGATTCGGATGACCACCGAATCTCAACGTATCGACAGTGCACGGCAATAGTTGTAAAGAAACCTCCAACGTCACGATGCATCCAGGGCTTTTTTTACGGGCTCCTTTTCCCCGCACATTATTATTTTTTTAAATTTCAAAGACATTTTCTGCACCAAAGACTGAATACAAATTAGGGCACCTTCTGTGTTGCAGGGCAGTGAAGCCAATCTTCCGCATACTTTCAAAAATATTTTTCTTTTACCTTGCGAATAAAGTGCCTTTAAAAAGTTTTTTAGTTGTTTCGGGACACGTGAAATCAAATGGGCAAATAAAAAAATGGTATTTTTATAGTTTTTTAACAAAAAAACTCGGTAGGGAAAGAGTGGTTGATTGCATATTTTAGTCAAAGATGGCTGGCATAAGAAAAAGCGACATGGAGTCTCAAAGCACACAGCGAGGACATCCGTTGACGTACTTTGTAGCTAATTGGGTTTGCACACCAGCCTTGGCAATCAACTATGTACTAGAACGTTACGGACATGTGGACTGATACATGCTGCCTTTTATTTGACTTGATATGGTTTAAGCCTTTGGTCAAAGTTATTGCAACTGGTTTCATTGATGTTATTGCTCCAAATTTAGCAAAAGCAGTTTATTTGTTTTTATTCAATTCTGTTCTAGCATGCCTGGAAAAGTACTTCAAAGCACACCCAATCTGGCTGACTGCACTACCTCAAGAAAACTGCCTTTCTACCATCTGCAAGTTCCTAAGAAGCTACTTTATGAAGCAAGCCAGCAGGGCGTACGTGTTAGGCATGGCAGCACGGAGAACAAATAAACAAGTATTTGGTGCAAGATGCATTCATTGATTCCGTGCTGCTTCAACATGTGGCTGTATGCTTGGCCACGTGTAGACACAGCAAGTAAACTCGTTAACCTCGATGGTAAAAGGTTGTCTATAATCACGTTAAGAAGCACAATGCCTTATTTTTGTAAATAATTGCATAGCTCGACTTTGACTCAGGCGTCCAACACCCATCGTTATCTACCCATTATCTGCCCATCACCCAGCATACACCCAGCATGTCCATCACCCGTCGTCCACCCATCATCTGTCCACCATCTGTCCATCACCCAGTATCCACCCACCATCCGTCCATCAACCGCCATCTGTCCACCATCCGTCCATCACCCACCATCTGTCCACCATGCGTCCATCATTACCCAGTACCATAATCCACCAAGATGGTGGGTAGTGGGTCCCATCATGCCCACCATTGTTGCAGCGCGCGGGAATAACTAAAACTTATTTTGCATTGTACTCGCAGTTCGCTTTGATCAGTTTCCTTTGTTTCTGAATAATCGTGGATTGGCGGAAGAAGCTTTCCAGGTCCTTGATTTTCAGGAAACGGCGCCTCGACACCAACGAAAGAGGAGGGATATATTGTGGCCTATGCACATTCGCTTGCGGACGGCTCTCTTTGCACTACCCAGTTAGTGCCAGGGCTGCGATGAGGGCGCTGGTGGCACTGTTTTTCGCTGCGCCGCCTGGGCAGAGTCTGACGTCTATCTAGAAGATCGGTGTAAACAAGTCTGTAACATGAAAATTTTCGCTTTTGGTGCTTAGTTCATATTTATTTACTTTTATTTTCACTAAAAAAAGGAGTAATATTGCTGCGTGCGGGGATACAGGCAAGCATTCTCGGTTTTGTTCTTTTCACTTTTTTTTAACGCATTCACCCTTCGCTAGGTGGCGCCACCGTCCCGGCTTGGGCACGTAAACGCTATCCCGCTAAACTAAAACACGCTTTCCGCAACCAACGTTTGCGGCACGGTAACGCTATTCCTTTAACCCCCGCTATCACGCTAATGCTAAACTATAACTGTCTAGTATCTCTTACGGACGTAAACTAAAACGCCCTGTTGAATGTCAACAGCAGCAAACGTTCGGTAAAAGTCTGACCCGGGTCTGTCCCAAAATTACGGGATGTGCCCACAGAGTTGGTTTTCGAAATGCGCAGACCACGAAAAACAAGCCGCGTGTTCTCTCGCTTGGGAACGGGAACGGAGCGAGTGCTACAGCATGACGCATTCTGCGCCCGTTTCCTGGCTGGGAGGAAATTCAGCTCACTTGTGGTTGCTTTCTTCCTGTTCTGTGGACACCCGTACGTCTGCTGTGGCGCTATATGTATTCGTTGAATTCAGAAGTCTGAATTGCGGTAACTTTTAACTCGCGAAGCAAAACACTCTCCATGGCGATGGAGCCGACGTGCGGGCTCTGCTCTATAAGTCACGAGATGTTGTTACGCCATTAAAGCCTGCGAATAAAATAAAATAAAAATATTTTTTTTAGTGGTTTGTCAAGAGGCTACGTTACTGTTCGTGTTTGAGTCCGAAATTGAGCGCCGGTAATATTTGCCCTTGCGCAATAACGCCTGCAGGGTCAGTATGTGTCACGGTTCGCGGCCGTGTCTTACTGTCAGATGAACACAAAATTTGTGGGTACATCGACATCGCTGATCATGCTTCGACCGCAAGGTTTGAGCAAAAACGTCATAGATTTTTTTGTGGGTACGTCGACTTCGCCGATCATGCTTCGACCGCAAGGTGTGAGCAAAAACGTCATAGTTTTCTTTTTTTTTTTAGATGATGTGTCGTGATTTTCAGGGTTTCGACACTTGGGGACGTTTCGTGATGAATAATACGTCAATATGACTAGCGGGACGTTCAAATTGTAGAGAAGCCTTGGAACATAGTAACGGGTTGCCCTCTCCAGCGCCTTCTAGAGGGTCGTCCTCTTTGGTTGCTTGTAAAAGGACGCCGCTCGCGCAGGGAGTTCGTGCCTTGCCGTGACTGTCGCCATTACACATTGTCGTTGAGTCCCGTCTATTAAACACCTTAACAAAATAAACATACTTGCTTTTTTTTTTTCTCTCCTCTGAAGGCAGGCGGGAGGATAAACATAAAATAGAGGTAATAGCGTGTCACCTTTATTGCTTGGTCGTCACGCTTGTAATACATCGAAAATGTTTACATAGGTGAGGCTGCAGGCGGCAAATGCGAATCTGGAGTCGTCAAAACTAATGGTGTTAGTGACTTGAGGTTAGAAAAATACAATTTCTTCAACTCGTAAGCACGGCGCAACGTCGCAAACTAATGTGAACTATAGTCGGTTGCAACGTAAGAATAAATGTAAGGTCCGCCCCAGAGCGGGCGCTGTTTCACCCAGAGAACATTTGCTATTTCCGGGACGTCAAGCATCGTTCGTGTATTTCTACTAGGTGATTTTGTCATACAGACACATGTTCCTGTCGCTGGTTTTCGGTCGGAAACCTGAACTTTTTGACAAATTTCGGCAAAGATTCTGACGTCAATACTCCGTCAAACGTAATATTTTAAGTAGGCATGACGAACTTTTAATTCTTATTTTATGTAGTATTTATATTAGCAGCGAAATGGTACATGCGGTTTGGACGGAAACCACCCGCAGCACATATTCTTCGGTGGTAACCGACTAAGGTCTGATGGTTGCGCCACTGAGAGTGTTCCTCAAGTGTAGCCGATATATATTACGACATTGTTTCGGTGCCGAAGGTGTCGAATATAAGGCAATCGACAGCAGCACGGCTGTATCCGCTTGTGTGCCCTCCAGGTGATCGCGAATTGCGACGCGATCGCCTGCTCTCTCTCCTGCTGTTTGGTAAGCTGTCCGTGACGCTGTTTGCTGGCCTAGTTGCTTCATAATTTTGATGAAAGAAACCAGCGACAATAAACAAACGACAACCTGTCGTGTCTGCGTTTTCTCTCGCGGTTTTCTTCCACTACTTGCAAGCTATGTTTTTGAGAGAGGAAACAAATACAAAATCGAACACGGCAATTGTTTTCCTGTCACATCAGTTTTGTATCACTCCGGCGCGCTTGGTGGCCGGTTATGCCGCTACTCATTGTGCGGTCTGATATATATATAGCAGCATAACGGACCACTGAGCGAGCGCCACGACCACGACAAAACCTCGCGATATCTTGCCCCTGATGCGACAGCCTTCGGTGTCATAACGTCCTGACACGTACACCTTCAAGGAAACTAAACCGAAACGGGTCTTTAGAAAGCTGTTATATAACGTAAGTTATAGAGGTTGCTCTGAAGCTTGCCGGTATTTTCACTTAATCAAAAAAAAAAAAGAAAAGCGGATATTTCAAAATATCGTGTCAATACTCTTTTAACGGTCTACTGGCTTTAGTGAGGCGCACAAGCTACGTCGTCGCATGGAGATTATGCGGGAATTTCGAGGTTGCGTCGCATCCCTGCTGAGACTCCGCTTGCCGTCAGAACGGAGTCAACGGTAACATTGCATTGAACTTCGGCTGCTGACTTGCGCACGAATGACCTCGTCTTGCGCATGTTAGCTGCCTTTAATTAAGTAGCAATTGTTAATTTCTAGACAGAGCTTTTGGTCCGCCGCGGTGGTATAGTGGTTACGGTGCTCGGCTGCTGACCCGAAGGTCGCGGGTTCGATCCCGGCCGCGGCGGTCGCATTTCGATGGAGG
The DNA here is from genome assembly GCF_013339695.2 of Rhipicephalus sanguineus. Classification (NCBI taxonomy): domain Eukaryota; kingdom Metazoa; phylum Arthropoda; class Arachnida; order Ixodida; family Ixodidae; genus Rhipicephalus; species Rhipicephalus sanguineus. Next base: position 228,963,813 of record NC_051176.1, read on the forward strand.
CGAAATGGTAGAGGCCCGTGTACTTAGATTTAGGTGCACGTTAAAGAACACCAGATGGTCGAAATTTCCGGAGCCCTCCACTACGGCGTCTCTCATAATCATGAGAGACGCCGTAGTGCTGGCGTCGATTCTGGTTTAATGGTCTCCTTCCTTCGCTCCGGTGGCATAAGCCTACACCGTCATCACATGAAATCGTAGCTTGGTCGAAGGTGAGCCGATCGCGGAGGTAGTGCAAAACCAGGTGTGGTGCCTCCGATCCTGGAGGCAGTGCGAAACCATGCTAGGTGCACAGTGCTTTCGGAGGGTGACGGGGCAGGATAAGTACATCTAGGGAGCCTCCATGACTGGCCATTCATGCAGGCTTCCTCACACATCGACTGAGAAGAAAAAGATGGCTTTCGCCTTCGAGTCCTCACAAGGGACCCTGAGATTGTTTTGTTCCACGGTTATGTTACAACACATGATGACCGCATGGGGTGCGCCCCTGGGAAAAAGAAAAGATGCTTGAGGCCAGTCACGTCTGTGTAGCCCATGAGCATACTTATATATATATATATATATATATATATATATATATATATATATATATATATATATATATATATATATATATATATATATATATATATATATATATAATAGTAAGTATCTTTGTAAGTAATTTGGCAGATGAAGAGCGCGTGCGCTGGTAATTCGATTCGCTTGTGTGAAGTATACTTGCAGGTTAGGCAATGATTTGTTAGGGCCGCAAAAGTGGTGAAAGTGGCGGACGAAAAAATGGTGATATGTACTATCGCGATAAAAAGAAATGCGAACAGTGCGGCACCTACACGCTGCGCTGTTCGAACTTCTTTTCAAGCGCTTGTGATCTGGCTGTTAGTAAAAATGCGCTAGAGTCGTTCATAATCAGGGTGTCGGAACGAAATGTTTTTCGTTTCGCTTTTAGTTTCGTTCCACCGCAAAAAGTTCCGTTCCGTTTCTGTTCCGGAACGAAAAAAAAAAAAATGTTCCGTAACGGTTCGTAACGGTTTTTTTACGGAAAAATTTGAAGTTAAGGTAATCATAACGAACATTGAATTTGTGATGTAGTTACTTGCCCTGCTCTTAGGAAAGTGGGACAAGGGTAAAATACGTTCTTCAGAGGAGCGGGAGTAACTGTACCACGAATTTCTACCAACTAGCACAAACCAGTATTAATTTCAAAGTCATAGTATTTATTTTCTCAAAAGAAAAATACGAATTTTTTAGTGGGCTCATTGCTTTGTGTCAAGGGAGTGAGCACGATCTCAGAAGCAGCACGTCATTGAGTGTACTCTCTGATATGCGAGACCGCTGTTCTGATAAAGAGATCGCCAGGCCTGCGCGACACACGCAGCACAGTAACAACGAAAGCTGGAAGAGCGGACTTTGTAGAGCCCGCTGGAGAGTCTCTTGGGGCAATAACACAAGTACACATGCAAGGTACCCACTACGCCATAAATCATCCCAATTCTTCTGAAGTAGAGAAGTTCCCACTATGCCATTTTTCGTCATTCTTCGGAGTCTCGTGGTACACGCTACACATCTGTAAGGCATTATGTGCACTTTGCGCTGTGACTGATGATGATGAAGAATTACTGGCTGAGCACTTTGCAGTGGGTGGGAAGCAGTGTGGCGGAATGGGCGCCTCCATTCCATTTCAATTATTATACTTGCCCCAATTCCATTCCTTTCAATTCCTCGGAATGAAAAAACTTAGCCCATTCGCACTCTGGGTATGGCCGGGCAGTTCAATTCCATCAATGTAATTCCTCCACGTAAGAAAGGTATCTTGATAGTTTTATTGAGTTAAGAATGAACGCCCTATAAAGCTGATGTCATTAAATGCATTAAGAACTGAGTACGCAAAACAGGTTACCAAGGTCGAGGGATAGAAGCTTGGTTACATATCTCGCGCAGTACAACCACCCTACTAATTCCCATAGGGGCAGTTCTCCCGCTACCTATAGTATTTGCATGGTCAGCATGTTTGAACGAATGGTGGTGTTTTAATATTGTTTATGCTTAAATGTGTTAATGCTAAAATGACTACGTAGCCTATTTTTATGCTGACAAAAGTAGTATTCAGGAAGACTAAGCAGTTTTGCCACGCGTCTGGAGCGGTTGTGAATATGGAGAAAAATAAGATTTGGTTAATGAGGAATAAGACCCTCTGTAAACAAAAATTAGCCGAGATGGGAGCTTTTCCAGCACATGAGCCCCCAAAACCCCCATGCCCCAATCATTTACTCCGTGGTAGCGGAGTGAAGTCGGCACATGTCGTCGAAAAACGCCCCGTGCTTAATGAGGGAGTTTATGAACGACATGACCTTGTTAAACTCCCCACGGAGTTTTAGGTCACGTGGTTAGAAACTCCCTATGGGAGGTTTAAAAAGTATTTTTGGTCGTGACATGCGTGCCGTGGTTAAAAACTCCCTATGGGAGTTTTAAAAACCATTTTTGGTCGTGACGTGCGTGCGTGTGTGAATGTGAGTGTAGCACGCCGGTGTGAAGCTCCAGTGCCTTGTGTGGGTCGCCGTGTGAGCATTTGTCGACAGACAACGAAGTTATCAGTGCAGCGAGGATTTGCAACGGCCGGTTGGTTTGTGTAGACGTGTAGGACTATTTTCTCCACTGAACCGTTCTGGTCAGAGACAAGTTCAACTCGCGCCAGCGTCCGACCGCGAACACATCGAGCTGGCTGTCCCGTGTTTATTCTCCCGTCAAGCGGCAATGCCCATGCACACGAGTGCAAGCCTCCGACACGCCACGGATACCTCGCTTCAACGTGCCGAGTTACGAAGAAGTGCGAAGAATAATTTCATCGGTAACAAAAGTAAGCTGTTGCGATCGTCAGCGGGTTGTTTCTGGAGTTTCACCGGCTAAAACTTCGAAGCAGTAAGAAGTAGGCTTCGCTACGTCGTCGGCATCAAGCCGGCCGGCGGCCGGTGTGAGAGCTGCGCCGGCGACGCGCTCGCTCCGACCACCGGCAACGCTTGCTTCTCGGAGTGTCACCGAAACGATGTTTCACCGGCTGCAACTTCTAAGCGGTAAGAAGGCTTCGCTACGTCGTCGGTACCAAGCCGGCGACGTAGCGAACTCGCACCGCCACACCGGTCGCCGTGGTGAGTTCTACGAGCTCGCACCGGCCACCGGTGAAGCAAAGAATATGTTTCACAGAAAATAAAAGCTGCTGGAATGAATAAGCTTAAATTGTCTCTTTTGCGCCATGCAACCACCGCTGTCAAACGTCTAGCGAGAAGGCGAGCGCCGATACGAGACAGATTGAACCAACGTGCGACCGCCGATGTACTGCGAGCAACAGGAACCGCGACTACGAGCCGTCTCGTTCGTTGAAGTGCATCGCTCCGTAGCTTAACGCGGACAGCGGACTCGGATAGCGGCAGTGTGTGTGTAAAAAAAACGGCGACGAAAACTGTACAGCAGCAAGTATTTTGTGATCGCGAGCTGTCGTTCATCGTATAGCCGTACCGTACTCCTGGGAGAGGCCTAGCGACGCCGTCGGCCACAACGCGGTATAGGGAACCAGCGCTGGAGTTTCCGTGCCGCCCTGGCGGTCAAAGCGCGCACTTCTCAGCCGCTCCCGCGGACGACACGCACAAGGATGGCTACTAGCGAAGGCGGGGCGGGCACTGAACGCCGAACAAAAAAAAAAGGAGGCCGACGGTTACTGCAGCGTGTATAATTATCATAACTACGTAGGAATGAGAGGTGATATATCTTTCTACGTCTTTCCTGCGAAACCATAGGAGCAAGAACGGAGGCAACGTTAGATACAAGCTGTCAGGCGAGCGGGGTAAGTTCGGTCCTCTCTGGCGGCGTCGAGCTGGGGTCTAAAGTGAATTTCGCGTGTTTCATTGTTTTATACAACAGTGAAGACGGCCAGCTATGGGTGCACTTGAGGCACGTCAGTTGACGACGTTGCATCGGCTAAGTTATTGAGCTCGAGTGCTACCGCTGCGACGTGCTTGCAGGCGCCGTCGCTGCCGGCATTGCAGGAACAGGTGGCCCCACTTATCAGGCGCTGAGACGACAGCTAGAGGCGAACACATAAAAACTGCATTAAGTAAACGTTCACAAGTTTTCGTTCGAAATGAAAACATGTAGTGCCAGCGTTGCGATCACGCACGGAAGTCAACTCGCTGTACGATTAAACCAACTGTGCGATTTACTGCGTACAGCGTCGCGCTTATTTCACACAACTACACGCGCCGTAAGGAAACAGGACAGGAACACGCGGTAATAACCGATCTAGCATCAAATGCTCGCTTACCTGAAGTGTGACATCACCTGGCTTGGTACACCTGGCTTGGTGTACTTGAGAGTGGCATTTCCCTGCAACTTGAGAATCCATGTCACGACACGACACCGTCTCTTCCACATCGTACACGTATTTCGCCTTGCACAGCTTCGCCCCGTTTTCAAGTGCTTTTCTACGGAAGTGGTCCTCAGGCCATGTTATTTTACTAAAACCATATCGGAGCACAACTGGCGCCATAGCTGTCGACAACTTAAACAAGCACGGGACCGCGAACCCGGGAACCACGCTAGCGGGTTTAGGCAGGCGCGCTCGCCGCGGCACACTGCGAAAAATATATAAAGCTTTGCAAATTTTCTTCAGTATTCTTTCGCTTGATGGCGCTAGCTGAATGAGCATTCGCAGAACCTTGTTAATGTTTTATTTTCTCTCTCTCAGAAGCTTGAACCGAAGCGAAACGACGCGCACAGCCTAAACATATGCGAGCTGCAACAAATGTCGTCGGATCGAGCGGCGGACTTATGCCGCGACTTCCCGCCAGGCGCATTTTTTCGGCGCGCCACCTATCCAGCGCTGGTCTCCCATATACCGGCGGGGCGACGCATTTCTTCGCCGGTGTTGCTCGTGAATGTGTGCCGCTGAAGCGTTCGTGCACGGCCGCTCGTGGTTCGTGTACGATTATGTGCATTTTACAGACTCACGCACAGTACTGCTAAGGCGGATACATCCCATGCGACAGAGTGCCAGCTGATAATCAAAATTCGCTAATTAAGAAGGCGTTGAATGTTAGGCGGGTTTATAGTAAAAGATAGGTGTGCCTCAGTGGTATCTATAAGCTCATCACAAATTTACACGTACGCCATGAATGTTTGTTGCTTAATTTCGGAGAAAGAAGTGTCCCATCTGAGCCACATTGGAGGTCAAGATGTGGTGCCTATATATACTCGGTGACCAAAGTTTGGTTGTGAAGCGCTGGTGGTGAGTTGTTGTCAGTGTGAGTGTTGTATTACTTTGCGAACGTTGTGTGCATGTTTGTGTACGTGTGATCCAGTTTGCGTGTTTCGATGCTAATTTAATTAAAGAGCGAAAAGCATTTTTTTCTTTTTGATGGTTATAAAAATTTACTCCCATATTTACCTGGAAAAGCTCCCCTATGGATGTAAACAAAAACTCCCCTCTGTCCATCCAAAAACCCCGTTCTGTTGGGGAGTAAATTTTTTACTCCGTCCGGACGGTGTTTTTAAAACCCCCATCAGGGCGTGCGCTAGAGGACAAGCCACTTACTCCCATCTCGGCTTATTTTTGCTAACAGTGTAGATCTGCTGGTATTAGTTCGAACAGTGCACCGCTCGGGCACCTTGTGCCTTTGTATTGAATACGGAACACTGGGCCGCACTGCTCGTCAGCACTCACGCTTGTCCTGCGCTCCTCGCAAGCATAGAAGCACTAGCGTGGCACTGTGGTGGAAGACCCGACTGCCACGCAGAGGGCGCGGGTTGAAATGCCATCCGATCCTAGAAATTTGTTTCTCATTTATTTTTTTTATATCACGCGATAGCGGTCACAGACACCGGCGGCGGTGGACAACTATGGCGCCAAAATCAGCCGTTGTGATCTCATAAGAGCTTTCGCTGTAACAAACTTCAGCGCCGACAATGCCCTCTCTACGCTGGCCTGCGTGACAGGCGCGCAAAAATCCACTTGCGTTAATATAAACATGTCTGGTTGCCACTGTTTTCGTTTTTCGCACAATTTCAACATATCTTTGCTTTGGAATTCCTGCCTGAGGTACGCGCTAATACTGTACCCTGAGATATGCTCACATTGCACGAGCTCAGTTGCTCCGGATCGCGAAGTTTTCTCGTGAACCAAAAAACGATTGAAAAAATTTCGTTTTCACTCCGGAACGAAATAATAGATAAAGTTTCGGTTACGTTTTCGTTCCAGTCCAAAATATCGTTTTTTTCGTTTTCGGTTTTCGTTCCGTTCCGACACCCTGTTCATAATACAGCGTCTTTTTGTTACCGCCAAGGTAAGAGCGAAACCAAGTGCGAACAGCGGCGTACAGGGCGCCGCGCTGTTCGCATTCTTTTGCATCGCCCCGTTACATCACGACGCCCAGCCTAAATGGTCTGGTTCGAAAATGTGGCATTATTTTTACGAACCTTATTTAACGGAAAGTGCGGAGGACCTTTTGACAGAAAGCGCGGACCAGGGAGAGGATGCTTTCGCGCAATGTGTCAAAACATGTTTTTACATGCGCAGGCTACAGTTAATCACGTACTGTGTACTGTGGGGAAGTATGCACTGAGAACGGCCGGAGTGCAACGGAATTTTAGGCCGCGGAGAACGCCTAATATGAGACAATGTAGATATGCAGTAGCCACCGTGCGTAATTTTACGTCTGGAGTAGTATGAGGACATATGTCGCAAAAAAAAAAAAAAGCTCCCAAAAGTAGAGTTCTTTGATAGCTGAACGTATGGGAATTAAAAACAGAAGAAAAAGAAGGTGCCACCATTATCGCTTGCCGGACATGATTCAGAGTCTGGAACGTTGAGAACGCAGCGTGGCGCATGACCTCAGTGCCCGCAATGCGCGTGATGTCTTGGGAGGCAACGTTCTTGCATCTGGGCCATATCCGTTAACCAATAGGTTGCCCGCGTCGCCTGCGGTCGTGGTATTTCAGGGTTGTGAATCGAATTCGACAATTACGGGTCTTGCAATTTTGCCAAGATTACTTCGGTATAGTACACAGCATACTAAGCGACGCGATGTGGGTATGGGACAAATAGAGTACCTGGCATGTTAGCAGCAATTTGGAAAATGTGTTAGCGGAGGAGGTCGCGTGAAAGGCCAACGGGTGCTCCATAAATGCTTATAGAACAAACCAGTGTTGTGAAGTATCTGTGAGTGTTTACCTGGCACGTGCTCGACCGACTTGTGAGCCTCGAAGTTACCAGACTGGCGTCTTGTGTATGTGAAATCACCATCCATCTTATTCTGAACTGCCCCACTTCCGATCGTCCTCGCACGACGACAGCATTTTACCGCATCGTGTAACCTGGGTTTCACGAAAGGACATTGCGTCCAATAACCGGGTCACGAATTCGTTCCATTACTACATTTTGCGTGCGCCTTTTGAGCCTTGCGTCCGCCGCGGGCTTATCGCAAGTCATTTCAGATTGTGTAAATATAGTTATTGATATTCCTATTTACTTCGTGGTCAGTTGCTGAAAATCACAGCCAGAAATTTAGTTTGCTTCGAGCGGCGGTCATGTGTCTTGAGGCACTGGTTCGAGCGATAAAGAGATGTGCCTCAGTAACGACAGGCCTGGCTCATTTCGGGCATCGTAGCTCACGAGCAAGAAAGTCACAAGAAGGCAAAGAAGAGGACATGCACAGGGGCGTAGCCAAGGGGGGGGGGGGGGGGGTTGGGGAGGTTGAAACCCCCCCCGAAATTTTTCAGTTTTGCATGCGTATATATACACGCACACATACAAACGCACGCACGAACATACATAAAGTATGATTGAACCCCCCCCCCCCCTCGAAAAAAATTTCTGGCTACGCCCCTGGACATGCATATTTTAGTTGCATGTCTGCTCGGGCTTTTTCTTTTTAATCTTTAAAGCTTGTGGCCACCTTTTCCTACATACGGAGACTTGCTGAAGATACGCCTGACATGTGCAGTCCCTGCAATGAGCCGCCAGGTGGCCACGAGGTGGTGCTGTCTTTAGTGAGGCAGCATGTTCCCTTGTTCGCTCGTTGAGGCATCGACCTGTTTGGCTGATATATAGGCCCGGTCGCATGACTAGGGAATGCGATGGACGACCGCCCGCTGGCATGGCGCGTATTTCGTACAATGCTTTCTTCTACAGGTTTCGCTGTAGAAAAAACGGGAAATCAAGGAGATTGAGGAGGAGGTGAGCGCGTGCGTCAGTGCAGCGTCAGTGCTTCTAACAAGTGTCGTAGCTCTCTGGCAGATATTATCAGTTCGTAGAAACGACATTAGGAGCAAATCAATGCTGTGTATCTGTTGGCGTCTGTACGTGTTTGGCTATATGTCGAGCCGCGCGCGCGGAAATAAATTTCACTTGGTACAGCGAAGCCATTGTCTGTCCTCCCTTTGCCCCTCGGTTTTTCAGCTCCGCTGCTCGAACCAGTATTAGCCATGAACCAACTAGCTCAGTCGCTACAACAGCCCAAACATTGCAGGACAGTGCTTCGGCATCCGTGACGTCACGCCGACGTTCGTTGGGCTTTGGGCGCGGTCTCATCTAGCAACGAATATCTTGCCACGAAATCAACCAAAGCGTTCTAAAAGGATGTCAGTGCTCAGTTTAAGCTGATTAAACGCTTCTTTTCGGGGTTCGTTTGCTATAGATATTGCCTTGTCCGATAGAATCGCGTGCACGCCGAGCGGCACGCGTTGACGTTCGATTTCCGAGCGTTGATCCGTGTGCCTTGTTTCGCTTTGAGAAAACGGTCGCGTGCGTGTCCTTTTGTCGGGGGTGGCGCTCGACGCACACGAATGCCATCGGGTGGTAAAGTGTTTTCCTGACCCGTCAGCAGAATGGCTCGTCGCCAAGGGACAAACCGGTTGAAACGGGACAGGAGGAGCTTTTCTCCTGGGTGGAGCTCGTCGCCAAGCGGATTTCGCTGCCTTTCCTGTGTACACAAGGACCACAACTCTAGGCTTTTACGAACCCGCAGTGGTACTGCGAGAAAGCGCGCCTCCGTGGTGTAATACCGTATGTACGGGAGCGATTGGTAACTTTGAGCAAATAACGTTCTGGTCAAGCCCGCTTTTTAAAGAAATTTTATTTCGCCAACTCCGCTGTTTCCCGACGAAATATATATTTTTTATTTCAATTTGTTGTTGTTGTTGTGGGGACGCACGTCAGCAGCCATCCGCTAAATAGTCGTTACGCTGCCGCTGGATAAAAAGATACAGCGGCCGTGGTCGTTGTATGTCTTTTTCACGCGGTTCATAGTCTCGACGGAGATATAACGTCCCCGCGAGGCCCTGCGGTTATGAGGTCGGTCGTGTAGAGCGGGGCTACGGATTAATTTGGACCGCTCGGTATAAATCTCGGTGCGCAGCCGGTGCGTCACGCGTTTTCATTCCCCGTCGGAATGCCGCTGTCACGGCCGGCTATCGAACCCACGGCCTTGTGCTCAATCTGCGAGAAACCGCTAAGCTTGCAGTCTTGCGGGGTCTGTTTGCAGGCTCATGCTTATTTAATTTCCGGTCGATGGCCGATGTCGTCTTGAACAACCTCGGCTGTTAAACCCAAATTTGATTTCTTCGTGATTCGGGCTGTCTTCGTAGCTGTGCTCTGTCCAGCAAGTGTGAAGGCATTTTCCTTTGTTAGCTAACGTAGCGCAATTAGAAAGTTTAGTGGAAGCCCAACGCCTCGGAAACGGGAAGTTGTAAATAAAATAATTTACGTACGATCTCCATCCGTGCTAATGACGATTCTTTCTTTCTTTCTTTTTTCGTAGCTATAGCCCCCTTAACCTTTTCTCTCCGGCGCCTAGTAAACTGGCCCCACGGCCGCCGCCGCCTCTCGGTGTGCCAGCGCGATAACGCGGAGCCAGTACAGCCACGGAGCATTCTTTTCGAGCATTTAGGTTGACCGTATATCGCACCGCGTTGTATGCGATGATGGTCGCCACTACGGCATGCTAAGCACCTCTATCGAGCGGCTTTCTCGCGTTCTGGGTTGTGGTGATGGAGGGGGAGGGGGTGTAGTTCTCGGAGCTGTAATGCACGTACGTGCATCGCTGGAGCCACGAATACCAGCGCCTAGCTCGTTTGTATTCCGCACTGCTGCGGTGTCGTGTGATTCGTTAATCAGAGTTATTGAAACAACACCGCTTCTACGCTGTTTTCCGTGAACGAGGTCAGCGAAAGCAAGAGTCGCTCGGTGTTCTTTGAAAGACTGGGTCGTTCCTGCGTCGATATTCCGTCGTGGCCGCGCGAAATTCGACACTACTTGGGGAGTCTGCAGCGTTCGTTTCTTTGGAGGCGCTTTACGTCATAACTGGTAAAAAAAAAGAAAAGGTATCGACACTTGTTTTCTGTTTTACAGGCGTCGGAACATGCCGTCGACCACTGCGGAGGTATACCGCTGTAGTCATTTACGATGCCTAAGTAACCGTAAACAGTGACGAAGATACGTTAGAACAGTGGCGCGCAATATCGCCGCCCGATGGTTCATATCTTCGGATGGGTTCTTTGGGAAATCACTTCGAGTTGCTGGCTAGTTTTAGGAAATAACACAAGCCTTCCCCTCCTTGTCTGTTCTCCGTGTCTTTGTGCAATTTTTTTTCTTGCTCGAAGTCAGGCGTCAAGCTGTGTGACCCAGGACGCGGCGGAATTTGCTCATTTCGAATGTTGTTCAGTATTTCAGTAAAGCATGCAAAGACAAGATAAAATATTCAGAGTTTAAAGCAGCAATACGATATAAAGTTAAAAACAAAAGGAGTGCATCATTGAGCAATAAAGAAATTGATTAATATACAACTCCGTAATCTATTTCGCGGACACAAAAATAAATGAAAGTTCACGAATAGCACCGCGCTACGCAGTTCAGCATAAGCAAAATGCAGCATCAAGTGCGGTCTAATCGATGTGCAAGGTCATGATGATGTATAAATATAAAGGAACAACAGTAGGTTTGCATTTTAATCAAATAACAATAAATCATTCATGTATCATATTGAACACCTTGTTAAAAAAATGCTCAGAAATTATTTTGTTAGCATTGTTTTGAGAAGAATGTTTTTGTACATAAATTGCTTAGAAACCGTGTCAATTCATTTTCTAATAATTGCCAAGCATATTGCTTTTTATACATTCGAACAAACCATTTATTGGTTTGCGGAGCTGTGAGGGTGCGTGCACTGTTTGATACATTAGAAATTAAAAAAAAAAGTTATAAAATGTGTTTTGGTTTGTTTCCTGTTTGACGACAAGAGATAAACGATATTCAACCGAAAGTACTTTATGTGTTTTGTTGAATATATAATTTTGCTTAAGTTTTCGTTTCATATGTGTTACTTCAAATGAGGTGACAGTAGTTAAAGGGACACTAAAGAGAAACAACGAATCGGTTTAGATCGATAAGTTTTGCTCTGAGATCTCTAATGTCGTTATTTTGGCCATCATAAGTTTATTAATAGAGGAGAAAATCAAGTCCAAAGTTTCATTTTTTAATTTCGCGCCGAAACCTCCCCGCGTGACGTCACGGATTTCAAAGTGTATTTATCGTATTTTGGCGCCATTGGCTCAACAAAATTACCCCGAACTTGGTATGTTAAAGGGACCGACAACTGATTTTTCTTGACCCAGTTTTTTACGGCGCAACCGGAAGCTCACCCTTCGTAGCGTTTGTAGCTGCAGTGGTTTATCCGAAAAGCACGTAGTTATTTTATAAGCGGTATTTTTCGATCTGAAAGGCTCCAGACACGCATGGAGGCTTGCTCTAGCAACGCTGAGAATTGATAGCGATGCCGCTAGCCCTTGTGAAAGCTGTCGTTGTTCTGCTTTCGCAGGAATTACTGTAACTATGCTTCTCTCACGAAAACAGGGTCTCTCACGCAACAACATCTCTCACGAAAACAACAGGGCTGGTTTTAGTCAGTGCAACGGACAAACTTTACATCAGTGGAGTCAACTCATTTCATATTCTGGGCAGTTGTCGGTCCCTTTAAGTCTATGGCCCCCACAGCGGACAATGTACTTCATTTTTTACCGATTAGGAACTACGTAGTCCCTATAGGCGCCGTCAAAACATGTGACGTCACGCCAGACCCGTAGCCAGGAATTTTTTTCGGGGGGGGGGGGGGGGGCACTTGCTGAAAACTTTCACTATTTGAGAAAAACGCCTATTTTCATGATTTATTTTCGCTAAAACACCATGTGTCATCAAAATTTCGAGGGGGGGGGGGGGCTACGGGCCTGCGTCACGCCGAATGGTGCGGAAACTTCAAGGTGGCGTCGCCACCCACATTTTATTTTTACGCGTTTTCTCGCTTGCTAAGTGTCTTCTCGCAGCAAGCGTGGTGTTTTTGGTATCGTGAAAGAGTACTTTACTAATGTCAGAGAAATCGTTTTGCTCTTTAGTGTCCCTTTAAGTCTATACCGAAAAAGTGAGTGATATAAGAACGTCATGGTGCTTCTAGCAAGAAGATGCTGATTACGGAAAAGGACACCAATTATTTGAGATAGTTTGGTGATGACGAGATTAACGTGATCGTTCCAGGGAAAGAGTCATTAAGCACGACACACAGACTTCTAAATGCAGGAACGATTTCTAATGGGGTGGAGTTGAAGGTAATTTGTTTAGTTAGTTGGTTATTTTTGTTCCTTGATCTAAATATAACTGCTTTTGTTTTCGCAACGTTCACACGTCATCCATTCCTTTTGATCCATTCAATAGCTTTTCCAAATCATTGCCGGAGAAGAACATGCTCGTATAGTCGGCGTATACTATGAATTTCACAGATGCCGTTACCTTTTTAATTTCGATATTTTTTACGTAAATGTGCGTCGGACGTACAGGCTCAACTCCGTCAGAGTCACGTTGCCAAAATCGTGCTATTTTCCCAGAAAACGTATCTTCGGTGCACCAAGACGATATGTGAAGTTAAACAGTGAGAGCATATATTTCATTTCGTGCTTGACGACGCGTGAAATATGACAAACAGCCTCCCCCCCCCTCTCTCTCTCTCCTCTCTCTCTCTCTCTCTCTATATATATATATATATATATATATATATATATATATATATATATATATATAAATGTACACAAGCTACCTTGTAGTTTCACCACGCATGTATGTTCGCCGGTGTAGTGCGTAAAAGGAAACTGCGAACGAGCCATTACAAAATTTTAGCCATGCCGAATTACTGCACTTATAAGTGTCTGACCATACAAGTATTTTCCCTCCAGCAAAACGGAGCAGGCACAACACAGATTAAGAAAGAAAGAAAGAAAGAAAGAAAGAAAGAAAGAAAGAAAGAAAGAAAGAAAGAAGAAGAATAATTGCTGGGGTTTAACGTCCCAAAACCACGATATGATTATGAGGGACGCCGTAGTGGAGGGCTCCGGAAATTTCGACCATTTGGGGTTCTTTAACGTTCTTTAACCCTTTGCGGTCCGTTGTCGGGCAGCGCCCGACAACGCAACACGGCCGTAGCGGTCCGCTGTCGGGCCCCGCCCGACAAGGGTGTTCGTGGTTTAAATTTTGCTGTTTTCTCACCGCGAGTCGCGCGCATTTTTTGTATACATGAAGGGCCATCTCTTGAGGAATAAGTGAGCTTTGTTTGTTGAGGTTTTTACTTTTTGACACTAGGGTGCAGCACTATGATCAGCACGGGGCCTAGAGCGTACCCACTCGCGCGCGCGGTTCGCTGAGAAGCATGGCCACGTTTTCACCGCGTGCGTTTTACGGCGGTGCTTTTAGCGAAAGCGAGGATGACTTTAGTGAGGAAGAGAATTACGTGCCTCCACCAGACAGTGATGACAGTGATTCGACAGAAGTGAGTGACGAAGACGACGACGGCGGCGGTGGAAACCTGCAGTAATAACCCTGGCCTGCACACAGGGGAATGCTTTGAGCGGTATCATACGTTGCCCAAATATCACTAAAAGAGTTCCCTGCAGAATGCAGGAGCAAAAATAAATATCCTGTGCGTTTCTCTTCCACAGCTTGTGTTTTTATTCGCGGCGCCAGAAACTGGCGAAATAGTTTCGGACCGCTAGAGCCGGAAAGTGGGTAAAGGTTTTGGACCGCAAAGGGTTAAATAAGTACACGGGCCTGAAGCAAGAGAAAGAAAGAAATGTAATACGTCAGGTAAGCGCTTCCTCGCCCACATTTTCCCGACATGGTAATGGCTCCTGCTTTATTATTATTATTTTTTTTTCTCATGTCGACCTGAAAGTTTACTTCGTTGGGCAAACCTCGAGTGAATGCATGCATCACACGGGCGCTATTACGTAGAACTTCGCGTATTGTGGCTGTGCGGAGGGCTTGTCGTGTTCATACAGGACACCTTTCGGGGAACCAACCGCGGGTGCGTGCTGCGCATTGACGTGGAGCGTAGACACGTGCAACGTATTTGTTTGCAGATGTTAGCGAAAACCTACAACGCATCTCACGAGACTTTATTCTTTTTGTTTTCTTCCAGTGAAAACTCTTGCTGTTTTATAGGCGCATTTAATTGCAGCAGTACGTCGTGCATGAATGGGAGTGTAGAAATGCTAATGTTGGCTAACCAACCACTGCAGACGCAGAAGGAGAAGCCTGGGATCTCGACGCACTTGCGCCTGCCTCTGCAGCCCACACATTGTAACTCCAATTTGCATTTTGTTTGTCTACAGTTGTCTATAAAACTTTTTCTTTAATTCTCTTAAATTTCAGCTGTTCTTTGCCGCTGTTAATTCAGTGTTTCTCAAGCACTGCAGCTGGGCTGACTTTGGTAAAGCGGACCTGAGGGAATACTGCGGCGGAGAATGGGGACTCGAGGGAGCCCACTGGCGAGCAGGGAGCTGCATTCCCCATTTCCCTCTCTTCCCGTTCGCGCGAAGGTCGCCATCTGCCGGGCTTTTCGTGCACCAGCGCTTGTTTCCGAAAACCCCGCGTATCGAGGGGAGGTGGAGCTGCGGTTGCAGGCGCACACACAAACAAATGGTTCGCGTGCCCACTTAGCCCCGGCATGAGAAAGGAAGTAGCGACGACGCTTGCGCCGCCTTTCATTCGTCGGTTCGGCTTCTTCCGTGTGCTCTCAACGCCGACAGCGAAGCCAGAAAGTGTTGTGCGTCGGCGTTGACTCTGCCTCCCCCCTCCCCACCCCGCGTGCGTCACTCCAGTACTTTTTTTTTTTTCGCTCTCGCTAAACAGCGTCGTCGTGCTGCTTAGTGTATGCGGAAAGCGATGGCGACGTGGTGGTACGGCGCACGGGGAGCCATGGCGCTGATCGCGGGTCGCTCGCCGCTGGGTTGAATGTCGGTGCACAACCTGTACGGCTGCCCCAATGGGCTGTACATGCGGGCCCCGCTGGGGTTCGGGGACTACCTGGCATTCCAAGGTGAGCCACGGCGCGCACCCTTCTCCTCGCCCTCTACGATGCATGGCTTCTCGCACGGCTGCAGCTGCGAGGTGCACTACGCTAGGCGCTGTAAACACGGCCAGGCATGCTCATCGCCCATGTTTACAGTGTTCTACAGCGCTGCTTGGCGTGGACATGTTGCGACGCTCCCTGTCTTGCTGCTCAGTAGCGAACAGTAGCCCTCCATAGTAATTGGTTTGTTTCACTGAATTGACGCAGCTGTAATCCGAAGCGAAGACCCGTACTTCGTGCTATGGCATCGCCTTACATTGAGTGATTACTGCGCGATGTCACTCGATGGCCCGCGTTGTGTTTCTATACATAGTCTGTGGCACGCTTATTGTGCTTTTCGCCTGAACACCAAAAATGAAGTGAGTGTATGACACCCACTTCATCGCGTAGGTCGTTACGGGTGTGCACAACCTTGCACATCGAGGAGTGACTCGACGCATCTTTAATATCAGAATCACGCAGGTGTTCATTGAATGTATGTTTCTCTAACTATTGCAGAATATAAAATGTCCCTGGCATGGTTGCCGAATGACAAGTATAGTTTTGATAGTGTACATCGTGCTAATAGTGAGGTCATTGCTGAATCCGCGCGCGATCATCGCAGCTCCCGTAGTATACGCAAATCTGTGTCCCGTACGTAGGCAGGCACATTCATCAGATCACAGTGTGCGAGAACCGAGTGCTTTCGGAGCTGGCGAGGCGTATATAACGCTGAGTGCGCCGGGCTGTACAGTCCGCGGTGGTGCATGGTGTACTCCGATGGGCCGAGTGGGGTCGCTTTGTTTCGCGCATCGTTGCATGGCGCCGAGCCGCTGAACGCCGGCGGCGCTGGCCGGCACTTCCTTTGCAGTCGCCCCCCTGCTGTGAGCTCGGTTTGAGTAATGGGCGGCCGCGACCCGGACGCAGGTCGTAGGGCGAGCGGTCGGGATCGATATTGGGGAGAGTGCGGAGGGGCAAACCTCGTTTCCGTCGGGAGGTCCTCCCTGGCCCTCCCAGCACTCCTTCACTCTCGCTGGCTTTGTTTTTGTGTGGCGCGCCCTGCATGCTGTGTCTTTTGCGTAACGTCGTCGCTGGCTAGCTCGTGCCTGCGCGGCGCAGCCTTGTGGTCGCCTCCGCGCAACGCTGCCGCGGCGCTGGTTGGAGCCCATGCACCCTGCGGGCCGCGCGTGTGAACCTGCGGCCGGCGGCTGCGGCGCCTTTTGCGGGCCAGCGCGCGGCTTCTGCGCTGCCGTCGCTTGGTGGCTGTGACACGCCCCCCACCCTCTCTTGCGCTGGCGTTCGCGCGCGTTGTGCCCCTCGCGGTGAGCTTGAGCCGCGCTTTGTTGCCACCCGTCGTTGTCTTGGGATCTCCGCGTGTCGTCCGCGCGTGTCAGGCGCGCGCATAGGTCTGTCTGAAAATTTGCCCGCTTGTCATTCGAGGTCACGCTTTCTTACTTAGGTCGCGTGTGTTCTTTAGGGATTGGGACGCTGCTTTATTCTTACGAAGTATTATTTTGAAGTTTGGAGAAGTTTGACGTGTCAGACTTCCTGAATTTGTGCTTTCTTTGGGTTCTGCTTTTCTTGGGCAGCAATTTTACTTCATTTGCCATTTGTAGCATCGGCGCAATCGAATGCCACATCATACAAGTTTTTTTTCAAAAGTTAGCGGCGGTTACTCGCATGTGTCAAGCTTAAAGCGGTCAGATCTTTGTATTCTTTATTTAGTTAGTATAACTTAATAAAAAATATTTTTGGCGGTCTTTCAACAAATGTAAATTCGCGCGAAAGCGCATAGTTGTATCATGTTATTTTTTAGTAGAATGTGCATTTACAGGAACTTTTTTTTTCGTTCAAGGCATATTGTTCTATTGGATTAATATGCGTAAGAAAAGCGTTGGTGGTATTTTTTCTTCTTTTTATAGAACTGTCGCGCCGTTACGCGCACTACCTTCTTTTGTTTGTGTCGCCTAAAACGTCGTGTAATGTTATATTTTGTGCGTATTCCTAGTAATACCGTTTTGTTGTAGTATGTAGAGGCATAATTTTGCGAAGAGCTTCCCTGAAAGCGCAAGTTTTTCTTCCACCTCCTGCACCCTTAATACTTTCGTAGAGCTTTGGTTACTTCGAGACCCACGGGGGCGAGTTCTTTCGCTCGATATTGTCGACGCATATTATACAGATATATCCGCCGTGTATTCTACGTAACTGAGTAGCTGCGAGCTTTCCCGTATGACGCCCATTCTAATATAGTATCTAGACGCTAATACTGTAGCTGTACCCGCTGTAGCGTTATGCGGGAGTTCTGGTGCGTTGACCAAGATTAGGCGTTGCTGGTGAAGTCATGACTTCCAGGTAGTAACTTAGTAAAACTGATTTATTAACATTGAGAAAACTTCAACCGGCCCAGCAGTTGGGGAACCCGCATTCTCGGGCCTCTGCTGTCCGTCATCTCTCTCGTCCCCGGTTTTCTGCACCTTGTTTTCGTGGCAGCAGTCGCGACCCGATTCTGGGTCATTTCTCTCGCAGAGGCGTTGATGTCCCTTCTATATCGAGCGGCGCACTTCGATGAATGGAAGGCGAAAGGCTTTGCGTTCCTGCCTAGTATGAGAGACTGCGCATCTGAGCAGCTGCAGGTAGACGGACACGAGAGCTGCACAATATTAATTCCGGTACCGGAACCTCGCACATGGGAATGTATTGTTTGTGTCAAGAGCGCTCGGCCGCGCGCTTAAGTAGACGTCTGTGCATTTTACATGTCGTATGACAGCTTCGCTGAAGTGTGTTCGCGATAAATGTGGGAGACATGTGCTGCCTCTATCGTATAAAAAAAAAAGTCCGAAAAAGTCTGCCGAACACGTCATGCGGTTATACAAGGCACAGCGTTTGAATTCCGTGACGTCACTATGATTTACCGGATCTAAGGTTTCAAATGCTGAAAGTGTCCTTTTTGTTTAGGTGATAATTCCATTCTTTTCTTGAAGGAGCCGTCTCTAAATAAAGTCTTTCTCTTGAAAAATAGGGTTTCTAAAGTGGACTATTTTATTCACAATACTGTTGGCCATACGGCCGTTACGGATTGGGTTGTAAGGCTTCACAACAACAAAGTGGGTATTACAATACAAATTACATCAATACAATAGCAAACATGAAAATACAAGTATACTCATAATTTAAACAGTAGTTATCAAAATATGAACCAAATATTACAAAGGCAAGTCCGTCAGTCAAAAGAAATAACAAATGGTACTTAAACATCAACATGAGTTGCTTATGATGCAGCCAATGCATGCTGCGTCGCAAGAAAGGGGGAAAAAAAGAGAGAAAAAACAAACATGCATACTCTGCAGAATAAGAAAGCATCATCACTCAGGTTTGCAATGTCGCTATTATGCAATTTTCGAAGGTTTCTGTTGAGGTGCACTGCAACACTGATGATGGCAGCGCGTTCCAGTCTTTTATAGTTCGAGGTATGAATGAGCATATGCGTCGATATGTAGTTGTGGTACAACGAACATGAAGTCATTTCAGCGTAAAGTGAATAAACTGGCCTCCAGTTGTTACACTAGGGACCAGAAAGACTAAAATTTGAGCAGGTTGGTAGGGATTCATGTTACTGAAGGGTGTGCAGATAAGCTTGTGTCCATGTTTACACGCTTGCCTTTCAGTAACGTCTCGTCACAGCGTCTGACATTTGTTGCGATCACGATGCTTGCCTGTCCTACCAACGTGATCGCAGTGTATTGGTCTTGGTAATACAGTAGTGCACACTTAGAGCGCTAGTCACTGAACTTTCTAATGCGAGCTCCGCTGTCTGCTGTCGCTCGTACATTTTGCGAATGTAGGCAGTGTAATAGGCGGACGCTTTTCGATCTCCTTGCCCTCAGCATTGAAGAGCCTACGTCTGCCTCTGTCATGGCTTGAGTGCTCGAGAAAGGAGGTCGAAAGTTGTACTTTGTCGCTTCCCACAACTCTTTAATAATAATAATAATAATAATAATAATAATAATAATATAATAATAATAATAATAATAATAATAATAATAATAATGTCCGCGAAATTGCGCACAAGGAGTATTGCAGGCAAAGTGGTGTGAACGATATCCGAGAACCGTCATTGATAAACTTTTGGAGCGATGGGAACTGTACGTATTGTCGTGTACAGCAAAGGTGCGTAGGAGGTTTCCAGAAACAGTCGACACTGTTCCGCAAAGCAGTGACACGAGCGAGGTTTCTTGCGGAGCTTCATTTGACGTGCACCTGTCTCACGTGCGCTACAAGAGCTTATTCATTCTTATCTCCCGTTACGTCCCGTGTCTGTTCCCTTGCTGGCTATTTATAGACCGTTTCGACCTCGGTCGGCGCTGCAGGCGCTGTGCCAACATGTTCGGTCTACTATCGAGTTTGTAGCGTGCCCGGCGTGCCTCTGTGGTATCTTGTTTTGCTGCTGCCAGGGCACGCGTCATCAGGAGCTGTGCTTCTCGTCTTCGTCACTGCTCATTCAGCTAAATACTTTTTTTTTTAGCTGTGTGCAGCACGCTGTGAGTCCTGCCTCTACGCCATCTGCTGCTTAGCTCAGGGGCAGGGCCGTGGCCTCGATTGCCGGCGGCTGTGGCGACCGCATGCGGTTGGGCTACGTGTTATGTTACCGTCCGTCTCACTGAACAACATTGAGACGTGCGGTGTCGATAGCTTGCGGTTATGCGATTGTAATGTACAGCATGAGATCAGTCTGATGGCGTGATCTCTCTGTCAGGGGCACACGCGCGTCACGCCATTACACTGCACGTGTTTCGAGAAGAGCGAATAGGGTTGCCACTTTCGTCTCGTGTCGTTCTTGTCGTCAGCAACTACCGTGTTCAAAAAACACGCCCCGATTATCCAGTTAATAGCTTACAGTTATTTTCTTGCGGTTGCAGTGAGAACCGGTTTCATCTATTGTACATCCACTTTATTTTCACGCAGGTAACCCGAACATTGGTTCCCTTGGTGCGCGTTACTGGGACAATGATTACTGGGGGGAAGAAGGAAAAAAAAAAGAAAGAAAGAAAAGGGGGTCGGGGTTCGATGGATCTCTGGCGCGATTTTGTACGCGCTCTTAAAACGAACGGAGGCGGGCCGTTCTATCCAGCCGCACGCGATTGGGCAATGTAGGGCCGTGACGTCTGTCACGGTTCACATTGACCATTCGCGTGTTGCTGGATAGAACGGACCGCCTCCGTTCGTTTTAAGTACGCGTACGAAATTGCACCACTGCTTTCTTTTGTGGATGCAAGGAGCGTTGAAGCTTTTTGAACAGGCCGTATGTGGCGGCTTTTCGTGTTCGAAACGCTCGAAATGCGACACTCACGCTGGAACTGATGCCAAAAGCAATACCGGCAGTTAAAGCGGTGTGATTCAGTACACTCTCAAGACATCACCCTTTGGTGAGTCGTTCTCCCACAACGATAATCGAAATCTGGCGTGCTTGCGTTTCCTTTTTTGAAAGCTATAAGTCCCTTTTGTCATTTCGCTGTCCCGTCTACCTGCTGGCTGCTCCGCCATAGTGTTTCACCGTACTATCAGGCGCTCGCCACTTTCCTCTCAACATTAATGTCAGTCACGCTGATAGTTCGCATGGTGGCATGGAAGTAGCGGTAAAGCAAGGAAAGGCACGCGATTTGCTGATGATGATTATTGTTGTGGTGCAGGAATACACGCCAGAGGGTGCGATTGGCTTTATATGTATAATTATAATTCTTGAGCGTTCGTTTACGCCAATGTTCTTGCATCTAAAAGACGATCTCACTCGCTTGAATTCTTCGAACGCGAAGTGAGCATGTCCATGCGATGTAATCACTTCAGATTCTTTTCTACAACACTGCGTAGTGACACGTTGTCATACTCGCGAGGAATAATTTCCCGTGTATGCGCCAAATGAGTCTCGCTGATTTCTGCCGTTGTCGTTCAGCCATATGGCACTCGGTAGTGTATATAGTGAGGTGCCTTTCGGGAAGAGAAAAATGGCGTTCTTTTTTGCAACCCTTTCGGGAGCGTGAATCAGCGCCATCAGTGAATGGGACGATAGCAATAGTAGAGCTAGTACACTCTAGCAATAGTCATATCTGAAGGCGGCCTCTCTCTCCTGCCTTTCACACACACTCTCTCTCCTTACCCTTAGGACGCTGCGCCGTGCTCACTTATATGGGTTACAGAAATTAGCGTCTTTCCTAACTTCAGACCACTCTATCTTGAAGCCGCGCGAGGCGAAAAAATAGTAGTCAACGAGCTCTGTTTTTTGTTTGTTTGTTGTGTTTTTTTTTTGTAATTTTCTCTTTAATTTTCAACCACATGTATCATAGAAGTCGTAATTTGTGGTCGTCTTGGCATGCCAACGCAAGTGTCCCTTTGGGATGCGCAGGTTTTAGTCTCATGAAATTTCTGGAGCCCTCCATTACGGCGTGCCTCATGATATCGCATTGTGGTTTTGGCATGTAAAACCTCGGAAATTATTAATCTGTTGTCCATAAGTTCCGAACTGACGCTTGTATTTGATATGACCTGAAACTTTGATACCTCGCCACGGTGGTCTATGGCGCTCGACTGCTGACCCGAAGGTCGCGGGATCGAATCCCGGCCGCGGCGGCTGCATTTTCGATGGAGGCGAAAATGTTTGAGGCCCGTGTACTTAGATTTAGGTGCGCGTTAAAGAACCCCAGGTGGTCGAAATTTCCGGAGCCCTCCACTACGGCGTCTCTCATAATCATATCGTGGTTTTGGGACGTTAAACCCCAGTATTATGAAGCTTCGATAGGATAGTATTCGTGACCGTTTCGAGCGATGCTCCAATTGTCGGCGCTGTTGGCTTAGCGAGAGTGGCTCTATCGGTTGAACATGATTTCGAAGATGTCTCGGTGGCGCGCGCAGGAATATCGGAGGACATTGATTACCAGTTTGCTTGTTCTTTTCGTTCTCCACAGCTGGCGCCACTTGATGTCGGCGTTTTGTTTATCGCTTAGTTCAAATGATAACGCAACCCAAATAAAGCAAGCAAAAAAAGTAAAGTTAGGCGAAACAAACTTGTCTTGGCATTGCCTGCAGTGTTCCAGTTTGCGGCATTAAATGCGAGGTTATTACTTTCTACTTTGCGCATACGCGGATGCGGCGTCTAACAGCTGCGCGGGCGTATTTTGAGCGCACATACGCTAAACTCGTTTGCAAGCATTCTTACGCTATCTGGTGTCTCTGTGCGCTTTTGTGTACAGCGGAATGCAGGCTTAAAAACGCTGATGTTGCGGCGGCGCGCGTGGCAGCCTGTTCGGGAATCTAAGAGGACATAGATTACGCATTTTCTTGTTTATCTTATATTTTCCATAGCCATGGCGCCAATTGATGGTGGTGGGGGTGAGGGTAGTTACTGTGCCTCGACGTGCGCCCGCGCCCACCCCTCCGTAGTGTGGCGGCCTCCTGGGACGTACCGCCGTTTGTTCTTGCCCGCATGCAGCTTCTGGAGCATGTGTAATGGTGTGGTGTTCAGCTGGCGGTGTGCAGGATGCCAATGTGTTGTGTACCGCAGTGTACCAGTTACTCGAGAAATGGTTATAGAGTGTTCTTGCTTTCCTGGGACCCCTGCAGTAGATTTCTGTGGCCCGTGAAGACAAAAAGATACAAATGGCAGCCTACGAACTACTCGACTGTATGAAGCGTAAGTCACATGTTCTGAACTAGTGTCGCATCATTTAGTTTTCGCACCGCCACTTGTTTCTAACGCGTTACTAGCTCGAAAAAACGAACACACAAAAGCGCTGATTTGAGTATTTGTCGTTCCGCAGTGTAGTGTGCATGTCCGCGATTGCGGTGCCTTATGACTTTTTCTTAAAGTTATCCGGCTTAGTGTGCTTTTGTGTGGGGCAAGTTTCTCGCAGTGTGCTGCGTCATGCAAGCTCTAATGAGCGTCATGAAAGCTCTTAGGAACTACGAAGAGCACTTCGTTGACTTGAACGAATGGTGTAGAAGAAAGCTTCAAGCAATGAAGTCGCCGATTTACTCGCTGACAGCGTACATTGAAAAAAGTATGCAGACTATGCTTGAACACGTGCAGCACTCACAACGGCGGAATACGCAAGATGCAAATATCCGTGTATGCAAGAGTGGGGCTTCGTATCCTAATCCGACAGCTTCCAACTGCACACTGAAGTGGCAAAGCTAGTAAAGCGTGTCCTGACGTGTATATGTTACGTGGCGTGTATATATGTGCACATAGTTTAACGCTTTGGTCAGGTAAAAATGTAGACTTATTGTGTTTCTGTTCATAAATGTACAGGTCAATGCGTTTGCTTGCATTTGCCCTGCCCTTGTAAATCTACCTCTTCTTTTGTCACACACAGAGGCGCTAAAGATGTGAATACAGTTAAGCTTCACTTGAACGAACTTCAAGAGATCCCAGGAAAATGTTCGTTAAAGTGAAAGTTCGCCGAACTCAAATAGCTGTTTCAACTTGTTATAAGGAGCTAAAGAAAACACCACTTTCACTTAATTACTTTAAAGACCCCTTGGTAGGGGTACTACATAAGGGGTGGGAATACATTAGTACATAATCCGTATAATGCATAACTGAACACACACAAAAAAAGAACATGCGCTAAGGTACATAATTTGCATAACACGTAACTGAACACGGGGAAAAATATAGAAAAATACATGGGTTAAGGTGTTACATACGTCAGCACAAATACATAGACCTAAATAATACAAACTATAATTGCACTTTTATTGCGAAAAGTGCGCAGTGACACTCGCCGTAAACGAACACGGCAAAGTGATGGCGGCGATTTGGTGGGGCAGGTTGTTCTAATCTGTAGCGGCATGGCAAAAGGAGGAGGCGGAAAAGGTAACCGTGCGCATGTGAGGGCGGGCCCACTTGAGAAGTGTGTCGTGAGCGATGAGATGTTCGGGCTGCGGGGAGGATATAGGGTGGTTGATTAAGCGAGGTGTGATAAAACTTGTGAAAAAGTATGAGGGCTCCAGTGCGCGGGCGCGTACCAAGGGGAAGCAAATTCAGTTCTTTCTTTAAAGGGCCCCTCACCAGGCCACATAGCAAATTTTAGTTAGACGCTGGAAGTTGTTGTGTGCCGAATGAAGAGAAGCATGCCGCAAGAATTTTTCAAATCGGTTCATTACGAGCTGAGAAAAACAATAATTTGTAGCGGCGCGAAATCAGGATGCGAGGAGGCGAGTTTCAAACCCTTGCCACTCGCCCCGTGTAGCCTTAGCAAGCCAAATCCCTTCCCTGCCCTCTTCACTTGACACATACGCATGAACACGTCATGCGCATGCATGGCCACGTGCGCATGACGTGCCCGAGCTAGCCCGAGCACGCGAGCGGCGTTGCACGGCCGCTACCTTTTTAGGGGCGAAGCTCCTTAAGGCGGCACCCGTTCGTCCCTCGTAGTCGTCGCGGTCGTAGTAGTGAGTAACAAGTCTTACGCTTTGACCTCCAAGGTGGTGCCGGTGGGAGATTTCTCCTGTGCGTTGTTGAACAATAAAAAATTCGCAGCGTGCGCGTTAACTAAAAGCCGAATTCTTCTGTCTCTCATTCCCCATTAGCAGCCATTGGCATGTTCCAGTAGGAAACGTTAGTAGAAGTAGAAGTGTAAGTGTTAGCTAAAAGCCGACTTCTTCTGTCTCTCATTGCCATTAGCAGCCATTGTTTACCTCCAAGGTAGTGCCTGGTGAGATTTCTCCTGTGCGTGATTAAACAATAAAAATTTTGTTCAAAAACGCCGTTGATTGATGAAATAAACCAACGAAAGACGCCAGATGTTTTGTAAAAGCAGAACGAAAGAACGCCAGATGTTTTTCTTAAAGTGTAGTAGTAGTAGTTATATGTAGCCACCTCGCCCGATCGTCAACGGGCGAGGTGGACCGGCAACGGCGCGAGGACCCTGCCGTACGAGAGTTAAATCACACTAAAAGACATACTTTGCGGGCGATACACTCTAGTGAGCTTTCAACTTTTCGTCTTAATGTACATGATAAAGAAATTATTTCTACGAAAAACGCAAGGCACACCTTGAGCAATATGTTTGGTTTGGGACGCTAAATGGAACCATGAGGCGATGCGAAGCCGGAGCACTTGCACGATCGCGTTCCGTTGGCTTTCGTTGGGCATGCTACCGACCTCGCGTCGTGGAACGCGCGTCCTGTCTTCCCTCTAGCCTTGCCTTTAATTCGCACAGGGCGAGCGGGGAATGCGGTCGCTCTTGGCGCTCTTTCGCTCGGGAGCGGACTTCTTCCTTGCATTTCACCGATCACAAGTGATAATGAAGGGACCACGTAAACCAACAGTACAATAAAAGTTTGATGTTTAATATATACACGATGTTTCACACTCTTTATATTATGTACTGGGCGCATTTCACGGAAGAGTTTCACGGTTTACAGATGATTCCCTCCGTAGCTTCGCCCCACTCATCATTCACCCCGTGGATATGCTGTGATTTTTTTTTATGTAGCGGCCGTGGGCGTTTTGTCGGCGTTCTTTGTGGTGTACTGCCTGTTTCTGCAGGACAGGCATGAAAGTTGAGACATTTGTACGGGCACGAGAGTGGCGGTCTCATGAGCCAGTGCCGCATTAACGTTTACTTGAACGCGGTAGAATAAATGAGCATAATGAGTGCTCGAACGCGCCAGAACATCACTTTCGTTTCCAGGGCTGGCGTCTGCTCGATGCGCTAACCGCGGGGACACGAATGCACGGGAAAGGGAGGCACATTAGCCCCGCATCTTGCTGCAATTCACGAAAAAAAGATGGAAAAGACGCACACATTCCCTTTGTGTGTCTCATTATTTCTCTCACGTTTTATTAATCTATTCAAGCAACAAATTACACAAACTACACATGTCGTGTCAAATAATTATCGCAGTGTCACGTGGTACTGTTGGCGACGTCAGAGCACAGTCGTCTACGTAGAGGAGCGACGTCACAGCACTACCATCTACGTAGCGCCATTTTCTCATGTACGTCATCCCCTCATTCTCTAAAGCGCGCGCACGCGAGAGGAAGGGCAAGCAGCGTTCACCTTGAAATTTGACCCATTTCCGCGGCGCGCAGCGTTGCAAATTTTGGCAGGCGTTATCGTGAACGCCCAGTGTGTGCATTGCGCTCGTCAGCTCAAAATTGTCAAACCTGGTGAGGGGCCCTTTAAGTAAGATATGCTCGCGTCATATGAATAATTAGAAGGAATGAACCTTGCGGCACGGTTTGGAACGGCTTCGAGTGCGTTGATGAGATATGTTTGGTGTGGATTACTTATGGCAGATGCATATTCCAGTTTCGGACGTACTATTGGCTGGTAGGCCAGTAGTTTAACCGGTTTGGGGGCGCATTTCAGATGACGCTTGAGAAAACCGAGTGATTTGTTAGCAGAAGAAATATGTTAGTGACGTGTGTGCGCCAGGACAAGTCGTTCGACATAGTAAGACCTAGGTACTTGTAAGACTGCGAGGCACACATGGGAATGTTCCCGATTGTGTATTTGTAAGGAAATGGATCGCGCCGACGAGAAAATACCATCAGCTTGCATTTCTTAGGATTAAGTTCCATTAACCAACGGTCGCAACATTGCTGTATACATTTAATGTTCTCCTGAAGTAAGTCTTGATTCGATGTGTTAGTAATTGTTCGATAAATGCCGCAGTCGTCTGCGAATAAACGAACGTCGCAAGGCACGTGTAGAGGCAGGTCATTTATGTATATTAGGAAGAGTAAAGGTCCGAGAACAGATCCTTGTGGTACGCCGGAGGTCACTGGTAGGGGGCTAGATGTGCGGTTGTTAACTGTAACGAACTGAGATCGGTTTGTCAAGAGCGCTTCAATCCATCGCAAAATGTCGCGGTTAATGTTCGCGAGAGAAAGTTTTAGTAATAGACGTTGGTGTGGTACCTTGTCGAACGCTTTTGCGAAATCTGGAAATATCGCATCTGTTTGGAGGTTAGAATCTAAGTTGGTATGAATATCATGCAGGAAAATGGCCAGTTGTGTTTCGCAGGAAAAGCCTTTGCGGAACCCATGCTGTGAAGAATGAAAGTATTTGTTCAAGAAACTTCGTAATTTCTGTGTACATGACGTGTTCCATGAGCTTACAGGGCACACTCGTTAATGAAATGGGGCGTTAATTAAGCGGGCAATTCCTGTCACCTGCTTTGTGGATGGGAACAACCACTCCCACCTTCCAGTCATATGGCATTTCACCAGTTGAAAGTGACTGCGAGAACAGCAAACACAGAAAAACCGCGGTGACATGTTTAGTATTCTTTAACAGTTTCGAATTAATGTTATCCACGCCGGCTGACGATGCGAGTTTAACATTGTCGATTAACGATGAGATGCCATCTCGAGAAAAATGTAATGGTTGTCATAGCACTTGTTGTTGAAAAGAAATTTGAACCCTTTTTATTTGCAATACTGCTTATTAGAATGTGAATTTCTGCTTATTTAGCATGTTTTGAAAAATGTAGTAATGTTTTGCTGCGGTTGTGCACTAAGGACTGCAGTGGGCGTGAACTGAGTCACTGTGTCCAAACTCTCATGAACCTTCTCCGGCATAGCACTCTGCTGTGCAGCGATGGACTTCACTTTTTTCCAAGTACATCAGTGCTTCTTTAGCTTAAATTCTTGGTGCTTTCAATACAGGCGTTACTCATTTCTCCTCCTCCTCTTCTTCCTGAGGAAGGACGCTCGCTACAATCTCTTCTGCAGACAGAGCGGCGCGTGTGTCAACACGATAGTCACCGGTGACATAGCGGTGACATAGTCCTCAAAACACAAAGCGCTGTCTGTACACAGTCCTTCAGATAATTTCTGATAAATTTGACGTGAGAGGCAATGAATGGTGTCACAACATATGTTCGCAGAACTGAATTGCGCTCTGCACTAACTTCGTTAAACTGAAACGCGTTAGCATTCGGTCCAATGGCGCTTCGGCGGGGGATTTAAAAAAAAGTTCGTATATAACTGAATAGTTCGTTTAATTGACGTTCGTTCAAGGGGCATTTTACTGTAGTGGGCGCTAGTGGCACCGCATTGAAGGCATCTAAAGTCTACAGTGTTGATCATCAAGTTGGCAGAATGGACCTAGACGGGGAAGCAGCTTGCCGATTCCAAGAAAAAAAAAAGTGCTATATTTCAAGGTCACGCGCGCATAAATACAGCACGATTGTCCTACGCGCAAACTTGTACGCGTTACAGAAAATAAGTAACCAATTACGATTACTTCCTTTAAAATGTAATTGATTACAGCGGTCAATTACAGCATCAGAAAAGTAACTGAGCAATTACAGAAATGTAGTCGATTACTTTCGCGTTACTTTCCTTCAAAATTTTTATTGCCGTAGCACAATAACGCAAGTTCACTCAAACTATACAACGGACTACTGTGGCTTACTGTGATAAAGGGTTACACGCGTTAACTTTCAACAGGAGCTGTTTTTCAAAGTTGTCGTCGCCGATTCTTCCACGTTTCCTCGTTAAGAGGTCCACTGCTACACTGAACACACTCTCTCAATGCATGCGCTGGAGGTAACGGCGCTATTATAGCGTATACGAACACATTGCGCGCCAGCGCGTAGTTGCGCAGTGCTTCGATGATAGTGTCTATGAAGCGTCGCGCTTCGCTGCTGCTGGCGCTCGAGTGAGGCGTTGCAGGTAAGGAAAAGGTGAAAAAAATAGGCTCCGGTAGGACATCACGTCTGACAGGACGGGGAGCCCCGACAGAACGGTCGCATATTTTTCAGGACGAGAGCTGCCGTAGAAGACTAGTTACAACTTGATTTTGGAAGATAAAAAGTAATTGATTACCAGTAATCAAATACTAGATAATGTAATTTAATTATCCGGAATGTTACAGTTCCGAAACAGTAATCGATTATATAACAAAATTACAAGAAAATGTAATTGATTGCAAGCAATCGATTACTTGTATACGCGTTACGTACAACTCTGCCTACGCATAAATGGGAAAGAAAGTGAAGGTGGAGGCAGACGCCTTGCAAAGTACCAGAGTCTATTAAACGAAGTCAGGTCTGTTCTTCACAACAACAGAACAAATGAGGGAAGATCATGTCATTTTCAAACATTGAAACAACCTAAATTTTCCTGATTAACAACAGTGCACATGGCACTAAAGAAGATAGACTATTTAAGGCGCTTTAATGTGAAATAAATCACTGCATTAACCTCTTAAACATCAAATTCATCTATCTTTACGGGAAAAGCCAGTTATCGCCTGTTTTCCGACGCACAAGTTTGGCGCACCATGTCTTCTCTATGGCTGGCGTAAGTATGCATACTGTATTCGTTTTGTTTTTTTTTTCCCCACACATACAAGCTGTTAAACTTACTGCACAGCACCCTGTTCGCGCTGTTGGGTCGGCCGATGTCCGAATAGTTTTTCTCTCATGCTGCGCTTACCGGAAGAGCCCGCGTGCAGTTACCAGCAGCTTCGCTTATATTCGCACGGCGTAACGAAAGTTACACACTTATTTTCTGTACGCTCCAATAAATAGAAAATGCAGCGTAGAACTTTTATTATTCAATTTGTCGTGAATGTTCTACGCGCGCCTCTCGTCCATTGCGGTGTGCCTGAATATGGCGGTCGCCGTAGCAGATGATGCAGACGTCCTCGCCTTAAAACGGAGAGCGCACACATCAAGGCACCCTATCGATTGTTTCTTTGTCACTTAATGATAACGCTAGGGAAATAAATCAAGAAAATAAGATAGGGCAAAGTCAGTATAACTTGGCACTGTTTAATGTTCCAGTTTGCTGCGCTAAATGCAGGCTTATTATTTTCGACTTTGTGCGTACGCAGATGCGGCGGCTAACAGCTACGCGGTCGTTGCCGATAGAGCGTTGCGGGCGTCCTCTGGACGCATTTTGGGCGTACGTGCGTTAAAGCTAGTTGCAAGCCTTCCTCGGGTAATTCGGTGAACGTTGTGGTAAACAGTTACGCCTTTGCAAAGAGCGGAATACCAGACGGGCTAAAAAAAAAAAAAGCAATCTTCCACACCCGTTTCACTCTAACGACCTTTTAGCATATTCACGCTGGCTAAAAGCAATTACTGAGAACGATGGACCCTTGAAAGCCTAAATTTGATTGGTGTGCTTAACGTGCGATCAACTACGGCATATTATTCAACTCGTCCGTACAAATAAGGAAAGAGTAAATGAAAATTAGTAGCGAGCTGCGCTGTGCCCTTGCGCACAACTTAATTTGTGGAAAAAAGTGCCATAGTTTATTCTCTGCTAATTTAGTTCATGACTCTATAAGAACGTGTTTAACGTTTGTATTTGCATTAAAATGCTGATACACAAAGCACTGTAAAGCGGACCTTCGAGTACAATTTAAAAGCGTCCGTTTAGTTACATAGCGCAATCTATTAGTAGGCCTGCTATGAGTTTAAACTCGGCACGCACGTGTTTTTACATGCCTGCATCTTGAAATGAACGAGAAGAGGTGAGGGATTTTCCATCATATCATAGCCTCCGCCTGCTTGATGTCAACGCTCTATTTTACACGGCGAGCGTTGCGAGGTCTGCAGCGAAGGACTGTGACATTCAGTAGAACGATCACCCACCACACAGCCAGACGTGAGGCTCAGTGACTACTGCATCTTCGCAAAGCTGCAGAAAGATCTTCGAAGCAAAAAAATGCTGATGTGAAGCATCCAGCCTGCGGTCATCTCGATGACAAAAATTTACTGTTTTGGAAGGGCACACAAGTATTAGTTCAGAGGTCTGAAAAATGTGTTGGAAATGAAGGGTGATTATATTGAAAAGTGACGCAGTTATTTCATATCTATCGCCTTTAGAAGTTGGTCAGGCCAGAAACTTATGGAATTACCCGTATGTCTTGTGTAAGGTGGGCTTACATTCGGCGAAGGGTTGAGGCAGCGCAGGGCTGCTGTGTTGTAACGTTTCGGAATGCCATTTCTTGTTTGATTTTGAACTTTATTGTTGTTAGCCGCTGTTAAGCGTACTCTACTGGATCCTCATCCTGCCCTAATATCGTATTCATTCTTAATTGTTCGTTACATTTCGTTTGGCATCATGACTGATCGATATAAAGTGCATAAGCAATGGGGTGGTTTCGGGGTTCAACCAGATGCCCCCCCCCCCCCCCCCATTTCTACATTTTGTATGCGTATATGTTCTCACACACATACGAACGCACATGGGGGGGGGGGGACAGGAGGTCCGCTACGCCCCTGTGCACTTTGCTAGTCTTCTTTCCTTTGTTGTAATTTTTTTTTATTACTTTGCGTACCACTATCATTCGATAAATATCCCGTTTTGTTCTCTACTCCCGACCCTGACTCTCACTGTGTATTGAGTACGGAACGACCAACGGGCCATACCCCGTCGACGACTTCGCGCCGACGACGAAGAGGTGACGGCCGTCACACACACCTCAACGGCATCGCGCGAAAAATACCTGGAGCATTCCCTGAACATTTCTGGCTGATGTTCACGGACTGCTCGGCTTGATTATGGTCCATGGCTTCCAGATTTTTATTATCAGCCGCTGCGCTGGGAGATGGTAGCAGGATGGAATTGGTAGCTGTGCTCCTTGGCAAGTTCGGCAGACGGACATGTCACTATCCCTGGTCGGAGCTCTCGTGCGCTTGTGCTCTCGTGCAGCGTGGCACTTGTTCACGTGTCGCAGCTCGTTCATGAAATAATTCTTGAAAAAAAAAAAAAAAAAACCTGTCGTACTCTATCATTCTTCTTTTTTTTTTAACGAACCTAGCTTTCACGAGTTTCAGGTTGCGGTGGAGTTTACAAAATGCGAATGTACCGAAATGCGGCCCTCGAAGGTGCGCCGCCCACATGCGTACTTGTATGCGCAGTTTTCCAATAATCAATGCTCTCTCGATCGTGGGCTCGTCGGCGATCATCTGTTTCTGATACGGTAATCTGATCTTTTATTGAGGTGACTTGTCATTACACGTTGACACATTTCAATGTTTCCTTCCATTGTTTCACGCATGACCTGATATTTTCTTTCTTCACGCAGTGAAGAAAGAAAATATCAGAAAGGGATTGTAAAAAATTCAAGACTACAGTGGACAAAAAGAAAAAAAAAAGCCTGATTAGTACTAAGAGGCTATACGTGACCAAATGTCGCCGCTCCTTTTCAAAGGCGCGATGCCAGCGAAGGTCGTCATCATCACAACGTATCGCGGGCGGCGGAAGCAACCGAGCACCGTTGTGTCGCCACTGACTCCTCGAGTCTGATAACCGCAGCACCTGGCCAACCAGCCGCCGAGACTATAGCGTTACAAGCTAGGCGCTGTACTAGTGTGCGCGAGACATACGCGTCCGAGACGGCGGCTTGTGCGCGAGGGGTCCGATTACCAGCAGCAGCACCTCATCGCATATGCGGTGGGTGCGCAAACGTTCGCCGCTGCATCTTACACCGTCGCTTTATACGTTATCGTTCTCCCAAACGCAAAATGCGGCTTCAGCTGACAGCGTTGTTGGCGCTGTGCCACACGCGCTTTCGTCCGTCTACTTCTACGCGCTTGATGCAAATACACGCGAAATCTCTCGAAGAGCATGCGGAAAATAATATTGCCTCTGAATGCAAGTAACCTTCGCTCATTGTGCGCCGTCGCTCTGTGAACATTGCGGGCGAGGTATGGTACTCACTGGTCGCCTGAAACCATTCGTTTCTTGCCGCGTTATGTCATTTTGTCTTGGAAGTCTCATCAAAGCTTCGCTTACGCCGATTCCCACAGCGAGTGGGATCTGCAGTCATTTCTTTTTTTTTTTTTTCTTACCCAAGAAGCACAAGCCCGGCCCGCGCTTTGGGGTAAGCTCGAGCTTGTACAGCGAGCGTTCTAGTTGGAGTCTAGAGCAATATATGTACAAGCACGACTTTTAGCAGATTATACCCTCATCTCTGGCTGGGTTTGGCGCACGCTCTCAGCGCTTTCTCTCATTTCTCGTGCCGACGAGCGCACTGGAAGCTAGACAGGGAGGGATGGCACGGGGGTAAGAAGTTACGTCAGCGCGCGTCATGCAACGAGATTGCTCTCCCGCTGTGATTCGCATGCGCGAGTGCGGCTACCGTGTAAAGTTAGCAGACTGAGGAGTGCGGCGCGGGCAAGTGGCCGCACCCCGTGGCAAGAAGCGCATCTCATCCGGCTATCGGTCAATAAGCATGCTATGTCTCCGCGACGTCAACGTGCAGACGCCCCGCCCACCGACGAGAGTGAGAACCGGCCTCTGTTTGAAAAGAGGGCGCCTGAGGAAACGGCAACTTCGCGCTCCGCTTGTGGCCTTTACGCGGCGCGCACGACTGTAATATTTTGCAGAGCAGTTCATAGCCGTGTCAGCTTTCCGCAGGTTGTGTTTTTTCAGCAAGCCCAATTGGTGCTTCATGACCCCTTTAAGTCACTTTCGCCGCAGTACACCTGTGTCAAGCAAAAAAAAAAAAAGCGCGATAAGTAGGGGTGTGCGAATATTCGAGTTTCGAATTCGAATCGAATAATACCTAACCGAATAATTAGATTCGACTTTCGAATAGCTAGTATTCGAAGTTTCGAATAATTCGACAGGACGAATATCTAAAACGCGACAAAGGCCAATGGTGCAACTTGGTTAGGGTGGGGTGGATAAAACTAACGCTAACATCGGTACAGTAGGCCTTTCGATAAAACTTTCACCGATATCCTGGCACAAAAGCGAGCACATGTTTATTTTAAAGGCGATTATGTTATCGCCACATGTAAAAAAAACAAAAAAAAAGACATAGAAAACTGTCAAGCTCCACACCTTCGCCTCTGAAACGAAGGCACGGACTTTTCTTGCCTAGTTCGATCGCATATGCCGCAGGCGCCGTAATACATTCCGACTTCGGCCCGTGAAACCCTCGGTGATTGGTTTCACATTTGAAAATTTGTTCACGCTGTTCAGTCGTCATTGCCGCACCGCACCACTCGTTCAAAAACTCCCAGCGTTCTGGCGCGAAGTTAAAACACTGCTGTGAACGGGCGCCCGAGGATTGTTGGGCCCCGAGTACCCATTGAGATAAAGCACTATTGCGCGACTATAGATGAAGCACAATTGAAGCCGTATTCCGCGACCATAGGGGAAAAAAATTAGCTACCGTACCCCCTTCTTTTTTCTTTTAGCCGTTAGGAGTTCCCCTGCTAACTGGAGTGACGGCTATTCTATCAACATGCCTGCGCGCCCATAAAAGCATAAGAAAAATACTCTTCCGAACAAGCGCGTAATAAAGCTGCCGCCAAGCCGTAGCGTCCCTGATTTTTCCTTTGTCTTGCTGTAACTGGCAGTACAAGTTTCGCGTAAATATACGTACTATTCGATATTCGATTTGATATTCGATATTTTTGGCCACTATTCGGCACTATTCGATTCGAGATGAAATTTTACTATTCGCACACCCCTAGCGATAAGATTGGCGAGAACCTACTAGTTGTCACTGGACACTGCACACTTTTCCACTTAATTAGATACACTTGCACGCTCCGTATAATTACGAGTACTTGTATGATCGTCAACGTTCGAAAACTTTACAGAAACAGCTAAAGTAGCCCCTTGCCAATCTCAGTGCACTTTTTTGCACGACATTAATGCACTGCGGTGAAAGTGTCTGAAGTGTGTACTGATGCGAGAGATCAAGGCCAGAGTATTTTAGTAGTGTCGCCCTTTGTCGTTATGACTCCCTCCTCGCGGTGGCGTTGACGCTGTTCTTAGGGTGATCTGTGGCTGTGTTCGCACAATCGGGGGGATCGCTCAAAATTTGAGTCTCCCGTGCAGATCTTAGTGCATATTTTCTTTTTGCATGACACAAATGTACTGTGGTGAAAGTGACTTAAGTGTTCCGCACTCGATAGATCAGGTCCAGAAATTTTTAGAACCGCTGTCATTTGTTATTATACGCCTTGTTTTTGCTGCTTCAATTCACGACAACTTTACCTGCTTTGGCATGTCAGACCAGCAAGCATGCCAAAGGTGGGCTGCGCCTTCGTATTTCGAACCTTTCACGCATAAGCGTTTTCCATCTCGCGTACTATGCCCGGAAATGACCTCCTTGGTCCGGAATTATTCACAAAGTTGCGAGCGAGTATTGCGATTCGCGAGAGAAGCTGTCGTCAAGAGAGGAGGGCGCAGTGCTTATTCTGTGAATTAGACCACAGAATAAACCCTACCAATTTGTGAGGGAAACCCGTCGTCAAGAGAGGTGGGCTGTTTAGGCTACAGCGGTGTCTGGTGCGCACGGTCCACAGCACGGTCCACAGCACAGCACAAATAAAGCTACACTTTATTTTGTGGTCTAGTCCACAGAACAAAGCTGCAGTTTACCCTGTGGTCTGGTCCATTGGGACTCTATTCTGTGGTCTGGTGCGCAGAAACCGTCGTCAAGAGAGGTGGGCTGCTTGGGCCATAGAGTTTCCTACAATACATACTAGAGGGAACCCTGGCGCTAGTGTCTATGGGAGCTGCAACGCATGACGCTTCAGCCAGCATGGGAATGATGGGTAGTACACAAATTTGTCTAAACTTCGTACTTTCGGCTTCGTTTGGCTCCGCGTCGGCTGCATCCGCTTTGTCACAAAACAAAGTTCAGCAAAAGTCAGCAGTTTCACTTCGCCACTTTAACTTCTTTAGGCTCAGCGATTCAAATCTGGTCACGAAGTTCACAACGATTCATTCTTTTATCCGAAAGAAAACCAAAACATAGCAATAAACAAAGCCACAAGTACTTTTGAAGCCGCAAGCACGAAGACTAGGCAAATTTGTGTACTACCCATCATTCCCATGGTAGCTGAACGATCGCAGCGCCAGAGTCCCCTCTAGTTAATTTTAGGAAGCTCTATGGCTTGGGCTACAGTACATTTCTGCACAGCCCACAGCGCGCAAGTTTATTGTGTGGTCCACAAAATAAGGCTGCATTTTATTTTGTGGTCTAGTCCACAGAATAGACACTGCGTTGGGTGAAACGTACGGGACACCACACGTGGCGAATGTGTGTTATGAGACGCGGGCCATAGTGCGTCGTGGCCCGGCCGCGCTGCGTCTGCGTCGTCTCGCTGGCGACTCAAGACGCCGTGGGGACCCACGCTAGTTTTCGATTTTAAGTGCGGATCACTTTTGGGGCCTGGCTTGTCGTTCATCCATGCATCTCATGTGGCGTAATCACGCTGACAGTAAGCGCCCAATACAGGCGATAACAAGGCTATCAATGCTTAAAACCGGGTTAAAATGAACGATCAAGAGTCTAAAATAATATAATTAACAGAAATAACCCAGACGTAATCGCAATAACTAACTTAAAATCGCTAAAAACGCTTCGGGAACATGCGCCCGACTCCCGTGCCGCACAAGAGATGCCTCCACCGCCTCCCCCTCCCCAAAAGCACGATAGCTCCTCCCATGTGCACTTCGCCGACGCTTGGTCGCCATCTGAAGGGGGAAACAACCTGAAGGAACTCGCTACAGACGACACGTATCTAAGCTGCCGTAACAAGCAGGAAGTCGATAAAGTGCATCAAAAAGTAGTGCACATGTTGCACACCGAGTTTGCAAATCTCCCTAACAAGATTCTACTCGTGCCGGGGAAACCCTACATGCTTACCTCAAACATTAGAGTTTTAGTGCTGGGTACCCAAGACGTTGGGGTGGCCGTACTGCGCATGCGCGAAGCCCTAAGAACATGGGTCTCCGGGGCCGTGCGTGCGCGCGGCCATAAACAACGCTGCCAACACTGGCCTCCTAGTGGAGATCAGTTGTCCCTAGCAGGACATGTCTGCCTCGAATCTATTAAGTGGCCGTCGGGCGCTCTGTAGTTCGTCAGCTCCGAACCAATGCTCTTACGCCGCAGTCGCAACTTCGACACGTGCAAAAGAACTTTTTTTCTCGGGTTTATAAGTTTGCCATATTAATTAAGAATGTTTTATTGGAAGCAATTTCATTTCACGCCGTTATCTATGCTTAGTTTAACATTTTAAATTGTAAAAGAACACAAATCAATCCATGCACGACTAGACGCCAGGGTTGCCGTTGGTGGCTACTTTGCGCCAAATTGGCTACTTTACGACCCAGTCTGGCGACAAAAATTTCAGGTTGGCGCCATGGCTACTTTCTGGCTACTTTGAACCTCTATTTTAGCGCATTCATTAGCCATTTTTCTCATTATCTGCAGATAAAATACCAAGCAAGCCTGACGACTACCCTTTGTTTCCAAGATTTTCTGACGCGTCAGCCAGTGTAAGCGCGTGTCCTAGTCCCGCCATGAGTCTGGTGCTCATCGAGGCACCTGAACGCAACGCGCGGTGCGCCTGCCGAGACGGAATGATGAAGTTCTTGTTCGCCCAGTCAGTGTCTCACACCCACTATGGGGGATAGGCCATGAATTCGGTGGTTTTATGAATTTACATAAAAATTAAGAAATTGGAAATATAACTTACAAATAAATTAAAGATGAAATTTAAGTACGCCTTTTGGCTAAGATCAAACTGACGAAGTTGCGCGCATGTTGGCAAACGCGTGCCTAGCACGCTGTTCACGCTGCCCGCCATCGATGCTGACGCTACGAGCCAGTTTTGTAGTGCTGATGCACGGCGCGTGTTTTCGGGTGAACTTGACAGACACAGAGATCCGCTACAAAATGAAGCTGGACCGGTCATCTTCAAGCGGATATCGCTACTTGAAGCTGGTCGTGCTTGAAGTCGCAGACTTCAAGCACAACCTTCTTCTACCATTAGTATTCGGTTGGCTGGAATGTTTCAGTCTTACTGTCTCTCTGGCAATTACTATATCTATTCTATATAAAATGTATACAGGTGCACGGAACTTATAATATGTTCATTTATTTGCAACTTGCTTACAGCTTGAAGACCAAGCATGAAGGAGAAAATAACTGTGCTCGTATGCTATTTTATTGCTGACACAAAATGGTATTATATATTGTTCAAGTGATAAAACCTATTTTCATAATACCGCTTTTCTGCCATTTGGCTACAAGTTTGGCGATAAGATTAAAAGACCTGGCTACTTTGGCTACTTTTAGCTTGAATTCTGGCTCCTTTTCAAATCTACCCAACGGCAACCCTGCTAGACGCTATGGCGCTGCGAGCGCGTGTGACCTTCGTGCGGCTTGCGGTTGGGTACGCGCCACTATAAGGCGTGTCGGCTTGGGTACGCAACCCCGCGCGTACCCAAGCGCTTGGGTACCCAGCACTAAAACTAACGTTATCGCCGGTGGGGTGAACGGAGCAGTGGGAACTCAACGAACGCGAGTCGCTGCGTGACCGTGCTACGCACTTCCTCAGGTTTCACAGTAGTGGAGCTGCATTTTTTGGGTCTTGGTACAGCGCGAGCGCAAGAACCCAAGAGAGTGGCTTGGGTTCTGCGCATGCGCCCTGGCAGCTGGCAAATTTCTTGGGTCCTCAAGCTCCTTGTGTCCCCAATTCTAACTCTTTGATGTCATTGCGTCCCTAATAATGTTTTCAGCATGTGTTGTTTGTAGTCGCCGCTGATCGAATAATTCTGTTTGTAACTGGTTTACGGTGTTTTCCGCGTTATTATTTCGTGGTTAGGAACTCTGACCGGTAAGGTTCCCGTTGCACTAAAGAAAGCAGGTACCATAAAAATTGGTTGTCGCGCCCTTTAACGTACACATTCACACAGCCACTCGCTACAGATCGTAAATAAAAGTTTTGCATCAGCATTTGTGATGTTAGTTGTCTAATATCAGTTGTAATGGTGCTGCTTGTGTAACAGCTTCGCTATACATCGATTTTGACAGGGTGAAATGTAGGCGGACTTTTTTATTCAGGGTTGGCTGGACTATACTGACATGGTTTTCAAAGTCGCTCCGGGAGCTGTGCTTCCTGGTCAAAAGCGAAGGTCAAATGCAAGGGCCGCATTTAAATGCATACGTTGAAGTCCCGAAACTGAGAGCGGTGCTGAAACTCCCAGGTCGCAAGGTGTGGGTTCGAGCTCGTTGGTACTCCATGATCAACACTTCTTGCGCAAAATTGAAACAGTCAGTTTCGTCCGTTGTCCTAAGAAATTTTGCGCAAGAAGTGTTGATCCGAGGTGACATGGTCCGCGGTCGGCTGGTGGCCACTGTTCAACCATATGTGCGACTCGTGGGCGCATTCCGTCCGCGAGGTTTGCGACGAAAGGGAGTCGGGGAATAGGGAAACCCCGGTGTGAGCACGAAGCCAGGACAGAATCTGTGTAACAGCAGTTTGCACAGACCGGAGAAAACTTGCGGAAAGTGGGGCTGCGTTCGGCTCGCGCGTAGCGCCCACGTGCGACGGTCTACTGCCTCCCTCGAAGCTCTTGCCTTGGTTATGCGGTGGATTTGTTATCAAGTCCAAGGCAACGCTACAAAATCGCGGCCCAGAGATTCAGTGCAGTGCCGTAGCGATCCCGCGGGTTTTACATCGACGGGCCTCCATAACGAACTGTAGTGCAGTGGGCGCGCAGTCAATTCGCCAAACCAGTTTATTTCGACAACGAGAGGAACATTGCGTCTGCTAGTGCGCTGCTACCACAAAACCAACAACTTCGCGGAATGTGTTAAAAAATAAAATAAAATGCCTTGTCGCTGTCGTCTGATTGCCGAGTTGTGTTCTTTGCTCATGCATCACCGGGTGATGCACGCCGAGTGCAAATGTGGCACGGTACGGTTATTCGTTTACTTTTGCTTAGATTTATTATTTTACAAATATTTGCATCTGGTTGCTGTGACCCGATGTTTGCCCTACGCCGATAGCATGCGATGTTGGGCAAGACGCCTTGGTCTTCCCTCTCTTGTTATACAACGTACATGTGGCTCACACCGACTACGGGGATCGGCCAAGAAATGGAGGTTGTATAATAAAAAGTTTAAATGTAAGTAGTGCTACTTAATGAGAGTCATTGAGATTGCCCGCACGAAAAAAAAAAAAAATCAGGGTGAAATCGTCATTCGCGGGCAGTTCGTGTAGTTTCGCTTGTGCGTGTGCCAGGGTGATGCGTGGCAGCGGTCGCTTAGATCTGCGGCGGGCACGTGATGCCGTTCCTGCACGCGATCTGCGGAAGCCGATACGCCGGCGCTTTTCCATTTTGCGCGTGACCCCAGTGCGGCGGCGGCTGTAAGTCGGCCTGTTCTCTCCAGCTGCATCCAGCGTTGCGCAACCACGCGGCAGGACGGTGCCGGATGCGAAGCCGTCCGTGCACCTGTGCTGCGGCTGCCACTCCAGGCGGCAGGACCCCGCGAGCGTGTGCCATCCGTTCGGCTAGTACAGCTCTTGTTCGGCGTGACACGCGCAGCCCTACGAGTGCGACTGGCGGCCGATGCCAGTGGCCGTTCACTGAAGACGCGTGTGCCATAGGCCTAACTGATTTTTAAATGCGAAGCATTTCTTAGCGAACTTCTGCGACTTTGAGCGTATCCATCCATCCATCCATCCATCCATCCATCCATCCATCCATCCATCCATCCATCCATCCATCCATCCATCCCCATCCATCCATCCATCCATCCATCCATCCATCCATCCATCCATCCATCCATCCGCCCGCCCGCCCGCCCGCCTATGACTTTGTGCTCTCCTAGCCGTTTCGTTAATCAGATGTATACCAAAATTTGTATGGGATAACATGATCGTATTACGAACATAAATGACAAGTCATAACATGAACATCATGACACGCATGTCACGAACAGCATGATTTACATTCCACGGCCTTAGTGCTCTTGCGGTCGTTCCGTTAATTTAATAAATACCCAAATTGGTATGGTGTGACAAGAGTTCATGACGAACATAATGACAGGTCCTAACGTGCAAATCATGACACGCATGTAATGTGCAGCATGATTACATGACATGATCTCGGGCCGCTAGCGGCCGTTTAAATGAATGGATATATTCGAAAACTCATATGACGAGACATTTCTGTATGACAAACATAACTGACACGTGGTAACATGAAAATTATGACATGCATGTCATGTACGAGATCATTTACATGCCACGCTCATGGCGCATTCGCGGCCGTTTCGCTAGATTGATATACACCAAAATTGGTATTGCGTGATGTGACTGTATGAAGAACATGAATAACAGATGGTAACATGAAAACCATGACATGCATGTCATGTATGTCATTATTTACATGCCGCGCTCATGGTGAATTCGCGGCCGTTTTCGCTTGCTTGATATACACCAAAATTGGTATTGCGCGAACTGACTGTATGACGAACGTCAATGAGAGGTGGTAACATGAAAATCATGACATGCAAGTCATGTACGACATGATTTGCTCATGGTGCGCTCGCGGCCGTTTCGCTAGATTGATATACACCAAAATTGGCATTTCATGCTGTTACTGCATGAAGAACATAACTGTTGGTAACATGAAAACCATGACATGCATGTCATGTATGTCACGTTTTACATGCCATGCTCATGGTGCATTCGCGGCCGTTTCGCTACCTTGACATACACCAAAATTGGCATTGCGCGACGCGACTGTATGACGAACGTAAAAGAGAGGTGGTAAAATGAAAATCAGGACATGCAAGTCATGTACGACATGGTTTGCTCATGGTGCATTCGCAGCCGTATCACTAGCTTGATATACACCAAAATTGGTATTGCGCGACACGACTGTATAACAAACGTAAATGAGAGGTGGTAACATGAAAATCATGACATGCAAGTCATGTATGACATGGTGCGCTCATGGTGCGCTCGCGGCCGTTTCGCTATACTGATATGCGCCAAAATTGGTATTGCGCGATGTTACTGTATGAAGAACATGAATAACAGTTGGTAACATGAAAACCATGACATGCATGTCGTGTATGTCATGATTTACATGCCACGCTGATGGTGCATTCGCGGCCGTTTCGCTAGAATGATATACACCAAAATTGGCATTGCGCGACGCGACTGCATGACGAACGTAAACGAGAGGTGGCAACATGAAAATAATGACATGCAAGTTATGTACGACATGATTTGCTCATGGTGCATTCGTAGCCGTTTCGCTAGCTTGATATACACCAAAAGTGGTATTGCGCGACGCGACTGTATGACAACCGTAAATGCCAGGTGGGATATTTAAAATCATGATATGCATATCATTTACGGCATTATTTGCATGCCACACTCATTGTCCAATCGCGGCCGTTTCGCTAGATTGATACACCAAAATTTGTATTGCGCGACGCGACTTATGACGTATATAAGTGACAGGTGATAATATGAAAACGATGATGTGCATGTCATGTATGGCGTGATATACATACCGTACTCATGGTGCACTCGCGGTCATTTCGCTTGTTTGATATACACCGAAATTGGTATTGCGCGATGTGACTGTATGACGAACATAAATGACAGGTCCTAACGTGCGAATCATGTTATGCATGTCATGTACCATATGATTTACATGGCACTGTCATGGTGCGCTTCCGGCCGTTTTGTTAACTGGATATATACCAAAACTGGTATGACATGACACGAGTGCGTGATGAACATAAACGACAGGTCATGCATTGTACATACCAGAATATATGTCTCATTAGCATGGCATATACCAGATTGTGGATGCATGCCTGCATGGCAAACATGCGATATA
The DNA here is from genome assembly GCF_013339695.2 of Rhipicephalus sanguineus. NCBI lineage: Eukaryota > Metazoa > Arthropoda > Arachnida > Ixodida > Ixodidae > Rhipicephalus > Rhipicephalus sanguineus. Next base: position 229,006,869 of record NC_051176.1, read on the forward strand.
TATGGTGAACTAGATGGCATGGCATGAGTGATTTCATTTGGCTCAGAGTCAAACAAGGCGATGTATGCAGCTCTGTGCTGGCTGCTTCGCATTACATCGATTCCCACAGTGCGTGGGATCTGCCGGATTTTTTTTTATTTCTCTTGGGGCCAACTCCAAAAGTTTAGCCCCCCCCCAGCTGTTGAGAAATGGGGCAGCTTTATTTTAACTGTCCCTGTTGTCAGTCTCTTCTTCGTCTTCTTCTTTTTTACACGGAAGTGTTTTGTCTGGCTCCGCCATTTTTTACCGATGTGAAATCAGTAAAACAGTCCGCTACTTTTCCAGCACCCACATGACATATCCTTAATTCATTTCCATTGATCACTTCCGGCCTGTTAATTCATTCCTAGTTTCAGCTTCCGGTGTTTCTGCTCTCATCACTTCTTGTTAAAGCCTAGCTAAAGAATGCCTCTTGGACAGGTTCGGTCAGTAATGGTCGTTTACATCATAGTCCACTGCAGAAAGTGTGTGGAATAGTCCCAGAGAGACGCATTGCATCATGCGCATCTGAGCATTGAAGGAGGTTCACTGTATATAGATTTTGGAACGGTGCCCTGCTTTGCAGTATAATCTGTGCAAATCTATTCACTTTTATTTCTTATTGTCCAACAAAGGCTGCAAATACTCCTATGAAGATGCATTCCACTTCTCTGTTATGAACGATTACTCTGAGGGGTTAACATTTTTTTCTTATTTCGCTTATTGCCTTATTGCCAAGCTTTGCTTTCCTGCACTGTGTAGTACTGATGTATTTTTGCATGTGACTGGTGTGGTGGCAGTTTTCATTATAGAGAAAAGAAATTACAGTAGCTTAGCAGTTGAGTGGGCGGTCTATCATTCACAGGATTTCACATTACTCTCCTTGTACAACTCCTTTTGGGTCCTTTGTGGAGAGCATGCAGATAGGAGTGTACAGCAGAGTGCAGAAGTCTTCCGGACAAGAAATTTGATGGTCAGAAGGGAAAATATCTGATGTAGTTTTTCATTTGTGGAAAATGTGTTGGCTGCAGCAAAATAGCTTTCTTGGATTTCATGCTCCAAAAACTCCTCTGGTTGGAATACCTACATCTGGCCTCCCTAGCCAATCTGGTAACTCATCCTTCATCGGACAGCATGTGCAATTTAAATGAGGGAAAATTGTCTGCTTTTTCTGTAATGCTGAATGGTTTGCTGATTGAGGGCAGGTGCATAGGACAGCCTCAAGATGTCGTGGCGGGCGATGACACCATGAATGCAAAGACACTTTCTTGCTGATCAAGACATAGTATAGAGAAATATACTGCATACTGAGGGTCTTAACTTCGGCATGTTTGAAGACTTAGGTAGCATACCACAGTTTATTAAATGTGGTATGCTACCATGTTACATCTTGTATGCATATCTGTGTAAATGCTTCAGAATGTGGACGTGGTAATAGCTGACACTGTGGCACACTCCTGCAGAGTAACATACATGTAATGAACATGGGATGATGTGGGTTTCACTCCTACCAGTGGCAAGTTGTTTTTTCATACACTTTCATTTCCTTTGTTATCATTTCTCCTCTTCACTTGAAACTACTAGTAAGTTTCACTTCATTAGCTGTTGGCATCACATGTTTGTGACTAATGGAAAAGTGGCTTCCACTGTTCTCTTTTTCATTCACTATGTCCCAAGTGTTTCTTCTGCCTTTTTTGATCTGTTATGCAGCAGCTGCAGCAATCGTAATAGCAATTTCTTATTGCTTTCACGTTCTTGTAATCTAGGGCTAGAGAATTGGTATGTGAAAACAGTCTTCATTTCACTCTAATAGAAAATTCCATTGTTTCTGCTTGAAATAGCGTAGTAGGACTGTGTAACATTGCTGATGTTGTCTTACAATATTTTCAGAGTAGCCTAGATATTGGCTAAAGAAGATAGAAAGTGCGAATCTGGCATTTGCTACAACATGGTTTGTGCTAAACAAGTGAAAACACATATGCCTTTAAATTGAGTCTTTGAAAGAGAGTGATAGCTTATCTGCGCAGCAAAATATTTAACTTAAATTTCAATATTTACAGGGCAGCACAATGGCTAAGTTTTTAAAAATTTTGCCAGCGTACATGGGAATGAAGCATTTGAAAGTGGATGAATCTTGTGAAGTCTTTCTTATTCGAGATCTTTGTTTTTTATTAGATTGCTAACTCTGCAGCAATAATTTCGGTGATAGGCTGACTACCAAAAATATCGATAACTGTGGATGCATCATTTTTTTTTTCTTTGAAGTTAACCACAGTATGGTAATAGTGTAACCCACTTCTGATGAAGTGATCAGTTCTTGGAGCAGTGCTGACATAACAACCTTGACCTGCAGAAAGGTTAACTGGTTGGTTGGTATTCATGAAAGTAAAATGTTTCGACTGCATTTGTAGATGCAAATGTAGACAAACTGTTTTTGTTGTTAGTTCCCTTGACTACATGTTGTCATTCATGATCGAAAAAAAAGTTACATTTTTTTACTTGTTAGTTTAACAAAAAGGAAAAGCCAGTTTCTCTATACCCCAGAAAAAATAATGGCCGATGTTGTCATGTCCTAGATGAGGTACTACAATACATGTTTCCGTGAACCATTTTCGCTCATAGTAACAATGAGGTAATTTCTTCATGATATGTTGGCTCACTCTATACTTCTGATTGTTGCAGTTTCCACACATTACTGTAGCCACAAGAAACACACAAATTGCTCTTGTTTATTAAAGGACCACAGGCACCAAAATCTTGAGATATTCTTGTATTGCTCCATTCTCCTGCACACAAAGGCAACTCTGACCGACTATTACTGCAAGCAGAGCCTTGGACATAGTGGAGTTTTCTTTCCTAAAATATCCAAGTCCACTTTAAGTGAAACCGAGAAAAACGCAGTTGTTTGGTACTGACAATATGGTTGGGCCTGCTCCAACAATTTTTTGCCTGTGTGCTCCTGCCACCAAAATACTTTTAACCTATATTGTGGCTAAAATCTATATATAGCCCACTATTGTCTGTATTCAGGAGTAAAATTTGGATTTGGCTCTTATAGATTGGAACATTTCATTTGGGCTTGAATTGGTGACAAAAAAGTTGTCTAAATGGCAGCGAATGAACAGTATAGCACTATTTTCTGACAAAATCAATACCATCTTGTTCTTTCGTTGGTGCCATCCTTTGTTTCATGGGCATAATGGCATTGACTAGACTTGAAGAGCCAGTGCTCCTTCCTGGAAACAGGCGCACTGTCCTGGACTATTGGCAGCGTTTTCTTGTTCCTGGCACCTATTGATGGCCTCCAAAAAGTGCTTTAGCTTTTCTTCTTCTTCTTTGCTTCTTAGCTGGTTTTATGCCGCGCCGTTAGGATCACTTCTTCAAGGAATAGATTGGTGCCCAATAACTTCATTTCCATTGTCTTCAATTTCAAATATGTATCGTTTTGGAGTGAAAAGAGGATATGATACTGTAGTGTGAAACTCAAGAAAGAAACACTAACAGACAGGCAGGAGTAGGAAAGTCGGCATCTTATTGTTTCCATTTGAGTTTCACCCTACAATGTTACGTCCTTTTAGTAAGTACCAACTCGCCCAAGAAAAAGCAATTGTGGAGCGAAAGCACGATAACAAAGTAACTAGGTCACAAATGAAACAGATTGGATGCGGCCGTGTTGGTTGTTTTAGTCATGATTGTTGACACAGCGCTGGTTTAATGGATCTGGCTCAGTTTGATTCAAACAGGGGCAGGACAGGATTTGCTCATATTTTTATTTGAAACTGCTTTTTTGAGTCCACGTTACAAATCAGGGATTACCCCATTTTGATTACAAACGTTTTAAATGTGGAAGACTCTTAGGCGTGCTTTACGTTCCCATGAAATTTATCCCAGTTTTGGTTCCTAGCTTTGGCTCTTTAAAAAAAAAAGAAAAACGTCACATAGTTTATTGGGACGTTAAAGAGAAAAACAATTTTTCAGGTATTAGTAAATTCCAATTTAATAATACCGAAAGCACCGTGAGAAGACTCTTGGTAAGCGAGAGAACGCGCAAAAAGAAAATACAGGTGGCGACAAGTTCCCACACCAGCTCATCATGACATCATAGATTTTGACAGCGTCTGCTGGGGCCTACATGATTCTTTATTATTGGTAAAAATCATTTACATTGTGTTCTAAGGGACACAGTCTTTAAGGGGCCCTGCAACACTTTTTCAGCATGGTCAGAAAACGCTGCCAATCGGTAGTCGAGGCTTCCGAGAACACGCGAGCCAAACATTATAGCGCAGCACGTGGCCTAGGATTTACAATAAATTCTCAAAGTCAGCTAAAAAGCACTTCCTTTTCTCTCGACAAAAAAATAATGCTTACAGCGTCACAAGCAGTTTCCACGCCATTGGCTGATTTGAACATGGCGCGCTCAGTAGTTACTGCGGCCGCCTCAGGAGGCCGTCACTTGTCCGTGCACGCGCATGATCACACTGAAATACACCACGCATTCAAAGAAGAAAAAAAAAAAAAGAAAATGTGCTCAAGGTCAGGAGGCGCGAGTGACGTACCTTCTTCCCCCGTGCCATCCCCCCCTGCTTAGCTTCCAGCGCTTTCATCGTGGCGAGAGAAGAGAGAAAGCAGTTACAGCATGCGACAAATCTTTGTAACTCCACTCGTACTAGATGGATTCTAAAAATTTTTGCGGCGTTCGATTCATGAGGCAACAAGTTCCTTTAGTGAAGCCATTCCATGGCTACTTGGAAGAGTGTTGGAGGGCCCTTTTAACATAGCAAGTGACAAGAAATTTCATTGATCCAATGTTGCCAACATGCACAAAAAGGTTTTGAAATTCGTGACGTCACATTGACGTCTTGAAGTTTTGGCACGAACTTGAACATTAGACTTCTTTATTTCCTTTTTTTAACAATTAACCTCTGATGGCAGAATTAATGAAAATCGAGTTCTGAAAGACTAGTTCACCTCTTTAAACCGGTTTATTGATCCATTTTAGTGTCCCTTTAATATGGTTTTAATTTAAGCACCAGTGATCGAATGAGTTGGCCACGCCTCTGACATCATGATCAATATGACAGGGTTAGTGGCTGCTCGAGCTCTCCATGACGCCTCTCCCATTTCCGAGTATTGTTGCCATGTGGCGTATTACAAGGGGAGGCCTGTTTTGGGGGACCTCGGTGCCTCTCCTCCAATGCTTTATTGTCAAGCTACTCTCTAGGTGGTTCTTGGCTGCTTACGCTAGGGGCATTTTGAGTGGCATAGGGAAAATATTGTTTTTTCGGAGGTGGCACGCTCTCGACCTTGGGGGAGGGGGAGGACTGGGCAGGTGGTGTGCCATGTCCTTTTTATGTAGACAGAAATATTGAGAGGGGCACATGCCTGCGTGTGCAGTAGCCATACTGCAGCAGCCAGATTGTTTCAATCCTTATCTCTGAGATTCAAGCACACGTGATCTTTCAGTGCTCCACTGTGGTGAGGCACCAGTTATGATTATTGGTGGGCATGTTGAAGTGAAGCCAAAATTGATCATAATCAACGATGCTTGCATCGATAATATGTCACATTAGAGCACATATGATTCAATTTTGTGATTATCAGACACAGGCCTACTCACTAAAGCACAAAATTCGCATACAGAAATTTGGCCGTCAATGGTCCTTTAAGATGAACTTCATCATCTCTTGCCTTGCTGCTTCACAATGTCAACAAATTTTTATCTGTGTGTGACACCACACTAATCTCAATGATGCCAAGTTAGGCATATTGCGATCAGCCCTACATCTGTGCAACACAATATGTGGCCTGGCCTGCCCAGTTCTTCTTTTTTCCCCCAGCTAGAATATTGATGACTCCTGTTTTGTCTAATACACACCAGTGTCTTTCTGTCTTTTAATTTTACACCTAACGTATTTTGTTCTGTCACTCATGCATTTAGTGCTAGTTTGTTGCATTAAATGCTCTTTGCAACTCTTTTTGATTGCCCATTGTTTTATCTGCACATGTAAGGCATATTTTTCTTGGCAGGCTTCCCACCACCTGGCGGCAAGCCACCACCCCTGCAACCAGCTGCTACAAAACCAGGCCACACAAGCTTGGCACTTAGTGCGACCCGCACCTCAAGTTTTGCAGCTGCACTACGCAAGTTGGCAAAACAAGCAGTTGACCCTGTGCTTGGTGAGGAAGTTTTCCAAATTGTGTGTGATTCCATTAGTTAGTCTTTCATGTTGTTTTGCAGCACCTTAAAGCAAGACTTTTCTTTTGTATCCTGAGAAATCTTTTGTTGTGCTTAAAATGTTAGTTTTGCTGTTAGTTTTATAAGTAGTAAAATATGTGATTACTTGGCTCACACCATTGTTTCCTTATCATTTTTCATTTGTTGTTTTGAGGTAAATGTTAATGCTTATATCAGAGCCATTTACTGGATATGAATCTTGCCAAATTGATGTTATGCCAGAACATTTAATGCTCCCCTCTTTCATTTTCATGGCTTTCTTTAGCTAAACCACTACCTAACTGCTACACACAGTTAAGTAGTGGCTGGTTGTCTTGCTGGAGGAAGAAGCTAGTGCGCGACTACCTGAGATTGTACAGTTGAACAAGGCAAGCGTGCTAGCTCTTTGGTCCTCGTCACACTTACTGATTGACACCATGCTAGCATCTCCATCATGAGTAACGTCACTCTTTGAAAAGCAGGCACCAGCATTGGAGATGGTAGAAGGCAGTGGTATGAAAGGCGGAATGTTGCGGGTAGCATTCTTCGTTGAACAGAAATATTTCTGTGAACTGTACCTGCTGTTGCATTGGAGCTTTGGAGGTGTAGGTGTTGTGGTCATTGCTGGATGTGTGTTGCGCTTCTCTGTCCCCTGGACTGAAAGCTTCTCACATGAAAAATGGGTGCAGTGATGTCTTCTTTGGCATGGGAACATGAATGGCGCCAGCTCTGTACTACACTCATCTTGCAGTGCAGGTGTGCAGGGTGTAAACTGCACTGACAGCACGCTGTACATGATCAAATTTCTGTGCATAAACTTCATTTCAAAGCAACATTCACCCCATTAATGGGACAGAGTAATTGCCATCCTCAACTGGCAGGCTAAATCCGCTTATTACTGCCAGCCCCCACACCATCATCATTGTGAGCCCATTTTATGCCCACTGCAGGACAAAGGTGTCTCCTAGTGATGCTTAATTTGCCTGTCCTACTCGAGCTGATTCATTTCATGCCTGAAAATGAGCTAATTTCATCACTGCAACTAAGCCTGTGCCATCCTCAGCTATGTTTCCCATCTCTTGGTATCCATTAGGTTCTAAATTTTACCATAAGCTATGCAGACCTGACCATGTCCACTTTTTTTCTCTTAATGTCAACTAGGATATCGGCCACACCTGTTTGTTCTTTGATCCACTCTGCTTTCTTCCTACCTCTTTGTTACGCCTATCATTTTCCGTTCCATCACATGCTGTGTGGTTCTTAACATCTTCTCGTGTTTCTCTGTTATGTATTTTCGAAGTTTCTGCCCAACATGTTAGTACTGGCAATATACAGTGGTTGCACACACTTCTTTAGTGACAGTGGTAGGTTGCCGGTCATGAGTTGGGAATGTCTGCCATTTGCACAGCATCCCATCTTTATTCTTGGTGAATTTACTACCACATTAACGAGAAAAATTTCATGATGCAAGAGACACAGGAACACACTAAGTTCAAGACAAGACGTGCCGCCGCATGACAGCAGCACATTGTAAAAGTTGAAGTGGAATGCTGTGGTTTGAAAGGAGGCTAATGTTTAATTACTTGTAGTTGTTTTATTATAGTGCACTGACAGAATTCTTGTGAGAAAGCATTCCTTGAAAAACACTCCTTGTGTCTGGGTGGTAACCTTGCATACGGCAAAATTATTTGAGGAACCTTTCAATGATTGCCTTGAGAGGCATTTGCAACACAAGCTACATTATCATTCTTTTCTCAAAACGTTGAAATTTGGATTTTTCTTGTTGGGCTTTGTATTTTTTGAGAAATAATGCATTACGCTATTTAATAGGACTGATATTGAGACAAAGTAGTCGTCATAGTATCAATGAATTGTGCTAAATGTATATTTTTTTTCCAGAAAAGGATTCTGGGCCAGTGGCCTCCATTCCAGGAGGAAATCCTAGATCACTAACCCCAAAACGAAGCTCTTCCTATGGCTTGCCATCTCCAATGGCATGTGGCTCTCCCCCAGTCATGTCTGGTGCGCCTTCTGGTCTTCTTATGGAAACGAGAAAAGTGAGTTATCTTGAATCCCTTCATTTCAGTGTCCACTTTTTTGCCCCCTCCACCCCCCTCCCAAATTGTGCATGATGTTACATAGAATTATTCATCCCTTCCAAGTATTTAGCTGCGCCAATGTACTTCTGCATTAACAACTAGAAGGCCGTGTATCGAGTGTTGCCCTGCAGGGAGGAGAAGAAAAAAAGACTTGCCAGGTTCAGGACATCACTTGGCCATGTTAGCTTGCATGGAAAATTCTGGCAGACCATCGCCTCGTGCAGGTGCTTTCACCACCCATTGTCCTTAATTTTGGGACGTATGTTAGCTGTGAAGGCTGATGGCAGGTTATGTGGGGCATGCATGCTGTATGCTGATCTTGGTGTGGCTTCTGAGAGATGATGGCTTTTATACTAAGTGTCGCACACGGCGTGTGCCCAGGCACTGGACTTGGGCAGCCTCAGCTCACAGCACGGCCATCGCCTGGACCATGCAACCAAGATGGACTCCTCCTTGTCCTCCTTAGACTACCTCTCTAGCAAGCACTTGACTGGACCTCCGTGAGCTCTTGTTTCCCTTTCTTCCTGTTTGGCAAGGGCTTTCAGTGTGCTACCTTGCATCTTGGCACTTGGTGGTTTGCATGGGCACAGGTGTGCCACTGTGTGGGATCCTGCTGTTTATTTAGATTTTATGTATGACAGGTGCATGCAGTATAGGTCTACACGGAGATGTTCCTAAGATAGGCCACTGTTTGTGTGATCTCAGCCATCTGATTTTGTGGGAACATGTGTGGTGTTTTTTTTTTTTTTTTTTCTAAAAGAGCAAAGTCCACTTTAAGTGAAACTGAGAAAAACACAGTTGTTTGGTACTGGCAATATGGTCGGGGCTGCTCCAACAGTTTTTTGCCAGTGTGCTCCTGTCAGCGAAAGACATCAAACCTATATTGCGGCTAAAATCTGAAGCCCACTATCGTTGGTGTTCAGGAGTAAGATTTGATTTCGCTCTTATGAATTGTAATATTTCATTTGGGCTTGAATTGGCTATGAAAAAATAGTCTAAATGACAGTGAATGAACGATATAGCAATATTTTGCCTGAAAATTAACACCATCATGTACTTTCATCATTGCCGTCCTTTGCTGCACGGGCGTAATGATGATGACTATGCTTGAAGAGTGAGTGGTTCTTCCTAGCAACAGGCACACGGTCCTGGACTGTCTACAGCATTCTCTTGTTCCTGGCATGTATTGAAGGCCTCCAAAATTCTTCAGCTCTTCTTCTTCTTCTTACCTTCTTAGCTGGTTTAAGCCATGCCGTTTAGGATCACTTCTTCTCTTTTTCAAGGAATAGATCGGTGCCCAATAGCTTCATTTCCATTGTCTTCCATAATATACCGTCTTGGAGCGAAAGAAGGACATAATACTGTGGCACAAAACTCGAATAGAAACACTAACAGACAGACAGAAGTAGGAAAGTCGGCCTCTTACTTTTTTCAGTCGAGCTTTGCCCTACAATATCATGTCCTTCAGTAAGTACCAACACGCCCAAGAAAATGCAATTGTCGAGTGAAAACGCAAAAACAAAGCAATAGGTCACAAATGAAACAGATTGGATGCGGCCATGTTGGTTGTTTGGTCACGATTGTTGACGCTGTGCTGGTTGAATGGATCTAGCCCAGTTTGATTCAAACACTTGCGAAATTTGGCTCATTTGTTATTTGAAACTGCTTTCTTGTGCCCACGTTACAATCGGGAATTAGCCCATTTTGATTTCAAGCAATTAAATGTGAAAGACACTTAGACGTGCTTTACGTTCCCATGAAATTTAGCCCAGTTTCGGTTTCTGGATCTGGCTCTTTTACAGAAAAAAAAAACGCCACATTTGTGTCACACGCTACTCGATTTTCAATAGCCATTGCATTGTTTTACCATTGCCTTCTGCGTTACTGTTCTTCAGGCTGCAAAATGTCTAGTTCAGAATATCATTTTAGTAAAAGAGTAACAGTTATCATTCCTTTTGGTAGTGTGGAGGGCATGTGATGAAGTCCCTGTGATGTAGCTTGGCGGGGGTGAAGCGATATTCAGGACACATTGAGAAAGTACAATGAACTGTGTTTACAAGCAGGTCCTCACTCTTTTACATCTAGCTGGAGCTTAGATCCCCAGGATGCTACTGTATTGTACAAGTACCGAGTCACAGTTCAACTCACTGCATGGTTACAGCCCAGAGTGCTCTGTTCTGCAGTTATAAAGGCAATAAAAAGAAAGAAGGAGAGGAAACGGTACAGTGCTGCACGGATGGAGTTCGGATCTCTCCCTGCTGGCGCTGGTTGTCTCTGGCCCTCCATTTTTTGAGCTCTACAATGTCAATGCTCTTGTGGACTGCTCCTGTATCTTATTCTTGCACGCCCTGTAGTCGCCAGTAAGTGCTGGAGCCATCAGAATGCAATTTGGGGTTTGGGGACGGAGCGTTTGTTTGCTCCAATCAGCGTACATTGGAGCCACTGGATTAGAAATAAAAGGCTGGCAGGTCAAAAAGGGACGAAAGCCTAGGCGACAATTGTGTTCACCAGTGTGTGGTTCTCCTCCAGCTGCTCTATGTATGTCACAGGGGAGCGAGGCGGCCAAGCGATGCAAACTAGCCATATATAGAGGCAAACTAGTAGGGCAAGGCCATGGTGCTCCTTGTGTTCCCCTGGTTAGCAATTTTTGTGCCTCATTGGCCTGTGGAGAGTGGGAGCCAGTTCATTCACCTGGGAAGGCAAAATGGAATGTTGCTGCTGTTGTTGCTCAGCATAGAAAATGAGGCCTGCTTCATTTACTGTAACCTTAGTAACCTTACAGTAACCTTACAACAGTAACCTTACGACCTTTTAGTAACCTTGGTCCACTTAGATTAACACCACTGGAAAAGAACTATGAATGTAGAGGGTAAATTTTGCTAGTTTCTTGGACATTGATTGTGGGTCCTCTTTATATCAACTTTTATATCAAAGATGCCACTTATGAAGAACTATCCATAAATACGCCAGATCGATACAACATTACTTTAAAGGGACACTAAAGAGCAAAAATGATTTTTCTCGCATTAGTAAAGTAGTCTTCCACGATACCAAAAACACCACGCTTGCTGCGAGAAGACGCTTAATAAGCGAGAAAATGCGCAAAAAGAAAATACATGTGGCAACGCCACCTTGGAATTCCTGCACCATTTGCCGTGACGTCACATATTTTCGACGGCGCCTGCTTGGGCCTACGTAATTCCTAATCGGTTAAATCGAAGTATACATTGTCCTCTGAGGGGGCTAGAGGCTTGACATAACGAGTTTGTGGAAATTTCGTCGAGCCAATGGCGCCAAAACACATTAAATGCTCTTTGAAATCTTTTACGTCATGAATTACAAAGTTCGGCGCGAAATTTAAAAATGAAACTTTGAACTTGGTTTTCTCCTCTAATAATAAACCTATAGTGGTGAAATAAACTACACAAGAGTTCTCCGAGCACACTTTATCAATCTAAACCAATTCATGGTTTCTCCTTAGTGTCCCTTTAAGGGCCTCAATATGAAAAATTATACTTTTGACATGGCTTGCGGGAAGTGGAACGTCGACTAACTTGTCTAACATGGCCGTGCCTTCAGCAAAGTGACCATATGCAAAAGTACACTACAAAATGAAGTTAAATGAAGACAAATTTATTATGCAGGAGGTTCAGTTCATCCAAAGCTCAATGTATCTTGCTCTTTCGTAGGCCCTAGTCGACACAACTAGCAATTTTTGGGACGTTAAACCCCAGATATTATTATTATTATTGACACAACTAGCAAAGACAAGTGGTGTACACAGTTGTGTACATAGCGTCTCAAAGTGTTAAGGAGAATTTGCATTATTCACTGTCCAAGAAAATTGGTGGTATGCTTTAAGGCTCTTGCATTCTATTCTTTTTTTTTTTGTCATTGGTTGATAACGGCTATTTTATTTTTTGAAATATATCACTTTTATTTCCTTTCAAAAATAAAAACTGTAAAATGTTGCATTATTTCAACTGGTACATCTAAAACAATTCACATTTGCCACAGTTGCAAAAGTTCCGCATTTGCAAGTGCAAGTAGGACTAAGATTAAATGCTTAATGTTGATGCTATAAACCTTGCCATTTAGATAAGATCATATAAATAATAAACTGTTCTATTTGTCATGTTTTTTTTATAATGGCAGCAATGACAGTGATTTCAAAGAAAAACCAGAAAAGTAGTAAATTTTGCAGAAATAGCTTCATGGTAGTGCATTTCATTTAGCTGTAAAACTTATTTTTGAAAGTGAAACAGCAGTTAACAAAATACAACTGAATACCCCAAAATATCATCCCATTTCAAATGGGATGAGATTTGTAACTGATAGTAATTGTAACATTTATAATGAATTATGCCTCATGTGGCTGTGATCGGTTAATTTATTTTTGTTTATTGTGGAAGCAATTCGAAATGCTGCGAACTGCTTTTTATATATTTTCTTGATTTATTTACACGAGTAACATAAGGACCCATTCGGGATGGGGCAGATAAAAGCTACAAAAAGAACAAGTGCGAGTAGAATGCGCACTATACTGTTATAAATGATGTAGGAAGAGATTAGACAAGAAATGGTATAAGAAAGAAACAGGATTTTATACAATATGATTCTGCAAGTGAGGCAATGTTTGTTCCATTAAGATGCAATGCTTCCATTTGGCAACAGACAAAGCTAGAGATGAATTTTCATAAGTGTTAGCCTGAGTGAATATTGGTATCATTTCACATAGACAACCTTGTGGGTGAAAATGAGGATTCGGAAGGATATGGGCTTGAGTGAAGAGAATACTGATAAAGGACTTCGGAAGAATAACAAGGAAAATCTTCTGTGAATATCAAGAGAAGGAAGATAGAGCAATTTTTTTAAAGTGGAAGCACTTCAATAGAGTGCGAAAATGAGATGAATCACACAGCTACTTTGGATTGATTAGCGTGATGGTGGTGGCAAATTATGGGTGCATATTCTAAGGAGGACCTGGGAAGAGAAGTGTATGCGCAGAACCTTGTATCTGTGTTTGCATGGCGTAAGCACCATTTGAGCTTACCATTTCGTTTTACACACTTTTATCATAATGTGTTCAATACAGGTATTTCAATTTATATTAGAGGCAATCAGAATACCCAAAGAAAAACCATGAGAACCTTGTAGAACTGAGCATATTGAACCAATAGTAACACTGCATATTTTATACTGGTTAACAGTGGCGTCAGGAACAGAAGCAGTTTTATATGTTTGATCTTTCTGCCTGAATTTCCCTCTTTTGCCGTATGACACCATCCACTTACCATATTTTCCAATTTATAAGTCGCACCCCCCTCAAAATGGCTGTTTTTCCGAAAAAAAAAAAAAAACATATATAAGTCGCACTGGTGTACAAGATGCACCTGCTCATCCGACCACCGACATTAAAGTATCGCGTCGTGAGAATGCACTGCAAAAATGCATGCTTGTGGCGGCTGCCACTTTTGCACGTTTCCAGCTGTTGGCAGACACGCGTGCGAGCACGTCTGAACATACATAAAAACAATACTTTCAGAAGTACCTTTATTATTCCAATAGCTTGGTGGCGTTTAATCAAAGCCATCGAAGTCGTCTTCCTCCGAGTCGCTCACGAACAATGCAGCTACTTCTGCCTGTAGTACTGCTCGCACATCACTGTTGTCCTCTGACTCGCTCGAATCAGACTCTTCAACATCGCCATTGGCCGCTCAGGGGATCAACCCGGCCTTGCGAAAGCCCGGCACAATGGTCTTCTCAGAAATTGACTCCCAAGCTTCACTCACCCATTTTGCCACTTCACCGAACCCTGTGAGTCTCATGCGCCTCGTTTTTGTAGAGCTGTGCTCTCCCTCCGACATCCATATTTCCCACAAACGTTGCAGAACTGCCTTGAAGCTGCAGTTGACAGAAATGTCAAGCGGCCGAAGCATCTTCGTCATGCCGCCGGGTATAATCACTGGCATACAGTTCTTTGAACTGATCTTTTTCATGACAATGTCGGTGGTATGCGCCTGCATACTGTCCATCACCAGCATTCCTGGCTTCACGCGGAAGAATCCGTCTGGTCGACGTGAAAAACAGCGGTAGACCTGCACACTCATCATTCCCTCATCCATTCAACCCGTCGTGTTCGCCTGTATCACCACTGTAGGAGGGAAAATATCCTTCGGCAAGGTTTTCGCTTAAAAATAAGCATGGGAGGCAGCTTTGTGCCGTCCGCGCAGCAGGCGAGCACAACGGTGAAGTGGGATTTCTTGTGGCCTGTTGTCCTCACCGTGACAGTTTTCTGGCCTTTTTCGGCGATGCTTCTCCCAAGCGGGATGTCGAATGTCAGCGGCACTTCATCCACGTTGACGATGTGGCTTGCGCTGACATTCTTCTTCGCAACTTCCTCCTTCACGAATGAGCTGAAGTTGTCCAGTTGCGCCTGAAAGTCGTAAGGCAGCTTCTGGCACACTGTGGTCCGGGCTGTCATGACCAGCTGATTCCGCCGCATAAAGCGGAAACACCACGACTGACCACCATTAAATCCCGTAGCGTTGGTCTCTGCTGCCAGAGCCTTCTCCTTCAGGCACAGCTGCACTAATGACAGCGCCTCTTCCTTCAGCTCGCTGTTGCAGCACCCACGTGCGCAGACTACGGTCGAGGTCCGGCCAGCGTGCCTTCTTGCCACGGTTGGCTTTCTTTGTTGACTTCATCGTGCGGAGGACGCTGTGGGCCTTGCACCAGTCCCGGATTATTTTTTCGCTGACATCAAATTGCCTTCCTGCTGCTCGGTTTCCGTGTTCCTCAGCAAATTCAACTGCGCACAGCTTGAACTTGACGTCATAGCTTCACCGACTTTGCTTTCCACGTGGCGCCATGGTTAACGAGGCACTACCGGCTCTACACTACGACGTACAACACACGCGAAGCGCGCAGCAACAGTGACACAGCAAGTGCAATGAAGACATTATGGCAGACGGAAGGGACGGCAAAGGAAGCGGCTCTGAAATCCAAACTTGCTTTCCATGATTTATAATTTAAAAATACCTTTACATTGTCACACCTCTTTGATTATTTTTTTTTTCTGTGCAAAACTACATCAGCTGCGTTATTTCTAGGGTGTTAACTTACCGTTAATCTTATTTGCTTTTGAAATGTGGTTTCTGTGCATGGCAGAAGGCAGCGATGCCCGCTCGACGCAAACAGCCTGGCCACAGTATTCAAGCCACTCAAGCGGCAGTATCCAACCCGATTTTGAATGTATATAAGTCGCACCGTTGTATAAAACACATTGACGAAAATTTCAGGGAAAAAAACGCGACTCATACACTGAAAAATATGGTAGTCTTGATAAATTGGACTGCATGGCAATGACGTCAGCAAGGCAGCTTATTTCATTACACACAGATGTGGTCATCTTTGAAGAGATGTAATTGTGAAAAAACTTTAGTGGCAGTATCAGTGAATTACAAATAGTGGTTGACCGAAGACAGACTCTTGAGGAACTCCTGAATTGATGCAAGTGGTTAGAAAACAGTTGTTAATTTATTGTTTGAAATCTGTTTGTTAAGAACATTTATTAAATTATGTAGTGATGATGTTGACAGGTGCGCACATGGTTGAGATGTTGGTTGACCTTTGTGAAATGTAGACTTATGTCCTGAACATAAGTAGTTGAGGTACGACCTCATGGCATATAGAAAGGAAATCAGCGCACATGGATAGATCTGTTATAGAGAATGACTGCTGCCATTCAGGAACACACGTTTTGTCTGTTAACAATCTCAGGAGTGGTGCCAGTGGCGCTGGACACAAGGGTGCTTCAGGAAATGGTGAAGAATGCCCCCGGGGCTTCCAGCCGTACCGTGGTTCGGCCGAGGAGCTACGGCATCCTACACTGGGTACACTGCATCCCATGTCACCCTTTGATGCTGGCGCCTACTCGTACCACCCAACACCATTCCTTGCACCGCACCTTGCACATCCAGCTTACAGGTGAGCTAACATTTAAACAAAAAAGAAGGACATCACGACTTTTGTGTTGTAAAAACTTTTGATGGTAACTATGGAATTATATTGCTGTTTTCGATCAGGTTGGAAGACCCATTATATCAGTACAATTTGTTGCGACCGGGACCACCCATGGTGTCAGCCCCGGCCATACCTCCCTTCTATCGGTATCCTGTGCAACAGCAAGCACCTCCACAGCAACCCCCAGCCCAGCAACAGCAGCGACAGCAGCCGACGCCTCCATCTCTACCAGTTGGGCCTCCACGAACAGATGAGTCCAAGGAGGAGCAGTCGCGACTTTTGCTTCTTTCATCGGCTAAGAGAGCTTCCGACTCCTCATCGCCATCCCTCAGTTAGTACTTTTTCTTCTGCTGTGTACACCATATGCTGTTTGCATATAGTAGGACCTGAATGAAACAGTCACAGTTGATGTGAATTCGGGAAGATGCAAGCTTTTAATATAGTCTTGTACGTGGCTGAGGTTGTGTGGCTGCCCATGTATGTACGACAACATTGGTAACCAAACGTTGGGTATTTCATAATGTGCACGATAGCCAGTCTTCTTTGTCTTTCGAAAAATGTTCCTCCCCAGGTATGAGCTAGCTTACGGCTTCATAAGAAGCCCTGATTGTTCTCTTACTGCTCTGTGAGGTTCCTTATTTCCTAGTACTGAATTTCTGTATACTTTTATATCATAGGCTGAGTCCTCATAAGCCTCCCAGGTGTTGGGCCCAGAACCTCTGCTTCCGCAGCTTCTTATACTTATGCACAGTGAACTGCTAATTGGTCAGCCTAGCTCATCAACCACATGCAGTTGATTGGTTTTGTGAAGGCCTTGCTCTATAAACAGTAATCATTTAACTTAGTGCATGCTACCATTCCCCCATTACACCTGCTTTCATTGGGGTCTAACTGTGGCATTTTCTGAGCTGTGTCTCAGTGCCAGGAAACCTAATCCAGGATAATGTAACTCTTCTATTTCGATTCTTTTCTGTCCAGGCTTTGCCAATGCTCTGAGCAGCATGTTGCCTACATATTACGGTGATCAGTTGTTCTTTAGAGGTTGATGATGAAAAGGGAATAGAATTGAGTAACAGGAATCCCTTCATTGTATTGGTCCCACTTGTATGTCTTGTACACTGTGTAATGCAAATGAATAAGGAATCTTTTACTGCATGCAGTTATCCATCTCCACCCCCTTGTGATAGGTCTTACCATGAAAGTTTATCGCAAAAACTATGTGGGAAGAAAGCTTACAATCAAGCATGTTCGGTTTCACATGCTTTTTGTCCTTTTTCTGTAGCAGCGTAATGTCGGCCATGATTTCAGACTCCCACTGACATTCACCACTGAAGCACTATCTTCTTTAGGTGTCCGAGTATACTATGTAGTATAGAACATTATTGTTATAGGTACAATTCATCCCAAGTATAACCTTGCTGTGACCAATGGCATTGTCATAGGAGGGAAAGCTTATAACACAGCCAGCGAATGCAGTGGAACAATTTTAGAATTTTACTGTAAATACTGTATAGGTGCTAAGTTTACAAGTGGGTGATTTTGATAGTCAGAAGTATCCCGACTACTAAGCTATGGTTATTCTTCAGTGTTCATTCAGCTTTTGCAATGCAAGCCTGTGTCAGAACGAAATAAGGGGAATTGTTCGAGGGGTAGTTTTCTTTGTTAGGCACAATCACATGAATTTAACAAGACAATTAAGCCAAGGAACTATAGTGGACATTATTTGTTTTTTTAATTGTAGTGTAGTAATTTTGATATAAATTGAAATGAATTAAAGCAGAACAGAAAGCACCCTTTTCATCGGTGTGGCCTGAACCTGTAACCTTCAAATATATCAGTTGCATATGAACACAAGCAAAAATAAACAACAGTCAAATTATTTTTATGTGGCATTCAAAATTTTTGCAGGAATACAGAGGGGCATGGATCCTAATTACCAAGAGTGTAACGAACACGTGGGATGCGAAGTATGTTTCTAGAGGCTGTGTTGATGCGATGTAGCAGCCAGGAAAACACAATTGAAAACGTTTGCTGGGTGCAAATGTGTTAATGCATGTTAACCAGAGCTGCTTGCTGAAAACGAGAACTGATTTTTTGTCTAGGTAATTGGCTGTTTATACCTTGAACTTCTCCATAGACAATATACAGAGTGTTTCATGAAATGTATCTGAAATCCTCAAAAATAAGCAAAACGGAATATTTCTTCGCTGTCTTCATAATTACTTTTTCTGTAGCGGCACGCATCTTAAGCCACCTAGAGGCATTAAATATGGCAGTAATTAAAGAAATTAAATTAGTAAACTTTTTCATTAGTGGAGAAAGGTGGTCGGGTAAAACGGGAGAATTGAAGTCGTTCATGCGAAAATCCATTGCCACTTCGAGATTTAAAAAAAAAGTGCAATTCGAATTGGGGGGAGTACTTCCCTATTTGGCTGCATTTGTGTAAATTTTCTTGAAGTGGAAAAATATCCAGGGAAATCATTTGTCGTCAAGAGACTTCTTTTCTCTATATATTTTATCGCCAGCAAATGAGGAGTTGAAAATTCATTGTAGAGGAGCTCGATGTAGCAGGGTTTAATTTATTGCATTTTTGTTGGCATGGAAAGAATATCTGTCCTGAACACTGTGTACGTATTGAGATGACAAAAGTGCTGAGCGTGTTACTTGCCCTTTTTGTAGGCTCATCTCATTCTGGAGGAGGCCACGAACCATTGCGGAGCCCCCCATCTCTTATGACTCCCCTGAACCTGGCCACAAGCCATTCAGGACCTCCTCCCCAACCCCAAGGACCACTTGTCTCTCAGCAGTCCTTTTCAGAGCATCTCAGCCATTCGGCTAGCACAGAGCCCTGGCGGCCGCTGGCCAACGATGTGCCACCTCTCCACCACTTACAGGTATCAACCGATTTTTGTATTCATTTTCCACTTTATTTTGCAACAGTTACGATATTTACATTAATCTAGTAACAGGCTCCGCAACCAAATTTGTTACACTCGACATCACATGCATGCACTGAACAGTGCAATATAAACATTAAGTAGAAAGAAACTAAAAGATTATGAGATGATTCATTGGTATTATTATTATTCCCACCAGGCCATTCACTGCTTGTGGTTAAGATAATTTAATTCATTTTTTGTTGGATCAACCGATGGTGCACACACACGTCTGCAAATTTAGCGATAGGAATGAAATAATAATAATAATAATACAGTAGAACCCCGCTGTTACGTTCCTCACTGCTGCGTTTTCCCGGCTGTTACGTCGTTTTCCGCCGGTCCCGGCATAGCTCCCATAGGATACAATGTATTGGGAACCCCGCTGTTACGTCGTAACTGTCGGACCGTTCCCGCATGATACGTCGCGAAGTGCGCCCGGAGCCGACCGAGTGACTACCAAAGAGAGCGGCCATGGTGCATTTTCACGCAGCTTGGCCTCGTTTGACCGTAATATTAGCCGCATGAGAGGCGCAAGCAACAGAATCTTTCAATTGATGCAAACAAAAGCATGGCCTTCGAGATTCAAATTGCAAAGATGGCGTCTATGACGTAACTGCTCGCGAAAGCAAGGCCTTCGAGATTGGCATTTACTATTGACAAAAGCATAGCCTCTGAGATTTGCATTGCACAAACATGGCGTGTATGACGTAATTGCTTGCGAAAGCAAGGCCTTCGAGATTGGCATTCACTTCTGCCATCGCGTTGGCGTAGACTCATCATCATCGTTATTTGTCGGAGAACGGGAGGAGTTCGAGCTGGTTGGAGCTCGCATGGTCGTGCGTGCGGTTCGCGGTCGGACTCGCCGCGCCGGTCGTGATTGCGTGTGCTTAGTTCTTTCATACCTACAGCTGTTGGTGTTAAAAAAATCACATACGTTGATTACATTTCTGTGTATAAGGCCGTCCTAAGCTCCGCGTTTCTATCCATCGACTAGATCGTGGCTGAGCGCGCCAAT
Organism: Rhipicephalus sanguineus; assembly: GCF_013339695.2. NCBI lineage: Eukaryota > Metazoa > Arthropoda > Arachnida > Ixodida > Ixodidae > Rhipicephalus > Rhipicephalus sanguineus. Next base: position 229,027,179 of record NC_051176.1, read on the forward strand.
TTTCGTGCTGCTCGTAAGAATTGAAATAAAATTTTGTACCACTAAATATTTTGCCGTTTTTCCTGTTTTTCGGCTCTTACGTTTCCCGTCTCTTACGTTTATTTCCTACGGTCCCTTCAAAAACAAATCAGCGGGGTTCTACTGTAATAATAATATCCCATATCATAATCATTTGAGTTTTTTTTATTCAACATTTATATTCTGCTGTTCATCGTGTGTTTTTGATGTGAAGTGTTACAAAAAAAAAAATGCAGTAGTGCAAGTTGTTTCTCACCCTCATGTATATCTGTGTGACACTTCCAAAAATCAATCTGCTGGAAGTTGGCACTTGTGTTCGTAATATTTCACTCTGTCCTTGTGTTGTGTCCTGCACTAGATGCGGAGATGGAATACCAACATGCCCGAACTTGTGTTATTTTGACTTGGTATGTTATTGCTACTGCAGCAATTCAGCACCTTGCTGGAACATCAAGTGAACCTCCTGCACATTAACAATTTTACATCCATTTGAATGCAGTTTACTGTGATCACATTTTTTAGCAGTATTGTAGAAATTTGTTTTTTTTTTTTTTTGCGAGCACTTCTGGCTGTCTGTTGTATGGATAGCCAAACATGTCATCGGTTATATACATGAAACAGTTGCGTTTATCAGTCAAATAAGTACATTCAATTTCCGCTTGTGTAAGGATACTTACTTGGCCTAATGTGGTGAGCTACTTACTGTATGGCTTGATTTGGCAACACACAGGTGACAAAGGAGAACTTTCAACCACTGCCAGCGTCTTTCACATCTGCCATGGCCCCTGCTGCGGTACGGCAGCCAGCAGCAGCCTCATTGAGGCCGAGTCTTCCGCTAGCGCAGTCTCCACCGCCGTCTTCCACGTCGAGTCCTGTTCCAGTTCGGCATTCACCTGTTCGGCTTGATGCCTCAACATCAGAGCACCGGCATACAGAGCAACACCCACTGGTGCTGAGCCAACTAGACTTGGCTGAGCAGCGCAGGAAGGAAGCACGGGCAAGAGGATCGGCTGAAAGTGACTCTGAGGAAGGTCAGTGGTGGCTTTCGGGGCGTGATGTTTTAGCCTGGCCAGTTGAGGTGGCCAGCTGGCTTATCGAGTGGATGCTTACCAAGAGTGATTGTCGAAGAATATGTAGAAGAGTATGACATGTTATGTTCTGTCTCATTACTGCTACTACATTTTCTCAAGTATAAGGGCCTTGTTAGTTCATAACGATCAGAGTTGGAAATAGTGCCTAAGGTGCATTTTCAAAGCAAATGCAATTGAATGTTCACATAACGAATTGTTATATTATGTATATTTTGTTGGTCAGCAAACTAGGTATTATTGCTGCAATAAAAAAACTGAGAATCTGTGATTCAACACAGTATTTGTTTGCAAAGAACTCTAAAAATGCTTTCTGGTGGCAGAATACATACTTCTCTGAAAACCCACCATGTCCTGGACAGTTTCCTGTGGTAGTAAAGAAATGGCGTCTACTCCAAGGCCATGTCAAACACACAGGAGTTTATTAGGGGTGTGCGAATATTTGAAATTTCGAATACTTTTCGAATAGTGTTTGCTATTCGATTCGATTCGCACTGAAATTTTACTATTCGAACTATTCGAACTTCCAAAAACCAAATACAGTCCACGTCCGATTGAAAGTGACCCCTTCAGATTTTCAATATGCTTCACCTCATTACACTCTCGTATTGCGGCAAAGCTGCCTTTCAAGCTTCGTTACGGTCGAACTTAGCCAAGAGACAGAGTCCGGTTGGAAGTGGTCCCTAGATTTTCAATATGCTTCACCTCATCACACCCCCGTATTGCGGAAAAGCTGCCTTTCAAGCTCCGTTACGGTCGAACTTGGGCAAGAGACAGTCAACGTCTGATTGGAAGTGGTCCCTAGGTTTTCAATATGCTTCACCTACTCACACCTCCGTATTGCGGCAAAGCTGCCTTTCAAGGTCCGTTACGGTCGAACTTAGCCAAGAGACAGTCAACGTCCGTTTAGAAGTGGTCCCTAGATTTTCAATATGCTTCACCTCATCACACCCCCGTATTGCGGCAAAGCTGCCTTTCAAGCTCCGCTACGGTCGCAAATGTATTAACTCAAGAAAACACTGGTTCCAATATGGAAATGAAAGACGTGGCAGAGTCGGGGGCTCAATTAATGCTGTTTTGGACCTGAAATTTAGGCAGGAAGTCTGAAAAATCGGACGCCGAAGCTTTTTAGCATCCAAAATTTCAGATGTTCTTATATATCGACGTCTACGAGGCAGATTTGGAACTCCGGACTTGAAGGGAGCACACCCTTGTCTGCCACATCAGTTGGCCTTCCACAGAAGTTGAAAGAGAAGGAGAGGCTGGGGAAATGGCATCTCTGCCTATCACGTGTAAAGTGTTGTCAGCAACACTTTGGTTGCACCAAATCATGTACATAAATACAATTCGGCCTCTACATTGCCTCATTCTTGATAAGAAAGACAACTATGAAATATGACCCCACCAGCGCTTCATCAACCTCGTGAAAAGAAACACTTTCATGTTGCTATCTCGCAAGAACATACTTAGGGATTCCCTGCAACTTTTTCTGTAATTTCACTTCGAATTATTCGAAAAATTTTTGAGAAATATTCGAAAATTATTCGAAATTATTCGATTCGATTCGCACTCAGTTTTTATTATTCGAATTCGCTTCGCACCCAAAATTTTGCTATCCGCACAGCTCTAGAGTTTATACATTTTTTGCACACAAATGCTGCAAATCACTTGTGCTATGGAACGGCCTTTGATATAGTACTGATCATAACTGATTGCCCACATCATGAAACTGCAGTGCACTTTATGTATGTCAAATTGCCTTTTGCATGTTTTTTTTGAAGATCAGATAAAAATGGACGCAGTGCAAAAGCAAACCAGCCTGTACGGATCAGACTTGTACAGTCGCGCTCAATACGACTTGCAACACGCGCTCAATATGACTTGCACGGATATGCGTTGCACCACCACCAGCGCACTTGTGCTGTGATTTGCACATGAAATGTAGCTCAGCTCGCTGGTTCATTACTATGTGCCATTTATGAACAATAGCCACACATTAGTGGCAGGTCTACACAGCCAAGCGCTGTTAAATTCTAAAAGTGGCTTTAGCTCGCAGAACCTATGAGCATGTTGGAAACACATTCAGTGCGGACTTTTATCACAGTGCAATGGCACCGCTGTGGTCATGGTCTTACTGAAAAGCATACAGAAGTATGGATGTGGTGTGTGATGGCATTTTGGTCAATTCGAACTCTAATTTAAAGATCCATCCAAGTTGTGGTTAGGGTTGGATTCATTTTGATTGCTTTCTTAACCTTAATATGCTGTTCATGGAAGTTCCTTGTCTACAAGGAGACAAACCCAGTGGTGTGGTTTCTTATACTACTTTATCACAACTTTGTCAATTTTACCTGTTTCATGTTATTGAGTGCAACGTCTCTTGGTAGTTCTATCTGAAAGGCTACCATGAAAAGTTCATGCTTTTTTGCAGACGATGACTGGGAAATCACGCTGCAGAAGCCCATCATTTGGTCAGGTCCCCCGTTGTGTCTCGATCTCAACCCTAAAGTGAGAGACACTTTTATGATTTTGTCTTCTTTCTTAGCCTAAACTGGTTTTAAACTTTTAGGAATGTTAAATAAAAAAGTAGCACTAGCTTCTTTTATATGCAAAGTCTTGCAAGCAAGGGGCAATTCTGAAGGCTTTATATTTTTATTAATAGTTTTGTAAAGACTAAGCAGTCCTATTCAAAAAAAAAAAATCAGTTCTAGGCTTTTGTGTTAGGCACATTGTAGCCGTGTTTGGGTTGTGGGAGGGGGCCAAGGGGTATGGCAAGCTATCCTTGGTAGTTGCCTCAAACTGATTCGAAATATTCTAGCAAGATTCTACAGTGCCCACGAAGCATTGTAAGTTGTAGACGTAAAGGACACTGCACTTAGTAGAGTAGCGCAAGCCTTCTTAAATTTCTCATTTTTGTGCAATTTCTGCCATTCAGGCCTTTGTATTTTATGCAGAACAGGTGACAGTAACATATTTCTAATTATTGCTTATGAGGTTTGGTTTACTGTTAATTGCAGAGAGGCTGTTGCATTGAATATTAATAACAACTTGCTTATTTGCATGCTTAACTTTTGTTATGAAGATAAAGCGTTGCTGGGTGATTCCACGTAAGATCGAACAAACAATGGCCGGTCGACCTCTCAAATTTATTTCAAAATTTTATATATTATTGCCCGATGAGTGGAAAGAAGAGATCCGCAATTTGTTTTGCAGCGAAAATTTTTTTCAAACCACAGGAAATCAATAATGACGAAGAGGTGGAGTGGAGCGCTCATCCGCTCTGCTGTTTTGGCCAACTTTCGTTATGAATTGCACAAAATATATTAAAATTAGGTAGCTGAAATTTATTTACCTAAATATATGCATGTTTTTGCTTCTGCTCAGGTATTTTTAGTTTTTATGTGTAGTGTAGATCTTTTTATAAAAAACCTCAAAAATGGCCCAATCGGCAAAATTTTCTTTACTTTGAAGGTCTTTATCTCAAAAAGGCCTTGTATCAGAGCGACAAAAATTCTGCATTACGTTCTTCGCATGCTTATCTACAAAACTGCCAAATCTTGTATTTATGTAACTTTTCAGTAAAGAGATATGATCGGGCTAAGTTCAAGAAAACACCGAACAATGGAAACTTCTGACGACAATTAAAAAAAAACCCCATTTTTTAAATTTCTTAAACTTTGTCCACTTATTTTCCTCCACATCAGCTTTCACAATCATTAAAAACATGTTGCATAATGTCGTTGCACTAATAGTTACGGCCCCTCCAATGAGACCCTTAGGCAAGGATGGGCAATTCCGACTTCTTGCCCAGCAAGTGTATAAAATGCAGGCAGGATCGAATTTCTTTTTATTAAAAGGACAGCAGGTACCTAAAAAGGTGTCGTCGGCACTCAAGACGTTAATTTTGAAAATATTTGGTCACTGCAGCGGCCACGAGCGCGGGGCTACCGAGCAGGCGCGCGCGCACCCGAGATGCTCGTTGTAAGAGACGGCGCAGTGAGAGCTCGTTTTCGCGTCCTCAGACCGATTGAGTTCGAAACAGCAACACCTCTCGGGTGACTTGAACGCACGTGCACCGGTAGACGCCGTGATCTGGTTAATTGCGTCGATTTCTTTTTCAGGGGGCATAAGAATGTCATCGTTAAACTGTGCGTTCCGTGAAGATCTTTCATTACAGTGGTAGCAAAAGCACGCGTAGCACAAGTAGTCCGTCTCACTGACAGTCACTGATCTTTCGGGCGTTAAACGTTCCTTCAAAGCATTTATGTCTAGGTCGGTAACTCTGCGAAATTTTGGCTTCTTTGCAATAATTAAAGGAGTACTGACACGATTTTGAGACATCGCAAAAGAGACATTTTTTGCTTCGTTGGTATGCAGTGTCCACGCTGTCCACACACTGGAGTCGGAGAACGCGTATAAAATATTTTAATTTAACTTTGAAGTTTTCGTCGCTGAGCCTTTGCAAGCCAGCCACACTGCAAGGACATTATCCCGACAAGTCAAGACACTTCCTCCGAGTTTGCGAGTTCTGCGTCCTGCATGCAGCCTAAATCGTAGAAATCACTGTCAGGGTCACTGGACGACAATGCACTCATCGTTGTCTATTGCACCGCGAGCAGATGACGGATTCCCCGCTAGTACGTCGCGAATTTCTGTATCTCCGTGACGTCACACTGCTATGAAACGACACTGAGAAGCCACCCCCTCGATATCGAAACCGAAAGTGTCTTTTTAAGGTGGCGCTAATTAAAATATATAGGATGCATTCCCAGGCACCACAATAGTCGTTTTACGTTTCTCGACACCAGTATTTTTATTTAGAGCAACAATCCGAAATTTTTTAAAATTCGTGTCAGTACTCCTTTAAGCTTCTTGTGCTTCGAAAGGTAGTCTCCACAATACACTCATTCAGAGCTATACTTTCTCGTCATGAGACGCACAGGAGGAGTAGAGTAAGAGCAAAGCACAAGAACTATCCGCGCCGAATGAAGTGTGAACAGCGCACCGAACGCGCGGCCAGTTCACGCCGTCTGCTGCCGACATCTAATATAGACAAGCGCATCCGGTTACCGATAGTTTTGCTTTTCTTTTCTTTGACAATCCATATTTTGCTTTGCCACTGGAGTTCCACGTTCATGCTTTCCACTGATCGCAACTGGCGCAGCGCAGTTTCTGTGGCAGCAGCGTGCGTGAAGCGAGCGCTCATAGCTCCCTTATAGAGTTTTCATCTTGCTTACACCTCCGCCGTGTTATCAGCGCCTAGCTGAGATGCGAACAGAGGGCGGATAGAATAGCGAAGCTCCAGTGCACATGCGTTCAAGTCACCCGAGAGGTGTTGCTGTTTCGAACTCAATCGGTCTGAGGACGCGAGAACGAGCTCTCACTGCGCCGCCTCTTACAACGAGCATCTCGGGTACGCGCGCGCCTACTCGGTAGCTCCGCGCTCGTGGCCGCTGCAGTGACCAAATAATTTCAAAATTAACGTCTTCAGTGCCGACGACACCTTTTTAGGTACCTGCTGTCCTTTTAATAAAAAGAAATTCAATCCTGCCTGCATTTTATACACTTGCTGGGCAAGAAGTCGGAATTGCCCATCCTTGCCTAAGGGTCTCATTGGAGGGGACCTAACTATTAGTGCAACGATATTATGCAACATGTTTTTAATGATTGTGAAAGCTGATGTGGAGGAGAATAAGCGGACAAAGTTTAAGAAATTAAAAAAATGGGTTTTTTTTTTAATTGTCGTCAGAATTTTTCATTGTTCGGTGTTTTCTTGAACTTAGCCCGATCATATCTCTTTACTGAAAAGCTATATAAGTACAAGATTTGGCAATTTGGTAGATACGCATGCGAAGAACGTAATGCGGAATTTTTGTACCTCTGCTACAAGGCTTTTTTTAGATAAAGACCTTCAAAGTAAAGAAAATTTTGCTGATTGGGCCATTTTTGAGGTTTTTTATAAAAACATCTACACTACACATAAAAACTAAAAATACCTGAGCAGAAGCAAAAACATGCATATATTTAGGTAAAGAAATTTCAGCTACCTAACTTTAATATATTTTGTGCAATTCATAACGAAAGTTGGCCAAAACAGCAGAGCGGATGAGCGCTCCACTCCACCTCTTCGTCATTATTGATTTCCTGTGGTTCGAAAAAATTTTTGGCGGCAAAACAAATTGCGGATCTCTTCTTTCCACTCATCAGGCAATAATATATAAAATTTTGAAATAAATTTGAGAGGTCGACCAGCCACCGTTTGTTCGATCTTACGTGGAATCACCCTGCTACACTTTATCTTTTAGCATGTGGCTACTATTATAAAATGTATAGACAAATATTTTACACTGAATATTTAATTTTGCTGTACCCATGGGCACTGCTTTTTCTTAGTGCAAAAAGCCATGGAAAACCCAGCAAAGTTGGGAAACTTGGAAAAAGAGATTTACATCTGGATCAGTAAAACATCATTGATTCGAAGTCATTGAGCCCACAAAAAATCTTTGAATTAAGTGGCTATTTGAATTATTTGAAAAAAAAAAAAGGCACTGTGGAGGCAAAAAAGTTTACTGCAGAGACACATTACCTTTAATTGACAAACTTGGGATTATTGAATGTAGTATTTGGAGATGCGAGTTTGCTATGTGCAGTAGTTCGAGGCTCTAAGAATCGTGTTTTCGAGCTGGCAAACTACTGTATTTAGTCTCATGTTGATCACACCCCAAACTTACTGTCGTAGCAAGCACCAGCAGCAGTGACAACACCCCACATTTAGGCAGAGTATACAATCCATTCTTTAATTTCCTCTTTTCTTATTGAATTATGGATGTTCATTAAGGGTACAAATTTTTTTCCTCTCTTTTTCATTTTTTCAGAAGTTACAGTTTCTTAGCAATTTCGAACTGACAAGTCACCAGAAAAAAAGAGGTAAGTTTAAATTAAATACCGGATGGTTGTTGGCAGCTGCAGTTTATGCTGTGCAACTAGCTTCATTTTGCAATTTTTCTGATGGGCTCATAGTGAAGTGAATTGATGTATTGCTTAAAAAAGAAACTTGCTTTATTGTGAAATACTGAGAAGAGTTGCTTCATTTGAAATTGTCATAGAAGGTAGATTGGGCAACTTGCAATGGTCTGTGCAAAAATAATGCATAACCTACATGTTTTACAACCTGGGTAGTGAACACAATTAGGGGAATTGATTGAGAGCCCTACATTGACTGAGAAATAAAAGAAGACAGCTTTCGCCTTCGAGTCGTCTTAGTCAAATGCATAAGGGACCCTGCGAGTCTTTGTATAGTTTTTAATTGAAGTGTAGTAATTATGAGATAAAGGGGAAAATGAATTAAAGTGGATGAAAAAACAACTTGTTGCCAATGGGGATTGAACCCACAACCTTCGCATTATGCACGCGATGCTCTGCCAACTGAGCTACACCAGCTGTTGTTCCCCCGTCCACTTTTTTGTGGTATTTCTGCATGTGTAACCCTGGGAGTGTTATTCAGCACAGCTCATGGGCATGGCAGTGAATGTGGAGCTGTGTATTTTGTTCGTTTTTTCTGTCTCTTGTGCAGTTCAACCCACTCAGTAATTCGACCAATTTCATTGATCCCCTTAGGGTCAAATAGTCAGGGTTCCTCTGTTTTGCATTACTTTCTCTGTCCCAAAATTTTTCATACCAGGATGAAAAGCTGTGGCCAAAAACAGTGATTCCACTCCTGCGCCAACTGCACCAAAGTGCGCCAAATTGTATTTACTGTGTCATCCTGATAATATCGACGAAAATTGCGCCAAACTGCGCCAAAGTCTCGGGTTTGGGGGCGTCTATCACCGGCAATCGCACGGCCGGCGCATCAGAACATGTGCAGCTTGATCTTGGGGCTGCCAAAGTCGCAACCATGGACCAAGAATTATTCCGCTGAATAAATAGCGCTCGTGCGTGCGTCCCGAATAAGCCACGATGCCATGAACGGTGCCGACGCAGCTTCTGTTCTGCAAGTCGGCTTGACAGCAAAACGTGCTCTCCGCAGAGGCTCATGACGTCCAGGCCTCTCGGTAGCGAGAAAGTGCGACAGCGATTCATCAGCGGACGCCGTCTGTTCTAGAAACGCTGCTGATAGCTCGTTTCAAGCGACGCACGGCACGTAAGGAAAGCAATGTTCAGTAATAACTACATGTGTGCTGCTAAAATGTCTGTCACTTCTGTTTCCGGACATCATGGAATGAAATCTGGGATCGCTAGCAGTATATATATGGAACAATATCGAATTTTCCTTGCTTCGCGTTTATGGAAGAGCATGCGAACGGTGGAAACGCGTTCACACTTTCCTCGGATATACTTTATCCATGGATCTTCATTCGGAAGAGCTTTTTTGTAATTGCTTATACCAGCACGTCCGAAGTTTAATCACTCTGCGGTAAATACCCCCTAAAAGGCCCTGCCCTTTCGAGCTCACATGCTAGGGTTCCAATTCGAATTTTTTGCTTGCTTTTTAAAAATGTCATTAATAAAAGCATATATCCTGGTCGGAGCAGCCGCAAATACGCAGCTGTCAGTAGCGGGCCCGTCGCTGATGGCCCACAGTAAAGCGGCTACCCCATGTTACACGTCCGCCCCTCGCTTTCGGTGGTCAATAGCTGACTGGTAAAAAAACTCAGTTACATACCAACATTATTGTATTGTTAAACGAAGTAAGGCTAGCAGCTAACTCTTTTGGATTCGATCTCGCGTAACTCAACAAAACACTGGTTTAAGGGAATATGGCCGCTCCAGGAAACGAAAAACGAAGCGTTTTCTTGCTCTGAGTTCTCTAAACACGAAGTAAGCGTTGAGAGCACAGCAAGTTTACGAGCCGTCTCCTGATGCCTCGAGATGGCGCGCACGCAAGCGACTGCGCCCTTCGAACGATGCGCCCCCCCCCCCCCGCCGCTCACCTGGCGTCCTTTCATGCTCCTTACGAAAGATGGGCGGGGCGTTCCCTCTCTGTTTGATGAGCAATCGACGGCAGGCCCGCACGCGGGAAGATGTTATCGCATGCGCTGTCCGTGCGACGGAGACAGACGGCCGGCTAGCTTAATCTCCGCTTCAGCCGCGTTCGTCGCCAGCGCTCGCGAGCTTTTACTTGCAGCTAGAATGCGCGTGGTGATGTTATTAATTTGGTCTTTATACAGAAAATTACGGCAATGGCGACGGCAAAAATCCGTGGAGAGCGTCCATATAATTGTTATCGCAATAAACATTTAAAAAAAGTTGAGGAGCCATTTCACTCTGTGAAGTGGATGATAAGCAAAGCTGTTTCGCGCATGGCAAGGAGGTGACATGGTGGAGGACAGTTTGGTATGTAAGGCCAGGTTGTTAACGTTCAATACACAATATTAATGTGAAAGCATCAGATGCTTTATCAAACACGAAAATTGACCGTCGGCGGCGACAATCGATTGATGCAAAAAATAATCATGTGATGGCGTCATCATCACGTCATAGATCGTCAAAACTTGTGACGTCATCATGGCGTCATATATCGTGATGTCACGTGATGACGCCATCACGACATCATCGCTTTACACTGCTTCCGTGATCGGTGCGCCGATCATGAAGCTAGCGCAAAACCAGGTGAGGTGCAGATAGCTTGCAGAGAAGGAGGGGGAGGACCTACCCGTCGATCGAGAAGAAAAAGAACCTGGCTTTCGCCTTGGAGTTTTCTTAGGGGAATGCATTAGGGACAGTGTGGCTCTTTGGCATTGAGGCACTGCTGTACATCACGGCGTTTGTCTACAATGTCTGCTGATAACCACATATATGTATTTAGAGTGTTATTTCATAAAGTGCAATTTTATTGATCTGGTATTCTGTTTGTTTGCTAGTGTCGAAAATAATCGCCGAAGAGGTTAATTCAGAACACTCAACTGCATGAGCCCCTATTTTTTCATTAGCGAGTGAAGTATGGAGTTCTCCTCAGATGATTTTTTCCATGAGATTTGCAATGAATTGAAATATTTCTAGCCTTCATAAGAGCCCCATAGTAATATTCCGGTGCTTGAATGTTATTGCAATATGCTTCTGTAGTGCACTCCAGGATGTAAAATTCGCTGCTCCAGAGTGCTCCCAGATGCAAAATTATCTGCTCCAAAGTGCTCCAAGATATAAATTTTGCTGCTCCAAAGTGCTCCAAAATGGAAATTTTGCTGCTCCAAAAATTGCTCCAAATCAGAAGTCCTCGGTAGCATCACTGCAAAAAGCATTATTTTACAGTGCCTAAAAGGGCATTAGTAATACCACCAATGCCACCTTTCCTGCTCTCGCTAACTCTCTCTTTTGCCACTACAGACATTGTTGTAGATCTGTTTGCTATGTACTTTTGCATGTCAAACTGAATTCAACTCTTTCTATCTTTTTATGGGCTCCGTACCACGGCTTTTTCACCCCCTTTTGCATGCTGTATTTTTTTTAGTCGACGCTTAGGCTTTAGTGCTGGGGTTATATGCTAGGATAGAGTTGCTTGTGACATTCTGAAACCATTTTATGTTTAATTGATAAGGAATGTTTTTTTGTTCTTCTTTTCTTGCGAATCGGTCATTAGAAATTTTTCTGCGTTGTATGGTATTATAGAGGCAGCATTAGCCGTCTGTACCTTTTGATGTTTTATTATTTTTTTTTCTGTAAATGAAAGCTGTAATGAATTTCCTCAAATTCATTTATCATCTGAGCAAAAGAGAGAAACGGAAGGCAGTGGTATTTGTAATTTTCCATCGTATGCTACTGAATATGGTCGCATATCCTTATGGCATGCCTTATTATGGCAGTGTTGTTTGGTTGCTCATGATCATCCGGCTTTTTTCAGAGCTACAACTGGAGCAGTTTATTCGACATTGGACACGTCTTCATGCGAATGAGGAGCGGCTGTGTGTAACACCACCCCCACTTCTGAAGTCTGTGGATCAGGAGGAGCCACCAGCACTCTCCATCGAGCAGCAGCAGTGCCTGTCTGATGAGTTGTCACCACGCAAAAATGCGCGGGAGCCCGACCAACAACTTAAGCGACAGTTCCTGCTTCTGTTGGGACTCTCATCCACTGGGACCAATGAAGGCAAGGAGCGCATCTGTTTCTGTTGTGGGGTTTATGTTGCAGCCATGGCTCTAGTTCTAGCCACCATGGCCTTAGTTACTGACCCCCCCCCCCTTTTTTTTTGAGCTAGGCTCAATAATGCTACTGTCACGGATTCGGGTGGTTGCGGGTGATGGACTCGGCCAAGTCTCGTTGAACACCAAAACACATTTAATAAACGAAACACACGGCATTCAAATATATATATATGTATAGATGTACAGAAATACAATCAAAGAAACTTAAACTGTAATAAACTATTTAACTAAACTGCTCCACTCATAGTCTGCTTCAGTCTTAGAACAACTGATACATCGGATTGGCCTTACTTGGCATTGCTGATGACATGGTACATAACCAATGTCCCGTCTGTCGTCGTTCCCGTTGAGTCATCTGTCGCGGCTCCTGATGTCTCCACAAACTTGATGTCAACTCTGCAGCTCGACGCAGCAGCCGTCGCCTGTACACAAGCAGGTCGTCGTAGCGCTGGCCTGACTGCTAGGCCCGTTAGGCCTAACGTCATCGTCAGCTGCTTCATGCGGCGTGGCGTTCCACCGCTGACGTGGCGCTCCGGGGATTGCCTTCGGCGGCCTGCTGCAGAAGGGGGCTTGCGTCAGGAACGCTGGTACATGCGGTGCGCGGTAGCTGCATCTCCGAGGAGTCTTGCTCGAACGCCGTCTCGTTCGCCGGCCGCACCTCGGGACGCCCGCGTCACCAGCCGTACGCCCGTCGCTCCCGTCGCCAGTGCACAGGCTGGCGATGCAACCTTCCGCTGCCGAGTCCACCCAGACAATCCCAGCTCACTCCGCTTCGTGTTCTTTCACGGCTCGGTTCACGTGCCACGAGCTCTAGAATTTTTCCACGCACGCGCTCGTGCCGACGCCAACGCTTCTTCGTCGTCTTTCTGCCTCCGAGGGGCTCTTACTCGTGACAGCTACATAGAGTCAAAAATTGCCTAACATACATTAAAACCTCAGTTCGCACTTGCAGCGAATAAAATCACAAATTGAAGATCTTCCTATCGTTATGTACTTATGTATGTACTCTCGTTGGCAATCAAGTTTGGAACTACAGTAAAACCTCATTAATTCGAACTCGGTTATTTCGAAATCCCGCTTAATTCGAAGGGTTTCTGCGGTCTCGTATTTTGCAATGTAAATCTGAGTGGATAATTTGAAGCAGCAGCCAGCGCCAGCCCGGTTAATTCGAAAACTTTGGGTGCCATGTGCCATTTCCCGATCCCGATTTCGCCGCAAATCCGCGGAAGCGACGGCCCTTAGGAGCCACAGGGCAAATGCAGTGTAGCGGTATTAATGAGTGACAGTTGCAGCGACCCGACCTCGCTGCTGCTAGCGCAAAAAAAAAAAGAAAACACGGTCTTGTGGTCAGCTAAAACGTGCGCCTGCGGAAAAGACGTGCTTCACTGCAACACAGCGGTGACACGCGGGCAGCATGTCGCATGCTTCTGGCAATGTCAGCGCGTCATGATTTACCCATTCTTTTTGGGAAAAGAAAAGATAATAAAGGACGGTCTGACAGAATTCATGATGTATGCGAACCTCCCATTGGCGGTTGCTCCGGCAATTTGCGCACTTGCACTGCTGCCGGAGTTCTTGCCTGTAACACCTACTTCGAAAACTCAGTTCGAAAACTTCAATGATCATGTTTTCCAGCCAAAACACATTGCGGATTCCGTCACACTGGCCATTATCATATTCTTTATTTTTACCAGAAAGAATGGGCGAATGGTCACATCATGACGCGCTGACGCTGCGAGGAGCAGGTGACATGCTGCCCGCGTGTCACCACTGTGCTGCAGTGAAGCACACCTTCTTTTCTGCAGGCGCGCATTTCAGCTGATTACGAGAATTTTTTTTTCTTTTTTTTTCCTTTTTTGCCTTAACAGCAGTGAGGCCCGCCGTTTTCCCGGGTTTGCGGCAAAAATGGGACCGGGTATTGCTGTAAACAACCCTTGGAGCCGCAAACTATAAGGCCATACGACCACCTCTGATTACTTTCAGTAATTCAAAGTTCCTTGCATCCCGCTTTTTGTATGTTTCGTTAATTCGAAAACCCGCTTAATTCGAAAGTTTTTCACAGTCCTAGTGACTTTGAATTAACGAGGTTTTACTGTAGTATGTTTTATAAAAATTAAGGTTGAACTTTGGGCAATGAGATTGCTCAAGACTAACTTACTATGTGCACGGAGGTGTTGTTACTGATTGTTCTTGCTTTATTGTATAGTGTATTACCATGTCGATTTGAAACATTTATGTGATAGCAAAGTGTAAAAGAAACCTTGTCTTTTTTCCAGATCGAGAAACAATATGGCGTGCTATAGTAATGGAGCGATCCCAACGCAATGGCGCAGTCTGCAAGGAGAGCTGCCTCGGCAACACTAGTCATAGGCCAGGTATATACTGTATTTATTTGCAATAGCGAATTCACTGCTTTATCTTATCATGTCTGGGGCCTCGTATGTGTCCAGTACCAAGATTTCGGATGGAGCATGATGTGGTGTTTTAGAACTAAGTACAATTAATGTCTGTTGATACCTTGACAGCATAATTTGTCTGTATGTGAAGTTTGTGGAATTTAGCAATGCTTTAAAGAGCAACTGGCACAGTTTTGTCAATATCCACCTTACTTTTGCTGCATCTGTGACCTTCACAACATTGGGACTCTATCGGATTGTGAATAGCCAATCATGTTTAGTCTAATTTGGCTGTTTCTCAATCAGCTTTTGTCAAAATTATTGTTCTTCGCTATGTGTAGATGTACAGTGCTTGCAGAATGAAATGTGACAGAGGAATAAGTAGAACCCACCATATGTGCAATTACATGATTGTGCAATATCATGTTGCTATAAATCTGGTCACTAAAAGTGATACGGATTCTGACCTAACTTTTCCTTATGGTGAAACCAGTGCATAAACTTCACTACATTTTTGCAATGTGCATTCATCAAAGTGAATAATTTTTGTTGTAGCTTAAAAAATTGTTGTATCCTTAATTTGGGAAAATTTGAGCTCTAATATCTTTTTATATATATTTAAATTGATCAGGCTTGTGCAAATATCAGTTTTGTGATTCAAAGTGAATGGTTTGAATAGTTGTGGTATTTACAAAAACCCTTGATACAAGTGCGAGGTGTTGACAAATCAGGGAAAAAATAGTTTTTTTGCAAAATGAACGAAAGAAAGTTTTGTTTCTGGAGTTGATTCATTTTCATAGTTCTTTCATTCATATATTAACGCGATAGCGTTAGAAAGCTCGTGTCGCAGAAATTCCGCTGTCGGCGTTGGTGTCGGCACCGTTGGTTGTGAGCGAAAAATCGTCCGTAACCGAAAAATCGAGAAAGAAGCAAATAAAATAAAGAATAAAATCTTCGGTCCCATTGAGGATCGAACCAGGGCCGTTTGCGTGGCAAGCAGGTGTCCTACCACAAAGCCACGATGTTACTTGCAGCTGCTTCGGAAAAAAACGCTACATAAATGCCATGTAGTGGAAGGAGTCTCCTAACGCATTTTGTTCGGCAGGTGTCGCGACGAAAACGAGCCCATTCGGCGATTTGTAGGCGCATTTGGGAGGCCATCAAACTACGTCGAAAAAGGCCGGGATAGTGCAGCTATCGCCGCTAAAAACACACACGAACTTTCAAACAAAAATGGACAACTATGTCCAACTTGCGGAAAACATATCAAGCCAACGCCGGCTTGCGGTGGCGTTGATCAAGCAAACAGCAAACTCTAGATACAGTCGAACCCGGGTATATCGAACTCGCCAAAAAACGTTTATTAGTTCGATATATGGCATAATTCGATATAGGCCCGCTATAGGATTTTGACACAAAGGCACATAACAATAAGAAAAGTACTTTATTAATATGGTGGCTTACTTGCGTGCCCTACTTTGGAACAAAATAGTCCTGGATTTTCTTCTGTGTCAACGACTTCGCTGCCTGCAACAGCACGCACGCCTCCACGTTGTCCAACGCGTCGGAGCAGCTGAGGCCGCAGCCTTCCACATTCACGCAATAGCGCCGGACCAACGCAAGTGCACTAATCACTTCGGAGGATGTAGGCAATGGGCCATCGTCAATTTCCTTGTTGCTGTCGCTTTGGCTCGTGGTCGGCACGACGTCTGCAACGTAGCCCTCATCTTGTAGCCCACCCATGGTGGTGACATCATCGTCCGCACTGACGAACTCGTTGAATGTCGATCCGTCGATAGCTCCCGGGAACTCTGCCAGCTCGCGAGTTTCGCTGCGAACGGCAAATTCTGCCTCTTTGCACAAGCCATGACGACAGCGCGCCAATAAAGTTCACAGAGCACCAACAGGCAACACCACCAGCACGGACCACGCTGAATGAGGGCTCCAGGAAAACAGGCAGCAGCAGGCACACAAGCATAAAGAAAGAAAAAATGGCGCTCACTTCTACCGCCTCCGCGCCTCGGAGAAAGCACGACGGCCTCTGATTGGCTGTAAGCGCTGCGAGCGGGCCAGGATCATTTCTTGCAGGGGGGTGTTCGCCTGTACACAACCGGGTCTAAACCACTCTTTCTAGGGTGGCGCCGGCAGTTTTCCCCGCCACCGCGAGGGAAAGCCAACTTGCTGGGGCACTTTTGAGGCACATGGAGTTTGATATATCGGTTGTCGTTGCTATTTTCGTTCGATGTAACAGTAACTTTTGCTTTATATTCTCAATGTAAATTTACCGCGTTTAGAAATTCTTCGATATACGGGATAATTTGATATAAACGGGTTCGATATAGTCGGGCTCGACTGGAATGTGCTGCCATCTGTGAGGCATTGTGAGACTCTTCATGGCTTCCGAGATGGCGAGCGCGCGGCGTATATCTTGGAGGCCATGCGATTCTTGCTTTAGATCAAAAATCTGTACCATTCGCGCGCCCGCGCACGTGTGTGTCTGTGTGCGTGTGTGTGTAAGAATACACATTAATAAGTATGCACTTAGTGGTTGAAGTGCGCACTAGGGGCCGGATTTCGCTATCGCCTTCAACTCTTAAAGGCGAAGCTTAAGGGTCCCCCAATTTTTTTTCTTGCAAGCCTAGTTCAACACTTCTTACAACTCTAGCAGCACAAGTTCGTTCAGAGACTTTTTCTCACTGTAGAGCTTCACCTTACACCTAAATTTTTGTAGTTACAGGTGAAATATTTGTACTCATTTGTTTCAAATATTTTGAAAACATTGAATACTAAAATTCCAAGCTGGAGCAAAGCCAAGATGTGGCATCAGAGCAGCATTTCCTGCTCACACAGCAATAAGAATCTGCACCAAGTAGTCATGCACTTACTATTATGCTGCTCCAAGTGGTCTCAAACATTATTTTTTCTGCTCCAAGTGTGTTCCGAAACAGCTTTTTTCGTACTTCAAAAATCGCTCCATATCCTAAACTGGCTGGACCATCACTTTTTCTTCACCAACCTTTTTGTCTCCTGAATAGGAGGCAGAGAAGTTGGTGATGATGGAGTTAAGCACCCTAACAGATAAGATGAATATATTAATAATTGGCAGTTCAAGCCATGCCCTCAAGTACCTCACGCACATGATATTATTCATTCCTCGTGTACTTACCCACACACATCTGTGATTGTTTCATTCTTCGTGTGATTAACCACACACATCCGTGATTGTTTGACTGTAAAAATAGTGAGATCATTGACTAATATGCAAAATTGCTACTAAAGCTAATTTTTATCTTCTTTTTCCAGCCATCACATCAGCGGGGTACCTACAAAGGCGTGCACTGAAGCGACAGCTGGCTGCTAGCATGGAGTCGCACCAGAATGGTGTCTGTGCAACTGCTGAAGGGTCGCCTGGCCGAAAGCCACCTTCTATACAAGGTAGCAATATTTGCCACAAAAGTCTGGAATCTATTTTGTGTTTGTGCATACAGTCAGCTACTGATTCTTCAAACGTGCCTTTTCATTCAGACGGCTTCGCAGCACCACCACATGCCACATAGATCCAATGTGTCAGGATGCCTGCAGTTGTGGCTGAAACTCTTCAACATTCAATTTTTCAGATTTTCCGTTCTGATTGCAAGTCTTAAATGGCATTAGTTGAATCCACCACCACTGCCTCGTTAATTATGTTGCAGCCTCTTCTGAACAGCACTCTAGGGGTGTGCGAATATTCGAAATTTCGAATATTTTTCGAATAGTTATTGCTATTCGATTCGATTCGCACTGAAATTTTACTATTCGAACTATTCGAACTTCCCAAAGACAAATGCATTCAACGTCCGGTTGAAAGTGACCCCTTCAGATTTTCAATATGCTTCACCTCATTACACCCCCGTATTGCGGCAAAGCTGCCTTTCAAGCTCCGTAACGGTCGAACTTCGGCAAAAGACGTCTGATTGGAAGTGGTCCCTAGATTTTCAATATGCTTCACCTCCTCACACCCCCGTATTGCGGCAAAGCTGCCTTTCAAGCTCCGTTACGGTCGAACTTAGCCAAGAGACAAAGTCCGGTTGGAAATGGTCTCTAGTTTTTTAATATGCTTCACCTCATCACACCCCCGTATTGCGGCAAAGCTGCCTTTCAAGCTCCGTTACGGTCGAACTTAGGCAAAAGACAGTCAACGTCTGATTGGAAGTGGTCCCTAGATTTTCAATATGCTTCACCTCCTCACACCCCCGTATTGCGCTAAAGCTGCCTTTCAAGGTCCGTTACGGTCGAACTTAGCCAAGAGACAGTCAACGTCCGTTTGGAAGTGGTCCCTAGATTTTCAATATGCTTCACCTCCTCACACCCCCGTATTGCGGCAAAGCTGCCTTTCAAGCTCCGCTACGGTCGCAAATGTATTAACTCACGAAAACGCTGGTTCCAATATGGAGATGAAAGATGTGGCAGAGTTGGGGGCTCAATTAATGCTGTTTTGGACCTGAAATTTGGGCAGGAAGTCCGAAAAATGCGACGCCGAAGCTTTTTAGCATCCAAAATTTCAGATGTTCTTATATATCGACGTCTACAAGGCTGATTTGGAACTTCGGACTTGAAGGGAGCACACCCTTGTCCGCCACATCAGTTGGCCTTCCACAGCAGTTGAAAGAGGAGGAGAGGCTAAGGAAATGGCATCTTTGCCTATCACGTGTAAAGTGTTCGTCGGCAACACTTTGGTTGCACCAAATCATGTACATAAATACAATTCGGCCTCTACATTGCCTCACTCTTGATAAGAAAGACAACTATGAAATATGACCCCACCAGCACTTCATCAACCTAGCGAAAAGAAACACTTTCATGTTGCGATCTCACAAGAACATACTTAGGGATTCTCTGCAACTTTTTCTGTAATTTCACTTCGAATTATTCTAAAAATGTTTGAGAAATATTAGAAAATTATTCGAAATTATTCGATTCGATTCGCACTCAATCTTTATTATTCGAATTTGCTTCGCACCCAAAGTTTTGCTATTCGCACAGCTCTACAGCACTCTTTTGTGCCAGTATGTTTGGAGCTGTCGTCATGGTTCCCAAAAGTGAGCTTCGCTGCAATGCAGAGATATTACGCATACTTAGAATTGGAAGAGGCCTCTTTCACGGGACATTGTGTCGTTCACCTGCCATCTGCTTTCACTAAAGCTTCTTTAGTGTATGCTAGCTTTAAGGGGGGACGCGGCTTTCGTATCGCGAAAAATGGCAAAAAAATCGATTTTTTGAAAATCACATTTTCAGTTTCTGTAGCCCTTTTTATATCCGATTCCAAAATATGTTCACCAAAAACCACGTAGAAGTGCTATAAAAAATTGTTGCGCCTGCCGAGGTGGCGAAAATTATTGGGGAAATCGCAAAAAAACACTGATTTTCAAAAAATCATAGCTACGCAACGACGCCACTGGGCGCCGATATCTTGGGCTCATCGGAAAGCGCATTTCTCCGTCTTCAAATTCCCCCGCCGCAGCTGGCTCCTCCATTCGAAAACAAGCGCACAAAAAGCAAATGTTCGGAAGGTCGTTTCGAGCCCTCCGATTGGGCCGCGTCCGCCATGTTGCCCCAGCGCGCCTCGCCATTGGTCCGATGCTCGCTCTGGGAGATCGTCGTCTGCAGCTCGTGCGTCTCACGGCTGTCGAAAGTTGCACTACCAGCGCTACTTCGTGGCGTATTCGCACTCGCTCTGTGTTACGGCTCGACGATCACTTTGAATAGAACTACGTTTTAGTTTGGAGCTGCTAGCTGAAGCTCAGTGGGATTACGATGGCGCGCCGCACTCGTCGAACATCGCAAACGCGCGTCTCGGACCGACTCTCTAGCGTTGACTCGTCGGATCCGTGGTTGGAGGTTCTGCTTATGAGCACTTCGGACGTCGTGACGAAGATGATCGCAGGACGACTCTTTGTACTCGCGACCACGCATTACGTACTTTGAAACATCGGGCACCGCGGCCGGCGCGTCTACTGCTCGGAGTCGTCACTAGGCCTAACTCCGCTTACGGCGCCGGCACGCGAGACGAACCTCGAACTTTGCGGGCAAGAACAACGCGTTAGCGGACTCGCGGCAGTGTGCTTCTTCGCAAGCAACGAAGCGCTTCGCCCGCCAGCTCCTCGGTACAGCGGATGGTCATTTTACGCATCGGCAGCGGACCCCACGGCCAAGCTCGTCGCGCAGCGGGCGTGCGTCGGCGTCCCGAAATGCGAGGCCAAACGCGTTGCGCGCCTATTTTTCGTCGCCGCACCTAGGCATATTGCGCATCGTCACCGAATGCCGCCACCCAGCACATCGCGTGCCGACTTCCCGGACTATGCGGCCGAGCACTTAGAGGTGAAATAAAGCACTGGTGATGCAATTTAGGCGCGCTTGGGGCCGTGCTTGGTATCGCCGTAAGCGCCCACGAATCATCTGAAAAAATAAAAGCCTCGCAGATAACCGTGTCCGCGACCGAATGAATGATGAAGCGCATCGCAGGCGAGGTTTACAAATTAGCTTGACGAGTGAAACAGGGAGATGAATTCATATCTGCCCAGTTCGTGTTTTGAATAAACTGCTAAGGAATTCCTATTCCACCAATGTCTTGGCCATGACTGCCTGTTATTTAGGAGGAAGGGATAGGTTGTCATGATGAGAGCCGCTCTTAGTATTCTATAAAAATGATTCAATGATCAGGTGCAATCAAGACTGTTAATTATGTTAATGAGAGCATGAATACAAGAAAGCTGGCAAATCATCATAGTACATGACCTACTTGCATTACAATATCTTGTTTTTTGTCATGCTTATTACACCACTTCATAAATTCGTTTAAAATCCATGCTACATGTTCTTTGTATATCAGAAAAGGATTTTAAGAAAAAAGAAAGAAAACAAAGGCACAACAGATGAAAGGCCACATGTGCAGGAGGTCCAATGTTATAAAACACACCAAAGATCACAATCTTCTTGTGTTTTAGAGAAGCAAGGCACCTCAAACTAAAGACAGGGCACTCAAGAAACTGCACATTACCAAGGACTCAAGAGATTACGACCCCAGTGCCTTTTGATGAAGTAATATCGTTGGTACAACTTTAAAAGCCATTTTCTCAAAACGACTTTTCTTGCTTCCTGCTTCGCTTGTTCCGCTGATTTCTCAGTGAGCGCTGGGTCTATTTCAGTTCCGTTTTTTGTTCTATATTCCTTGAAGCACAGTTCAGGGCGTGACATTCTTGCTTTTTCAGTATGGCCTTTTGATAATTAGCTATTTGACGAGTTGCACAAAGCCTCGATGCCTGTTGCACAGTCACCTCACGAAAAATGTGAACTAAAAAAAATTTTGTTGCAAATAAAAAAATCTAAGAATGTCATGCCCGCAATCAGACATCTTAGAATGCATAGCACTTTGAACGAGTTTCCTATCGCACTTTTTAGGCGAGTCAGACTCGGAACAAGAGCAGAAGGTGAAATATATTGTACATCAAAAAGTTATAAAGATATATTCATGAAATTTCTACAGTAGCATTAAAAAAACATTTCAAATAAGTGTGCCAATTTTCATCAAAATCCATGAAGAAATAAGAAAGTTGGTACCGAAAGCCACGTCCCCCCTTAATGTAATGATGCTTAAGGTCGATTCCACGAAAGATCAAAAAACGGTGTATATTTGATGTTTCCGATTTTCCTGATAATTTTGTATGTTGTGCACATATGACTGCACAGCACGAAATCGCAGTTCGTTTTCAAATGAAAAATTTTTTCAACACAGGAAAATTCGACAAGTGTCGCCGGTTGACGACGACCCTTTTACGAAGAGTGCGTTTTCGTAAATTCGGAAGCATGCTGACAGCTACTGAAGCTATATATTACAAATGTCTTTCTTTTTAGAGGAAGTAGAAGTAAAGAGGAAATAGCTCTTATCATTTGATGGAATTCTGAGCAAATTATGTATTTTTAAAAATTCACGAAAAACGCTGCGTTTCTGAAAATCAGTCAAATTTGGGACGCTATGGCTACTTCTGTGAACATCTTAGCTCGTTCATATTTGCAGTATGAATAGGCCTTTATGTGAATAATGAACCTCTGCATTTGTATTTCTCTAATAATTTTTGAAGTAATAAATTTTCATGCTCGAAACACCAAAAAGACAAAAGTGCTCCTCGATTCAAAAATCTATAATAAAAAAACCCAATCTCAATTTTGTTCAAAGTCGCCCAAAATGTTCTCAAAGGACTGCAGAATGATATTATGAAAAAACATGTTGCATCATTTTTATTAGAACAAAAGCAGAAAATGTCAAACATTGTGTTTCCAGAGCGTGGTGGCTACTGCGTAAAGGACATCTCTAGTAACAAGAAAATACAGTAACATGTCTTTTTTCTTTTCTGAGCTTCGCTAAACAACAGCAATGATCTATTGTCAGAAAGTGGGAACAGTTTTGTAAAGAAAAAGATCGTTCCAATTAAATGCATTTGCGACACCACTTATATTCCTCGTCGACGGGCAGCACGGACATTTTCCTTCCTCTGGATAGTTTTTTTTTAGTAAATGCGCTTATATAAAAGCAACGAAATATGTGTAGCTGAGTCGATCATGCATTGTAAGAATGTGAAAAATCACAAATGGCGACAGTGGTGAACAGCGAGTACCGCAGTGCAACCTAAGCACAGTAGTCACACATGGTTTTCCAGGCTTTGTCGCTCTGCACGAGAAAATGCTGGGGTGTCGATTGCGTTCGTTACACGATACATTTTTCACCGCTCGTCGCTCTGCCGCCCTGTCTCTGGATCCGCAGCGTGCGGATCATGTGGCGGATTGAGTGGCCCGCGCTACACGCCTTCGTGTAAACGGAGTAGCATGCGTTACACGGACAGGTGCAAAGGGCGGCGCGATAGATGCCCGCCTGAGCAGACGACAGCAACGAGCACGGCTGTGCCAGTCAGCCAAACACCACCCGAGATAGAAGTTATGCATCCAAATTGTGCTTCACTTTGGTGAGATCACTTTCCTACGCTCTGAAGGTTGCTTGGGTAGGCGTTATAGCCATGACCAAGTTTTTTGTACGGACTACCTCAAAGTGCACAAAAAGAAAATTCCGCTGCAGCGGAATTTTCGTTGTGTAGAAGATAACGGATCGAGTCTCCTTTGCGGAGGGCCATGAAGTAGGATGCGCGTTCAATTCAAGAGGGAGATCATATCTGCCAGCACTGCTTCAAGAGATACAAGGACATGCAAAGCAAAGCAGATGCAATGCAAACAAAACATGTTTTGTCCGTGGTCAGAACTGCTGCCACCAATCTTCACGTAATCGATTCTATTTAAACTCTGCATTGATCACATAAGGTTTGACAACGTACACATTTGGGCCAACAAAAACCAAGCCTCTTGGCGACCGCTCTCCAGAAATTCATTTCCATCCATGAAGAGACCTTGGCTTTTATACTAATCTCTCAATTCTGGCACAGCACAACGTCATTAGAGACGCATGGAGGGAATGCGTTCTTTAGCATGCAAGATATGAATTATATTCAGCTGAAATAGATGAAAGAAAAGGAGGCTACAACTGAAAGTGCATATACTGTGGACTGAAGGATGTCTAACACTGGCGTGAAGTCGCAAACCACGCAAATGCATTTAATTGGAACGATCTTTTTCTTTACAAAACAGTTCCCACTTTCCGACAATAGATCGTTACTGTTGTTTAGCGAAACTCAGAGAAGAAAAAAGACGTGTTACTGTATTTTCTTGTTACTAGAGATGTCCTTTACGCAGTAGCCACCACGCTCTGGAAACACAATGTTTGACATTTTCTGCTTTTGTTCTAATAAAAATGATGCAACATGTTTTTTCATAATATCATTCTGCAGTCTTTTGAGAACATTTTGGGCGACTTTGAACAAAATTGAGATTGGGTTTTTTTTATTATAGATTTTTGAATCGAGGAGCACTTTTGTCTTTTTGGTATTTCGAGCATGAAAAATTATTACTTCGAAAATTCTTAGAGAAATACAAATGCAGAGGTTCATTATTCACATAAAGGCCTATTCATACTGCAAATATGAACGAGCTAAGGTGTTCACAGAAGTAGCCATAGCGTCCCAAATTTGACTAATTTTTAAAAACGGAGCGTTTTTCGTGAATTTTTAAAGATACATAATTTGCTCAGAATTCCATCAAATGATAAGAGCTATTTCCTCTTTACTTCTACTTCCGCTAAAAAGAAAGATATTTGTAATATATAGCTTCAGTAGCTGCCAGCATGCCTCCGAATTTACGAAAACGCACTCTTCGTAAAATGGTCGTCGTCAACCGGCGACACTTGTCGAATTTTCCTGTGTTGAAAAAATTTTTTATTTGAAAACGAACTGCGATTTCGTGCTGTGCAGTCATATGTGCACAACATACAAAATTATCAGGAAAATCGGAAACATCAAATATACACCGTTTTTTTATATTTCGTGGAATCGACCTTAAAACATACTTATGACTAATTCCGACCTCTCTCCATGGAGGGGAGGGTTATGACCTCACCCCCACCGGTTTGTGCACCCCTGTGTCTACTAGTTAGTGCATACTGTGATCACTGCCACCAACAAATGCTCTAGTATGACTTATCACCAACTGCCTCACCTCAATAAGTTTACTCTTCGCACTTTTAAAAAATCAGCTTGACCCCAATTAGAGGGACGCACTGTATAAAGCCATACAATGGCAATATTATTGGCCGGCACAATAACGGGAAGCCAGTTTTCCAGCTCCCCATTATGCTGACTGCCCAGCCCAAGTGCATCGCCACTTCCAGTGGGACAGACATGAGTCACAGTTTTCACACAAAAGCAGTACTTCATAGAAAAAACTGATGTCTTAATGTAATATTTATGACAAGTGACGGCGACTGTCAAACATCTAGCTCATAAAATCGAGGCACTTTAAACTCCAAGCCATCATCTGGCTGCTGCTGCACTTCACGTAAAATGGCTCGACTGCATCCCACACTTTACAGTCTCAGTACTGAAATCTATTTTTGTTTGTGTATCAGTGTGCTGAAAAGTAAAGTATTTTTGCAATGAGGAATTTGGTGATCGTTGGAGATTGTTGTTTTTGAAGTTAATCTTGTTAGGACTTAACAGTAGAGCTGTGCGAATAGCAAAATTTTGGGTGCGAATCGAATCGAATATTTTTAGAATATTTCTCGAATATTTCTAGAATATTTTTCGAATACTTCAAAGTGAAATTGCAGAAAAAAAAGTTAGAGAGGATTCCTAAGCATACTCTTATGAGAAAGCAACATGAAAGTGTTTTTTTTCGCTAGGTTGATGAAGCACTGGCGGGGTGGTGTTTCATAGTTGTCTTATCAAGAATGAGGCAATGTAGAGGTCGAATTCTATTTATGTACATGATTTGGTGCAACCAAAGTGTTGCCGACAACACTTTACACGCGATAGGCAAAGATGCCATTTCCTCAGCCTCTCCTCCTCTTTCAACTTCTGTGGAAGCCCAACTGATGTAGCGGACAAGGGTGTGCTTCCTTCATGTCCGGAGTTCCAAATCTGCCTCGTAGACGTCGATATATAAGAACATCTAAAAAGCCTTTCAGGTCCAAAACAGCATTAATTGAGCCCCCACCTCTGCCACATCTTTCATCTTCATGTTGGAACCAGCACTTCCTTGAGTTAGTACATTTGCGACCTGTAGCAGAGCTTGAAAGGCAGCTTTGCCGCAATACCGGGGTGTGGTGAGGTGAAGCATATTGAAAATCTAGGGACCACTTTCAATCGAATGTTGACTGTCTCTTGGCAAAGTTCGAATGTAACTGGAGCTTGAAAGGCAGCTTTGCCGCAATACGAGAGTGTAATGAGGTGAAGCATATTAAAAATCCTGAAGGGGTCACTTTCAATCTGTCGTTGACTGTATTTGTTTTTGGGAAGTTCGAATAGTAAAATTCCAGTGCGAATCGAATCGAATAGCAAAACACTATGCGAAAAATATTCGAAATTTTGAATATTCGCACACCCCTACTTAACAGGACCCTTGGCACTGAGTTGACAGTGGACAGCTTGCTTTGTACACCTGAGCATTCTCCATTGGACATTGCAGCGCGCATTGTTGCAGGGGCTTGCTGCTTGTGTTTATCCTTTTAAAGAAAGTGCATTTTCTGACATTCATTGAGTGGCAGAAAGCAGTTACAGATCGTTGTGGAATAGTTACGGAATGCGAATCTATTGTAAAGGGTGTGAACTCTAGCACAACCTGATACACCACAAGCTCACTGCCGTAGTGCCAAAATTAAACCACTATGACAGCTCACATGCATGCCTTCGCCTAACTTGGCATAAACTTTTATGCAAAAGCTCGCTAGGATTTTAAAGTGGTCACTGAAAGGAAGCTCATTTCTGTTAATCTATATCGTCCCACAGCTGCCCAGGGCAAGCCGTATGGCCGGGACTTTGCCCATGAGTTCCATGAATCAGTGCTGCAGCACAGCCAGCAACAGCAAGAACAGGAACATCTGCACCAGCTCAGTAAGTGGGGTTTTTTTTACTATAAATATACAAGTCTGCAGAGCAACTTAGGGCAACAGTGTGGCTCCTAGCTATCTTCTTGGCATGCTGTTGCTCCTTGCTGCTCCAGAGCGATAGGTATGCCACTAAGATTAATAAAATTAATTTATTTTACTTATTTCTCTACGGACGGTGCCAGGGCAATCTAGAAGAATTTGGTCCAGCATTTATTACATGGTAAACAGTGCAGTGGCAAAACAATATAAGATGCAAAAGTTTCTTGTTATACACTAACATCCTGTGTGTTCAAAGGACAAAACAAAAACAAAATTTTCAGGTTATGTATGTGTAGGTATGTGGAGGGTAACTGAAGTCCAGTGAGAAAGGCTGTAATCGTTAGCCGCTACCACATCAGCAGGAGGGTGGTTCCATCTATGCATGCGTGCAACAATGAAAACTGCGCAACAATGAAAATATTTTGTGTGACATGGCCCAGTCCCCATTTCATGACAATAATCAACAGGGTTGGGGTGGTCATGTCATGTAGAATAATGATAAAATGTGAGAAAGTACCTAAATGTGCAATCTTAAAATTAAATAAGAGTGAAAAAAGGCAAATGTAAGTTTTTATTGATGTAATGCTTATGGTTTTGTTATGGTCGGGTAAATAAAAACCGAGACCTTGTAGCTGGTCTACTAGTTGGTAATGTATCCTGGCAAGTTAAGAGCACAAAAGGACGCACTTGCATATAAGCAACATATAAAAACATACCGAAATCGCTTGCTCTCTCCTTCTCAATGTTGTCACAAAATGCACAGCAAGCAGACCCAACAGGTTCTGGCTGATTTCTTTATTATGAAAACATCCCCAGTAATATGGTATATTGCAGATCTTCATCTAAATAAATTAAAAGTAGAGCTGTGCGAATAGCAAAATTTTGGGTGCGAAGCGAATTCGAATATTTCTCGAATATTTTTCTAATACTTTTCGAATACTTCGAAGCGAAATTGCAGAAAAAAAGGTTAGAGAGGATTCCTAAGCATATTCTTATGAGATATCAACATGAAAGTGTTTCTTTTCGCTAGGTTGATGAAGCATTGGCGAGGTGGTGTTTCATAGTTGTCTTATCAATAATGAGGCAATGTAGAGGCCGAATTGTATTTATGTACATGATTTGGTGCAGCCAAAGTGTTGCCGACAACACTTTACACGTGATAGGCAAAGATGCCATTTCCTCAGCCTCTCCTCCTCTGATGCCCAACTGATGTGGCGGACAAGGGTCTGCTCCCTTCAAGTCCGGAGTTCCAAATCTGCCTCGTAGACTTCGATATATCAGAACATCCGAAATTTTGGATGCTAAAAAGTTTCGGCTTCCGATTTTTCGGACTTCCTGCCCAAATTTCAGATCCAAAACAGCATTAATTGAGCCCCCACCTCTGCCACATCTTTTATCTCCATGTTGGAACCAGCGTTTTCTTGAGTTAATACATTTGCGACCGTAGCAGAGCTTGAAAGGCAGCTTTGCCGCAATAGCAGGGTGTGATGAGGTGAAGCATATTGAAAATTTGAAGGGGTCACTTTCAATCGGACGTTGACTGTATTTGTTTTTGGGAAGTTCGAATAGTTCGAATAGTAAAATTCCAGTGCGAATCGAATCAAATAGCATACACTATTCGCAAAATATTCGAAATTTTGAATATTCGCACATCCCTAATTAAAAGTATACAGTCTAACTCCGCTTCAACGAAATTTCCGGTACAACGAAGAATTCTTAGTTCCCCGTCAACAGTCCATAGGAGTCAATGCATAAATATGCTCGCCACAACGAATATTTTTTCTGCTGCCGTTCCGCTTCAACGAAATTTACCATGCTATTCCGGGCTCAAAAATTTAATTTACTGTGCAATAAACACAATCTCAGACATTTTGATGCATTTTAGAACATAAAAATATGAATTCAAAGTCTAAATCACGTGTTGGCACCACCAGGAATCGTCGCTGTTTATTGAGTACGGGGGCCGCCATTCCTTGATAACGACGGCGATTGGACTGCCCTGCTTTCGCAACTGGCTTGAGTTGCTTCTTAGTCGCAGACAATCCGAAGCCAAAGCTCAGTTGTCCACACTGAGGTACAATCGCGGAACAATTCCTTTTCCGATGCCTTTCCAATGCTTTTCATGCTTTTCGCGCTTCACTAGTGGTCGGAGCGACGGTACATCCGTGTTATCAACGCGAGCAGCCCTGGGGTGCAATTGCGGAACGATGCCTTTTCCAATGCCAGTTTTTTTTCGTTCTTTTCGCGCTAGGCCAGTGCGACCAGTGGTCGGAGCTACAATTTCTCCACGTTATCAACGGGATCAGCCAGCCGCAAGTGGTGGATAAGAATAGCATAGAATAACGCGTAAGTCATCGCTCCGCGATAGCACGCCTGCATCTCGCCGTTGTCGGTGAATAGCTTGTGTTAGCGTATTAGTGCAACTGTGCAGTTCGTGTTGCGCGCCCGTGCCTCTGTTTGGTTTGTTCGCGGAAGCTGCGAATGTTGTTTCTGTGTGCTTTTCAACGTGGCGTCGCTATGCACAAATGAGAATCACGTCGCAACGCTGCGGGGACCCAAAGGAAGCCGCAGACACTTTTTGAATTTTGGAAATAAAAGTTTCTCTGTTCTACTAGCTCAGGTCAGCCATATTTTTTTCGATTTCACTACAACGAAATGTTCGCTTCAACGAACATTTTTCCGAGCACCGTCAATTTCGTTGTAGCGGAGTTCGACTGTACCTATAAGTACTGCTGTTCTTGGTATCAGTTGATGATTGTGTGCCTAGTGTTATGTTTTCTCCTACACTCACGTAAGGCAGCACTTGGTGTACTACAGACATTCCGTTTCAAACACTGCATGCCTGAGTTTGTCATTTGCCTCATACTGAGCTGCTATAACAGTAATTACGAACATATATATCAGTACACCTATCAACACATGCTACCTATGTTCTCTGCACCTCACAAGCCAGACGTCGCTTTGTATTTAGCTGATTAAAAATGCTTCAAAATGTGCAATCTTGATTTGGCTAGAATCTGGTGGTCAGGCTGGCACAGGACAAAGCTGGTCTGCACCAGGTATAGACAGCTCGGCCAGACTACAATGTGTGAGTACACACTCGAGCACAACAGTTGTTTGTCTTCTCTCCTGCCATGTTGTGTTTCCATTCTAGCCACAAACATGTAGATGCAGTGGCTACCACAGAGTGCTGCCATGTGCCAGCATCGTGCACATCGGAACTGGAAGTAGCGGCAAACGTGATCAGAAAACAAAAAGAGCAAGAGGAAGGGGGGTGCTCAAGGCCATGGCTTGCAGCACGTAACTTTTGGTTGGGACCTTGCTCCCTTACCATCCCTTTCTTGTGCGATAACTGCATGTAACACTTGCTCTTGAAGAATTAAAAAAAGTCAGTTTTGCTGTAAGGGTGAAGCAGTGAACACAATAGCAACAAATTGGAATGTTATACGAAGTAACGCTAGCAGCAGCTCATTTCTTAAGCATGCAACCTGGTGTACCACAACAAAACACTGGCATAAGGAAACACTGCTGCTGCAGCAAGCGAAGCTACCTTTGTGCCATCTATGTCTTCAATGCAAACTTTATGATGAGAGCACAACATGTACAGAGGTATGAGCCGTCTGCTGATCCCTCTCAGTATAGAGCACGCCCGACTGTGGGCGAACCACGCCTGGCCGGTCAAAGTATGAAGTTCCTGTCGGAGCAACATAGCACCCCCCCCCCCCCCACCATTCAAGAAGCTCTCTATGTGTCTTTCATGCGGGCCGACGCATTTCCTCTGTGCTTGAGCTGTGATTGTCAGTAGCCCTCGCATACTTTGACTTGTACATAGAACATATGACATGCCTAGCAATATTATTGACTTCTACTCTATACAAGTCTTCATGGCAGCATTGATGGCGATGGCAACGGCAAAAATGTGCCGGGAGTGTCCATATAATTGCTGTAGCAATAAAAATTTTTTGTAGCAGGTGATTTATGAGGCAACGATGTCCAATAGTGAAGTCATTCTATTTTATAGTCTTATAATGGCGTTGTAAGGCCCTTGTATGGCAATTAATTAACCATAAATTACCTACTTCGGTGGCTTATTAGCTATGTTGTTGCGCTGCTAAACACAAAGGCATGGGTTTGATTCTTCACCACAGTGGCCGCATTCTGATGGAGCTGGAATACAGTAATGTCCGTGTACTTATGTTTAGGTCAATGTTAAAGTACCCCAGGTGATCAAAACTAATACAGAATCACCCACTACAGCATGTCTTATACTCATATCTTAGTGTCAGAATGTAAAACCCCAGAATTTAACGTTTTGTTATAGTTAGTTTTCACCATAAGGTAACCAAATAAGTTTATTGTGTTTACACACTGAAAGTTATATGTGTAATGCAGTAGTACTATTGTGAAAATTCATAACTATTTTCTGCACCTACTTTACTTTGTAAGGCTTTATTACTTATTATTTTGCAGTTAAGTGACACCATGGAACCTCTTTTTCTGTCTTTGTACATTGCCTTTGCAGTATATTGACATGCACACTTGTTTATTTTTTTCACTGTGACTGGATTTCACCAGCTAACTGTTACACGCGTCATCACTCAACGCCAGCTATGCCTGGTTGTATCAGGACTGTTGAGACCTTCTCTAGTGTTACTAAATTTTCTAAATAGATTGCTTACCTGAAGCATGTGGTGGAGTTCAATCTCAAACATACGCGAGCAGCAGCGATTATGCTGGAACCTACAGCGAATCATACATAAATAGTCGATGCGTTAGATCCTCAGATCAGATTTTCAGCGACTGACGTCTGTGCTCGCTGCTATTATTGTACTGCAAGTGTTCATAGCTTTGCTGGGCACCAGTGTGCACAATAGACAGTTCAATCTTTCTTTGATGCCTCGGCTGCTGAATTCATCAGTCACAAAAATGTGACAACGTGCATGAAACAAGCCTACATACCTATATTTTATGTCATTATGATGTCACGCTGCACAGTAGCCCACTATATATATATTTTTTTTAAGCGTTTCCTGCAGTTGTTGGTCTTCAAGGGCTTATGGGGGAATTATGAGGGGAAATGCTGCATAAGTGAAATAGGACAAAGACTTGAGTTGGATCTTCATCTCAACAAAATTAGGAAGGAGTAAAATGATGAGGTGCCCGTTGCAAGTAGCCATGTTTTTCACACTTATCTGCGTTAGACTTCGTTAAAATGGCTTGAATTGTTTCTGAC
Organism: Rhipicephalus sanguineus; assembly: GCF_013339695.2. Taxonomy (NCBI): domain Eukaryota; kingdom Metazoa; phylum Arthropoda; class Arachnida; order Ixodida; family Ixodidae; genus Rhipicephalus; species Rhipicephalus sanguineus. The sequence continues at coordinate 229,059,615 of NC_051176.1, forward strand.
AGAATTTATACATGGTGCTTTAACTTTCATTTGTCCTTAATTGGGGAACAGAGAAGCGCCGTCATCGGCCAAGTTACTCGATATTCCACACGAGGGCGCCTCCAGTGGCTGCACCAGACCCACTTGAAGAGCCTGTGTTGATGGAGCCTGGAGAGGAAGGCAGGGAGGACCCTGCTGATTCTGTGCCAGCTCCCTTTCAGTGGCCTGGTGTTGAAGCCATAATGGAGTCTTACTCACGTTACAACCAGGGTAAGATTGCTCACAATTACGTCCTCATTTGAGAACACTCAAATCTTAGGGCTTTGGATTCTGTAAAAAAAAAGCCCATTATCTCGAACTTTTTAAAGGCATACTTTCTACATGTACTTCTGGCACAAACATTGTTCTGGCATATTCCTGCTGCCCCAATCATATAAAGGGTGCAAAAAAATGTGGAGGTTGTGTAGCAGACGGAAAAAAAAAACAAAAGAAAAGGTGATGAAAAGAAAATATCAGAGATGAAAAGGATGTTCATGTGTTATGGCAAGCAGTAGAATAGAACATGTACCATACTTACTTTATAATGTAACGCGACCAGAATTGTGACATCAGGGGTGACTTCATTTCTGTTCACAAGAAGAAAAACAATCGAATGCAAGGCCGTACACCAGGACAGCAGATTGTGTATTTGTGTGATACTATTGCTAGTGCGCTTTTTTGAAGCGAGGTCACTTCACTCGTCTTTTGAGGAGTGAAGTTTTCAGGAGGTTGAGTTTTCGGAAATAGAATTTGCTTTCTGTTAGCTTCCTGGCTGATGTCATTTTTGGTTTTGTCAAATTCATTGGATATTCAGCACTTATACATCAGCAAAACCATGTCATGTGGGACATTATCTAGAAGTCAATACCCACTCGGCCAGCTGCAGTGCACACAATCATTTTATTCTTCCTAAGGGAGTTACGGCCATACCTCTGCTAATTCTGTTTGCGTAAAGTTGTTGTCAAAATATTTTTAAGACAGAGATCCTAAGGTTGAAGCATGGATGTTATACCTCCAGGGATCACAGCTAGAGCACTGCACGGGCTCGGGCCTACCCGAAAACCCGAGCCCAGCCCGGCCCACGGGCCGCGCCGGTCCGGGTAAAGTAGTTTTCACGGCGGGCCCGGGCCGGGCCCGGGTTTGAGGTGGCGGGCTCGGGTCGGGCCGGGCTTGGACTTTGCTCAGTTCTTAAAGAGACACTAAACTGAAACACCGAATAATTTAGGCTGATAAAATGTACTCTGAGAACTCGATTGTCATTTATTTATTTATTTATTTATTCATTTATTTATTTATTTATTTATACATGTACCTACAGCGCCCTCTAGGGGCATTGTTGTAGGGGGGTTTATAAATCAAAAGTACATACACGTCAAAGAAAACAAATTGCGCAGTACAAAGCAAAACAAATCAAATTAATTTCATTATCATAAGTTTATTTATAGCGGAAAAAATCTGTGTCAAAGTTCCATTTATAAATTTCGCTCCGAAATCTCTGCGCGGCCCGTCATGAATTTCAAAGTGTATTAGTCGTATTTTGGCGACATTCGCTCAACAAAATTTTCTGAAATTTGATATGTTGATGTATGTATTACCTCTTCTGAGGTCAATGTACTTCATTTTTACCGATGAGGAACTACGTAGGCCCCAGTAGACGCCGTCGGAATCTATGACGTCCCGGCGCTTGCTGCGCGAATTTCGATGTGGCGTCACTACCGGCATTTTCTTTTTGCTCTTTTTCTCGCTTACCAAGAGTCTTGTTGCGGCGAGCGTGCTTTTGGAATTTTAAAATGGTAATTTTCTGATAATACACAAATCGTTTTTCTCTTTATTGTCCCTTTAAGTTTATTACACATACGCTAAGCATACACGTATGTTCCCCATTTTATCTCGAAAAACAAAAAAAAATGTTTTTTTTTTTATCTGGGGCAGGCTATTTGAAGAAGTTTTTTGAGGGTCAAGTAATGAACTACTCTTGCTTCTTGCATATGGGGCTACTTGACTTATCTGAAACAGGGGAGCTAAAAGTAAATAGACAAGACGCTTATATAGTTAACATCTCTCTATTCCGTGCTTTATTAGCTGCATTCGCTATTATTTTATATCTCAAATGTTATTTTGTAATCGTAGTAATAAATGTAATATAATAAATTTATACCTCTAACTTTTCATCGCAAGAACGATCACAGAGCTCCAAAGCGGAGAAACGTTTTTTAAAGTCGCAGCCTTTCACTAAAACACAAGGATTGCGCGGGGTATTGTTACATAGAATCCCTATAAAGACCCATTCTTTTTTCCTTCATGGCTCCCAGTGGTCATGTGACGCGAGACAGATATGCGCAGCCTGCTTTGTGTGCCCACATTGTTAACGTCTGAGCTTTCGCCTTGTTACGCTATATCAGGGTCAGTGTTGCGGAGTTACCACTCCGGAATTGGAATGACTCCAGAATCATTCCACACTTTCGCGACCCCGGAATGGAATGGCAGTGATGTGATAGCTGCGCCAATTGCGCCAAACTGCGCCAAGACGTGAAACCTGCTACATCCTGCTACATCTCCGCTGTTCTGCGCCAAAACTGCGCCAAACTATAAGCACACTAGCGAAAAAACGTGCGCAGCGCGCCAGCGGCGGCAAAACGCGACACTCCAAAGCTGCCGCGTGGCAAAATTTTCGTGCGGCGAGAGGAATGGGTTCGTGCATCATTTTTCGCGACACGCTGCCTGGCGCTTTCTGGGGGACCTGACCGGACGCAAATTGATGGGTAGGCTCGTTAAGCGCTGGGTTGGCTTGCTCAGGTTTTTGGGGGCCGGCATAACCCTCTCCCGACTGCTGTAAAGTGGCGTGACCCCCCAAAAATGCACCTCGGAAGGAGCGGCTCGCCGCGAGCTGGTGTGACCGCACCGCCGCAGCAACATAGAAGTAAAATTTCAGTGTGGCACAGCGACGTCCATGCCTGTCTTATTTTTGCCCCCTTGTTTAAGTTCCACTACTCGAACCAGTGTTATACCCCTGTCACTAGGACAACCTTAACCGTGGTTAGGGATAGCTACACAGCAGAAATAACAGCACTTATACCCCTGTCACACGGCAAATCTAATGTCATTTACAGCTAATGTCATTCGTTTGTAATGGCATTTGTTTGCTGTCACACGGGGAAACTAATGCCATTCGATGAAAATGACATTTCCTGTTGAATGAGTTCCCGAAACACATTCGCATTCGATTTCGGACCGAATGCGTAGTCTCGACGCCAGGGACCTTTTAGGGAGATAACTGTTGACTTATGTATGCGTAACTTTTGTAATTCGTAAATATCTTATTATTTACTAGACTAACTTATTACTGGTTTAATCACGTAACAGCACGCGCGAAAGTTTCTAAAAGAAAGCTACTCTCAACTACAGTGGCTGGTCGCCGGCCACGTTTCATTTGTGCTCTCTTGTTGTTGCCCGTATCGCGGGTGTTGATCGTCCGATTGCACGTGTTGTGGTGATCAAGGTGGTGACTACACGAATTAGCTGCCGCCGTCTCATTTCTGCAGCCGGAGTGTCAGTCGCGCTCGCACGCTTTAGTTCACTGTACACGCCCGGTCATATCGTCGGCCATGTTGGTTTTCGATTAGTTCTTGGCTTGACTTCTTTTGTGTCGTACAGCTGTGGCAAGTTGTGTAAAACGGCTGCGTTTATATTCTTCGAGCAGCTTTTTAGTGATAGAAAATTATTTTCGAGGATACACGCATGTGAGATGCAAGTTTTAATATATTTTTATTTCTCCCAACGTCACGGCTCGGGAGGCTAAGGTCATGGTCAGTCAGTGAGCAAACCTCGTGGAAAACTAGGTTCGCCGTGGAACGGCTATCAACAAAGACTATTCCGTCCTCGGCGGGTCAGAGCCTCAGGTCGTTCCACCAAGTTCATTGTCAACATCCTAATCAAGATGGACGAAAATGGTGGCACTATATCATCTTGGTGTTGCTAAGGCAGCGATGGCAGTGGATTTTGCATTGTCTGCAGTCAGACTACTAACCGCAAACATAATTGTTTTGCAGCGATAAAGCGACATGCTACAAGCAAAAGGCACATTGAGGCCACAAAGCAGCACCGGAATTCAGCAGGTGTACTGAAAACTCCAAAGACCTGCATATCAGACGTATTTGGACTTGACAAAAATTGCAACCCAGTCCGATCCAGGCTTTTTGCGAACCCACAGTAAACCAATTTAGGAGGCGTTGATGTAAATGTAACCGGCTGATACGAATTCGTGAAATTCCCCAGCCGAATTCCGCTGTGTCGAATGGGCCGAAATTTGGATGTTCCGAACACTTTTCCGCGTCGCGGCGGGTGATAAGAACTTTGGTACCGAATCAATCGAGCGACGGTCAAGAGCAGAATGCTGTTAGCTTCGGAAGTACGCGCGCGGCCAGCGCGCACACTGTCAGAACTCTGGTTATCGTTTGCCACAACGGCTGTGGGCGAAACCGCCGTCGCTTTTGACACTATCATGTATGGTGACGACGAAACTGACGGGACGCCGAAAGTGCACGCGCGTCCAATGCCCACCCAGTCTAAGCGACGCTGCTTCCCGCAAACGCCGCGGACAAAACCGCGGCAGATGCGATTATAGATAGCAACAAACGACGTAGTTTTGAAAAGTTTTGAAGGCACGTGCGCGGCCAGCGCAGGCGGATTGAAAACGGAACTACCGTTTGCCGCAACCGCCGCGCACGAAACCACGGCCGCTATCAACGCGATCATCGATAGCGACTACGAGCCACGAAGCTACGCGGCTAACGTAGCGGTGGATTAAAGGCTATATAGTCGTAAAAAAAAGGCACGAAGCAGTGTCGTAACTGGGGGAGGGGTCACACCGCACACCCCCCCCCCCCCCCAAAAAAAAAAAAAAAGTTTATTTTGCTATGGCATACACAGCCCAAAATGACACTTGACCACATCTGCCTGCCCGTCCCCCACTTCAAATCAAGGAGGTGCCACCCCCCCCCCCACCCCCACCCCCAAAAATTTCGGCCAGGACCCCAATAAAGTTTACCATACCATATATGCCCCAGGCACGAAGCCTTTCAGCGTTCGTGTCGATCTTCGCTTGCCACTATCAGGAGCGTAGCCAGAAATTTTTTTCGGGGGGGGGGGGGTGTTCAACCATACTTTATGTATGTTCGTGGCGTGCGTTTGTATGTGTGCGTGTATATATACGCAAGCAAAACTGAAAAATTTCGAGGGGGGTTTGAACACCCCCAAACCCCCCTTACTATGGCCCTGGTCACTATGGTGGAGTGGACTTCACTTAGTTTTCAGTTGGCCTCATGTGAAGCTTTGACGTACGCTTTCGCGACAGCCAGCTGCGCCGTCCCTTATTGGTCCGTTCACGTGTGTCCCAGAAAGGCGTATGCGAGTTCTTTTGACAGAAATAGATGTTTTGTGCGTATATCGTGGTTTGAAAACAGATTTTGCTAGTTTTTTGATGATACGAAATTTTGGGCAATACGAATATTGTCGCTCCCCCTTCAGATTCTATCACCGAGATTCTACTGTAGTTGGGAAACCCTACCTGCGTTGTTTGTTTGACCACACTAAGCCATTATAAGACTGCAACGCCAATGTTTATGCTTACGGGGCCATTAGGTGATCCAGTGGTGTTATGCAAACACCCATTATTGGACAGAACTTTTTATTTCAAAAGAGTTCCTCCTTATTTGACTGTTTTCCTTCACACGGTTCATTTTTCCACTTTGCAGTGAGCTTTTAGCTAGGAGCAGGGAAAACAGCTCCAAAAGCTGTTTTCCCTGCTTCCAAACGCGTTTTTGGCTGCTCCAAAAGCCCTTTTACCTGCTCCAAAACGCACTTTTTGCTGCTCCAAAAACCTGCTCCAAAACAGCTTCAGTCAATCACATCACTGGAATGGGGACAACGCTCGGAGGAATGGAATGGGAATGGAATTAAGCGCATTTGGCACGAAATGGAATGGGAATGGAGTTACGTCTTTTTCCAAAAATAGAGCACGTTTTCGTCTACGTGCTGTTTTTCAAACTTCATACGTTAGTAAGTCAGAGCCTCGAATTGAACAATAAAACAAAGAGGGCATTGGGGAGGAGCGTATTTTCCTACATCCTTAATTGCTACTACTGTATATCATACTGATATTAGTCATGTAGGCCTGAGTACATGTTTTTTCGAAGTCGAAGGACACAACGCATTCTCTAGGTTTACATTTAGTTAGCCAGAGCCAAGGGTAGGCGTGGTGTAAAAGTGTGAACGATCTGCCGATTTGTAACAGAAACCGAGGCATAAGTTAGTGTACCTGGGAACCTGCGCGTTGGTTCCTATTGATACCCCCACACGAAAGTGGCGACTCTATGCACAGCCTAATCTTTATCTCACGAGCAGTTTAGTACCTGACATACGTAAATAACCTTTGCGACAAGGAAGACATTGCATACCTGTGCACAGGCGCACATAGAAAGTTCTCCTCACCTCATCCGTGCTTGCGAGGCGCGCTTTACAAACGTAAGTGCTGACGAGCAGTGCGGCCCAGTGTTCCGTATTCGATGCAAAGGCACAAGGTGCCCGAGCGGTGCACTGTTCCAACTAACACCAGCAGATCTAGAGGGTTTTGTTCCCCATCAACCAAATTTTAGTTTTCTCCATATTCACGACCGCTCCAGACGCGTGGCAAAACTGCTTAGTCTTCTTGAACACTATATTTTTGTCAGCATAAAAATACACTATGTCGTCATTTTAGCATTAACACATTTAGGCTTAAACAATAATAAAACATCACCATTCGTTCAAACATGCTGACCATGCAAATAATATTAGGTAGCGGGAGAACTGCGCCTATGGGAATTAGTGGGCGATTGTACTGCACGAGATATGTCACCAAGCTACTATCCCTCGACCGTGGTAACTTCTTTTGCGTACTTTTGCAGTTCTTAATGCATCAGATGACATCGGCTTTATGGGGCGTTCATTCTTAACTCGATAAAACTATCAAGATGTCTTTCCAACGTTGAGGAATTACAGGAATGGGATTGAACTGCCTGGCCATTCCCGGAGTGGGAATGGGCTAAGTTCTTTCATTCCGAGGAATTGAAAGAAATGGAATTGCAACAAGTTTTAATTCCTCGGAATGAAATTGGAATGGAATGGAGGCGCCCATTCCGCAACACTGATTAGGGTTCTCGAACTCACCTCAGCTAACGGGCCGCATTCACGAAAATTTACTCCCGCCAGGGCCAGAACAGTGACGAAGGTAGGAGCGGGGATTGGGGGGACAGAATGTCTGCTCACTTTGCCATTTGAAAGAAGACCTTTCCCATATCACATATATGGGTCATTTCTGAAGGGGATTTGGCGGCAGGATTCCAACAACATATAGATACCTATCTCCAAATGGACTAAAATCTGGCCGCCGATTCTGAAATATAGTTTTGTTTCACGGTTATGTATCAACACATGGTGACCGCAGGGAGTGCCTCACGATAAAAAAATGCTTTAGAACTGTCATGCCTGTGTAGCTGCGGAACGTACACATAAAGAAAATAAAAAAAATTGGACGAAGACGGTAGCGATAGATCCGGCCGTGGGCCGCGTGCAGCCCGAGAAAGCTACATGATACTGCCGCAACAGAGTTGGAATGTGCAGGATTAAAATAGGTCCACAGTACCGGGTGATGTCCCCCTTACGTCGAACCACATGCGTCCAATGAGTAAGCGTTGAGAAGCTTATTGGCGCCTTTATTAGCAAACTGGAACGAACCCCGAAAACAGACCGAAATCGCTTCGTCCATCTCCAGCCAGTCCTATCCGCGTAGCCCAATGGCCACCTTCTACCGGTACAACATCGTTAGGAAGGCATACACCATTAGAACATGAAAAAAAAAAATCAGCATAGTGCAAACCATGCATAACATACACTGCTGAAAACTGGAAGAAGTCCTCAAGTAGGAGTTTTAAACATAATATTGAAGAGTGGCACGTTGTTCGGGAACGAGAAAAATAAAGGGATGAGGTGGACAGCTACTATATTCATTCTGAAGAGGTACACAAATATATCCTAAATTCGTCCAGTGGTGGAGTTCAGCTGCTGACGCCTCCACAATCCGCAAGGCGCCCTGCGGCTAGCGCAAGCAGCGCAAGAAACTTTAGCGCGGCTGGATATGTAACTTATTTTCGGGAGAATAACATGTGAAAAAATAAAATATAAACTATGCCACACACGAAAAAACTGTACTAGCCGTAGTGTGATATATGAAAAGTATGCTTTGACAAATAGTTTTTTTTTCTCCCTTTGGGCTGCTTATATACGTATTACTAAAAGTACGCGTGGTGCACGCGGTTCGTTATAATCTTTATCTAGGATAGTGTATTTACAACGGAGGTAATAAATGTGGTTTTTTTCGTGTATTTCTCTTGCTGTGGCAAGGCGCTACTATGCTGGAGACAGGTGCTACTTCTCCAGAAGAGTGCACGATTCACTTTTTCGTTAGAGCAATCTTTAAATTTCAATAGAGCATGCAGTAAAAACAAATACAGTAGAACCCCGCTGTTACGTTCCTCACTGCCGCGTTTTCCCGGCTGTTACGTCGTTTTCCGCCGGTCCCGGCATAGCTCCCATAGGATACAATGTATTGGGAACCCCGCTGTTATGTCGTAACTGTCGGACCGTTCCCGTATGATACGTCGCGAAGTGCGCTCGGAGCCGACCGAGTGACTACCAAAGAGAGCGGCCATGGTGCATTTTCACGCAGTTTGGCCTCGTTTGACCGTAATATTAGCCGCATGAGAGGCGCAAGCAACAGAATCTTTCAATTGATGCAAACAAAAGCATGGCCTTCGAGATTCAAATTGCAAAGATGGCGTCTATGACGTAACTGCTCGCGAAAGCAAGGCCTTCGAGATTGGCATTTACTATTGACAAAAGCATAGCCTCTGAGATTTGTATTGCACAAACATGGCGTGTATGACGTAATTGCTTGCGAAAGCAAGGCCTTCGCGATTGGCATTTACTTCTGTCATCGCGTTGGCGTAGACTCATCATCATCGTTATTTGTCGGAGAACGGGAGGAGTTCGAGCTGGTTGGAGCTCGCATGGTCGTGCGTGCGGTTCGCGGTCGGACTCGCCGCGCCGATCGCGCTTGCGTGTGCTTAGTTCTTTCATGCCTACAGCTGTTGGTGTTTAAAAAATCACATACGTTGATTACATTTCTGTGGATGAGGCCGTCCTAAGCTCCGCGTTTCTATCCATCGACTAAATCGCGGCTGAGCGTGCCAATTTTCGTGCTGCTCGTAAGAATTGAAATAAAATTCTGTACCACTAAATATTTTGCCGTTTTTCCTGTTTTTCGGCTCTTACGTTTCCCGTCTCTTACGTTTATTTCCTACGGTCCCTTCAAAAACGTATCAGCGGGGTTCTACTGTATTGCGCTCCCTATTAAAATTGAGCTCATTCTGTCAATCACTTTCCGTGCTACAATATCTGCTACAAAACGCTCTTAATTATCCCAATTGTATTTGCAGAAAAAATAGGCGCCTGAACAAACGCTCATCGTACCCCCGCTCAGCTACATGTTTCCACCGTGAGCCGCTTTTTACAAGAAATTACCGTAGGTTAAAGTGTAATTGTTAGCGAAACATGCACGAACAAAGAGTAAACATTTGTCACTACAAACGTCTTGCTGTCGATTCCATGTACGGGCAACACCACCTAGATTATTCGCTCGGGCCCCTGTCGGGCCCGATCTGCGGTCGGGTCGGGCCGGGCCGGGTAAGCGAAAGATTTTCTCGCGTTCGGGCCGGGCCCGGGCCTCGCTTTGAGTCACCAGGCCGGGTACGGGCGGGTAAACTTGAACGAGTTCCGGGCCCGGGCCGAGAATCACGGCCCGTGCAGTGCTCTAATCACAGCAACATGGGTTTTTGTTTGCATCAGCTTCTTCTTCACTTCAGGCGTCAGGTGCCCGCAAAATGGGTATAGCACCAGGACTTATGCAAGACGACCTTTGTAAGCATTAAAACGGCAAGCTGGGGGAGTTGGTAATTGAACACTTTTTAGATGTGGGAAGCGTGACCCAGACTGAAGACAAGACGAATACAACACAAACACTGTGTTGTGTTCATCTTGTCTTCCATCCAGTTTGCACTGCCACATTGCAAAAATTTGTGGTCATGCTCCTATTTCTTGTCTCACCCATGAGTTTTGCTAGCCACGATTTGTTTACTCATTTACTTAACCAGTGTCAAGATGCTTTGCAACTTCAGAATTGCAAAGCTTTCCTGCCATCAAAATTGCTTTCCATTGAAGTGAGCATCATACTAAAATGTAGCCATTTTTCTGCAAAGAACAACAGAACCAGATTTCCAGTTAAAATTACCCTAGCACACTTAAGCAACCACTTAAATGTTACTGACACAACTGGCATGCATCGGAGGAATGGCTGAACAAAGGAAAATGTAATGCAAGGCTCTACTTCATACATAGAAAATTCTGGATAAAATAGAAAACTTGCTTTACAGTTACGTGATCATGGTAGCTTGTTTGGCTAAGTGATAGGTGCACATGAACGTAATATCCGTGCATAGCATTTCTTCACAGCTCAAGTTCCAAAGGGGCACATTATTTGAAACTGTATGCACCAATGCAAGATTTAATAAAACATGCTTAAATATTGAATATTTCCTCTTTTTATAAAAGATGATCAATATTCAATTACATTTCTGTCGTGTATTCCATAGAAATTTCTATAGCTTAGTGGTAATTTCTTGATGGAATGTAATGAATGAAGCTACTGTTAATCAAAGTGTAAAAATATTCTACAAAGTAAAAGAAGCATTACATTTTACCTTTGAACCGAGTTTCTGTAAACATAATGGAAAATTATCTGACTGCCTGCTTTGCACTACCATAATGTATTAACTGCACTGCATATCCTATAAATTTATTCCTTAGCCTAAATTGTTATAAGCTTATCAGCATAACTTAACAGGATTGTTATTGTACATTAGGCTAGCATTGCTGCTGCTAGATTTGACTGAGTTTTCAGTACAAAGTATTTGCTTGGCTTGGTCTTAGTATATTGAGTTCTTTTCTCATTTGCTTTTGTGTGTTTGGAACTTAGACCACAAGCTTCAGGACAGGGCACATATTACTATGGACAGTTACTCATTCCTCTGCAGTCGTTTCACCATGGTTATGATGTGTGTCTGTTTACTTCACTGGTCACTTTTTTTTCCCGTACATTTTTCTATGTGAATTCAGTGTGGCAAGGAATAATGATCATGGTTGTGGTCCCTAATGCAGAGCGCCACATGGAGCGGGTGCTACTCACTGAAAGAGAACGGCAGTTGCGGTCTGAGCAGCAGCAGCTGCAAGAGGAAGCCCAGCGGTTGCGCATTCGAATGGCAGTAAGTCTGGCTCTGCCTCTTGTTCCATTCTTTTTAAAAAATTCCTGCAGAGGCTTCACCGCAGCTGCCTATTCAGTGCTGCTGTTGTGGCTGAGCATGCTACATGGCAACTTCAATACAGTTGCAGATCTAAATAAAGGCATCACAGAAATACTCAGAAGCTTGTTATGGTTGTAACAGTGATGTGATAGCTGCGCCAATTGCGCCAAACTGCGCCAAGACGTGAAAGCTGCTACATCCTGCTACATCTCCACTGTTTTGCGCCAAAACTGCGCCAAACTATAAGCACACTAGCGGAAAAACGTGCGCAGCGCGCCGGCGGCGGCAAAACGCGACACTCCAAAGCTGCCGCGCGGCAAAATTTTCGTGCCGCGAGAGGAATGTGTTCGTGCATCATTTTTCTCGGCACGCTGCCCGGCGCTTTCTGGGGACATAACCATAACCGACATAACCCTCTCCAGACTGCTGCAAATTGGTGTGACCCCCCAAAAATGCACCTTGTAAGGAGCGGTTCGCCGCGAGCTGGTGTGACTGCACCGCCGCAGCAACATAGAAGTAAAATTTCAGTTGTTAGTACAGCGACGTCCACGCCTGTCTTATTTTTGCACCCTTTTTTAAGTTCCGCTATTCGAACGAGTGTTATACCCCTGTCACACGGACAACCTTAACCGTGGTTAAGCTGACTACGGTTACGGCTGACCATGGTTAGGGGTAGCTACACAGCAGAAATAACAGTATGGCTTTGCAGCGATGAAGCGACATGCTACACAAGAGGCACATTGAGGCCACGAAGACGCATCGGAATTCAGCAGGTGTACTGAAAACTCCAAAGACCTGCATATCAGACGTATTTGGACATCACAAAAATTGCAACCCAATCCGATCCAGGCTCTTTGCGAACCCAAGTAAACCAATTTAGGAGGCGTTGATGTAAACGTAACCGGCTAATACGAATTCGTGAAATTTCCCAGCCGAATTTCACTGTGTCGAATGGGCCGAAATTTGGATGTTCCGAACACTTTTCCGTGTCGCGGCGGGTGATACGAACTTTGGTACCGAATCCGTCGAGCGACGGCCGAGAGCAGAATGCTGTTAGCTTCGGAAGTACGCACGCGGCCAGTGCGCACACTGTCAGAATTGTGGTTATCGTTTGCCATAACCGCTGTGGGCGAAACTGCAGTCGCTGTTGACACTATCATGTATGGCGACGACGAAACTGACGGGACTCCGAAAGTGCACGTGAGTCCAACGCCCACCCAGTCCAAGTGGCGCTGCTTCCCGCAGGCGACGCAGAACGTAGTTTTGAAGGCACGTGCGCAGCCAGCGCAGGCGGATTGAAAACGGAACTACCGTTTGCCGCAGCCGCCGCGCACGAAACCACGGTCGCTATCAACGCGATCATCGATAGCGACTACGAGCTCCGAAGGTACGCGGCTAACGCAGCGGTAGATTAAAGGCTATATAGTCGTAGAAAAAGGCACGAAGCAATGGTGTAGCCGGGAGGAGCGCACACCCCCCCGCCGAAATTATTATGTTTTTTTTTCTTGCTATGGCATACAGAGGCCAAAATGACACTTGACCACATCTGCCTGCCCGGCCCCCACTTCAAATCAAGGAAGTGTCGACCCCCCCCCCCCCCAACCCAAGACAAAAAATTCTGCCTACGTTCCTGGCACGAAGCCTTTCGGCTTTCGTGTCGATCTTCGCTTGTCACTATTACATCACTATGGTGGAGCGGACTTCACTTAGTTTTCAGTTGGCCTCATGCGAAGCTTTGACGCGCGCTTTCGCGGCAGCCAGCTGTGCCGTCCCTTATTTGTCCGTTCACGTGTGTCCCAGAAAGGCATACGCGAGTTCTTTTGACAGAAATTAATGTTTTGTGCGTATATTGTGGTTTGAAAACAGGTCTTGCTAGCTAGTCTTGATGATACCAAATTTTGGGCGATACGAATATTGTCGTTCCCCCTTCAGATTCGTATCACCGAGATTCTCCTGTAGTTGGGAAACACTACCTGCATTGTTAGTTTGGCCACTCTAAGCCATTATAAGACCGCAATGCCAATGGCAGCCTGCATTGACACCCTTGTCCAATGTTTACGCTTACGGGGCTGTTAGGTGATCCAATGGTGTTATGCAAACAGCCGTTATTGAACAGAACTTTTTATTTCAAAACAGTTCCTCCTTATTTGACTGTTTTGCTTGACACGGTTCATTTTTCCCCTTGGCAGTGAGCTTTTAGCTGATCCAAAAGCTGTTTTCCCTGCTCCCAAACGCGTTTTTGGCTGCTCCAAAACGCACTTTTTGCTGCTCCAAGAACCTGCTCCAAAACAGATTCAGTCAATCACATCACTGTTGTAAAGAATTAATTTTGCTAGAAAGCACAGCTTTGTAGCAACGTTTGCTGCCAACTGCCAGAAACAAAATTTTGTACGTTCCATGCTCATTAAAACAGATCTGGATACAGTGTACTTTCATATATTTACTAACAAACCGTTATTCTCTCTTAGTTTTGTATGTCTGTGCCGTCAGTGGAACAAATCTGATTTTTAACAGACCTGTCTGTAAGGTGCTATAGGCTACAATGCTACAGGCTACACAAAAACTTCGTGCCTATTTTGTCTCGATTGTGCAGTTACAACATTGCTGTGGCAACACATGCTTGAGGCAGTGCACAGCACACAACTCTTCTCAAGCCACTTGCTGCATGTGTAAAAATGCACATGTTTGTAAGAAACGAACACAGTAGCACCTGGCGTCCTACAACAGCTTACCACACAGTGCCCAGTGGAGAGTCTTTGGGTTAACCAGCGCAAGTAGCACACTGCTTCCAAATGCTGATGGCTCATTGCCATGCAATTGCTAAAAGATTTATTTAGCTTCACTAAGAAGCCTTAGTTTCTGGCGCTTCAAAAACGACCACTGATCGATGCAATATTCATTGTTTTGACACTAGTACTTTATTCATCGCATTTGATGTTCACGGTATCCAGGCTAAAGCATGTAATGCAGTTGAGCCACCTTGCATGCAGTGCAGTGGGTTTCCAGGCACAGGCTCACAGTGCCATAGTTCTGGTGCAGCAACTCTCATTTGTACTGTAGGTTTAGCTGTGCTTATCGCTATTGTGAAATAATACATTATGTAAAAGAATGTAATACAGTAAACTGCCGATTTTTCGGACTCCCTAGGGACCGCGAAATCGTCCGAAAAATCGGGCAGTCCGAAAAAACAAATTCATGCATTTTTATTCTGCTCAAGTGGTCAAATCGCCACAGCCGCGTCTGAAATAGCTTTAATGCCTCCCAGTACAATTATCAGGCATTTTGGTGCGCGCCCGAGCTCTCGCAAATACATTCGGTACCTTCCGCGAACCCCGCTTAACTACGTACGTGCCAACCGCCACTTTTGCATCTCGTGATGAGCGCCGCTGATAACAGCAAAGCGCGGAATAGATTACGGCTATCTCGCATGAAGCGTTTGTAAACGATGACGCGGAACACAAAGACTGGCGGAAGCGCGGACGACTCGTCCGGCTTTCCCCGATGCGTGTGCGCATGTAAAAATGCGCACACACATCGCCGAATCGCCGCCGATACGCAGCATTTGCTGCCGTGTCAAGCCGATCGTTTCTAGTTGTGTGCAGCACATCGCCACCTAAGCTGACGCCGTCACTTTACTGTTGCTGTATCGTACGCACGCATTTATCATGAAAGGGTTCGTGATGCGCACTTAGTTCCTGACCGCACACGGGCGCGGCAATGGCGAGCTGGTTTCGTCCGCGAAGGCAACGCGTCTATGCGGCGCACTTAGCGGTCTCGCACAGAGAGGCAGCAGGAATGGCGGCGCGGCGCATTTGGGTTCTCGCCTATCAAATGCGTGCAGTACGCATGCAACTGCGCTAGGCCACGTGCACTACCGAGCAGTTAACTGAAGATGCTTATCGTAAAGGTTGTGAGCGATTAAGCCGTACTGGCGCGTTTGCCAGCTGCCGCCATCACGCCTCCGTGCATTTCCGCTGCTTATCCGTAACATCGCCGCACGGCGCCGCGATAGCGGCCCCTTTGAACTTCTGGTCTGCTTCACCCCATAACGCTTCGGCATTGCGGCAAAGCTGACTTTCGGACTCTGCTACTGTCTCAAACAGATCGACTCGCGAAAACGCTGGTTCGAACTTAAGAGATGATAGACGCGGCAGAGGTGGGGGCTTCAAATAATGACTTTCGGACCTGCAATTTGGGCAGAAAGTCCGAAAAATCGGACGCGGAATAGCCTCAGCGTCCGAAATTTTGGACGTTCTAATACATTGAAGTCTATGGGGCTGGTGACGGTGCCGCGAAAGCGTCCGAATTTTCGAGCATGTCCGGAAAATCGGGCGTCCGAAAAATCGGCAGTTGACTACAGGGTGTTCAAAATTAAGATTTATGGTTTTCTTAAAATTCAGCCCTGGGAAGAATGTGAAAACCACCTTTGCAGATAAGTTATGTATACAGAGGGACACAAAGTGAGACAACAGTTATCGCTGTCAGCCACCCAATTAACTAAGATTGAATAATGAACTTTTTAATGAGTGCAGCAAGCAGGCATGTTTGTATTGAAAAGTTGGAGGCAGTCGGGTTTCTACGCAGTTCCACTTGGAAGAATTCTTCTAGCATGTCTGTGGCCAGAGGGATGAAGGCATAGACAAAGATGATAATGGTTACCCTTTTGCTACCGGCTGGTGACAGCAAGCAATGACTGCGCCGATCCTGACCGTCTTGCATGAGTAATCATGGAAACCACAATTAAGGGGGAACATGGCACTTGAAAAAGTTTTTATTTCTGGATAAATTTGGATGAAACTGTCAGAGTTTATGTAAATTTGTGTGCTAATTTCAAATATGCAATTATATTTCTAGTATAATGTGCATTTTTTGAAATACAAAATATTTCATGTGCCCTTTGGGGAGCAAGATTTTTTCTAAACTGAGTGAGTTACAAATTAAATCAGCATATCACAATAATCTGGAATCAGAACTGTGTGCAGTGCAACAAAAATGGATGTTCTAAACCCATTAGAACAAAATTTATGGTATGTTGAACATTCACGAGTGAAATTCATTAAACAAAAGTTATGGTATGTTGAACATTCACGAGTGAAATTCCAGCTTGAAATTGACTCACTCGCGAATGTTCAACATACCATAACTTTTGTTCAAATGGGTTTAGAACATCTATATTTTGTTGCACTGCACACAGTTCTGATTGCAGATTATTGTAACATGCAGATTTACTTTTACCACATTCAGTTGAGAAATAATCTTGCTCCCCAGAAGGCACATGAAATATTTTCCATTTTAAAAACTACACATTATACTAGAAAGGTAATTGCATATTCGAAATCAGCACACAAATATACGTAAAGTCACCAAGTTTCATCAAAATCGATCAAGAAGTAAAGAAAATTTTTTAAGAGCAGGATATCTCGGGGCACAGACATGCTTGAAGAATTCTTCCAAGTTTTATAGAAACGCAACTGCCTCCAACTCTTCAATACAAACATGCTCGTTTTCTGCACTCATTAAAAAGTTCATTATTCAATCTTAGTTGATTGGGCGGCTGACAGCGATAATTGTTGTCTCACTTTGTGTCCCACTGGATACATAACTTGTCTGCAAAGGTGGTTTTCACGTTCTTCCCAGTGCTGAATTTTAACAAAACCATAAAGCTTAACTTTGAACACCCGGTATAAAACGTCACATTTTCGCTGCAAGGGCAAAGCTGTGAACATGATAGCAATAGATTGGAATGTTATACGAAGTAAGGCTAGCAGCTCACTCCTTTAGCCCGAGACCTGTGGCATAACTAAACAAAACACTGGCGTAAGGAAACGTGGATGCTGCAGCAAGCGAAGCGACTTTTGTGCTGCCTATGGCTTCTACACAAACTTGGTAATGATAACACAACACGTAGAAAGGTATGAGTGGTCGGCTGATCCCTTGGAAAGATATAGTGCATGCCCGTCTGGTCAAGTACACATTTCCTGCCGTAGACACACAGCTCCCCCTCCAACACCCCACCACGCGCCTTTCGCGAAACGGAGATGGCTGGTGCGTTTTATTTCTGCTAGAGCCGCAATCTTCGCTAGCGCTCCCACACTTTCACTCGCGCATATAACGTACGTTCAGTGTGGCGATGTTATCGATTTGGATTTTATGTGGAACACGATGGCAATGCTGACGGCGACAGCAAAAATGCGCCTGAAGTGTCCTTATAATTGCTATCGCCATAAAGGAGAGTTTTATTCCCAGAAATTGTTAAGTGTCGTCATGTGTCACTCTGGTGCAAGTGCTATTGGTGTCTCTCATCATGGCCAATGGTGCTTTGCTGCAGGAGCTGTACCAGAGCAAGAAGTGTTTGGACGAGGAGCGCCAACAGCAACAGGTGACCATCGACAATCTCAAGAAGTGCCTCAGGCTGGTCCGATAGTAGGCGCCCTCTGCCTTCCCTTCCTACACTATTGCCCTGCAACTCAGCAGGGGGACTCATTCCACCCCATGAGGGGACTACCCATGTTATATACATTTATGATTTACAACCACCCATGGCACAACATATACAGGCATCATTTTAAGCCCCAAAACTTCTCTCTTTCGCTCTCTCTCTTTCTCCTTCACTCTCCTCTCACTCTGCTCCCTTCATTGAAAAAAAAAAAGCGTTTTTTATTAAGCCGTTATTTATGAAATAAAAGATTGCAGCTGCGACCTGGTCCTCCTTCATTTTTCTTAGGCTTTTGTGAACTAGCACTGCAACTGCTGGTAGGCTACACTGATGAAAACTGACATAAGAGTACAGTGACTTGGCTTCGAATTACAAGTAAGCAGTGGTGGAATGGACCTATTCTGGGTCTGAAAAGCACCTCCACTAGAGATTACCGAAATCGAAACTAGTGGTGCGTGGCTTCTGAAGTTGTCCGCCGTGTGCTTGTCCACAACTTTGGGGGCCTAGATGTGCACTTTTTTTTTCTGAGATAATTAGCGAGCTTGTGACGCCAGGTATCACTCGGTTCGCTCCTGTCACCATGCTGTGACCCTTAAAAAAATATGGCTCACATCTTATCACCACTGCCACGCATGCACTGACTGCCTTCCCTGAAAAGGTCCAATGCTATATTCGTGCCGAACTGTGACAAAGCCTCATTTTACCAAAGAATTCCGCCAGGTCTGTGGCAAAGACTTCTGCCTGAGGTCTGACAGTCTTGATTGTGAAACAAAACCGCCACTTGCACGTCTGCTTCTTTGTATATGTTATCGTTATTTCCAATTATTAATCTAACTTCGATGTTTGAGTCATGAAAACAGCAAAGCCAGCATGATGTCCCCTGCCTTGCAAGTACCACCTTGTAAAGTGCCATGACTGCACTTATAAGCCAATGAACAGCTGTTTGGAGCATTGAAAGTTGTCCCTGCAAGTAGCAACAGCAGTGATCAGAAATAAAAGGATTGGTATGAAGCACAGAAAACGGGAATAAAATTGAGCTACTCTGAAGGACAGGGTCATCAACGTTTAGGGGAAACATTTCATTATTATTGAAGCCAGTGCAACTTTAGCAAATATTCTACTATGTCGTAAGGGTGCCTTATGTGATTCCTAGTAATGATGTCAATACTAGATGAAGCTATAGTTTTGGAACTTATGCTAAATGTTGGCTACTGAATACTGCTCAGGTCTGTCTTTAAAGGAGTCATGAACCACTCCTAGGGCTTGGTGAGAAAACGCATCTTGCGGAAAGCAGACACTGCTATGAGCAGTCCAGCATAATTTTGCAGTCGTGCGCGGCAAGGAGAGTTTAGAGGCGAAGCGCGAAGTTGCTGATTTCTCAGGCGCCCTCTTTTCATATAGAGGCCGGTGCTCACACACTTCGGAGCTGTCGGCGCCTGCTGTTTGACATCAAACAGAAGATAGCATGCTATTGGCCTATAGCCGACATAAATCAAGAGCGGCGTTTAGATCAGATGCGCTTCTTGCTACGGTCTGCTAACATTGCATAGTCGCCACACTAGCGCCCGCAGGAATCGCAACGGGAGAGAGCGATTGCATTTCACCACGCACGCTCGTACTCTGGGCCGCAGTTATTTTCGAATTTATACTTTGTCACCGAAAAGGAAAGTTACAGAGACATTAAAGCGTTCTTACGCGCACGGAGTGCGATAGCAGCGCGAAGCATACAGAAGGACACGTGGCGGCCGTCCATGTCACGTGACATTGTCACATGACGTCATGTGACAATGTCGTGTGGCCATGCGTGTGGCCATGCGTGTGGCTATGTTACGCGGCGGGATCATTGGTCATGTGCTCGAATTGAGAGACAAGTCAATTTTGGCAGGGTTCTGGGGCGCGATCTTGTACGCGATCTTAAAACGAACGGAGGCGGTCCCTTCTATCCAGCCGCACGTGAATGGTCAATGTAGGGCCTGACGTCTGTCGCGGTTCACACTGACCGTTCGCGTGCGGCTGGATAGAACGGACCGCCTCCGTTCCTTTTAGAACGCATACAAGATTGCACCCCTGTGTGGTGTCGCATAAGTCTGTTGCCAGACTCGGGGGTCAGTGTCGCCAGAGTGCAAATCTGACGGCTAAACATGCCCCTGTAATTTCAGCTTTCCCGTCAGGTTTCTGTGTAATCCGCTGTGCGTTTCGCAAGTGCCCAGGTGCGGTCCGTTGACATCGGCCGTTTCAATTAACGGCCCCTGCATGTTTTCAAATCTCGGGGCCCTTTCTTTCGCTGTGTGCACCGTTCTACAATTAGCAGATCGGACTCGATCATGTCAGTAGGAAGTCGACGCGCTCAGACTCGATCGTGTCTCTGAAGTAGGAAATCCACGCGCAACGACGCGTTTACTGGGGAATCCGAATGGCGTCGCAGAAGTCCGGACACTGTGTGCGCCATGGCACTGCAGAGTGCGACCGACTGCACGTCATTCACTACAATGCACAGCGGCAAGGCCCGAAAGACAATCGTGGCTTCCAGTGTTGCAAGTGTTCGAGTAAATATGGAAAATTATGTCAGAAATTTTCATTATCGGACGTCATCATATACCTCATAATAAAAGTTGGTGGAAGACGCGTCCAAGAACCTTTCTCTTAAAAAACTACATGAATGAAAACTTGGCTGAAGCTGCCTTTCAATGTAAGGTGCTTAGGGTCTAGCCAGTTTTTCGGTTCGCCATAAAATAAACATAACCAATATAACCGTTCTCTGCTCGAGGATCGTCCAATCTTTGCGGCCACCTGAAATAGCAATTCCGCGACCCGATAAAGGCCTGTCCACATATGCTACCACGCGCGTTTCCCTGATATGGTACCAAAGTAACGCCAGAACTTTCACTCCGTACAACCCATCGAACGATTTTGCCACGCGCACGGGCCCCTGTAGATAAGCACGCGTCGTTGTCACCTTAATAATTTTCCTGATTCCTCCGGGCGCATATATATATATATATATATATATATATATATATATATATATATATATATATATATATATATATATATATATATATATATTTTTTTTTTTTCTCAAAGGATGTAAGTGAAATGAAACGGCCATTTGCCGAACCCGCTGCACAAGGGCCGCCCACCCAGTTTGGGGGCCAGACGATACTTTCAAAAAAAGAGAGAGAGAAAAAATAGAAAAAGGAAGCGAGAACTCACGAAGGAAGCAACAGTGACAAAACTAGGGAGGGAAAGAACAGCGGCAGGAGAGGCGGCGGGCTATGCCCGTCTTATCTTCGTACGGTAGATAAGAAGCGGCGTGAGCAAGGGGAAAGACAAATGTCGCTTCTACACATCACACACGCGGCGTACAAGTTCAGATGGCTCGGCGGTTGGCCCGCGGCGCCGGGCCGTGTACGCACATACGACCCGCTCCAGCTGTGGGAAGACTATATATATATATATATATATATATATATATATATATATATATATATATATATATATATAGTATATATATATATATATATATATAAAAAGATCACGTGCTACGTGACGCCAACAGGCAATAAAAGAGTGTTCCACACTCGCCGCCATGGCTGCGATTGGCGCTGACTAACATCCCCATGTTTAATCAACATATATACCCCAGAAAGTGGACGGGAGGATGACCGCCGCCGTAGCTCAGTGGTAGAGCATCGGACGCGTTATTCGAAGGTCGCAGGTTCGGTCCCTGCCGGCGGCAAGTCATCTTTTCGTCCACTTTACTTTCTTCACATTTATATTCTAAATACTACAGAGAACACCCCCTGTACTTTCCTTGGCGTTATTGTCTGTTAGTTCTCATTAATACATATATATATATATATATATATATATATATATATATATATGTCTTGTGCAGCTCCCCAACGGCGTTCCATGTCATGGTGGAGTGCGCCGCAAAATTATTCCCTCCCCTTCCAGTCATCCTGCGCCCCTTCCGCGCCAAAAAGCTGTGGGATCATGCCCTCGGGAGGGCCCTCTGCGACGGCCCTCCCGAGGTCCGCCAGGCCTTGGTTCAACGGGCCCGGGTGGTCGCCGAGATTATCATAGGATTCCCTCCCACGTGCTTGGTTTATAATTGCTTATTAAAGTGTTTCTCTCTCTCCCTCTTGGAGCATGCGCCCTAACGCCGTCGCGTTCAAACACCTAGGCGCCCTATTTGCGGCCCTATAGCTTTACTTTGACGAGGCTGCACGCTGCATCCATGCACGGAACAACGGACTTAGCAGTCGGTAGTGCTCTTACGTACCGGACGGTGCTAGAGGCGGTGGTGATTGATTTCGGTATTTCATGGTTTATGCGACAGATAGCACTGACCATATCTCCTCGCACCTTTCTCGCTCGGCCTGCACGTACAATCACTGCATTCGTTCTTCATAGCTTCACGTGAATGTCTACCTGGCCTGTATTGCCCGGACATGGTGTCCCCTAGCTATGTCTGCCCTCACGGACTTTCCTGACGCACAGGCGCGGGTTGCAGGCAGAAGCAATACCGTGTCAGCTTTTAGGACCGAAAAACCTTTCTTGATTTTACGAAATTCTCGATTTAACGAAATAATTCGAGCGTTGTCATCCCTTCGTTAAATCGAGTTTCAACTGTATGTGCAGAATATTTAACCCTGGTAGTATATTAGCATGGTGGCGTAGGTACCTGATGACGTCGCGTAACATGTGAACTTTAGGAGCAGGCAGCTCTGCCTGCTCCAAGGAAAGCATAGGGAAAATAGTATGTAATTTTAAATTCAGGTGTAGAACTGACACGAGAAAGGGAATATGAAAGCGCACAAAAAATAACTATTGCATGGATAGATACTCCGGAATTCTAACAGGATACGTTCACTGTTTTGTGCTAGTGTGACCCCTTTACTGATAAAGGCGGGGCGCACTGACCGTGCTGACACAGCATGATGAGAAATTAACCACAAATAATAATATTGTCCGCTGGCGTAGGCCGGGGGGGGGGGGGGGGGTTCAAACCTCTGCCCCCGAAAGTTTTCAATTTTGCATGTGCATAAATATATATAGAGGGGCAGGCACACATACAAACGCATGCACGAACATACATAAAGTATGGTTGAACCCCCCCCCCCCCCCCACCCCGAAAAAAATTTCTGGCTACGCCACTGTTGCCATCTCTGAAAGAGGGAAATAGACTGATTGATACACGTTGAAGTTTAAATTCATGTCTGTGTAAACAAGACTATTTTATAGATTCCTGTAATACGCTCCGACAGGAGGGTTAATAATATCGACATAAAAATTCGGGAACCTCAAAAAACAGTAACATCACAAAACTGCTGTGGCTTAGTCACATGTTAGTGATTAAGAGTCTGCAAAGTACTCGATGCTGCTGGTTTTACTTTGTCGAAGTCATATTTCTTGTCTTACTGACCTATACATAGTTTTCACGTGACACCACAGACAGGTTCTCTGTCAACATAGCGGCCACCGTGAATTTTTATCTCATTAGAGAGTGTCAGTGCGGGGGAGGGCACACAGTCCTTCGGTCCCCGCGTTGTTTTGTGCTCTCCCCGTTTTCTTCTGTTCCAGCCGCGCCAGGGGGGAACACAAAGGAACACGAGGGGGCAACGGCACTAATCTAATGTCACCGTTTCTTCCTCCGCGTGTTCGAGTAAGAGTTCACGCAGCATCTCAACCAGCTAGTACTCCAAGTTGGCGACCACGGTGACGTCAATGAAAACTATGTATGCCTGGCGACAGGCGCATTCGTCGCCGCCGTGAACTGCGCGGCTTACTTTTTCGGAAGCTTGGAGTGCTTACAGCCGACATGTGGCCAGATGCTGCTGAACACTAATAATAAAACGTGAAATGCGAGACATTTTTGAAGATTTTCGTATTGCTTGCGGGAATCGGGATAGTCGCCCTCAAAGCGGCATATGTGCGTCTGCATGCATGTGGAAATGATATATCATTTCCACATGCATGTACTATCCACGAGTCGTGCTCACCTGAAAAGTTTCTCCTATAACTATACGCGTTCGCAGGCAATCTGACCCGGCTTCGAACAGTACGCGTAGATTTTGCCCTTTGAACAATCGCAAAGCTTTATCCTTCTTCTTTCACTGTTCTTTTTTTTTTTTTTTTTGCTCTTCAGTATATACGTACATCGTTACACAGGTTGCATGCTTTCTGTTCAGTGCTCCTGTCGAGTACAGTTTTCTCCATCTCTAAATTTATTTTTAATCCTTATATTTCTGCTACTGTTCACACTGTTGACATAATATTTATTGGTTAGTTTTCTGGTTCCTTTTCTCCCACCCGCCATGGTATCTTAATTGGCAAGTAAGGTGTCGCGCTGAAGCTCTAGGACGCGGGTTCGATTCCAGCCATGGCGGCAGCGTTTCGATGGGGGCGAAATGAAAGAACACCCGTGTACTTAGATTTAGGTGCACGTTAAAGAACCCCAGGTGGTCAAAACTAATCCGGAGTCCCCAACTACGGCGTGCCTCATAACCATATCGTGATTTTGGCACATGAACCCCAGAAATCGGTTAATTAGTACTTTTTCTCCACTGTGTGTCAACATGTTTCTTATATCTAAATAAACTAGCCAGCCATCGATTTTCGTTCACCCGAAGCGCATTTCGCCGATCAAAATCATGGTGCCTTCTATCCGGTTGTCAATGGACCGTCGCGCGTCATCCGCTGAAATGTGGTACGGCAAGATGCCTTTCGCGCACGCCTTCAAAGTGCGTGCCCGGAGCTTGTGCGCGTCTCCTCTTTGTGCCCTGATTGTGCATCTGATCCGGGTACAAGCGAACTACGGCGAAAGCAACCCAAGGACCGGAAAGGTGCATGGAGAATGTTGACTGACGTGCTGCCGCGCTCGCTCAGCGCAGGTGGTCATCACCGGGTTCATCAATCAGCGAGTACGTGCAGTTGCATGCAGGCGCCGGTGTCCCGCATGGCTGGAGGCGGGAGGAGAGCGTCATCAACATGAACGAGGTGACCTGCATTGGCCCGGTGACCTGTCGCGCTGACGGTGCAGGAATAAAAAGACGCAAAACGGCACAAAAACGAACCTGTTCCCGTCCCAGCTTCGGCCGTTGCTGCACACGCGGACGGACGGCCGGCACACTGCTTTACCGACATGCTGCTGCTCCTGCTGTGCGCTCTGCTCGCATCTGCGACCACGCGTGGCGCCGAACCACCGCAAGGGCCCGACGGCAAGGTGCACTTCGACGGGTAAGCCAGCGCGCGCGTGCGCCGCCCGTCGGAAGCGGCGCAAGCGCGCGATGAAACGTGTTTGTTTCGCGCGCCTCTCCCCCTTACTGAAACTATAGCGGCGCTAATGCCTCTCCATTCGCACCTTCTGCGGAAAACCAGACGCAGCGGTTTCGGTAACTGTGCATTCGCATGCATTCATCGCCAAGAACCTCACATCATTTACAAGCTCTGAGCTCAGCCTTACAAGTTTCAGCGCGAGGTTGCTTTACCCTAGACATACAAACTCAGGATTATTACCACGTTTTAACAGGGCGCTCATTGGAGCGAGGACCGGTAACTGTGCCAGACCCACGAAAAGGTACACTTCTGTCTCCACCTCCGCCAAATACATGATCGCTTAAATGGGCAGCTAGGGTGCAAAAACACGTGGTTCCTCCTTAATCCAGGCCATCCCCCCCCCCCCCCCGCCCCGTAATTTTGGTGAAGTAGGTGTTTTTACCAAAAGTAAATAATACAAATAGGTGTTTTCCTCAAAAAGTCAAGGTTTTCAGCAAGTGCCCCCCCCCCCCCCCCCCTGAAAAAATTCCTGGCTACGGGCCTGCCCAAATCAAATAGAAAACCATAGCATCAACTGAGGAGGACCGAGTCACCGATAAAATACTACGTAACTTAGACGACGACTCAGTGACGCGGATTACCGAACTTTTCAATACACGCTGGAAGGGGGAACCATACCCACCAGTTGGATACCTACCTAGGTAAAAAGCTGGACTTAGAAAATTTCCGTCCCATCTCTTTAACCTCACGCCTTGCGGAGAGAGAGGTTCATCGCAGCACCCCTCCCTCCCTACTAAGTCAATGTATGGGGCAGACTTTGAGCCCCCCTTCTTAGGTAACTAGAGGGAACGCCCCCCCCCCCCTTGCCCCCCCCCCCCCCGTGTGCACGTCTATGCCTACACGTGTGACTATGAAAGACGGACCAGTCCCTTTTGTTTTGAGAATTAGCGTCCTAGGAATGCTGGTGCAGCACGACACGCACAAAACCGAGAAAAGCGCGGGTCTATACAAGCAACGGCCTGCCAGTTATACGGCCTGCTCAGGCGCGTATAGCCGCACGACATCATGGAATGAAGGAGGCAGATCTGTGCCGGCAGACTCGAGCCTTCCTGGTCACCTGCATAGTGCACTCCTTCCCATGTTACTGCCTCCGTCTTTCGGACAGGAATGATATCAGCAACATAACTGATAAAGCAACAGCATATAAGGTGGCCCTATGACTCCCTGAATATGCTAATACAGAGCAAATGCTGAGATGGGGAAGATATAACACTCTCGAAGCTCACAAAATTGCACAGCAGGCCCGTTTACAACGCGTAATGAAGCGGGGATATGAACGAGGAGCAAGAGGTGCACCCCGTGGCCCGAGATCTAACCAACCGGAATGCGCGCCCCTCAGACTTGGCACCGACCTCATATAACGGCATAAAAACTACTACAAAGAAGTACGACGTGTCTATCCGCCACTCGACGACAGCGCAGGCCACGATCCTTCATCGCATACAAACAAAATCACAATTTTAACGCGATAGCGTTAGACAACGTGTCGCAGAAATTCCAATGTCGGTGTTGGCGTCCGTCGTTTGTTGCGAGTGAAAGATCAGCGTTGTCCGCGAGCGAAAAATCGAGAAAGATACAAATAAATAAACATCTTTGGCTCAGGTGGGAGTCGAACCCAGGCTTTCTGCGTGGTAGTCACGCATTTTAACACAGAGCCACGCCAGTGCTTGAAAATGCTTCAAAAAAAAAAGAAAAGAAAACAACTACACAGGCGTTATGTATTGCGAGTAGTCCCGTTAAAGGGGCCCTGCAACACTTTTTCAGCATGGTCAGAAAACGCATGTCGATCGGTTGTCGAGGCTTCTGAGAACACGCGAGCCAAACATCACGCGGCTTGGAATTTACAACTAATTGTCAAAGTCAGCTATAATTCTACAAATGACGCCATACACCCAAATGACCGCGCCATATGCCCAAATTCGCAGCCATTGGCTGATATGAGCATCATGCTCTGCATAGTTACCGAGGCCGCTACGTGCCCGTGCGCTCGCTCGCGATCACACTGAAAGTAAGCCGCGCGTTCAAAGAAAAAAAAGAAAAAGTGCTCAAGGTCACGACGCCCGCGTTACATAACTTCTTTCGCCCTGCCATGCCTGCCTGCTTAGCTTCCAGCGCTCGCGTCGGGACGAGAGAAGAGAGAAAGCAATTACAGCATGCGACAAATATCTGTAACTCTGCTCGTACTTGACGGATACTAAAAATTTTTGCGGCGGTCGATTCATGAGGTAATAAACTTCTTTAATGAAGCCATTCGATGGTTACTTGGAAAAGTGATGCAGGGCCTCTTTAACACCTGTAATATTGCGTGGCATAAGGGCAGAATAGGTGGCGACTTGCGCAACGTGTGGATGGTTTAAATCCCGCCCATTACAAAGCGCTCACGCGTAATTAATTATGATCATCAGCAGCAGCTGCATCAACAAATATATAGTGCAGCTGCGCGTATTGCCTTACGGACGCACAGTGGGTACTTCTCTGATTCGCATATGATCGATTACGGCGTAGTGGACACTTCGCAACTGCATTTGCAGCCACGCATTCTAGGAGAGTTTCAAACGGCCAATGTTACATCCACAAACGTTCGTGTGTCCGTGGTACATCTGTATTACATCCGTGTTACATCCACAAACGTCCACTTAGAAGATGTCAACGGGGCCCGAATGCGCCATCGCGTTCTACTCTTGAAGGCGAAGCTCAAGCGTCCTCAAGTTTTTCCAGCCCTCACAAACTGACAATGATTACAATTGGAGCATATGATTTTTTTTTTTCAAGACAGTAATCTGAACAGTCCAGATACTCGAAATGAGATCCTGTGGGATTGTGTGGTTTCCCGAATCGCTCCTGCCGGCTCCCTCGAAATCGACGTGGGAACAGCTTGTAAAAAAACCCCAACCGGGAGCACCAATTAGCCATCGTTACCTGGGCCGAAAGGGCCGCTTCCCGCGTGGAGCCACCCAGGTACAGAATTCATTTTGTGTAAATGAAGAAGTTGTCACCGACCGCCGTGCGCCGCGATCCAGGGGCATAGCCAGATGGAGCATGCCGGTACGTGTGTAGCCCCTCTTCCCCCCTCCTGAAGTTTCTGTACAGCGTAGGATACACAGCGTACAACGAGTCGATTAAAAAAGAAAGAGTTAAGATATTCCAGTAGGAATGCACAAGTTGTATGTGTTCTTGTTCGCGCTTTAGTGTATGTGGAGATACTGATACATTCGATCACCTCCTATCTACGTCTTTGCCAACAAATTCTAACAGGACGGAGACGCAATGCACATATCTGTCTACATTATTCTTTCGTTTAGGTTGATTAAATGTTGCTCGTTTCATGAAATACGTTATGTATAAGGCACATTTACTGTTTTAAAGTTTTCGACCGTGCCACGGCGGAAACGTTAATCCACTGAATGTGTTTGTTTCGTAAGTGTGGCCCTTTCATTTCTCACCTTTACGCACCAGACCCACAGATTTTTACAGCAGGACTGTTATGCTCGAGGTTGGCCGTGTGTCGCAGATAGAAAATCATCATCATCATGAACCGGCACGCGCTTTCTTCTTCACTGTCGCCTTCTGCTTTCAACATGTACACACATTTCTCCGGCACAGTAACATTTGACCAACTTCTGTGGCACATATACACGTTCTTGCCCGCGGACGGCTTCTTCGCTTTTAGTTGACAAGTGCTGAGTAGCGGAGGTTGCTCAATTTCTGTGGCACATACGCGCTAGTCACCATGGATGTATAGTATAGAATAGCAAGGGGTGGGAAAGAGGGAGGTTATAGGGTAAAAGCCTATAGCCAAGCCAGGACCAGCTAGGTACCCACGAGCTCTGCAGTGACCCAGCACCCAGCCTTGAGCGACTTAGTTGCAAGCTGCGCTAATTTTTTCAGTTTGGTCTAGGAACAACCATACGCAGTCAACAGACAATGAACCCCCAAGAAAAGCACAAGAAAGCCAACTTAAATTTTTGAAATGCAGAATCATTCGTGAGTGGGGGTTAAAATTGATCTAAATGGCATATTATTAACAAGAAAAAACAAAGTGGAATGATAGGGAAAGAATAGAAAACTTCGCTGCTTATGAGATCCAAAAACGCACCCTCCACATTGCTGCCGCTGTCTTTTACCGCTGCGGTATCGCGCGAGCCACGCGCAGGTGGCGTGTTCTGCTCCCATTGCCCCGAGTTATCTTTTCGTTCACTTCATATTTACGCTTTCCTTCATTAGCAATATGAAGCTTATCGCGAATTTCCTGTCATTCATAATGATTTAAAAATAGTTTTCACTGGCTTCGTTGTTTCTCGAATATATGATTGTCTTTTACAATCTGTCACAGAGCACTAATCTATCTATCTATCTATCTATCTATCTATCTATCTATCTATCTATCTATCTATCTATCTATCTATCTATCTATCTATCTATCTATCTATCTATCTATCTATCTATCTATCTATCCATCTATCTATCTATCTATCTATCTATCTATCTATCTATCTATCTATCTATCTATCTATCTGTCTGTCTGTCTGTCTGTCTGTCTGTCTGTCTGTCTGTCTGTCTGTCTGTCTATCTATCTATCTATCTATCTATCTATCTATCTATCTATCTATCTATCTATCTATCTATCTATCTATCTATCTATCTATCTATCCTTTCTTCGAGTGAATGCATTTCATTTCGCTTATGTTGCAGGTATACAGTATACAGGCTGTACCCGAAGGATGTGCAACAATTGAAGTACTTGGCTGATCTTGAAAACAGCGAAATCGATGGAGTACGTATGATGCATTCAGTTTATGTTCGCCAGTGTACTTATGCTGGATATGAAAATAGTAATACAAATGGGCAGGTAGAATTAGAGAGGAAAAAATAATTTACCTCATTGTGAAATATTGTACAACATAGAATATTCTAGAGCCACTTATTTTGGTACAAGAAGCAAAATCATGCGTATTTCTCTTCCTTATTTATGATAAAATAATGATACAGAAATACCTAGTGACGTATAACCAGAGATTATCTGGTATATATAACTCCAAAAACACCACCGCTGCAAACCTTATGGATATATTGTCAGATAAATTAGTAGTGAAAATAAAATGTCACGTTTGGCATACATGACAATGTCCGATAAAGATTAAGGAAGAAATCTGGGCTAGATGGTTGCTTGGGGTGCGCGATTTACAGCACTACGGAAACGAGATCCGAGACAACAGCGGAAAATCGATCAATAATCTTTCATAACGTGTTAGTAAACAGTTTCACTATTTAGTGTTTAATCACTTTTTATTGATTACCTGTTGAAATCTTTGGATTGAAACCGGTCAGTGCTCAAGGCAGCAGGTCTCGAGAGACAACAGTAACACATCTTCAGCACGTTTTCAAAACGTTCTCGTGAGGACATTGTGACGTCCCGAAAACATGCTCAACTAGTCTTGATGGAGTCCAAGAAAGATACTATTGTCCGGCCTCAGCATGTCTTTTAAACATGCACAAATGGTTCACCAGGGCATTTCTGGCACACTTTCAGGATTCATTGAGGACTGAAACATACTCAAATGGTCCACCAGGACATTTTTGGCACAATTTAAGGATTTATTGGGGACTGAAACATACTCAATTGGTCCACCAGGGCACAACTTCAGGATTTAATGGAGACTGAAAACATACTCAATTGGTCCACCAGGGCACAATTTCAGGATTTATTGGGGACTGAAATATACTCCATTGGTCCACCAGGGCACAATTTCAGGACTTATTGGGTACTGAAACATACTCAATTGGTCCACCAGGGCACAATCTCAGGATTTATTGGGGACTGAAGCATATTGATCAATTGGTCCACCAGGACATTTCTGAACATGCAGCGTACCGACTGGGCTACACACCAAGATTGGTTGCATGCTTAATTACTGGATTTTAGATTTTACTTTTACACGAATTTAATATTAGAGCACAGTTATGTACCACTGACTAGTTAGTATAAGGAATGTCACATAGTATTTAACAGTGTCGGTGCCTATGCAGAAAATGCACATGCAAGGTACTTGGCCGTGCCACCTGCTAAAGCAAGCACAAAAACAATATGTTTCTAGGTAATACATTTTTAATTCGATGCCTCCAGCAAACCATAAAAACTCTTCAAGGGATGAGCTCGGCGAGGCATTCAATGAAATGTTCATTCAGCTGAATAATCTGACTGTCCTTCCGGTGATCCTAAAAGAAAGTCAAGAATTTTTTATGAGGACATGATAACAGTTGTTGAGGGTACCACCGTAAAATCCCGAGCAAGCGCCGTCCCTACGTCGAAAGATAATTCGACAAGATTTGGAGAGGGGCACGCTTGCTCAGTCATGAATCAAAATTCAACATGGTGGCGGAGTAGCTGTTAAGAATAAGGAATGCACACCTGTGCTAATGAAATGCTTTAATGATTATGCATGTATTCACCCTCGCCGGGAGAATGAAAACAGTGAATGAAACAGTGGAAATGGCGGGAGAGGGGCGCTTGCTCGGGACTAATGGCAAACCGTCAATATTGAAGCAAAGGCTGGGTTCGTCAGGCAAGTGTGTACAGTCCAGCAGAGTTTGCCGCAGTCCTGCCTCAAGGCCAAAATGGCGAAACTTCCCTCCTGCCAGCTCTCTGATGTTTAGGA
The DNA here is from genome assembly GCF_013339695.2 of Rhipicephalus sanguineus. Classification (NCBI taxonomy): domain Eukaryota; kingdom Metazoa; phylum Arthropoda; class Arachnida; order Ixodida; family Ixodidae; genus Rhipicephalus; species Rhipicephalus sanguineus. The sequence continues at coordinate 229,091,522 of NC_051176.1, forward strand.
CCCTACCTGGAGTTTGCAAGAGCGTCCTAGCAGTCGACGGTAGTGACACAAAACAAGTGTGGCTCCACAAAACTGACAGCAGTGACGTGACAGCGGCATGCGAGCACCGCGATTCAACCGCCCACGCTTGTAACCTTTGTCGGAAGTTCACATTGCTTTCCTCGTCGTCAGACGTAATGGCTCCACTAACATGGTCGTAATCTGCACTCTGCACATCGCTGCTGTGGCGGCGTCGCTAGCCACCACTGATCGGACTACTTCCTGGCCCTACAACATCCTGATACACCACTTTTTTTTTTTTTTGGTCACATGGGTCACAGTGTTGCCAGCGGTCGAAGTGCGGGAAATTTAAATATATGTCACCGAATTTTAACTTCGCGAAGCGTATTTCCCTTAAATTGGGCTTTTTAAACAAGCAATTAATACATCGCATTACCCTCGCCACGTTGGCGATTAACACATGTACTCATTCTGAACAAGTAGAAACGTGTCCGTCGGCAATCATAATTATGTCACCAGATAAAGATGTTCTATTTTTTAAAATAAAAAAATAACATGCAGTCAAATGGTGTTCATTGCACAAATGTTGCAATTCCCAGTTCAGCGCAAGCTTGTTGCTGTCCCGAACACGTCCGCATGAGAGCACGTTTAGGATAATCCTGCAAACGAGGTCCTGAGGACGTACTCAGAATGCTGCCAAGCGGACGAAGACGTTTGTACCTTTTGAGGACGAGCATAAGATGTCGACTGTTGTCTGGGAGCACCTCTTCACAGACAAATTTGTCATCGAAATTAGCGCCGAGGTGCACTAGTATTCCACGTATTTTCGTGCTGCTGTGCTTCAAGATATATTAAGTTGACATTCTTTGATCATCAAATGGCCCAGGTTGTGCAGTTGCAACATGGACACTGCATTTATTGCTTCAACATCCGGCATGACACGGTTAGGCCGTGCCATACAAACACACACCTCGTACGACTGCACTCCGGCGAGAGAGCGTTGGCAGCTTGGGCGGGCGCTTCGCTTTTTGAAGGGAAGCTTTCTTCATGTTAAAAGACTGCAGGCGTGCAAACACGGGCACAACAGAGAAGGCAAGACACCACAAAACGCCGTTTGTGGTGTCTTGACTTGTCTGTTGTGTCCGTGTTTGCACGCCTGCGGTCTTTTAAAAAGAATACGTACCAACTAGCTCAGCTCTCTGCTATTTTTTCTTCGTGGGGCTAGACGGCGTTTGACGCCGCGGTGATTGCACTGTCGAGAGGCGGAGTAAGTCTTTCAAAAGATTTTGTTCTTGGCCTAACCACCGCTACTTGCTGTGTGACACAACTTCCGCTAAAAAGACGCACACAATGCAGACGAAACGTTTATGAAACGTTTGTGCGAAATATCGTGTTTTTGTTTATTTCGTCCCTGCCTTATGTACACGTTTTTAGAAGCAATTGTGTTCCATAAGAGTGAGTGTGCAGGGGGTCATATCCCCGCTGTAGCGGATACTCACACATCAGGTGCAACGCTGTGAAAGCTATGCAAGAAGTTCGTTCAGCAAAATGTATAACTCCGCACGTCTCGTAGTCGCCTTTTGTCGTTGTAAACCATGTTGTAAACGCTCGCGTGAGCCGAGCACGAGCAACTCTTAGTTCTAGGTGGCGTATCCAGCTGCATAATGACAGACGTATAACGGCGTTTGTTTATTTGTAAGGCACAAAACATAATCAATTTCTACTCACTGTAAAAACGAAAAAAAAATTCTATTCTAGGTGGTCAGATCATGGAACTATTTCTTAATGCAAACGCGTCCACAGCAAGAAGTCACACTATATAACTCCACAGCGTTGCACCTGATGTGTGGAACGGAGCACAAACCCGGTGCATGTATGTATTACACACTCCAATCCTATTCTTCTTTCGCTTTTATTCAGTGGTTTGAGCGGTGCTCCATCCGTTATCAACGGAATTGGCCGGCGGTAAACAGGTGTATAAAAATAAAGCTTTTAGGAGCAACAAAAAAGAAGAGAGAGAGAGAGAGAAAGGAATGCTGAACAAATGTCATCGATTACATTCCAAGCGATAGAAACACGGTGGCTGACAATTTTAAGTTTTGGTCGCTGCGCATCGCGTACATATGCTAACGCTGCGCAGTTTGACTTCTGGCTGGAGCCGTCGCGAGTGCATCGGTTTGTGGACGTGAGTGTCTCACCAAATAAGCAACGCCAATTCCTCGACCAGCTGCACTGGAGGGACATACCAAGCGAGGTTCTCATTCATGACCTCGAACAGTAAGTGGCGACTAACGAAATTAAAATAAATAAAATAACAAAACAGACACCGGGAGAGGGGGAGGGGAGAAAAATGTTTTTTCAAGTACAAGAAAGGTACATTAGCAAAGCAATGTCATCACCAAATTAAACGCGTTAGTTTGAATATGTGGTAAACTCATACACTCGCTGTAGCAACGTGCGTTGTTGGGCAAAGTTGGTGGGATCGAGCACAAATATTTCATATGGACGAATGGGGAAAAGGAGGGGGGACCCATGCGAGTGACCTGTGTCCTCCCTCGTCCCTGAAATTTTTTTGTGCTCTATTCCGCCCTCTAAAACACGTACTTCCGTAACCGCCATGACATAGAGTCAGGGGCGTAGCCAAGGGGGGTTGGGGGGGGGGGGGGGTGTTCAAACTCCCCCCGAAATTTTTCAATTTTGCTTGCGCATATAGACACGCACCCACACAAACGCACGCACGAACATTCATGAAGTATGGTTGAACCCCCCCCCCCCTGCCCCCGAAAAAATTTCTGGCTACGCCCCTGCATAGAGTGTATTAGAAAAGCTCAATCGAGAGTACATACCATCATTATACAGACCGGGTTCCGAATTCACAAAACATCTTACGCTAAGACCTCTCGTGAGGGAAAATTTCAGCCACTCTTGGCGCTGGACATGTTATTAGAGAAGGCAGCCGGACAATTACAGAGAGTACTTGCGAACGGAAAGCTTCGTGGATTCGGCCCCAGAAGCGTAGCGGTGTGACACTCAACTTTCCGGTGATTACGCGCAATAAGGGCTCATTCTACTTTAAAAAGCTTCTGTCGCATTCAATAGTGTGAGCAATATATGTGTTACAAACTCTCCGTAGGAGGTCAACAGTAAGTACGGACGTGCATAACGCGAATAAAGCGCGGCATGGAGTAGACAATGCATCAACCTTAAGCGGCACTGGTAAGTTTAAAGAGTATCATGCACACAGTGTTTTCAATAGAGATTCGAAAAAAAAAAAGACAACACTAAAGTAAACCAATTCCTCAAAACTTTGTGCCAAATGCCATAGCACAGGAACACGAACAAGTCGATCAAATATGGGTTCGCAAAGAGGGCTCGTAAAGACCGAAATGCAGTATATTTATCTGTAAATATACGTCCTGATCCTGCATTAAATGCTATAGGAAAGAGAAATGATTGCCAGTGAAAATTGGTCTGCTTAGATGTGTAGTTACCTTACTTTACGTCGCAGATGCCTTCGAACGGCTTCCCTTGAACATTTGACCCGTCTATAGCAGTTATAAACCGTGTGAATCACTTATTTAGCCTCATTTGATGTCACTTAAAGGAGTTCACTGCTGATACCTCCTCGAAACAGCTCAACTTTTCCAAGCACGCATGAAGACAGCTATGCAAGATGCTTGCACCGACAATATACCACAGCTGCTCATTGCATGTCCTGCAGCGTGTGCCTCTTGGGCCTTTTGTCCTAATGCCTTTTGGGTCTGTAAGATATTTTTCAATAAATAAATAAATAAATCAGATATCTTCGAGGCAGTATTTCAGCATCATCAGGATCTTTAACCAGCATCTTTTCATTAGGGTATTTTTTTAAGACATTAAAGTGCGCCTGTAAGAGATAAAGAAAATAAGTGCATTTCCGCTGGCACTTGTTTCACGGTAATCGTGAGATGTAGTCAGGTGCACAAAAATAAATGTCGCCCAGCTTTTTTTTTTTTGCGTCATCGGTTTTCTACTGTTCAGTGACAGTGAGTCATCATTTTTGTTTTATTTAAAACGCGGAGTCTGCGCATTTACCTGTTTTACACTCTCTTTTTTCATCTCCGCTGCCATGCACATATATAGGCAGCAAGAGCCTTCTTTACAAACTTTACTTTTCTTACATCTAAAAAGAGATGTAAGAAATTTTTCTCATTAGGTGGACCTACACAAAACTAGAGATTAATATATGAACTGAAAATGGGAGCTAAAGATAGCAAACAGCGATTTGCCATCTTCGTAACACTATTAAATTAAATGCGCATTTCGAGAGCATTGAATGGATGGAAAAAAACACTATAAGATCCACTATAAGCCCGTAAAGGGCCCCGCTGCCACGTCGGAACAGAAAGACCAAGTCTGCTGTGTCGCGGGCCCGTTGGACTGACATCTTTTTCCCCCTCTTCTGCTTTCTGTTTCAGAGAGATAAACAACTCTACAACGAGTAGGAGTGACGTCCCCGATTTGAGAAGTCCTCGAAGCTTCTTTTCCGACTATCAACGTTTGAACACCGTAAGTGTGACCACGGCGAAATCAAGGCATGTATGGGCTATGCTGGTCACCTTTTTTTTATCCACATAGCATGGAAAGAACTACCTACAGCGGAGAAACGTTTGACATTCAGAAGGGCTTGCGCGAAGATTGCCCTTTATTGCATTTACTTTTTATGATGCACACTCGCGAACGAAAAATAAAAAAAAAAATAACGAAAGTGCGAAGACCGCAAAAAAAAAGTGAATATATATTTTTTAGCTCGGCTCCGCAACGTGGAACTGCTTCAGTAAATTACATTCGTCGAACATACGCACGTAAGCTGGCACGCCGAGGGGGCAAAGAAAAAAGCAAAAAGCGCAGCACCATTACTTTCTAAAGTATCCGCTGGCTGCAGCCGTATGATAGCCATGGAAAGGCGGCTATACAGTAAAGTAGGTGGGTTATAATCTCTCGTGTAAAGGAGACGGTGTATAAGTGGAGAAACTTCTTCGAAATTTGATGCTCGCTTTGCGAATAGCCGGAAAATCTTCATTAACCCCTGGAAGATGTTTCCATAGAAGAGGGCGACGTACGCCGTAGGATTTCGGTTGGAAAGAAACCTTGGCCAGACTTCATGGTGTTTAATGACGCCTACAGTATGATATTAGACGGTCACAATACATGGAAACGGAATGCCGAGGGTTGAATAGCACAGATACCTAAGTGTAGGCTAAAAAGGGGAAGGATGACATGGAAAAACGTGGACAACGTAATCAACGCGAAGGAAAGGGAAGCGTAGTTAACGAAGCATTATACAAGCGTGTGGAAAGGACGTACCAATCTTGGATTTGCATTTGTAATCTCAGTGTTGAGGCTGAAAATCCAAAGGGTAAACCATACTACAGAGTAGTGGTTTCGGCTAGTTTGTTTTTCATTTTTTGTTAAGTTGGTGTAGCGCGAAGCAGGACGAAGGACGAAAAAAAAAAAAAGTACGACAGAGTTTAATCTAAAAGTGAGGGTTGCTTTGGGTGGGCAGCGAAAAGCTGCGAATGAGGCAGCACAGGAAAACAAACGGATCGGCACCTGTAAAGGTTGAGTTTGCAAGCACAGATAGCTCAATTGATTTATTTTCACTTAACCATGTAGACGAGAGAGAGGAAGATTGAGTAATGGCGCCGGTAATAGAATATAAGAGCGATGCATGTGGGTACAGCTTAAAACTAGCACAAAATAAAAAAATGAAGGAGGAGATAGGGGGGGGGGGGGAGGGGAGTTGTGTACATATATTTCCTCGAAAAGTGGGCCAACCCTCATGGGAGAAGAAGAGTAAGTGTCCCCACATTCATGATGGACCATAAGAAGAAAACTTGGAAGCCAATACTGGGAAAATGCTACGAACGAAAATATGCTTAAATATGCTTACATAAAGTCAGCGTCATATAATAAAACAGGGCTCACGCACTAGAATAGGGCGAAGGACTATTAATGAGTACGAACAGGCCATTATTGTTAACGAGTACGTATTGTTACGAGTATGAACAGACTAGCCCGAAAATAAGCTTGTCTTTTCGCCTGTAGTATGCCAAATGATTAGAAGTGATAATTAGGGCGAAAGGGGACTCAAATATGAATTAAAGTGGATTAAAGGAAAATCGAAGGTGCAGTTAAACGTAAAATAAAGGTGAATTAAGGTGAATCAAACGTGAATTAACAGTGAACGAAATGGTAAATTGAACGAAATGTGAAACAGCACGGAATCAAATGTGATAAAGTGAATCAAACGTAATTTAACGAGTGCCTCGTGAGAGCATAGGCTTTCGCCAGTGCTATCAGCGTCAGCTAAAGCGACTGTAAATTTTATTGTCTTCGTGATTGCTCGAGAAGAACATCGTGTAGTCTTTAGGAGCCCCTAAAGAGGAGCACCTGAAGACCTCCACTCAGTGACGCACCGACGGGGGGGGGGGGGGTTTCGAGGGTTTAACCCCCCCCCCCCGTAACTGCCCCGCTGTCCTTCTCACCGGGAGTACAAAGATCATATCCAGAAGTGTCCTGAGGTCGACTTTTCCTGACTGGCTCTAGAAATGTGTTGTATTCACTCATCTACTCCTAAATTGAAAAAAAAAAAAAAAACGCAAACCGCATGCTCTATGGCTCTGCGTTCCTAAATTTCCAGGGAAGCAGCTTTCCAATGATAAGATCTGGGGTTTAACGTCCCAAAATCACGATATGATTATGAGGGACGCCGTAGTGGAGGGCTCCTGAAATTTTGAACCCCTGGGGTTCTTTAACGTGCACCTAAATCTAAGTACACGGGCCTCAATCATATTTTCGCCTCCATCGAAAATGCAACCGCCGCGGCCGGGATTCGATCCCGCGACCTTCGGGTCAGCAGTCAAGCGCCATAACTTATCACTAGACCACCGTGGCGGGGCGCAGCTTTCCAAGAAAAAATATGCTTTCACGGGTTGTCAGTCTGGCCCCTTTTTTTATTTTCTTGCCCCTTTGATTACTACAATAGAGCATGCCACGGCAAATATAAGAATGGAACACATCGAGGGACGAGCTCTCATTTCACTCCAGCCGCAACCAAAAATATTTCTCAGATACGTCTAAACGACTGTTTTTCGATCTTCAAGAGATCCTACGTCATAATTTTTCTCTCTCATATAAATTTCATTGAACGAGAATTCAACTCGCCCTTGAAACATAACACTCTCGGCCGTGTTTGGATGTTCCCGTAGCCTGAAAATAAAACGCTGCAAAAACACCTACACAAGTCGATATATTCGGTTTTCTTCAGACCCCCCAAAAATGCGGAATATATTAGTCTTAGACATTAATGCGAAGAGCCGGAACATACAGCAGCGCACAACGTGAAAAAACTAAAGAAAAACAGATGAGATATTCAAGAAACTCACCAAGAACAGCTACGGAAAGTCTTTTATTCAGAAAGCAGTTCACTTCCAAAAACACGACGCAAGCTGATAAATCCAGCAACCCCCCCCCCCTTTTTTTTTTCCAATCAACACCACCCCAGAAATGCATCAGTCTCTACTATCCGAGTAGTGATCGAAACCATCGCTCCCAACGACCGGCCGCCGAAAGAGAAAATTCAAGACACCAGCTGAACCGAGAACCTGAAAGAAAGACGGGAATGACGTCCCCAATTTTGCAAGAGGTCGCAACCCCATAGCCGAAGATTCCGAGGACGCGGACCGCCGAATCAATTTTCCTGAAACTACAGTTTTCGCAGTTGAAACCAACTACCGGAAATGAATCTTGACATATTTTAACGACCAAAACAACGTGAACCGCGCTCAATGCAACCTACCCCTTGTGTACAGCACACAAAAAAAAAGAAAGAAAAAGAGAGAGAGAGAGAGAGAGAGAGAGAGAGAGAGGCATCTGCGTACCCACTTCGACACGGCCGTCTAAAAAGCTCCCCACCCTCTTCACTGTTCAACTCATGCCTTCCGGTTGAGGTGTCCTACACAGAGACAGTTATCGAGCACTCTTCCCCCATTTTCCCTCCTTTTCCTTTCTACCTATACCAAGAATAATAAAGAAGAATCACATCTAAGCCCTTGCACTGCTCTGTTCTTTTGCCGACAAGCACCGCCGCCGCCTGAAGCACCCTTCCATATCCGCCGAACAAGACAAGAAGCCCTTTTCATGTGCTTCCCCTCCCTCAAACTCCGAAGAGGGAACCGCATGGTTTCTGAAACGTCGGGACAATGCTCACTCAAATTTTAAAGATAAGAAGGCGTCGGCGGCATCTGATCCCTCTGCCAAGCTTCGACGCACGTGTTTTCTATTTTCTTCGGGGCTGTTGGTGAATGGTACCGTCTGTCGCTTAATGGCTGCAACGGAGTGGTCGCGCATTTTTTTCTGAACCTCCTTGACAGCGGACGAACGAGACGTGTTAGTGCGGCGAGAAGAAAGGCCACCTCTCAAGCGTCTCGTTCATCAAAGCGATCGCGAACCCACGGAGGCTGCGTAGCACAAGCACACGACGAGTTTAAGCACATTGAGTCCTGCATTTCTGAGCAACCCTTGGAGCAACTAGTGTGTGCGTCGCCAGCCACTGTCGCAGCATCGCACGCACACGGTGACTCTAAGCATGCCATGTGGAGTCCGGCCGTTGCAAAGATGGGAGGAGCAAGAAGCCGTGGCAGAAGGAGTAAATGTGTTTAACGACGTCTGGTAAGAAAAAAGAACCTTGGGAAAGTGCGGAAGGTCTGTTGGGGCGGCACGTTTCCTTTTTCTTTTTCTCAGTAAACGTCTCTCGCCCATTCTTTTTACCACTTCTTTTTTGCATGTACATCGGACGGAAACTACAAAGTTTGATGTGCACACATGCGTGCACGTTCAGTTTGCTTGCTAGAACTTGTGGCCGTGTTTGCTGCGTGAATCTGCGTTGGCAATGACCTACCTCGCCGAAGCCCTCTCTCGAAGCGCCAGTCGAACGAGGCTATGGTCGAACACATTCTCACCTACTACCCAAAAAGGATTTCGTGTTCATATTCAAGCGACGCAGCAACAACACCGGAATGCCCGATTACGTCCATAGAGGAACCGGTAACTCAGCAGATATCGTCGTCTCATGCATCCATTGACCAGTCAATTTTTACTAAGGATGGTTCAGCCGCCGAACCTATATGCGCCGGAGTGACCTGGGAATCTACGCTGGAAAGTCAGTAAGTGTGGTTATAATGCAGTTTATCCGTGAGCTGAGATTTGTACTGTACGTGTGCTGTATTGAACTGTACATGCTATTTATAATCAATACTATGTAGTTTATAAGTAATATTTACCAGTGCCCTTTGATATTTATAGTTTGGCGAGACTCCAAGGAAGCGTAGGAAATTATCAGCTGCAGCGTTTTTTAATCAAAAAGCGCTGCCGATCGGTAGTCGAGGCTCCCGAGAACACGCGAGCCAAATATTATAGCGATGCGCACGGCCTGGAATTTACAATAAATTCTCAAAGTCAGCTGAAAATCGCTCCCTCTTCTCTCGACAAATGATGTATTAGTCCGCAAAATATGACGCGATTGTCGGCAGTTCCACCATTGGCTGATGTTATAATCACGATAACACCCTCATTATTACTTTCGTTGTTAATTTTGAGTTCAATAAGTAGATAATATGTATGTTTATATTCTGTTATCGCGTTAAAACACCGGACAAACATTAATATTTGCACTTCCGGTCTCACCGACAGCTCGTCTGCTCGTAGTTGCGTGGTTCCGTTTTCTTCGCCATGCGCAGTGCCGAAAACGTGAATATTTCTGTGCTTATTTTTGACCATCGCCGGTTGCCGTTGAGAGTGGCAGCCGTTCGAGTGTTGCCTCGTCAGATGGGAACTGCATCGTCGGCACGTTCTCACGACCGACCGAGGCCAACACCACCTAGACTATTGCCGAGGCAGGGGCGCAGCATGTCTCCGATAACAATGCTGGCGTCCGGTAATGGCGGCGCTTCGGGGTCGTCTGCCAGTGCCGTCTTACGAGGCGGTGTGTCGGAGTATGGGCCGAAACCGATCTCAGCTTTCATTCGTTCCAAACGAGCGCGCAGGTTTACTTCCATGGTTGGCAGAGCGATGAAAACACTACGGCGTTCGAGGTACACACCCAACATTACCGAACCGACGCGCAGTTTTCAAGCACGCGCGATACACAGTGCGATCGGCTCCGCTCGACGAGAACGACGCAAGCCGACCGGAAGTGGCGGCACAGACCACGTGATTGCGCCCAGACGTCAGAAAGAAAAAAAATGAAGAAAAAAATTCCGCCGGCGCTCTTGGGCGGAGCCTCGCTCCTCTGCTCCCTCCCTCGACTCGCTGCCTAGCTTTCCGCGCGCTCGCGGCGTTGAGTTGAGGGAGAAAGCTGCGGAACGTGATCTCTATAATTTGGCAACACCACTTAGATTTGACGGATTCGAAAAAATTTTGCGGCATATGACTCGTGAAGAGTCACACGTCAATAATGAGACTATTCCAATATAACTAAGAAAGGTGTTGCAGGGCCCCTTTAAGAGTTGAAGTTGCCATGCATGCGGGCTTGTTCGTATGGCATTTTCTTATTACACTGGTAGTGCAAATTAGAGGTGTGCACGGGCTCCGGGTAGCCCGAAAGCCCGAGCCCGACCCGGCCCGCGGGCCGGGCTCGGGCGGCCCGATGTATTTTCACCTCGGGCCCGGGCCGGGCTCGGGCTACTTGGAGTTTTATCGGGCCGGGCTCGGGCCCGGCGCAAAGCCCGACTCAAGCCCGAAATATAGAGAATGAGCGGGCATTGTTTTCCAACACGCATACAGCGCCTTTTCCGCGACCGACCTTTACCGCTTTTCCTTTCCATTCGCTACTTTAAACAAAAAGAGAGTAGGTAAAGCACTGCCTCTGTTGCACTCCGACAAACAGAGAAGTAACACCACCGGAGCTAGTGACGGCGCCACGCGACTGTTTTAAGGCCAAATCCCATATGAGTGAAAATGCACGCGACAGCGACCCGACGTAGATCGCCTTCGTGCATGCTGACGCTTGCATGGGCATGCCCCATACACGTGACGGCTTTGGCGAGCGAACTCCATTGTTGCTGTCATGAGGCCGTCTACTTGTAATTTGTAATCTGTGTAATAGAGACTGTGTGTCGTTTGCTCATACTTGATAAGCTCAATAAAATGCCATATTACCGGAAAACGATGTTTTGTTTTCGCAGCCAACCTTCAAAAAGCCGGACCGGGCCGGGCCGGGCCCGGGATTATGTTTTCGTACGTCGGGCCGGGCCGGGCGGGCTCGCAGCCCTTTGCCGTCGGGCTCGGGCGGGCCTTCGACAAAGTCAGCGGGCCCGGGCCGGGCTCGGGCTCGGAAATACGGCCCGTGCACAGCTCTAGTGCAAATACACGGGACACAAGAAACGCACACGAAAACACACACGGCGCTGGGTGTCTTCATGTGCCTTTCTTGCGTCCCGTTTGTATGCGCTACCTACCATAGTAATAAAGTTTTAACATCATTGCGCGACCGCCAGCCAGCCGACATGTCGGCTGGCTGGCGGTCGTGGAGCAGCTGTGCACGTATACGTGCACAGCTGCTCCACTGAACGGTTTTTTGGCCTTGTCAAGTTATTTCAAGACCTTTCTGTAAAACGCTGAATAATCATCATCATAATTCACGTTATTATTATTATTATTATTATTATTATTATTATTATTATTATTATTATTATTATTATTATTATTATTATTATTATTTGGTATTTTATTTGTTGTCGCATTACTCCAGCTGAAGCAAGGAAATGGCATATTATGCAATGTGCTTGGCCCCCCCCCCCCCGCACTCCTGTAATCTTGTCAGAAGTTCAACCCCCCCCCCCCCCCCCCCCCCCTGAGAAAAATCCTGGGTGCGCTAATGCCTCCAGCCCTCCACTCATGGCACATGTTCGCATTGGATCGCATGAAACCGCGCCCTGCTATCGTCGGAACCGGCCACTCACTGAGACGACTGATAAAAAATAAAAATAAAACTGGAGCAAAACATGCCTTACAAAATGCGACCCCAGATTCTGCTGCAGTTGTTTTTCGACAAGTACATATATATCTGTAAATGTCGGTCACGTATTGTCGCGCTGCTAAGCCGGGTTCGATTTCCGGCCAAGGCGGCCGCATTTCGATGGGGGCAATATGGAAAGAACATCCATGTGCTTAAATTTAGGTGCACATTAAAGAACCCCCAGTGGGCGAAATTAATGCGGAGAAAATGAATCGAAATGAAGGCACTACGGCGTGCCTCATTTTCATATCGTGCTTCCGGCAAGTAAAACCTCAACAATTATTATTATCAAATGTCAGTCGAACTCATGGATTATATTAACTGTGCGGGCACTATATCGCATGACAAAGTTTCGCTGTGATGTTAAGAACCTTTGCTTGATGCATTTAACCGTTGCGCCAAACGTTACCTGCATTCTTACGCTTTGCGCATGTGTCTTTAGGGTTGAAATCAAGTGCACGTAGATAAGGCTTGTATCTAATTGTACTTTTTGCTTTTATATCCTCCTGCAAGATCCACAACCACTTGCATACATTTAGTCTGCGAAGAAAGTCCTTGGTAAACGTCATGAGCATAGGAAAGTCATTCGAGAACCGTGACCTCAAGCTTGTCAAGGTGAGTCTGTAAGACGTCTAGAAGATAAGCGTTGAGCAATGGTTAATACATAGCACGTGTGAAACGATACGATACTTTGAAAATATAGTTCAGAAACAAACTGCGCATATACTTTCATTGCTTGCCCGTTATACACTATGCATGAACAAGTTAAATATTGCATAATTCGAAGAGAAACCCCGATACATGTGTGTGTTCGAATAGGTTTTTAGTAATGTACGCTTGCAAAAGGTATGCAGCTTGATGCGCCTTACTGAGCGGATTTCTCGAAAAAGCCGAAATTTACCTGCGCGATAAATATTAGTGTGCAAGTAGCTCGTGAAAAAGGTACAATAATAAGACTTCGGCTACCAGGATAAGCGCAGGTGATCCTAACACGAAATTAAGGTCGAGCAGTATTGGTCAAGTCGACCATGTCTGCACAGAAGTCCTGAGAACATACCATCATGTGTAACGCGAATTTTCACATATATGTCCCGAAAATGTGCTACGTACGAAATACATATGCCTTCCAATTAATATATTGTATTATTTTTTATTTTTCAAAAGTGTTCCTTCATAGCTGCAATGTTTTGCAAAATTTGAGCACGGATATTTCGAAAGTGTTGTAGTTATATGTTACAGGTAAGCTGGCATCGCTACCGCTCAACTTCAGTCAAAGGGGTCATGAACCACTTTTCCAAGTAATGATCTAATGACCTCAGTATCGGAGTGTACTGCCTCCCGAATCGATTGCCGCAAAAATTTCTCGAATCCGTCAAGAATCAGCGGAGTTACGGGGGTTTGGCGCACGCCCCAAGCGCTTTCTCTCTTTTCTCGTGCCGACGAGCGCACTGGAAGCTAGACAGGGAGGGATGGCAAGGGGGAAAGAAGTTACGTCAGCGCGCGTCATGAAACGCGATCGCTCTCCCGCTGTGATTCGCTTGCGCGAGTGCGGCTACCGTGTACTGAGGAGTGCGGCGCCGGCAAGTGGCGGCACCCCGCGGCAAGAAGCGCATCTGATCCGAACGCCGCTCTCGATTTACGTCGGCTATCGGCCAATAAGAATGCTATGTCTCTTGCGATGTAAACTGACAGATCCGCGACGTAAACGGACAGACGCCCCGCCCACCGACGAGAGTGAGAACCGGCCTCTGTTTGAAAAGAGGGTGCCTGGGGAAACGGCAACTTCGCACTCCGCTTGTGGTCATTACGCGGCGCGCACGACTGTAATATTTGGCAGAGCAGTTCATAGCCGTGTCAGCTTTCCGCAGGATGTGTTTTTTCAACAAGCCCAAGGGGTGCTTCATGACCATACACGTGTGTTACGATGAAAATAATTAAAGGATAATCAGAGAGAATACTAATTAGCTGCTTCGACATTGTTATTTGCTGTGAGAGCAATGCACAACTTTTGTAGGAATCGACTTAAAGGGGTCATGAAGCACCCCTTGGGCTTGTTGAAAAAATACATCCTGTGGAAAGATGACACGGCTATGAACTGCTCTGCCAAATATTACAGTCGTGCGCGCCGCGTAAAGGCCACAAGCGGAGCGCGAAGTTGCCGTTTCCTCAGGCGCCCTCTTTTCAAACAGAGGCCGGTTCTCACTCTCGTCGGTGGGCGGGGCGTCTGCACGTTGACGTCGCGGATCTGCCAGTTTACGTCGCACGAGACATAGCATGCTTATTGGCCGATAGCCGACGTAAATCGAGAGCGGCGTTCGGATCAGATGCGCTTCTTGCCACGGGGTGCCGCCACTTGCCGGCGCCGCACTCCTCAGTACATGGTAGCCGCACTCGCGCACGCGAATCACAGCGGGAGAGCGATCGCGTTTCATGACGCGCGCTGACGTAACTTCTTTCCCCCGTGCCATCCCTCCCTATGTAGCTTCCAGTGCGCTCGTCGGCACGAGAAAAGAGAGAAAGCGCTGAGAGCGTGCGCCAAACCTCCGTAACTCAGCTCATTCTTGACGGATTCTAGAAATTTTTGCGGCAATCGATTCGGGAGGCAGTAAACTCCGATACTGAGGTCGTTAGATCATTACTTGGAAAAGTGGTTCATGACCCCTTTAAGGTCAATTGGCCCTATGTGCTACATAAGATTCTTAGAAAACACGTTTAATTAACACGCACAAATGCGTGGCGTGCGTGCAACTTTAGAGCCGCATCCTTTAGGGGAAAATATTATATATATATATATATATATATATATATATATATATATATATATATATATATATATATATATATATATATATATATGTATGTATGTATTTGAAATCCAAGTTGGGGGGGTCGACTTCCAACAGAAACCGAAACAAACGAGAAATCAGGCACTTCACGGCATAGTTACAACATTATGTTAACGTTCCGGCTCTACCTGTAATATATATCGTATTTTCTCGTATACAACCCGCACCCTGAGCAACGATTCGCGAAACATTTTCTAAAAACAATCCTCGCTTATTGCCGCGAAGCTAGCTTTTCTGCAAAGCTTTCAAGCACTGGCGTGAAGTCACCTTTGCCCACCGGAATTCGAGTTTTTCCTCAGCGACATCGTAAATAAATTTCCTTTATAAAAAACGCTCGCGGGTTTTTTTTTTTTTCGTGCGGTTTTAGGGGGGGGGGGATCTCCTACATAGAGTCGACTTACAAGCGTGATGTGGAGCTCTGTGTAAGTTCTCCCATACATACTTTCATGGCTTACTTGCGCAGCTGTCGTCAGGACGGGCCAAAAGAGCAGTGTGGCTGGATGGTGGCATGCATGCCAGAGAGTGGATTTCCCCCGCGACAGTCATGTACATTCTTGAAGAGGTTCGTATATGCACCGCCTGTTCACCACTAGTCTACGAACAGCTTACAGGGCTAAACAGACGAGGACAGAGAAAAAGAAGGTAAGGACACAGCGCTCGTGTCGTTACCTTTTTTTTTTTTTTTTCGTCCTCGTCTGTTTGGCGCTGTAAGCAGTTCAAAAAATGAATCGTGACCATCTAGCCCAAGTGTCCCTTCTTGTGGACTAGTCTATGCTCTCAGATCGTTACAAGCTTCAATGGCACAGGATGTCTTCTTTGCACAGTCACCACCTCTTCATCGCCAAGTGATTTTTCTCTTTAATTATGGTGACTGATTCGGCAAACAGTGTTGATATACGAAAGCAAAATGTCCACACGTTACATTAGGCCGCATCAAAAGGCCCATGGGTCAATGACATTTGCCTGTTTGCGGCACCCGCGGACATGTTGAGGCTGAGGGCGTAGTTCTATAAGCAGCACAGTGAATCAACAGTGCGGGCAAACGTTAACTACCTGTTAACGAAATGTGCGGCGATTTTCTCAGATATGCATGTGCGGTGCACGAGAACATTGCGTGAGCGCAATGTATTCATAAAGAATAAAGGATGCAGCCGTTTACACACACAAAAAACAAGCTTCATGAAAGTATACTGTTGCTGCCGATTTCTTTGAGCTACGGCAGAGGCTACCGTCTAACGATTATTACTGCTTGACGATGGCAGCTATTTCCAATCTCTGTGCCCATCACTTCTGTGCATGAATAACAGAAAATGCAAAAAAAAAGTGGGCATATTGATAACGGGGAAGGTGGGGAGACGTTCGTCCTTTGCTTTCTCTCGAGTGCTTGGTCATCGCAAGAGCTTCGACAAATGCGCGACAAAACCCGAGATTTTCCCTGACTATGGGTGGCAATACGTCCGGTCATCGACAACTCCTGCCTATTGGCCGACTTTGGCATTGAGCTTCGCGCACAACTTATTAGGCTTTTTGATCGTGGCACGCACTGCACATCGACTCTGACCAGCGCCAGGCTGTGCTCTGTGAATCGAGATCATGCAAGAAGAGCAGCCTGCACCAGCATGAGAATACCAGCAGATGGCGCTGGCTTGCCCCCTGTATAACAGCTATAATAACACGCGCAAAAACATTCAAGACGAACAATTCGAACCGGTCCCTCATCCAAGCTCAAGCGAGGCAAGGAGGCAACAAAGGACGCGTTGGATTCACTACTTAGTCAGGGAAAACCTGGGGGACCGGTTCGCACATCTCGGTTGCACATTTTAAACAGCGGCGACAGTGATGCCCCGAAATGTGGGCGTGGTCATGCCGTAATGCACCACTCGGCCCCCAGGCCAATCGAGTACATGTGGCCTGTTGGTGACGTTTATCCACAACGATGCGAACTCCTGAGACCGTGTCATTTTTCCTCTGGTACCCAGCTGGTGAGCGGCTACAGCAATGACAATGACACGACCAAGATTCTGGACACCTTCGACGTGTACGGTCTACCGGTGGCCAACCCGGACGGCTACGAGTACACGCACATCCTCGTGAGTCATGAGCGCATCGCTTGTCGGTGAGCGACTCGGAGTATATCAATGGCACCGGCTGCTTTGCAGAACCGGCTGTGGCGGAAGACAAGGTCCACGACTGCCAGCTTCATCTGTCGTGGTGCCGACCCGAACAGAAACTTCGGCTTCAAATGGAGCTGTGAGTATACGAAGGCATCTGAAAGAAAGCGTACTGCCAGCGCATGAAACCATGGACAGAAAACCACACGCCTTCATTCGGCCTAATGTTGTTCACTGATAGAGCTTCACCGTGTATTCGGAGGCTTTGCTCTTGAGGGCTTGCGCAAAGAATGACAACTCTTCGAAATATTCGTGCAGCAACCTGCGTATTTCGCTAGCAGCTGAGGTTGTCGGAGCACGCGCCTGCCCTGTCATCGCTATGTCCTGACCGTTCAACCTGAAACGAGACGCTTGGGGCGGTACGAGTGTACAAATGGACAGAAAGCATGGGCTGGACTGCGCATTACACGCGAAGATTATCAGTACATCGCCGCGACTGCTTACCGAAGCACTGTTGAGTGATCTTCCAAACGTAATTGCGCCGCAGTTTTCATATTCCTAAAACTTTATCAAGAACTTGTCGGTGTTACTTAAAAAGGAATGAGATAATCAAGGCAGGGAGTGTCGATTGTTGTATAGTGGAGGAGGAGCGCACACACAGATATTTAGTTTATTCTGTGTACAGAGATGATACCGAGGGGTGGCTTCCTCTCGTGTTAAGCGATGTATGGATGATTTATCGCACGAAGTTCTAATTTTTTTTAACATGCGGGGTAGGGTGGAGCACTAAGGACAGGTTAATATGGGAGGCGAAAGTAAAGAAGTAACGAACAAGAGTGAAGTCCAAGAGCGAAGAGAACAGAAGTTTAAATTATGCATGACGTCACGCAGCGCACACTCATAAACAAAGAAGTCACCGTCCCTTTACGCAACACTATAACAGGCGAAAGCGTATGCTCTCACGCGACACTCGTTAAATTACTTAGACGTTCTCAAACGATTGCCTTATTCTTCGTCGCGAGCTTATTGTGCGAGCATATCATGTGACTATAGCAACAGCAGAGCTTTTGCTAGGCAAAGCTCCGTTGTCGTCCCGCATTAACTGGTTGAGCGAAGTGGAGCCACGTTAAGAGATGGAGAGCCCAGCCTGGCTATGCCAAGGCACGCAAAACCAAGAAATGAGCATAGTATAGTACAGCAAGGGCGTGGGAAAGGGAAGTGTGGGTGAGTAGGAGGGGAAATGGTAAAGCATAGCATAGCCATGCTTAGTATAGTATAGCAATGGCGTGGGAAAGAGAAGTGAGGGTAAGGAGGGGGCGATGTGAGGAGGACGAGGAGGGAAAAGAGGAGGGGGAGATGATAAAAAGTTTTAAGTTCCGCAGCTCAAAAGAGATAATAAAGCATAGCACAGCCGTGTATATATAGTATAGCAAGGGGTGAGAAAGGGAAGTGAGAGTGAGAAGGAGTGATGTAAGGTTGAGGAGGATGGAAATGAGTAAGGGAGAGAGTAGAGCATAGCATAGTCTGGTACAGAATAGTATAGCAAGGGGTTAGAGAAGCAAGTGAGGGTGAGGGGAAGGGAAAAGAGAAGCGGAAGGCCGCCCTGTTTCCTCAGTCTTTGCACCGCTAGTGCGTAGCTGCCCCAATCCTTCGTGTGAATGAAGCGTGGCGAGCATATTGTAAGACTAAGGAAATACATACCTTGCCTCTATGTATTGCGCTGTCCCCTCCAAAGATGTTGTACCTTTACGTCTAATTTAGGATTGGCCCGAGGACAATTTCGCGTTTATATTTTACCATACAGGAGGCGAGCTCGTGCGAAACTATTCAAGGACGCACAGAAGGCATTTCTATAACACTAAGCCTCGAATTAAGCTTCCACATTCCAGTTGGCACATTGCGCGACTTAATCATTTCCATTAGACGCATGGTCACTCCAGCATCAGGAGCGAGACAGCTTTCATCACGCGGTATGACGAAGCTTGATTTCACTTCCACACCAATTACGTGGCAATGTAATTTCACCGCGAGCCGCGCTTCGAAGGCTGCATGCCAAATAAGGTATCTCGGATTATATGGACATTTTGAAGTGTAGAAACGTGGAACAGGTCTTCTACGATGATTCCCTTCAGTTTTTCATTATATGCGTATGCTTTAATGTTTGTAACTAAGGAGGTTATTGGCGTAATGAGTTTAATTAGTTATTGAATTGCTTCGCGGTCTTGTAAATTGAGTCCCCCTGAGCAGATAATTGATTTGTAGTGACGTAATTAGAGTAAGTATCGTTTTTTTTTTACGAGTTCAGTACATGTACGCAAAAGAGACTTGAAATCTAATATGCGCGCTGAATATTTATTTGCGAGTTAAATATATTCAAGAAAAACCTTTTACGGAAACTTCTTGACCCTCATTTGCTTGGATCATTCACAGATCAGCATTTTAGTTAGCAGAGAGCGCTCTCTCGTTCTTGACTGATTGCTTCTCGCATAACATGGCAGGAAGTCGTGTTTTGTGTTCTCTTCAGCCTAGTTTAATTGACAGAAATCTAAGGATACCGCAAAGCTCGCGCACAAGTACGGGTCGCGTGCACATACGACTTATACGAAAGTTCCCGTGTTCCTTGGAGAAAAATGACTGAGTTGTGTGCGCAAATGCCCCAGATACCTCCAACAAGCTTTGCAGCCTATATATTCACGCCATAGACGTATAGTTGTCGGTACATACCACCTGTATTTTTTCATTACTACGCATTAATTATTTAATTAACTTTAATTTGTCAATTTTTGTCATTCTTGCTCGAATCGCAACTTTTAAGTTGTAGGCCGTCTCAAATAACCCCGGAATCAAGCTTTTGTGCTGAAATCTGCCTGGTTGTTTTTTTTTTTTTCGAGAAAAAACAAAAGCGCGCGAAACGCGCCAAATATGAAATACACGCGCGCTAGCGTGAAGCCCTGTGCAATGCGGCGACGAACGAACGCAGATATACATGAGTATCAACCAATGAACGCTTGGAAGCGCTTGGGCAGCGGCGCGTGAGCGCGTGTCTATTTGGCGTGTTTTGCGCGCTTTTGTTTTCTCTTGAAAAAAAAAAAAACAGGCAGATTTCAGCACAAAATAAATGCTTAATTTTAGGGGTTATTAAAGATAATATTTTACCGATTCGAAAAAGAATTTAAAAATGACAAAGGTAATTAATTGATAAATGCTTAGTAATGAAAAAACGCCAGGCCTGCGCTGAAACCACAGCACAGCCACAGCGAAAGCTGGAAGAGCAGCGTTTCTAGAGCCCGTTAAGCTCTCTTGGGGCTACAAAACAAGTACACTAGAAAGGTACCCACTACGCCATAAATCACAATTTTTGTGAAGTTGGGAAGCACCTACTAAGCCATTATTCGTCATTCTGCGGAGAAGCGAGGCACCAGGTACACGTCAGTAAGGCATCATGTGCACTTTGTTGACGCGACGACTGATGACGATGAAGAATTATGGCTCAGCCCTTTGTAATGGGTTGGAATCTTTAAACGGCCCACCAGTTATGTAATTTGCATTGGGTGACGCCCGGTCACTATTTCCCTCTCCCGTCATGCTGTATAACATACGTTGACGAGGGAGAGAGACGGGGGGGGGGGAGCGAAAGAACTTTACTGAGACCCCGAGGAAATGGATCATGCGCTTATGGGCTTCCTTGGCAACCAATACAAGTGCACTTGCGAGGAACCCACTACGCTATAAATCAGTGTAATATTTGAGAAGTAGGGCAACAGGCATTGTGCCATTTTTCGTCATTCTACGGAGAGCGTTGGTACCTGCTAAACGCATGTAAGGCATTATGCGCACTTTGTTGATGCTGTGCCTGATGGCGATGAAGAATTATGGCAGAGTCCTTTGTAATGGGTTGGAAGCATTCAACAACCTACTCGTTGCGCAATTCGCATTGTGTGACGCCTGGTTACAGAATTCGCGTTGTGCGACGCTTGGTGCTTATTTTACTCTTCCACCACGCTATATTGCATATGCTAATGTGGTTCCTTTCCGACATGAAGCCTGTATAGGACCTTTTTGCAAAGCAGTTTCAAGCACCGGCATGGCTCAGAGGTTGAATACTGGGCTCCCACGCAGAGGGCCCAGGTTCGAACCTCGTTCCATCGTGGAGTTTTTTTCTTATTTCGTTTTATTTTTCTTATTTCGAGCGATACTGGTTACGGACACCGGCGGCGGCGGCGGCGGCGGCGGCGGCGGACAACTACGGCGCCAAAAACGGCCGGTGAAATGATCTCATAACAGCTTTCGCTGTAAAAAATGCAGATGGTATGTACACACGACTACCGCTAATATACAGCAGGTAGAACTTTCCTAGAGCACATGGTTTCTTTTTTTGTTTTGTTTTTTAAACCTTGGTCCGAGTTAGCTACCCGGTATATTACCTGTATTCTCGCGGATCTTGTCCGCGTAACCCTTAACTGCATTTGAGTTATGTCTATGTCGCCTATAGGTTTATCCTTAGTTGAACTTGTATCCTGCTTATTATAGTATAAAACACTGTTTCTATATGTTTCTGTGTTGCTTAGTTGCTTTTATCGGCCAACGTATTATCCGGAGTGTTAACTTTTTGTCAGGTCTGTTGGGTAGTTTTAAACATGTCTGAATAAGCTGAAAAGACATTTAAAATGATGTTACAGCTGATAATTTTATTCTCGGTAATAAAAATTATTTCATTGAGGCGGGTTTGCACAAGCGCCGTCCACACGGAAAGGATATAATTGCCGAACGCACTCGGGTATCTGTTGCTGGGGAAGGGCATAAATCGCACGTCTCGACAAAAGCCACCCACGTTTCGTTTGCTCGCGTAGTTTACCAAGCAACTGTTGTGCGCAGCGGGTGGCTCAAGCAGCAAAGCGTGCTCGGAGGTCTTCGCCGGGAACAAGGCATTCTCGGAGCCGGAGACCAAAGCGATCGCGAACTTCGTCTACGCCAGGCGCCGCGAGATCATGGCTTTCCTCACCTTCCACTCCTACTCGCAGCTCTGGCTCACGCCGTGGGGCTACACGGCACTCAAACCGGCTAACTACCTCGAGCTCGTGAGTGCTCCGCACGAATCCAAGTGCCAAATATTGTTTTGATAGAAAGTAGCGGGAGCCATGAGCACCGATCCGCTCTTTGAGTCGCGGGCCACTGCCAGTCACACGCTGGTACAGTGCACTTGAGGCTGTCCTTCTTGAGCATCCTATACCTGAGAGCACCACAGCACATATAAAGCAGTACCACTGTATACGCCGATAACATACGCACGAACGCCGCACTTTTGCAAAAAAAAAAACATGGACACGGTCGCCTCTGCGGCAGAGTTCAAAGTCCCGGCATACTCAGCAGATGCTGTCAAGGTAAAAATAAATAAATAAATAAATAAATATAAAAAAGAGCGACAAAGCGAAATTGTCGACTCCAAAGTAGTCAGACGCGGTTTTATTGTACGTATATTGATGAATAAGGCACAGGAATATCGAGACTTGATCGAAATGCAATGCGCAAACAAGGAAGCCTTGCAGGTTTCAACAGGCACACACTTTGCACAAGTACGAAAACACACACACATGACAAGAACTGTATATGCTCGCGCCTGTTCATTCTTACGGATGGACTGTTATCGTCAACATTTGGACGTAAGAAAACACGAATATATCAGTGCAGCTCCGTGCTTCGTTTTAAATAAGGCACAAGAGCGGAGAGATGAGCTATGCGCTTTTGGCCCCCGTTGCGCGACGTGCACCATGCAACTTAGACAATAGGTGTTCTTGTGGGTGCTACCAGAGTTCTTTAACCCGTCAACACCTTTGCTACCATGCATCTTACTAAGTTGAGCAGCGCGCTATACTGTGCTCGGCTAAAATTATTTCTGTGGCGTAAGGAGAACGTCATTCACGTATTCACTTGGGTAAGCTTTGTACTTTATACGCCTTAACGTCACGGCTGTTTGTTCACAGCTGCAGGTTAAATCTGTGCTCTGGACGTACACGTCCAGTGTTTTGAAATACTACTAAAAACTGCAAGCCTTCTCCTTTTTTTGAAGCGATCGAGATTTTTTTTTTGCCTACCAGATTTGCAGAAACGAAAAACCACACATGGTTCGGTGCTCTTCCAGTCCACGTTTCCGTGCGTGGTCTGCAATTTTTCGCTCAACCAATCACGTTAACAGAAAGACCAGCCGACCAAGGGGTTCTTTGGAATCTTTAGCCGGGGCTACATGATCAGCACGTTGCATACGCAAATATTTCGCAGATAAAGATTTTTTTTACGCCATGGCTGTATCTCTTATGTCTAGCGTGACGCTGTGTTCTTTGCCTAATGAGCCTTTAAAGAGCCTAGAGTGATAAGTGGGTGAAGAGGGCAAGTACGCCGTTTCCACTGACAAGCGTTCTGTCCCACGCAGGCCCGCGCAGCAAGAGTCGCCACGGCTGCGCTAGAGAAGGTGCACGGTACCAAGTACAATGTTGGAACGTCCACCAGTATGCTGTGTAAGTGCCGCGGGGCTAACGGGAGGGATATCGCGCCCACGCAACGCAACGCATCTTCGTTTGTTGCAGACGTTGCCTCGGGAGGCTCGGACGATTGGGCACTCGGCGAAGCGCAGATTCCGTACGCGTACACGGTAGAGCTGCGGGACACTGGTCGCCACGGGTTCACCCTGCCGCGCGACCAGATCGTGCCCACCGGTGAGGAGACCTGGGCCGGTATCAAGGCCCTGCTGCTCGAGCTGGCCAGCAAGGTGGACGAAGGAACGTGATGCGCGGTCACTGCGGCCGAGAAGACAACAAATGGCTATTTATGTTCCACACGAGGAATTTGTGAATAAATATTTATAAATATAATGTACCACCTCTATCCGTATACCGAGCGTGAAATAAATTTACAAGTCACTTTAGTTCGTGGCTGTTTAAGTTGATCATGCATGGACAACGCAACGTTATTGTCCTCGCGGCGTGCCGCATATACGCCCTAAACATCCACGCGAAATATTCATCGAAAGTATCGCTGACGCAATGACTGCTTGGTTAGTTGGATAGTGACCTGGAGCAACCTACCCTGGGGGTTCGGGCATGAATTGGGCGGTGTACATTGATTAAGAAAATAAACAGTAAAAAAAAAATAGGGAAAATTTCAAACAAAAATTACTAGATTGTAAATTGCGAGAAAAAAAAAGTTAAATATTCCCGGATGATTGGCAATAGTAATTACTTATAAATGATGAAAAAAAAAAGCATTGTGAACGAGTCACGCATGACGGTCATGCATGACTGTAAAAATGTAAGCAATGTAACACTGTGGTGAAATAAACTTCAAACTTCAAAAAGAAAAAAAATTAACTATAGGCTGTAGATGTAAACAAAAACGACCGTTCTTTCTTTTTCAAAAACTCCGTTTCCCCCAAGTACAGTTATTCCAGAAAAAAGAAACCTTTCCTCGCTGAAAATGTTATGCAGTTTACTTTGCCCCTGTCGTGGCGTTACAATCGATGGTCGAGTCGATTTGAAGAAGAAGCGCAGGTGCTCGCGTGGCCGCGGACCTCGCGCACTTTCCTCGCGCGTTCCTCTCGATCACATCCCTGCTGGTGGTCCTCGACAGAAGCACTCGACGGTTCTCCGACCTCCACGACTGCCTTCCCTGGGATCCTCGGACAGCTTGACCGGCATGGTAAGACGCCGCCTTCCGCTACCGTTTTGCTCTGTCGATGTATTGCTATGGAAGCGCAGCACCTGAGTAGGCTTGTCTGTAAGAAAAA
Source organism: Rhipicephalus sanguineus (assembly GCF_013339695.2). Classification (NCBI taxonomy): domain Eukaryota; kingdom Metazoa; phylum Arthropoda; class Arachnida; order Ixodida; family Ixodidae; genus Rhipicephalus; species Rhipicephalus sanguineus. The sequence continues at coordinate 229,116,314 of NC_051176.1, forward strand.
AAAAAATGACGCGCAGCTTCAGCTGACTTGACGTCGCGAAGACTGATTAGACAGAGGAGTTGGTGGCGTCAGTTTTAGCTTGGTCATTGCCGAACATTCCAGAAAGAATGCGAGGCGATGCGAGGCGAACATTCCAGAACGAATGCGAGACCCTCGGCTCTTCCAGTGGTCATCAGCCGGTCCTCTCCACTCCACCTACTTCGCTCCCACCACAGCTTCGCCTTTGCTCTCCTCCTCTCTAACCAGGTTCACCCTCTCCACGTCGCTACCCTTTTTCTATCAGGCTCAACTCGCTACACTAGGCTTCTCTCTAACCCACTTAGCTTTACTCGTGCTCTCCCACTCGTCGGGCTCTCAGCTGGGTTAGAAAGTACAGACGACGAATCCTGAGGGATTTACCTTGGCATTAAACAGATCCGCTATTGAAATATCGAGCATTCATTGATGAAATTTAACGTGCTGACTTTGAGCTAGCTTGTTCCGGCGCCAGTGACATATATGCTTATATAAATACACACACGCAGACGAATCAGGTAGGACGATCGTTCTCCATGTCAATCTACGTCTACGCGTGTTAATTTGCTTTTCTATTAGCCCAATGAACAGTACTCTGCTTGTTTTCTTTAAGTGGCGAGACGCAGCAACTGTTGATCGCAGCTTTCAGAGTACGAGGCAAGCGTTCTTCACATCTAAAAAGAGCTCGTGGTGCGAGGTTTACGCCTTAAAGGAGACTATCCTTTTTCTATTTTCTTTTTGCGGTTTATAAACTCTTTTCTACCGGGTCGACCGATTCTTCCGCGGTGCTTGTTACATAACAGGAAAACGGCGCGGGCAAACGGAACATGAAATACTAACAGGACTTGGCGCTGGTCCTGTCAGTCTTTCCTGTCCCGTGTTCCCGCGCTGTTTCCTGTGTAGAAGACGAGCCAACAAGCTCAAGTTCATAGCCGTTTATTCTTCAGGTTAGCGTGCTTGATTTGCCAACCAATGGAATTAGAGAAATGAAGAATCAGTTTTAGGCATATCGTAATTCTCTCTCTGAGAAAAATCCTCTGCGTTTTCGATATGTTCTTATACAAGATCATCAAAGCTATACTATTAGTAATTTTAATAAATAATCGAGAGTTTCCACACCCATGCTTGCACTGTTCATGCGCCTTAGCTGTCACCATTTTCTCAAGCTGAGTTAGCAAGTAGTACATTATTAACAAAAAAATATAAATAAAAAAAATCCCGCCAGCTCCACTCCGTGAAGGCCGTCGAAACAGCAAAGCTGCTGCCCCCATTCGTCAGGCCTTTCCATTGTTTACGTCGGGCGGCTTCTTCCTCGGGAGTACGAGCAGTCTTGGCCATTCTGGAAGGGTGAGCTCCCGAAGAACCGACACCCTCCTTTACACTCCACTGAGCCCCTCACTGACATTTATCGTAAACAGCCGTGTTCTGACCACGGTGTATGATATAAAGTAAAAGCTCGTTAATTCGACACCCGTTAATTCGGAAAATCTGATAATTCGGACGCGTTCTCAGGTCCCGGCAAGCCCACGTATTGTTCAATGGCATCACTCTCGTTAATTCGATCATATTTGGCCGCAAACCGGTTAATTCGGGCGATTCTTGGAGCGCGCCGAGCGCGAAGCGCCGCAAATGTGCGACGCAAAGGAGCGAAAACGGCGTGCGCGGACAACCAAAACGAGGCGGCGCATCGCCGTCATCAGCGCGAACCGTGCGGTAACGACGGCGTTTCGGGTTTCTGGTTAGCGCGTTTCGGTTTAGTTAAGACAGGAAGGTCTTGAGCCGCGGTCGCACTGCGAACGAAGTTGCGAGTGGCGAAAATTGCGGCTTTTACACTGCTCTTATGCAAAGTAAATACAGGATTTACCTATTCGTCAAGAAAATGAAAGTTTATCGATGTAATAGGCCCATGCTCATTTTTTCCTTGATACTTTCGGTAATTCGAAATTCGGTTAACTCGGACATGTTTTTCGGTCCCGTGAAATTCGAATTAACGAGCTCTTACTGTATACTGTTCAGGTGGGACACTTGTCGGCTTGCTTACGAGGCGCGTTCGACCACATAAAGTAACAACGGCGCGTGTCTCTTGGAAAATATTTTATTGCGATAGCAGATATATGGACAGTCTCGGCTAGATTTGCCGTCGCCGTCATGCACAGTATATGTATAAGTATATATATATATATATATATATATATATATATATATATATATATAAGACCCCAAAGAAAAATAATTCAGTACAATACTTCCGAAGCGCGGAACCTAACCAGGGACATCTTGCTCCGTAGCGAGGGGCGCTAACCACTACCCCACGAAACGCAGATCCTCCACGCCTCTACGTAGCTAACGGCGAGCGTTATATACACAGCCTTTACCGCTGAACGGACTCAGATACGGCAGGCGCTTATAAGCGTTTCTTCATTACCAGCGAGATGGCGCTAGGAGCGCGACGGGCGCATTTAAAAGTCGTCGGCGAGCTCGCTCGCTTCTTCTTATATTTGCGCAGGGAGAACCTTGCCTTCCGCTGTCTGCTCGCGCGGTTTTCTCGTGCTGAGGGGAAGAGGGATGTTTCGAGCATTCACCGTGATGTCGGCGCTCATGTTACGGAGCGTACCAAAGTCACTCGAGCTCAAGGGACGCCGCTAAACGAACAAACAGAAGATGAGCGCGAACTATCAAGTGTCACAGCTCGACACTTGAAGCACGCTAGTTTCCTTCGCTGCTTCGGCCGCCTTTGCAACAGGAGCGCTGTTCAAACTGAGAGTATCCATTGGCGAGCCTCACTTCGTATAGCATTAGTTTCTTGCTATCGCATTCATTGCTTCGCCCTTGCGGCGAAACTGTGACTTTTGAAGTTCTCCATTGACAGAAATAAGGAACTTCAATGAGGAAACTGCCGTTTGAACAAATGGGAAGATAGCCGTCAATGCCGTCAAAATGATAGCCGTCAAGCCGTCAAAAATGTAATCATATAACAAGAACTATTTATTTTCTTTCGATTGAGGTATAAACAGTATAAAGCTGATTTTTAATTGGAAAATCACGTGGTCTAAATTGCGTCTCAATGACGACAAGAATGAAGATTTTTCTCAAATTCGTGATTTTTTTCTAATATTTACACATTTAGTGGTCTAGAAATATTTTTAACGCAAAATACAAGTACCGCAGAGTATCACCATTGATTACTCAGACATTCATACATGCAATATTACAAAATATGAAAACATTGAGGATGTGGCAAGATTTCTGGAGGCATATATGGCAGAAAAATTGCAGTAATATTATTGAGCTTGGAACGCAGTTACACAGACGCCTTGGCTTAATATGTAAACCAAAGTTGGCATTGAAAAGAGAAACGATACTCTCAGAATAAATTTTCTGACAAACATCACACACAACATTATGCGAAATTCGGAAGGCTCCCACGTGGCCAAAAAAATTTATCCCGAAATATTTTATCAATTCACTGTGTTCAATGCAATAAACAGGTCAGCACGTTTTTTTTTTTTTTTTTTTTCTAATACATTTGAGATGGCCGCCAATATGACTGGGACGTTTGGCGTGGAATGACCCCACATCCTAGATAGCTAAAATGTTCCAGCAAACAACTACTTGCTATTCAGTTCACCCTGCAGAATCGACTGCTTATATTGATTCTTCAAGTCGTCCATGACACACATGCGCGCGCTTGGCAGGCCGTCGTTTGCATTTTAACGCATCCCTCGCTCTACTTGCACAGCGCATGACAGAACGTGTACCATTTCAGAGCACCGCACGTCACCCGTTTATGTTCACGCACCGCACGCAGCACCAGACACAGATTCAGTTCTCGGCCGGCGACTGTGTTACTTTCGGCGAGGAGGGAGAGGATGAAGTGCCACTGACCCAGGCCCCGGGTTTGCAATCTGAGGTCGCGTTCCAGGGAGGGCGACACCAAGCGCGGACCCAACAACGCAGGCATCGTTCACGGTCAGCAGCGCAGCGACTGAGCGAGGGCAGCGCTCTTTCAGCCCTTCGGAGGCGGCTGAGACATGCGCGAACCGCCGGGGCCAAATTCTGGTAAGAATGACTGCCCTATAACTACCGTATTTCTACGCAGAAATAAAGAAGAGATAAACTAAACATGAGGTGATTCCTTGTCCTTCGCGCTGTTGTAGCAGTTACGGCTGCTGACACAAATGTCGCGGGTTCGATCCCGGCCGCGGCGGTCGCATTTCGATGGAGGCGAAATGCTAGAGGCCAGTATATATATATATATATATATATATATATATATATATATATATATATATATATATATATATATATATATATACGTAACAATAACATATGGGGCTTTATGTGCCAAAACCACGATGTGATTATGAGGCACGCCGTAGTGGAAGGCTCCGGAAATTTTGACCATCTGGTCTTTAACGTGCACTGACATCGCACAGTACACTGGCCTCTAGCATTTCGCCTCCATCGAAATGCGACCGCCGCGGCACCGTTAATTAACCTTCCTGCCTCCATCGCCAGCAACTCTGATCATGCATCATTCAAGACTGCCATTTCTAACTTGTAACCACTCCTCTCTGTAGCGCGGCGAATGGCATTGAGAGTATTTAAATAAATAAACAAACAAACAAACAAACAAACAAATAAATAAATAAACCGCTCAGGGGCCGGCTAATACCAGCTGTGTTAACGCATGCAGGCGGATCACCTCTCGGGCCAGTGGCGGACTGCGCGCGAAAGATATATATATATATATATATATATATATATATATATATATATATATATATATATATATATAGCCGGCCCCTGAGCGGTTTATTTATTTATTTGTTTGTTTGTTTATTTATTTAAATACTCTCAATGCCATTCGCCGCGCTACAGAGAGGAGTGGTTACAAGTTAGAAATGGCAGTCTTGAATGATGCATGATCAGAGTTGCTGGCGATGGAGGCAGGAAGGTTAATTAACGGTGTTAACGGTGGAGTTAACGATGGATCGGTAAAGTTAACGATGTTAACGGTAGAGTTAACGGTGGATCGGTAAAGTTAACGGTGGATCGGTAAAGTTAACGGTGGATTTTCTTCGCTCGCAGGGGACAGCCGTCTTTGGTGTGTGTGTGTGTGGGGGGGGGGGGGGGGGGGGTGGCTGCGTCTCAGGTAGAACGGTCGACCTCGATAGCGTCTGTCCTCTCCTTATGCCGCCTGTGTTCGCTCACCCTCAGTTGTGCCGTAACCAAACCCGCAGCCCCTACGCTGCCCGCGCCGACAGATAAATGGGGTCAAGATTAGAGGTGTGCACGGGCTCCGGGTAGCCCGAAAGCCCGAGCCCGACCCGGCCCGCGGGCCGGGCTCGGGCGGGCCGACCTATTTTCACCTCGGGTGCGGGCCGGGCTCGGGCTGCTTGAAGTTTTGTCGGGCCGGGCTCGGGCCCCGCGCAAAGCCCGACTCAAGCCCGAAATATAGAGAATGAGCGGGAATTGTTTTCCAGCACGCATACAGCGCCTCTTCCGCGACCGCCCTTTACCGCTTTTCATTTCCATACGCTACTTTAAGCAAATGGGGAGCAGGTAAAACACTGCCTCTGTTGCACTCCGACAAACAGAGAAGTAACACCACCTGAGCTAGTGACGGCGCCAGGCGACTGTTCGCGTTAGATTTAAGGCCAAATCCCATATGAGTGAAAATGCACGCGACAGCGACCCGAAGTAGATCGCCCTCGTGCAAGCTGACGCTTGCATGGGCATACCCCATACACGTGACGGCTTTGGCGAGCGAACTCCATTGTTGCTGGCATGAGGCCGTCTACATGTAATTTGTAATCTGTGTAATAGAGACTGTTCGTCGCGTGTCGTTTGATCATATTTGATATGCTCAATAAAATGCCAAATTACCGGAAAACGACGTTTTGTTTTCGCAGCGAACCTTCAAAAAGCCGGGCCGGGCCGGGCCGGGCCCGGGATTGTGTTTTCGTACGTCGGGCCGGGCCGGGCGGGCTCGCAGCCCTTTGCTGTCGGGCTAGGGCGGGCCTTCGACAAAGTCAGCGGGCCCGGGCCGGGCTCGGGCTCAGAAATACGGCCCGTGCACAGCTCTAGTCAAGATTAATCGTGTACACTTGCTCTAAACGTGAGTGCGAGTAAAAATAATCAGGTCTATAAGAAAGGAACGTCTGAGCAAACGGAATCGTTGCATTACACCGACCATGGTTCTGATTACGTGTAGTCGAAAAGCCAACTCGACACTGGTGATGACTAGTGGCCGGATTTTTCGGCATTAGAAAAAGCACGGTTTAGGCGCCGAAACAGGCAGGCAAAACAACGTTTTAGGCCTCCAACGTCGTAAATATAGGCACAATAAATGAAGCTTAGAATAACAGAGCTGAGCTAGTTGGTAAGTATTCATTCTAAAAAAGACAGGGCGTGCAAACACGGACACAAGAAGTCAGGACACCACAAACGCCGTGTGGTGTCCTGACTTCTTTCTTGTGTCCGTGTTTGCACGCCCTGTCTTTTTTAGAATAGGCACAATAAATTTTACGAAAATACAAATAACTTCAAAACAAAGATGTGCGCGACCTGTATCTACAACAGGAAAGTAAGAAATGTTTTTGTTCATGATGGCAGAAAGGCGCCAACAGTTGAACATAGCCGTTCAATTGTCCGTTTTCCCGCACGGTTCGCAGAACGCGGTCTCTCCTTTTATTTTGTAGCATGGTGAGTGAAGTTTACACTGTCAAATAAACACACTCCTGGGTCTTTTTTTTCGGCATGGCTGGGAAGGGGAGAGCACGAGCAGATAGCCAGACTCCCAAAAGACCATAATGGAGGGATGCCTCGTATTGGCCGGGTCGAATCTAGTAGAGACAATTTCACCCCTGTCGTTGAACGCCTTAAAAAAGCCGCGTGCGCACCACCTTTTTCTTTCTTCCTTTGCTCTCTGCGGTTTCGCATTCGCCAACCGCTCGCGCCATGTCAGCGCGCGGCGTATGCTGCTCAGCGCGTCCCAACTTTTCTTGGCAATGAAGGGAAGCAAGGGAAGGCTACAGAGCCGAACTACGCGTGTGCTACCGCTGAAGAATATAGTCCCACAATTATCAGTCCCACAGTCATATAGCATTATGTCATTTTGCTTTTACCAGGGCCATAATAATCGTGTTAAATTAAAACCTTGCTCTCAAGTGTAACTTTATCATCGCAGTATGCAATAGATGCGATACAATTCAACTCGGCTGCCGGTTGCGTAAGGATATCATTACTGCATTCTATCAGCATTAAAAAAAATCACTGCCCAAGCACTCCGTACAGATGGATAACCAGAGAAGCTTGAAACGTTCTGCCCCGGTGTTTATTACTGGGTTAATCCCGACGGTTCATCAAAGTCTTGTGTTTTGCGCTTCTTATTAATGAGGTTATACACACGTTTGGCTTGGGGCTATAACAGCCACTGACAGTGCACTTAATGGAGCGCCTCTTTTATTGTAACAGTGGAGGTGATTAAGATCGAGGTTAATCTCTGCGGAGCATAACGCAGCTCCTAGCGGATATGTGCCAGCTCCACAACTTATCTCCGGTCCACTAAACGTTATGAATTTGAAATTTGAAGCAGCTTCGCTGACTTAACGTCGCGAAGACTGGTTAAACAGTGCAGATGGTGCCAAATCAACTATAGAGAGCAAAATCAAGCAATGAAATAGCAGTACGATGCCACCAGCTCCGCTCTTTTTTTTTTGCACTCGCTCCGCATTCGCACCTATGCGCTTCTTAGTTTTTAGTGAACCAGTGAATAGTGTGGCTCGCCCAATTTTTGTGGCCAATACGCGCTAGGAATTTCCTGCGTACATAGCACAGACGAATTTTGGTTTCGCCAAAATAAATCCGGTCACTAAAAGCTCTTCTCGAAGCTGGCGGCACGAAGTGACAAAAGAAGCAGAATCGCTGGCTCTTTATGTTCCACCCGATAGGCACCATACTGCACTAGGGCCGGGCTCAATACTCGGCTACCGTCCGGCAGACAGCTGGCAAGCGTTTTTGGGCTGCTAAGCGCAGGGAAAGATTGTTCTCGCGCACATTACACATATATGCGTGCCACGGGGGGAGGGGGGGGGGGGGAATCCCAGATCAGAGGGGGCGCAAAGCCTGCCTCATACTTTTGCATGTGTCCGCCACAATCTACTCATTCGGAGCTGTCATGTCAATGTTTAAAGTGCAGGGTTATGGGCATGCAAGTTTTTGACGATAATGGCAGCCAAGGACCCCTGATGTATTCCAAGAACTCTTTACTCCCGACCTTTATCCCCAGAAAGCCGGGAACCAAAAGCAAGCCGTTGTCAGAAGCACGTCATCGCCCCATTATCATATTTGCATCCATGACGAAACTTTATTTCTTTCGGACTCGACAAAACGAAGGGGGGAGGGGGCTGCGGTTCAACTTGACCCCCCCCCCCTCACTGGAGAATCCTGCGCACAATATGCTCGCACAAGTTTCCTGAAACTCGCGCTAAGCGTAATGTCATGCCATGGCCACTGCTGTCACGCTACGTATCTTTTACCGATACGCGTGATATTAAACTCCGTTCGTGGCATTGCAGGCCCACTTTGTGGTTCGCGCAGATGTCTGCGATCGTGGTCACGCTGGTCGTCGCTGCCCTGGTCGCCTTCACTTTCGTTCTGAGAGAAGCCCAACTTACCGCGAAGGAAGCTCAAAACGCCGGCCGCGCCTTGGACATTGACGACATCGGCAACGGCACGAACATCACCGCTGCGCTGTTCGGGGACGGCGCTGCAGACTTGGTAAACAGCAGCCTGCAGGAGTGGAGTGCGGCTGTGGTGCGCGGCTCTGCGGGCTCCCCTTTCACCGGCCAGTCTTCCACGCACGACGGAGTCTCCCACTTGAAAGAACGGGGAGTTGAACGACATAGCCCGAAGCACTTCCCGAAAACGGTGCGTGGTTCGGAATCGAAGGAAAAGAAACACCTCCGCAGCAGTTCGCTCCGGCCCGGAAATAAAGTGAACCGACAGCACCCGCAAGGCGACGCATCGCAGATGCATTCCATCTAAAACAGCGCCAGAGAAGTCTCGGGTAACAGAACAGTGGCTTCAGGACTTAACATCTAGGTTTAAGGCCCACCCTCCATCAGCTTGACTTGTCGGTTTATGCAGCTTCACTCAGCGGACGTCGTAGTGGGGGCGACAATAAAGAGCATGCCTGCTGCATTCGTGTATTCAGTTGTTTGCAGATATATTGTTAAAATTCGCATTAACTTCGACCACTTGGGTACACCAAGCGAAATATAATCAGTTTAGACTGATAAAGTTATTTGAGAACTCGTATTGTCGTTAATTTCGCGATCATAAGTTCATTATTAGAAGAGAACATGAAAAAGGTCCGTTTCATTTTTGAAGCTCGCGGCGAAACTTCATAACCTGAATGTCTATGTCGTCTTCGCAGCACACCAATGGGAGAACTGTCCTCTCCCTCACTTCCCTTTCCCGCCCTCTACCGATGGCGGCGCTGCGAACGGCGCCTGTATGACGTCAGAGCTGGGATTCGCGCGCTTTCGTCTGCTACGTAGGTCCAGCGCCGTGTTGAAACCACCGTTGTGGTAAATCTCAACAGAAAGCAGTTCAATTGATTATCTTGCGTATGGTGCCTACTGACGCTGTTCGAACAACCGTGGGTCTGCTTTTAACGTTCATTTAGAACTACAGCTCTTTGTTTCTTAGAACTGCGGTCGCTTTTTTTTTTTCCGCGGCGAGTGCTGCGCAATGGTGAAGTACTGCTCTGTGCCTCAGTGTGCTTCGTCCGCAGGGGCGTAGCCAAGGGGGGGGGGGGGGGGGGGGGGTTGGGGGGGGGTTCAAACCCCCCCCCGAAATTTTTCAATTTTGCTTGCGTATATAGGCACGCACACATACAAACGCACGCACGAACATACATAAAGTATGGTTGAACCCCCCCCCCCCCCCCCCCGAAAAAAATTTCTGGCTACGCCTCTGTTCGTCCGCTCGTGAAAAAGGCGTTAGCTTTCACAACTATTCTAAGGACCCAAAGCTGAAGAAGAAGTGGATAGTCAAGCTCAGTATGGGAAAGCGCCCCACGCCTTCATCGACCATGTGCAGCAAGCACTTCGCGGACAGTGACTTCTGCTACCCACCGTACGCGCCACTCTTAGGTAAGCTCGTGACCGCGTTTAAGCACCAGGTGCGGTGCCGTCCCACAACCTGCCGCGAAGACCCCTACACAAGGAGACGCGGCCTCCCAATCGCCTCGCAGAAAAGCGCGCCTCGTGAGCTCAGCTGAGCGGCGCAGGATATCTGAGACTACGGCTGCATTTGGATGGTGTACATACGTATTTTACTTATGAAGGCAAGCGCGCGCCTAGCCGACTGCTTATCATAAATTCATAAGCCAAACTCGTTGCCGCTGTTTAGTGTACATTCTCTAAAAGCTTTCACCTGAGGCAGTGGACACACTTATTTAAAAGCGAAGCTCTTTAAGCGTTTCGTTAGACCGCGTGGCGTGAAACTCGACCCAGCTTTCCATTGCCACAGCAATCTCTGTGGCCCTGTGCGTGGTATAATCAGCGATTAACTATTTGTTATATTCTAATACCGCGGTGTTAATATGAACTACGACGTAATATCGTTGTCACCGAACCAGCATTACGAGATAAACTGCGATCATGGGCATCGGCAGGGGGGTGTGCAACAAGGCGGCACTTGCGCACTTGTTTGCAGGACGAGAGCTGCGACGGTGACGCGATCTCCGTTGACGGCATGGTTGACGGCCTCGACCGCGCATTCAACAACGTGGCCTGCGTCGTACACCGCCTCGCCCTCGACGAGACACCGCGACCTTTCACAAGCTTTATCTACATACTTGTAGATGCTGGAGAACGTACGCGCGGCACGCTTACTGAAATATCGAAAGGAACACCCAAACTAATAAGTATCGTACGGCGGAAACAAGATAACGAGCGAGAACACTCACACATAGTTTCACTTTCACCATCAATGCGGTCGGTGGCATCGGCGCACTCGCCGGCCATCCGGGGATATCTTGTTCAAGATTACGCTCGAAAACGTTCGTTGCAGGCGTTAGTTGACCGTCGCGAGGCTGTTCGTTCGACAAAGTTTCCGCCTGAAGCAGACGATCCGCATACAGGAGCAACGGCTGCTGCAGCGCGGTTAGAGTGTACTAGAACTAGTACACTGTAGCGCGGTTGAGAGCGGAGTCGCGGAGTCCCCGCTCCGACGTCATACGCGAGAGGGCGCCACTCCAAGATCTCGAGGCCATATTGGCCATATGCCACTCGCCTTCGGATGATGTGTACGCGGGTGAATTCGAATCTCGCCTTGCGAAGAAATTTTCTACCCTAGAATTTCTCTCTCTATTTCTCATTCACTCTGTACTCGTCGTCTTGTCCAAGCCGCCGTCTCTTCGCAGCCATTTCTTGGGTAACTGTTGCCTTCTCCATTTTTAATGGACCAAGGGTGAGTAGTGGGATCTGCCTGATTTCTTTGGCACATAGGGAACCCAAGACCCAAGCTCGTTTGCGGCGCGACGACAGCGCCGCGCCAGCCGCGCCGCGGCTCTGTCGGAAAGCTCTGGAACGTGGCGTGGCTGGCGTGGCCGACTCAGCCCCTTTCACGGTAGCGGTAGCACACGTGCGCACGCGTTCTTCTCTCGGTGCGGGTAACCAGGGTAACTGGGAGGCCGTCAGCTGGGTACGTTGAACCGAGAGGCTTGCTGTGCGAAGCTGCGCACTTCCACGATGGCAGAAGCGACCCCGCGGAAGCGCAAGCGTGGTCCGAAGTATTGCGGTTTAGTGGCCAGCCACAACAGTGCAGACAAGGCACACGATTCACGTGTTAAACTGTATCGGCTCCCGGGCGTGTCACACGAGAAATAAAGGCGGCAAGCGTGGATAGCTGACAGCGCTGTCTCGCCTTCTGTTTTGGCTGTCTGAGTTCATCGCTTTCGTTCGTTCCGACTACCTGAATCTGTAAGTAACGGGGCGCATGCACGCAGCGACTACAGTAATGATTACTCGCTGTCTTCTCGCATTGTTAAAGTCCAGTTACGGTTGTAGGTGAAGCAACTTTGTGTTTTGATTCCCCGTGCTCGTGAGACCTACCCGTCGTTGTTGAACGTTCACATTCGCGTTATACCGTTAGCGTTGCGCGGTTGGTTGAATTCAACTGAACTCCGCACATTGTCAGAAGTTCGGCGCCTGCATTTCACGCGTCGGGAAGGCTGCTTTATCACGCCGGAATGGACGTCTGTGCATTTTCAGCAAGCTTTGACATCGTTCTGCAGGTTTGCTTTGTTTTTGTCACTTTATTGGGGTGATATATATTTAATCCGCTAAATATAACTGGCACTTAATACATGCTTTGCAATTGCAACCTTGAAGTAACCACCTTCTGACTTTGTGCGATTTTCTAGCCGCGTTCACGCAACAGGTTTTATACGCCTGTCAAGTCGATATCATAAAAAGAGACTGCAAGCATGACGCGAGAGCCGAAAAAACGAGGCGAGCAGTTCATCTTGCTTCACAGTGGTTGAAGCTCAGCTAGCTGCCTCGCGTCTTCTCCAGCGGCACGGAGGACTTGACTCAAACCTTCTCAGGAAGCAGTGCCATGGCCGTATAATCTTTTTTTCGCACGCCGCAAACGTTTGTTCACGAAAGTACACGGCTGCTACTGTAAGCATGTCATATCAAAACAACAATCATATGATTCGTAGTCCACGCCGCAGAACATCGATAGCGTGTACGGCTTCATTTCGGAGTGCATGTGGACCATTATTCAGCTTTAACATGACAGAATGAGACTTACCTCGAGATATACGTCCTACACGTTGTAATCGCGACTTGGGAAATGCATTTCGCTTTGAGTCGGGCGTGGTTGTCGTCGATCGTCTGCTCTTCACCGTTAACGTGATAGCCTTTCTCATTTTATCAAGTTCGCTTTTCGGAAGCGCCAGTCAAGCTTGAAGATCCTTTTGAAGCCGCACTGCTCGCGGTGCACTTGCGGCGTCTCACAATGTACCGCGTGGTACATTGTGAGACGCCGCAAGTGCACCGCGAGAGCTCTGCACGTGCACGGAAGCGAGCGGCAACGCGGTGGAGAGAAGGGAAAACGCTCGCTGATCACGCCCCAGTTTCTCTTTTTCTGCCAGAGATGGCGCTGCCTGTCAAGAGCAGCAGCGCCGCTAAGCGTTGCTTGGGAAGCCTATACCCGTGATGATAGCCATTTCTTGGGCTAACTGTTGCCTTCTTCATTATTAGTGGACCAGTTGTGAGTTGAGGAGATAGAGATGAGGAACCCGCCGCATCCTCAGCCATGGACGCCACTCTTAATTCTCTGCCCTTTCACATCTTTATTACCCTCTCCCCATTTCCCTACAGGCGCTGAGCCGTGCACCCAACTAGGGCTGTAGAAGTTGCGTCTTTTCCTCTCGTCAACCAATGACGAAAGTTGAGATATTCATAATCGAATTTTAAGGGCGAAACCGTCCACGCCCAGCGCGCAGGAAACGCGGCCTCTCTGTTGCTACAGTGAACTCGCACTGTTACGTTGCGTAGGACCCAAGTAGGACCGTAACTATACACGTGACAAGGAAGTGACGAAATGTGAATCTAGGCGCGCCGAAGCAGAATCTGGTCAGTAAAATCGGCAAGCATTCTGAAACACACAAGTAGCTTATTCTTTTGGTGCGATGTGTGGAGCTGCGAAAAGCTATTCCGCCTACATGTTTGCAAGAAGAAGCGCCGCAGTGGTTGCCCCCGACTTTTATGCTTCACAGGGAAAGAAAAGGTTGATATCGCGGTTGGTTTAACACCACACGCAAAGGACTCACTTTCTCTCTCTCTTTTTAGGAGCGGAGCTCCTTATAGCATCACCTGGTCGGTCGTCGCTCCATGCGGCGTGTCCCCGCCGTCGCGTCTCCTGTATATCATTCAATAGATGGCGCTGTCCCATAGAGATGCATGCAAACTGCAGTTGGGTGATGATATACTAGATGGCGCTGTCCCATAGAGATAGAAAAAAATTTAAAAAAAATAAAAAAGAGGGAAAAAAAGGAAAAATAATCAAGGCGGCGTATCGCTTTGATTACTGCTGGGCGAAACCACTGAACATTTCACGGTGTAACCATGATTGCTTCAGGAGCTTCGCCCAAGCTCTTCATCATTCACCCGTGGATATGCTGTAATTTTTTGTTCTCTCTCTTTAGCATTCAATACAGAAACCGTAAACACAAATAATATTTTCGCTTACCTACAAATTATATTTTTAGAATTATCCTTTTCTTTCGTTTTTTTTCTTTCTTCACAAATACTACTGCCGCACGATTCATGGCCGATCCCCCGTGGTGGTTTGAGCCGTACGTCTAGGAACCAACCAATCCTCTAGGAACCAACCAACCAACCAAAAGGTAAGGCGATCCGCTGGCGCAAATGAGATGACATGCTGCTTTTCACGAAATGATGCAGTCGCGACGCGCCTTCATTTAAATTTCGCCACCTGTCACGGGTAGCTCCGGTATGACGTAACATAGTGGTCGCGCTTTGTGCGCGCCGGGCAACGCCGCCGGGCACTATCAATTTCGACATTGCCCTTGAAGTTCGATTTTGAATTTCTCGAAATACGCGCAACTTCTGTCATTTCCAAAAAATGTGTATGCCATATATTGTTATGCACAACTATCTAATATAAACGAGCTTCCCCCAATCCAATAATTCAATTAACGAGTTTTTGCTAATTAGTCGCAAAAGTGTGATTTTAACTGCGGCGAATTATTTCCGCCTCGACATAGAGCTCGTGCGCGAAAACGACAGCTAGAAGCTTTACTATCATACATTTTTTATAAAAAGATCTGTATTGGCTAAAAAATGCCCCCACCTCCCCGAAGGGAATCGTGAGGAAATGCGAATGCATTTCTTGCGCCGAGAGAGGGTACCGTTGCCGTCAGACATTCGCCTTCACCGACTTCTGCCATCGCCTTGAGAGGCGCCCAGCCAGCAAACGGTCGAGAGTGAGGCGCGAGCGGACGGGAGAGTGGGGCGCCAGCGTTCTCGGCTCGGCGTTTCACAGCGGCGTCTCGAGCACACATTTCCGGATGTTCTTGATAGGCGACCAGCCAGCGAACGGTCGAGAGTGAGGCGCGAGCGGACGGGAGAGTGGGGCGCAGGGAGGAGAGAGAGCGAACGGCGAGAGGAGCGGCGAAGCACTGCACCTACCCTCTCCTACACTCGCACCACATGCTCCGGTTGCTAGGGGCGAGGATAAGCGCGCGCGCCCGCAGCTGTTGCTATGGGGGAGGGCACCGCGGACAACGCCGGACGCCTGACATAGCCCGACTAAGAAATGCATTCGCATTTAAAAAATATTGATCGTTTGCCTTGCACTTATGACGAACGAGAATCGTTCAGGACATTATGCAGCCTGCAGTGTCGTCAGTGGTGTCGCACGTAATGGTTGAAACTTCGCACGAATCACCTACGGCGGCGTTCTTCGCCGCCTGCACTTTGTGGCGCTCAAACTGCACAGATTTCGTCGCTGGTTGCTGCATAAAACTATGGCCCAATAACATGTTTGGCGCCCACTCGGGGTTCGTTTTACCGAAGAGCTAAGAGGGCCTCCCGAAAACCAAGGCGCGATCGCTGTGTTTAATTCGGTGCTTCACGTTTCGACAAAAATTGACCTCGCGCGTAACTCCGTGATGATACACTTGGCGAAAAGGTGAGATTCGGAAGCATAACTTGCCTGTTATGAAGTGACACCCGCACACGTCTGAGGTTTGAGGTCCTTCCTGTTTACGCGCATAAGCCATATGTGCTCCGCTTCTCGGACAGCTCTTTCGTGCGGTCGCACAGGTTTGTGATGCACGTTTGGCACAGTACGTCCTCGCGTCTGGTCTCTCTTTTTTATTATTGAGTTACACTTCTCGTGCAGCAGTGGGTCTCTTCTCGATTTTCCACTTCTGGCTAGCCGCGGGCTGCCAGAGCCTGCCAGAGCGCGCTCGTTTTTCTCGGGTTGCTTCCCCTCCCCCTCCTTCCCCCCCGCGGCGCACTTCGGGTTGGCCTTCGTTTTTCTCGGGTTGGACGGTTCT
The DNA here is from genome assembly GCF_013339695.2 of Rhipicephalus sanguineus. Taxonomy (NCBI): domain Eukaryota; kingdom Metazoa; phylum Arthropoda; class Arachnida; order Ixodida; family Ixodidae; genus Rhipicephalus; species Rhipicephalus sanguineus. Next base: position 229,132,437 of record NC_051176.1, read on the forward strand.
GGCAACCCGCGGGGAGCCCGAGTGTTACAAGCTGCCACCAGCGTCGCCAGCGCGAAGTCGGCGACGGGAATGACAGCAGGTTAGTTCGTTCCGCACGTAAGCAGAGACTGTGAAGAGATCAGAGGCGTGGGAAACAAAACAAAACACTTTACTCTAGTGATATCGCAGCACAAGGAACGGTAGCAGAACACTTATTAGAACTAACAAAATACATCAACACTTAATACGACTAACAAAATACATATGAAATCAATAAATCAGCCTACGAGAGAGAAGTATTACAAACTAACGAACACTAGAACTACAGATGAGAAAGTCCGAAGGGATAAACAGGTGAAGGCATACGTGTGATGACCGGCAGCGTTGAGTCCACGACGATCGGATGCGAGAAGTCGTCGGAGTTCTAGCACGACTGCGATGTCGGTGGTGTTGCAACGCTGGTGTTTCCGGGAGGCTAGTGCTTGAAGGCGATCTCGGGCAGGTTGAGCTAACCCGAGAGGAAGCTCCGATGTCTACGATGCGGACGTTAATTTCTCGTCACAGCTAAACGAACGGCTAAGTTTAGGTGGCCAGCCGATACAGAGCCACGCTAAAAACTTCTAGAAGGGATACTTGTTGATCTGCTTCTACACCATGTTGGTAAGCGACTAGACTGCTTAGCAGGGCCAAATCCTGCGCTTAAATCATCCTCGTGTCCCCTCATCCTTTTCCTGGGGGAACAAGGGACCTCTACCTGGGTCCAATCATGCGCGTTTCATCGTTCGAAACTCCGCCCTGAAATTACTCTGACCACACCCCCTTTTAATTAGGAGAGGGTCCTCAACTGAGCGAGGGTGACAATCTGTTGGGGTGCTGCCATACGGCTTGTCCACCAGAAGTTTTTTCCCGTGGGAACGGTCAGTTTGCTTGGCTCTGGAGCGTCTTGAAGTCAAAAGCTTGCTCGGAGTACCTTGCGGCCTTTGCAAGATCCTGCCGCCGCCGCCGTAGGTACAAAGGATCAGTCGTCCGCGGCGACGTTCGAAGAAGGACACCCCATTCAGCACTTCCCGGCTCTTTTCAAGAGTACGCGGTTCCCGCCGGTCAGCGGGGAAGAGCGGCGCCCGTTAATTAGCCGTGACGCCGGGTCGCAAAAATCGCAGTCCGTGACACCGAGGGTCGCCAGAAGCTTCCAGGACAGGTGTCGTCTGCTGCTATGTGCTCGGTAATGGCGGCGCGCATGCCGCTAAATCATATCCCAGAGTTCCGCGGTGTGACGTAGTGGCAAGTTATGTATAATTTTCGGCCGGGTCGGGCGTTCCGTCGTGAGTACACCGTCAGGCCGGGCTGGCCCGCCTTCTGCAAGCATCCGGCTCGCGAGCCGGGCCGGGCCGCGAAATTGTGGCCCGTGCGCATCTCTAGAAATTGTCATCGCAATTCAGGAGGTGGCTCGAGGTAGAATTTTCCTGACTACTTCTCAAGCTCTTTCAAGTCCTTCCGGTAAAACGCTCGAGATAAACATAATCATTATCATTGATGTTATTATCATTTGACATTTTATTTGCTGTTGAATTTCTCCAGGCGAAGCACGTAAATGACATATATTATGCAAGGTACCCCTGGATAAAGTGAGCTCACTTTACCCTGGACATTGTCCACTGCCGCCATTGTCAAATTCCGCCATATTTTAAAATTCTGTAATGGCGGCATTTTCAGCCAAATAGTATACAAATAGAGTGGCCGCAGCGGCCCTCTGGGCAAATCAGAGCTGCAACACGGCGGAATTTGATCACATGGCGAAATTCGACAGTATCCAGAATAGCACCCTCTATGACCCATAATTTCCTATGACCCTACTCGAAAACTCGTACTTCATCCCACGTGACCCAAAGCTAGCCTTCGCGCGCTTCGGCGTGGAGTGTGGCGTCGTGTCCTTTCTTTACCTGTCTCCACATTCTGAAGCCCAATAATAACCCAGCCTTCGACAATTGTATCGCAAAAAAAAGTAGTCTATTCTGAAAACTTTTTTTTTAGTTTTTTTTTTTTCAGAAGGTGCCGATATGATTTAGTAAAAATTGGGGAAAAATCCATTTCGAAAACTTCAGAGGTTTTAAAGGACAAAAGTGGTGTTCTTAAAGGAGTACTGACACGATTTTGATGTGCAGCAAAACGGACATTTTTGTTTTCCTTGGCATGTAGTGTTAACGCTCTCCCCACACCGCATCCGGGAAACACGTATAAATATTTAAGTTTGATTTTAAAGTTTTCGTCTCCCAGCATCTGCAAGGCAGCTTCACCGCATGGAGAGCCCTATGACGTTTCAAGTCAGCTCACTTGGTTTGCGAAATCTGGGTTCTGCATGCAGCCTAAATCACAGAAATTGCTGTCGGAGGCACTGGACGACAGTTCACTTATCATGAACCACGTTCGACTGACAGCAAAGGACAGCAGGTGCATATTTCGTGGGTTGCAGTCTGCCCGTGACGTCATGGGCAGACTTGACACGTCACTATGAAGCCGCCTTCTCGAAACCGAAACTGCTGGATGAAAGAAGCGGTATTAAAAATCTATGCAATGCATCCCCAGGCACCACGACCCTCTTTTTAGGGTTCTCGACACCCGTCCTTTCATTTAGAGCAACAACCCGAAAAATTTTAAAATTCATGTCAGTACTCCTTTAAGAAAACCCGTTTTAATGTTTGATTCCGACAAGGCAGCTTAAAACGCTGCCGGTGTGTTTTCTTTGTGATTATTCTCTCTAGATTGCCTCCTGAAATCCTTTCGTTCATTCGCCCCGATTTTTTTTCCTTGGTTTCAGCGGCTGCCTGAAAGTGCCTTTCTTATACTGTCGTGGTCTATCACACCCAACACAACATCGTACATCACTCGGTAAAAACTTGGGGCACTGCCTCTTCTTGCAGAGCGTTTGTGGATCAAATGACAGCTGGGAATTCTCTAAAGTTTCAAAAACTGCAGCAGCAAAATCGCATATGGCTCTCTGCAGTATGGGTACATATGGTAACGCGGGAACGCGGCCATAAACAAATTTTGGAGCGAAAACTGTAGCGACTATTCTGGCACCTTTTAGGCGCATACTAGACTACTAAAAATGTTTATGTAGATACAGACAGTATGTTTTAAATGATTATACTAGTGAACACAGTCACATGTGACAAAGATTAATTAAAAAGCGTCTTAGCACATCACACCAAGTTCCAGTGTACAGGCTGTTTCACACTTAGGGAAAAACTTGGAGCGCATTACTATGTACTTCGAGTTTTCCTCTAAGTGTGAAACAGCCTGTACATACGAGGATGCCACTTGGTGGAAACAGTCGCCAAGAATACTCACACATTGTGGTGTAAAAATAAAAAAAATTCCTAATCAATGTTGCCCTACATCCCCCTTTAAACATACCTCCCAAAACTTGGCACTCAGATTTCAAGATTTAAGGTGCTTAAAAAAATCCGGCAGATCCCACGCACTGTGGGAATCGATGTAATGAGAAGCAGCCAGCAAAGAGCTGCATACATAATCTTGTTTGTCTTTGAGCCAAATGAAATCATTCATGCCATGGCATCTAGTTCACCATATATCGCATATGTTTGCCATGCACGCATGCATGCACAATGGGGTATATACTATGCCAATGAAACGTATATTCTGGTATATACAATGCATGACCTGTCATTTATGTTCATCACGCACTCGTGTCATGCCACACCAATTTTGGCATATATCCAGTTAACAAAATGGCCGGATGCGCACCATGGCAGTGTCACGTAAATCATACCGTACATGAGATGCATAACATGATTCGCATGTTAAGACCTCTCATTTATGTTCGTCATACAGTCACATCGCGCAATACCAATTTTGGTGTATATCAAATGAGAGAAATGGCCGCGAGTGCACCATGAGTATGGCATGTAAATCATGCCATACATGGCATGCAGATCATGGTTTTCATGTTACCACCTGTCACTTATGTTCGTCACAGAGTCACATCACGCAATACCAATTTTGGTGTATGTCAAGCAAGCGAAACGGCCGCAAATGCACCATGAGCGTGGCATGTAAATCATGTCGTACATGACTTGCATGTCATGATTTTCATGTTTCCATCTCTCATTTACGTTCGTCATAGGTCGCGTTACGCAATACCAATTTTGTTGTATATCAAACGAGCGAAATGGCCGCGAATGCACCATGAGCATGGCATGTAGATCATGCTGTACATGACTTGCATGTTTGATTTTCATATTACCGCCTCTCATTTACGTTCGTCATACAGTAGTGTTGCGCAATACCAATTTTGGTGCATATGAATCTAGCAAAACGGCCACGAGTGCGCCATGAGCTTGGCATGCAAATCAAGTAGTACATGTCATGACTGTCATGTTACCACCTCTCATTTACGTTCGTCATACAGTCGCATCGCGCAATACCAATTTTGGTGTACTATATCAGTCTAGCAAAACGGCCACGAGTGCGCCATGAGCATGGCATGTAAATTATGTCGTACATGTCATGTGTGTCATCACTTTCTGTTACCACCTCTCACTTACGTTCTTCATACAGTCGTGTCACGCAATACCAATTTAGGTGTACATCAAGCAAACGAAACGGCCGCAAATGCACCATGAGCGTGGCGTGTAAATCATGTCATACATGACATGCATTTCATGGTTTTCATGTTACCACCTGTTATTCATGTTCTTCACACAGTCACAACGCACAATACCAATTTTGGTGTATATCAAGGTAGCAAAGCGGCCACGAATACATCATGAGCGTGGCATATAAATCATGACATACATGTCATGGTTTTCATGTTACCAACTGTTATTCATGTTCTTCATACAGTCACATCGCGCAATACCAATTTTAGTGTACATCAATCTAGCGAAACAGCCGCGAGCGCACCATGAGCGTGGCATGTAAATCATGTCGTACATGACTTGCATGTCATGATTTTCATGTTACCGCCTCTCATTTACATTCGTCATACAGTCGGGTCGCGCAATACCAATTTTTGGTGTATATCAAGCAAGCGAAATGGCTGCGAATGCACCATGAGCGTGGCGTGTAAATCATGTGATACATGAGATGCATGTCATGGTTTTCATGTTGCCACCTGTTATTCATGTTCTTCAAACAGTCACATCGCACAATACCGATTTTGGTGTATATCAATTTAGGAAAACGACCGCGAGTGCGCCATGAGCTGGCATGTAAACCATGTCGTGCATGACATGCATGTCACGAGTTTCATGTTACCACGTGTCAGTTATGTTCGTCATACAGAATTGTCTCGTCATACCCGTTTTCGTATATATCCATTCATTTAAACGGCCGCGAGCGACCCGAGACCATGTCATGTAAATCATGCTGCACATGACATGTGTGTCATCATTTGCATGTCAGGACCTGTCATTATGTTCATCATGAACTCTTGTCATGCCATACCAATTTGGTATATATGAAATTAACGGAACGGCTGCAAGAGCCCCAAGACCGTGGAATGTAAATCATGCTGTTCATGACATGCATGTCATGATTTTCATCTTATGACCTGTCCTTTATGTTCGTAATAAGGTCATGTTATGCCACGGTAGGTAGGTACGTAGGTAGGTAGGGTAGAGGTAGGTAGGTAGGTAGATGAATAGATGGATAGATACGCTCAAAGTCGCAGAAGTTCGCTAAGAAATGCTTCGCATTTAAAAACTAATGACTCAGTTCTTATTTAATGGCAAAAAACCAGCATGGAAATATGTCATCTCTTTACATAGGTTCCACGGCACTCAGGTCAGGGCTTTCTTTCACCTACAGTTAGGCATGTGCGAGTATTCAAAAATTTCTCAAAAATTTCTAATAACGAATCGAACAGTGTCATATTCGATTTGGTACTCGAATCGAATAGTTCATATTAGAAATACCAAATAATTTTCAAATATTTTTCTAATAGCAAGCACCAATGAAAAAAATCTCAAAGGAACAAAACGTTGGGAGAAGAGTAATGCTGCTTCTTTTAATCATTGAATTATCAAGATGCATGCAGCCCAAAGTTTCGCGTGACTATCGACGGTACATTGATCACAGGATGAAGGCGTTATTTCTTAGAACTCCAGTGTCACCGAAGCAATATTCATCAATTCACTATCTTCATCATTACATTCATGATGATGTTGACTCACAAATACTGTTGAATATTATACATCAGTTTTATTTAAAAGCTGTAGACAAAGTGCCACCTTGAATATTGTAGTTACTGCTTAGTTACTGCTGTATTCCAACCTGCAGTTACAATAAATTTCTAAGGCTCTAGTTGCTGCTGTACACGAGTTTGCCTCAGTTGAAATAATTGTTTTTTTTTTTATCGGTTAAATGTAGTCGTAATATTGCTTTGTTAAAACTTGTGAATATTTGTTTCAAGTAAAATGTGGTGGAATTCTTCGGCTGTTTCGAAGATGGTTACATTACCATTCTGGGGCTGCTTTGAAAATGGTTGCCTTGCTATTCGAAAGCTTTTCGAGTGGTATTCGATTCGGTTCTAAAGTTCACTATTTGCACACCCCTACCCACAGTCCTTTAGTGCTGAACCAACTAGCCAAGCCAGCCTGTTCTCATAAATTTCAGAAGGTTCACACAGTACAAGGTCTCATGCAAGAACCACCATCAAACAGCACATTAAACTTTATTCATGCGAAACAGACCTCCATTGGACATTGCTGGTAAGGGCCAGGCCTTCACATTCACTTTTCAAAAACACAGTGAAATGTGAATGCATTTTTTTATGTGGCTGGCAGGCATACAATGTTTCACATGCACATACACTCATCCTCATTGCAAACAATTCACTAGCTTTCATTAGGCTACTGTTTGAGAAAAACATGTGAGCTTTACACTAGACAGCAAAATTGTTTAACAAGATGCACTTGAAATTTTCTACAAGTGATAAAGAATAACAGAATTTCTTTAGGTATCTGAGTAGCAATTCTGCCCACTGCTTTCTTGCAAGATTTTAGAAATTGCTGGAATATAAAAATACACTAAAGATATTCAATTTAATGTATATTAAAACTTATGAACCCAAAGTAAAACTTTACAGCCATGCAGAATAACGCATAACGTCTGTGAAGTTTTCAAGTAGCACATTTTAAAGGAAGCTAAAGGAGCAAATCTGAAGCAGCTTATGTAACATTTTAAGTATGAGAATTCTGTAATTTTATGGCACACGAGGATGTGATTTCTTTCAGAAGAAGAAGCGGCACATATGCTTCCCCTATTTGTTGAGTGGCAGTAATATACTCCATAGTATTGTGAACTAAATGTACATGACTACTACAATAATTTTGACTGAAGGCATCATTGCATACTTAAATTCTGCCATAGCATAACGTTCTGAAGTTTTATACTGGCTATCAGGCTCAGCTTGATGTTCAATATAGACATCTGCCGTGTGCACAAAGCATTCTATGGACTCCTGCAAAAGCAGGTTTATCTAAAACGTCCTTCGAATCATTGAATCACCCACCTAGCTGCAAGCATATCGTGTAAACAGTGCCTTTCAAGCTCTGCGATTCATATATTGCATGTGGAAATAGAAATGCAGCAACACTTTTACTCTTGGCTGCAGACAGTTTCCAATACTGAAAAGAAAATGTGGGACTACACAAATGTTAACATACATAAGCAGTCATTACGCACTATCATCTTCAATAAAATATCTTTAATAGGCCCACTTCACTATGCAGTGTAACTCCAGATGCACAAGATATCAAAGCTCATGTTGGCATGTTAATGCAGGTGTGTTTCATGTTTGTTTTGTTTTATAATAAGTGCATGAAAATGCCTCAAGCATTTCAAACCAGGAGTGTATGCCAAGCATACCAATAAGTCACATAGTGCCCCCTACCTGGGAAAGGTGGCTTTGCAGATATATTCTGCGCATGTTGTGCATAAGCCTGCACTCTGGGCAGCATGAACTTTGCCTAGTTTCCAGCTCACAATATGACTCAGGGTATACTGAGTCCAGTTTACCAGCTAACTGCTCTTAAGGTTGAAAACCCCCAACAAAGCATTGGCACCTGGCACACCAATGCACTTCCCTAAAAAAGCAGTTTTAGTATACACATTCTACCGCAGCCAGTCTGAAATCAAAAGAAAAAAACTTGAACCTGAGTAATACAGCAGTTTTTCAATGGCACTGCAGCAGCTCATTTCAAGCTTTCAGCGAATTGACTGTTTCAGGGCCGTGGTGTGTCTTCATAATGTGAACATTACTCAATATGGACAGTGTCCATAAGCACTTTTTCAGTACTTCAACTGAAGTGACATCTAGGTCTTCCGCCAGCAGAGTGAAACGGCCCATGGCATAAAAACTAAAGCCTAGAGAGTTTGTGGCTGTTGTACCACCATGAGACTAGGACACAGCAGTTCATGTGAAAGACGTCCATCATCTGTGAGCACGCTCACATGCAGGGCAGCCATGTTGTATGTGCCAGCCTTTGAAAAAGTGGCTGACAGAGCTACCGCAGCCGTTGTATGAGACTTGATTGGTAAATGACGCCTCACGGCTGTTGTCCAGCTAAAACCACCAACATCAGTTGCCACCATGTCTGGAGTCGTCGTAGGGCTTGTTGCAGCCGCTGGTGCCCTGTAACCAGCACATAAAAATAAATAAGGAAAAAGAGCGCACTTTCCAAAGTATGATGCATTTTCTTTCTCAATTTTCTGTTGTTGCGTCTTATACAAAGGTGCAACTTGTATATGTATATTTTTTCCAATTTCCTTCTCCGATATGAGTTTATGCCAGCACTGACTGTAGAACTTATATCGCTAAAACAAGTTTTTAAAAATAGTAAGGTGATTGTGGTATAGAATAATCTATACAACATCAACATGGTGCCACCATTTGCATGTCTTGGAGATTTCAGCACGAGTTGTGAACTTGAAACAGCAAATGCAACTGAAAAAATAAAAGAAGAAGACCAGATCGTAGCCACAACGTTTTCTACTTTTAACCAAGTTTTGAACAATTAAATTTGATACATGTGGATATAATGTTTTTTTGAGCCCTTAAAATTGTTTTCAGTGCCATTATTAAGCGGAAAAAATGGCTTCCGAGATCTGCACGTGTTGCACACAAGGATCGCCACACTTGACTGGCTGGGCCCAATCCAAGTCGAGCGTTCTCTGTCACTTGCCTAGCGTGTTTCTGTGCATGCAACCACCATATCCACATTGTCCTTTGCATTCATTACTATGGAACATCGGCAACTGTAGAAAAGCTACACCACAAAGTCCAACTAGACAGCAGTTGAGAATGCACTTGGAAACCGGAACAGTGCCGCTGGACAAAACTGCAGTGTCAATAAAAAAATGGTGCGCGAGTGACAGACATCAAAAAAAGAAAAGCTACGACCAATGAGAATTATGAAGAAAGCTGACTGAGGACTTTCAGAAACCCGAAGGGCCGAGCTAAAAGCCCATCCACATATGTGGGTCTAGCAACAATGTGAGCAAGGCAAGGGACTGCCTACAGTGCAGTTGCACCTGCAAATGTGCAATGTGGGCTCCAGTTGTTGGTTTTGCCGGTGGACAATCTTAGTGCTCCAGATTTGTGAGGGACAACTGTTTTACCACCAGAGTGTGCATGACGTGTGTTAGAAGCTGCAGGAAGGCTTTCGAGAAAAGCTGGATATACTTAAGGCATTCATGGCAAAACAAAATTGGTGAAAATGACATCTATGAATGTCACATCATCAATATAGATGACGTTCCATTGACATATGGCATGCCAAAGTGAAAAAAACTACTGCACAAAATGGTGACAAGTCAGTGCTGCTGTGATGAACATGGCATGACAAATCTCACTTTACAAATTTTCTTGCATGTTGCACAGTTGGGACAAAACTGTCACCAATGCTTATACATATTTAAGTGCAAAATGATGCCGAAGGACACCTTTTCCTCGGTTGTTAATCGTACAGACAAATGAGAAGGGACTGATGGATGTAAAAATGATGGCTATTTATCCAAGCAGATGTTTTGTGAATGACCAATTGGCTTCTTCCACATGAGAAAAGGCTTGCTCATCATGGACGGTACGTGAGTGCATATTACTGATGAAATGTTTAAAAAAGTGAAAGTCATCAACTATACGCCTGTAGCAATTCCAGGTGGAATGGCGAAGAATTGTACAGTTTTTAGATATCACTGTCAACCAAAATTTTAATGCGATAGCGTTAGCTTGTTTCGCAGAAATTCCGGTGTCGGTGTTGGCGTCGTTGGTTGTGAGCAAAAAATCGTTGGTTGTGAGCAAAAATTGTCCATGAGCGAAAATTCAAGACAGATGCAAATAAATAAATAAAAAATCTTTGGTGGGAGTCGGAATTGAACCCAGGCCCTCTGCGTGGCAAGCAGGTGCACAGTCACTCCAGTGCTTAAAACTGTTTGAAGTTATTTGAATTTATGTGAAAATTTATTGTGCCTACATTTAAGATTTTGGAGGCCTAAAACGGTGTTTTGCCTACCTATTTTTGGTGCCTATAATGCACTTTTTTAGTGCCTTAAAATCCGGCCTCTAGCCATAACGTGCATCTCTTAAGCTGACACGTTAGCAGGTACTAATCGATCCAGAATGAATAAGTACAGTTCATCTAATGATGAATGCATGCATATGTAATTACAATTAATACTGTCAACTGAGTGCAAAAGGTGCATCTTATGGTACTAAAATGTGACATATATAAACTTTTCAGTCAAAACATTCGTGGGGAGAGGGGGGGGGGTGTCTTCTACAAAGGTGCGATTTGTATAACCCAGAAAACACGGTATGTCCTAACAAGCAAGCACTAAACAAAGCCCATGTGACATATGTAACATTACTGACAGCATTAAAAAGGGCCCCACAACACCCTTCTCAGTTACCATAAAATGACTTCACAATCTTTTTTTTCTCTTTTAATTTAAGTTAAATTGAACGTAGGAGTTGTTGCCATTTTCTGGCAATGGCCCTTTTCACTTCATTATTAGTAAAAAAAAAATTTTAACATAAGCTCTAGAATTCGGAGAGTCAAAGTTAAGAAGCTCTTGTTCTAACAGAGCCAGTGAGTGAGTGGGGCACACAAGTATGATGCACAATTGTGATGTAGTTCAGTCAGTACTCATCGCAAATGCCAGTGTCTTCAAAGAAGCGTTAAAGGGCTTATTGGACTATGTTGCCTCAGAAATCTCCTGCCACAAAAATCATTCAAATTTATCAACTATAAGTGGAGTTATCGCAAGAGGCAAGAACTTTTTCTTTCCTTTCATCGCCATGAGTGCGTTGAAACCCACACAGGAGGGGATGGCAACTGAGCAATGCACCGCCCAAAAGTTATGTTGCTGTGCATTATGGTCTTAAATATTTTCTCTCCTTTTTCCTCTTTGAGTGTGTTGGTCAATACTTCTGGTTCAGCTGAGTGGGGCACCGGCATGCGGCGGTGCCCTATGGTTGTCGCAGTACCCACACGACATGTCACGCCGCATCCAGACATTGACTGATGTGCCATTTGTGGAATCGGCCAATGCCTGTCGGGCCTGCTTGCTGTCTGGTTGATGACATTACAAAGAAGCAAGAGATTTTAGGCCATTTTTGAGACTGAATTCTAAAACCCCTGCTGCGTACAGAGCAATAACATTTCACATGTTTGCAGCAGCCTTAGCTGCAGATCGGCACTGCTTCTTGACTAGGTTAGAAAAGTGTTCCAGCTCCCTTTTACGCTCATTCTTGGTGTATACTACAATTTCAGCAAAATTTATTGAAAGTAGAACAGTTATTCCACCACTATACTAGCATACTACATTTAACAAATTACAAGCAATTTAACTTGTAAACAATGTAATGACTTGGGCAAGCTGATGTAAAAGTTCAATGTAGTGTTTTATTTGAACTCGTTGTGCCTACATTATAGAGTGTGAACATCAGGGTTGAGACCCAATACCTACACTTTTACTCCTCTTGCTAAGAAAGAGGTGCCTAAAGAGTGAAGACATTAACTGATATTACTTCAGCAGTTGATAGAATAACTTGCGCTGCAAAACTGAGCCACAGTGCAGAACACTATAGTGAGGGACTTCACATTAACTTCAACCACCTGGGACTCTTCAATGTGTACTGAACTGATACCCAACACACGTGTCTGACTACATGACTGCAACAGATGATCATGAACTCAAAGTTAAAGAAACAATATGTAAGACTAACGTGCTTCGCGAGTTTACCAAGTGATACTGTCAATATATAACTTCAAATGCTATGCTTGTACAGTCACCCCATGATGTAATAGTACAGTAAACCCTCGTTATAACGAAGTCAACGGGACGGCAAAAAAATTCGATATAAGCGGTAATTCGATATACGCAACTGCCCCATAAAAGCTCAGCAAGTACAGCTAAATTAGCCATGACAACTTCGCAGAAGTGGTATTCATTGAAACAAACCTTTATTCACGCACAAAAAAAGTCAGTCAGCTGGCTTTGTCGGGTGCTTCGGCTGGGCGCGAGGCGTGCCCGCTCCAGTTAGTTCAGGCAAATTATGAGGTTGCGGTCGCCGCCCGCGCACTCTACTCTATTTCGCAACAGACGGAGGATCTCCTGCGTTTGTGCCACTGTTGGTATTTCGCGAGGCTGTTCGTCTAGCGGCTCTTCTTTCTCATCAGGGCCTCCAAGCAAGTCGACTATTTCGGCATCCATAGCTGGGGCAACGACGGGTACATCTGCATCGGCCATCGCAAATGATTCAAAGTTGCCTTCCAGATCTCCGCCAACGATGCTGTTCACAGCTTCGTAGAGATCGTCGCAGTCCTCGCAGTCGTCATTAGTGTCTTCTGCATGCGACCGGGAAAATCCGGCATGTGCAAAGCAGTTTGCAATCTTTGCAGGTGCCAGTTCTTTCCATGAATGGCATAGTAAATGCACTGCTCCAAGTAAGTCGATGCTGTATCCCTTGTTGGCATCGTACGCAACGAGCATCCGTTGTAAAAGACTCTTCCGGTATAACTTTCGTGTTGTCTCAATTAATGCCTTGGTCCATGGGCTGCAATATCGTGGTCGTATTCGCTGGTAGAAATTCCAAAGTGATCGCTTGCAGATTTTCAATCTTGCCATGGCTAGGGCAATTGTCGATCGAGCAGGCGCACATACTCTTCGAAAACGGCTGCGGTCATCCAAGCTCGTCTGTTGCTTCTGTATATGCAATCTTTGGGTATCGTTGCGTTGCGGAAGCACCGGGGCTTTGCCGCCTTCCCTAGTATCAGCAAAGGAAGCTTGTCCTCCCCTGTCGCGTTAGCACCGAACAGCACTGTAACGTGTTCTTTGCTTTGTTTGCATCCTGATGAGGTTCCGTCCGGTGTAGTGTACATGCGCTTTGGCAATATTTTGTAAAAGAATGCCGCCTCGTCCAAGTTGTGAATGTCTTTGTCTTCATACTGCTGAAGTAGGGCGCTCAGCCGATGCTTGCGCCATCCGTCCACGACGTTGCGGTCCACGGCTGGACTCCCACCAACGATCGATTTTGAAGACACGCCGTGCCGTCTCTTGAAATGTTCAAGCCAGCCGTTGCTGCACTTAAAATCTTGCTTGCCCATTTGGGCGGCTAGGGCTTCGGCTTTTGCAGTCAATGCAGGCCCATTTACAGGAAGGTTTGCACTTCTAGCGTTTTTCAGCCATTCGAGAAGCGCTCTTTCCACTTCAGGATACATAGAATCACGGTTGCGCTTTCGTTTGGCTGAGAAACTCTTCTCGAAGCAGTCCAGTACGGCATCCTTATTCTTCAGAACAGTTGATAATGTTGACGGCGGTATTCCGAATTGTCTTGCGATTTCAGACTTCTGCTGGCCTCCTTTTTCCACCTCACGTATCAGCTGAACTTTCTGCTCCAATGTCAGACACTTCCGTGCGGGCACCGGCGGTGTCATTTTCACTTGTCACTAAAAGCACACACGATGCATACACACAACGCCACGGGTTCACACAGACCTCGCACAACACACGTGCACGAGTGCATTCCAAACACGGATGGAAAAAACCCAGGGAGCATGCCAAAGCATCGGCTCTGTACTGGTCACGTGGAGCAGCCAGCATGTTTACAAAGAGCGAGTGCCTCCGGCGGTCGCCTCCGTACCGGAGTAGGGCGCGGAGGAGGAGGGTAAGATCCGCGCCGCGGAGACTCTCACGCGGCGAAGAATCGGCGCCGCGGTGACTCTCACGCCGTCTGCACTGGCGCGCTTTAGCCCGGCAACGCTAGTGCGAACATTGCTCGTTCAGCGCAGAAAAGGCCGCTTGGCGCGGGTCGTGGATGAAAAAAGCGCGCAAGCACTTTGGCGGCCTGGGTGGTCGCTCGCCCGCTCTTAGCGCCGCCGTGAATACGCATCCGCAACTTGTTACTTCGCATTAAGCAGAGCAAGCTATCGACATGCTTCGAGTAATCCGGTCTCAAATACACGCATTTGGGCCGGGACTACGTGACACTTCGATAAAAGCGATAATTCGAATAAAGCGACTTCGTTGTAACGAGGGTTTACTGTATAAACATAATCCAGTTGTGATGTTTTATTCTGTTACCAGTGTTAGGTTTTTTTTTAATGTGATTCCCCCTCCCCCTCTCACCCACTGTAATTCTTATTGAAGGCACCGTGGATACTTTCATATAAGCTCATGTCATGTACTTTTGCATAAAGGTGTGGAACGTTGGATGCCGATTATAACGCAAGCAACGTTAAATGGCAAGTAACAGCCTGAGCCCAATCAGGATTGAACAGATTAAACCATTCCCATCTCCTTAGTAAAAGCATTACTGAAGGTGACTGACCACTCAACCTACTACACTCAACTACCAACAATGGGGCCCTTGCAGAATGTGAAATTTAGTCAAATGATTCAAAAGGCTGAATTAACAAACAGTGAGAAGATAGACAGTGTTATCAAACATTTTTCAAGATAAAGGCAGAGATTCAGAAGAATTTCCTTGTTGAGCTCAACAGACAGTGCTGTGTAATTGTCACATTACATCATGCTGAAAAGACTAAGCAGGCTGCTGAATATTCGGGAATGACACAAGACTAAACAAGCAGAAAATGGATGGCTTTAAGGACAAAAGAAGCCTTTTACAGGATTTATGTTTTCAGGCTTTCAGCTATCAGTAACTTTAGTGTGCATCAGAGGGCACTGGAGGAGGTTGAATTAACCAAACTCAAATTAGTGAGTGTTGCCAGTAGACAGTTAACTTAAACAGAGAACTCATCACTGAGAAGAAGTTACAGTCATAAATGCTGAAAAGTTACACATACCTGTTGCCTGGCTCCACTGTGACTGTGACTGGCCTAAAGCTAGGATTATGCACTAGAAGACTCACTGGTATCACCAATAGTCTGAAACAGAAAAAAAGTACACTTAGTTGCACTTGTGTATTGAACAAATGCATACGAAAATATATTTAGGTCACACCTTTAGCACGCAAAAAAATGATGTAAACAAGTGAAACACTCACTCCTGGGTATTTTTTCTTTCTTTCTTTCTTTTTTTGTTGAAAAAGCATAATACAAAGGTCAGATGTTTAGAATGCAGCCAAAAAGTATTTTAGATATGGACGTATGGTGAAGCAATTCTTCTCCCGATGCTTTATTGGGCTTTGTTTCATCTTTTATACAGAAAGAATGCTGCTGCTACAGATTTCGTGTTTAGAACAGGCAATAATAATTGTTAGAGTTTTACATCCCAAAACCACGATAGAATTATGAGAGACGCCATAGTGCAGGGCTCCGGAAATTTCGACCACCTTAATTAACATGCACCTAAATCTAAGCACACGGGCCTCTAGCATTTTGCCTCCATTGAAATGCAGTTGCAGCGGCCAGGATTCAATCCTGCAACCTTTGGGTCAGCAGTCGAGCACCATAACCCCTAGACCACCACAGTAGGTTTTCAGAACAGGCCAAGTTGCAGCTTATGCAACATGTATAACAAGATGTGCATTTACACACACACACGCATTAACAAAATTATATTTCAAACACTAACAGAAGCAGTTTTTCCTGCAGTATTTTTAGACTATTATCAAACTTCCCCAGCAAGCATCTGTTCAAAAAAAAGTTTCTAACCCACATCTCACACTGTCAACAGGCTGGCACTGATGCTTGCTCACTGCTTGCAGCACAACTGTGGGAATTGTATGTTCACAAACAAAACCAGTTTGAAATTTAGCAGGATGTCATTGCCTGTTTCCCTACAGCATTGTTACTTAAAACAATTATTTAGTGTGTACCCCTGAATATGTATTTTGATGAGGAGCATTTGGCCACACAACATCCCTAGAAATGCACATACGTATGCTGCTCCCAACAGACACTAACAGAAGTACCAAAACAGCTCCTCTCCAACCATTCCACTTTTGAAGGAAAACTTACCTGTTGGTTACAAAGTCATGTTTGACTTGAACAGGGTGTACTAGAGCACAGCGCACATACTGAAATGTCGGTGCCACCAGACTAACAGAAGGGTAGACTGGAATCGCTGGCTTCAAGTCTGCAGGCTATAAAAACAATAAAAGATGCCTATAAGCAAAATCATGAACCCAGAAAATGTGCATTTCCCAGTTTTTAAACTTCGATAAGTAGGTTTAAATGACACATTCTAATTAACTGTAAATTAAGCGTGTAAATATATTAAAAACATCTCATAGAAATTTAATAGTCTTCGCTATTTGATTCATGATCACTTTAAGCATACACTGTCTGAAGTTGCTTGACATTAATTTCTGTTCAAATAACATAATACATATTGGAGCAAAAATACACAACAGGGCACTGTTCCAAATTGTTCTGCAGCTGTGCAGATACACCGGTTCTAGAGCTAATGCACAGAGCAGATAACATTCACTCAATATTTTCCAGTCTCATTCTACAAGAATTCAATTTTAGCCAACCTACATATGAATTTGTCAGCACAGAGCAGATAACATTCACTCAATATTTTCCAGTCTCATTCTAGAAGAATTCAATTTTAGCCAACCTACATATGAATTTGTCTGGAGTGAGTCCAAAACATATTTGGCCAGTGTAAACATGTTTCTATCCTTTTGCAATAACGTGTAGTGCCACATGATAATATATTTCTCTTCTTCAAGGAACATAATGCATCTGGTGGCATGTTGTTTCCTTGATTCATTACTGTGCAACAGATAACTCAAAGCAGTTCCATCACTTACAAGCTCCTCAGTTTACTGAATGTCTATTTGCAAATGGCATAATTTTTAAAACTTTCAAAGGCCCATTTCAAGCAAATATATTACATGGAAACATGACTTTGTTTAGCAATGAGGAAATATTGAATATTAGATTTCATACTTTGAGGTCATTTTTCCTAAATATTTGTAGAATTAAAAAATTTTACCACTCAAACACCTCACTTTAAAAGGTACCTATATAATACTAGTGAAAATTAGCGAGAGATCGTGATTGAGAGTGCTCCATTTTTATTTAGTAGCAACCATATTAAGAGAACAGACAGTGAAGGTGAGAAAGCATAGAGAAATTTACCATTCCTTTAAGTAACTGTGGAATAATGTATAAGGCTAGAATTTCTGATAAGTTGATGCTATTAATAAAAGATATGTGACACAACACTAAAAGGAAACAACACTGCCACAAGCAGAAACCAAACCCACATACCCACACACACTTCTCAACCAACTAAGCTGCAGCAACAGCCATGTGTCAGTTCCCTTTGTGAATTGCTGGTATTTATATACCAGAAACTAGTCCTGGCAGCATCAGTCACTGTAACCCATGGCTGTGGTGCCAAATTCTGAATGGGATACCAAGAGCAGGAAACTAAAAACCCAGACTCAACTCTTGCTAAACAAAGAGCCATCGGGATAAGGCAAACTGTGCTTTCTTTCATAAGATACTTCCAGTAAATTTAGCCCTTTTAATCATCTTCACATTTCAATAATAAAGAACGGTTTAATTTCCAGTATGCTTTCCTTTGTTGTATGCTGGCTTTACATGGTTGTTAGTAAAACTAAGAACACTTTTAATGTAACATGGAACCAATTCTCTATCTGTGCGGAAAACCAGCGAAGCTAAACGGCGAAAAATAACTGTACACTGAAGACAGAGATGATTGAAGCCATCAATACAACTCAAGTGCTGACTAGGTAGTATTCATGAAACAACACCAAGTTGCCCAGTTTTCTCTCCTCTTCAGTGGAGGCAAAGAAAAAAAAAGAAAATTATTGTTTTATTCAGAACGCACATGAATTGAGACAACAATGGCAAAGATCAAATAGCTGCTTCAGCAATGATGATGTTTTCAAAGTAGTGCTCGCATTGCATTGTTATACAACCATGGCTTCCTCAGAGCAATAGGAACATACAAGATTTGGCTTTGAAAGGAGAGAAAAATAAATGTAGAAAGCGCTCTGGCATTCTGCTGCTACATGACATGTTGTGATACCATGCTTTTGGTACACTGAAATGTCATGACTTGTCCTCAGAGCTGAACACCCTGTGCACAAGGTAAAAAGTGTCCTGAACTACTTTTTCAAGTAATCATTGTATGACCACAGTATCAGAGTTTATTGCCTCACGAATTAATTGCAACAAACATTTTTCGAAACTGTCAAGAACGAGAGGGGTCAGAGGGATTTGTCACACCCTTTGAGCGCTTTCTCTCTCTTTTTGTCTTGATGAGTGTACACAGGGGGGGATGACAAAGGGGCAAGAATCTACATCAGCACGCGCCATGAAATGCGTTTGCCTACTCACTGTGTTATTTCGGTGAGCACTAATGATGACACTGGGTAACTTTAGCACACTATAGAGCACGGCGCCGGCATGTGGCGGCACACTGTGGCAAGAAGTGCATCTGATCCAAACGCTGCTCTTGATTTATGTCAGCTATCGGCCAATAGCAGCAATCTGCTAAATGACGAAATCTGGCAGCCACCAGCAACTTCGAAGAGCGTGAGAACGGTCCTCTGTATGAAGACAGGGCACTTGAGAAAGTGGAAACTTCACGCTCCTTTCGTTCGATTTGCTTCGCACGACCACAAAATTTGGCTGAGCTGCTTATAGGAGTGTTTGCCGTTTGTAGAATATGTTTTTTCACCAAGCCTGAGGGGTGGTTCAGGGCCCCTTTAAAAGGCCGAACTCATACTTAAGAACTGAACTTTAAGTGGCTATGGCAGGTATAGGTGACTCTAATAGACCCGTTGGTGTGAGCTCACCAGGACAATGACACAAGGCAGCAGGAGCAACAGGTGGTGAAAAAGCTGTGTTATAAAAACAACTAATTTGTCTCATAAATGAGATAGCACATTTCTTCAAAGCCTGTGGGATTAACGAGGCTTTACCTTCCTCTATTGTGCCAAGCTTGGAGCAAGGAAATAAATGGTGCCAATATTAGTTGGTTTGCTTGGATTGTGCCATTATTTTTGCCTCCTCTCGTTGCCATCATATCGCAAACCCTACTGCACTCCTGGGTGTCGTGTGATGAGTGTGCTATGCGACTACTGGTGTACAACCAAATGCCTTTGGGAATGTCTGATGCCGTGGAATAAAGCACATATTTGAGGGCAAGATGGCAAATGCAAATTATTCAACTTTTCAAGTTAATGAAGCTAAAATTAATAGCTTTTACATATTTTCGTAACAAAGAATTACAACATTTCAACACTCCTGCCCATTAAAAAGCTTGATTAATACACATTCTCATTGTTTTAACAATATGCTGCATGAATTGCATGGATCTAGCAAGGCTAGGTTTTAGCTGTCATCAAGGCGACTCTGCAAGGCTCTCTCTTGATAGACGTGCAACTTAGAAACCCACACAACATATAAAGAGGCCGTTTTTGGTGAAAGATAAATGCACTTTAAAGATGGGCTTGTGTAAATGACGCACAACAGGCTACTGTCAGGCAATAGTCAAGCAAAGATGTAAACTAGGACAACCTTGTGGCCCGGTAAGGAAGAGTATACTGTATGGAATTCCCGGAGCACAACATGATGCTGGCCTTTGACCACACGTACTGATCCATCTTGTTCCACTGCTGCCTGAAAAGATCAGATAGTGCACTTTATTTTAAAAAGACTGAATAACAAAAAGTTTTACAGCATTTATTCAAGCAGCTTTACACAAATAATGTCTTGCTCACCTGCGAATCATTATAATTGTTTTTGGTCCTCATCAAAGACCAGTGGCACAAACAACAAAGTGGCACAAACGGCACATTTGGACCACCACTGCCAACCACAGTGATAACGGCAGCATGACTACATCCGAGCCAATAAAAGGCAAAGGGAATAGAACATTAAATGGAGTATTATATAGTCTCTTAGCTGCGCATTTGCAACAGATTACCACAGCCACAGTTAGATGGCACAGCAGGTGCTGCACGTATATCTTCACACTGCAAGCCGAAAGCTTCTTTGACCAAGGCACAGTGTGTAGGCTTGTGCGAATAGTAAATTTTCGATTCGCAGCGAATTCAAAGCGAATAGTGATTTGGTCGAATAATTTCAAATCAAATTCGAATAGTATATATCACATATTATAAAAAATAATGTGCATATTTGTCACGACCCAACTAACCTGCACAATATTTTTTTTAAATTGAAACAGGGCATGTGAAAATGTCATTCTTATTGGTTCAAAGTGAAGTGGAAGCAACTTTTAATAGTAGCAGGATTTGACTTTCGGTAGAATGCAAGTGATAACCTGTAAAACATGTTACATTTGAAAATTTACTTTACTTAGAGCATATAAGCCGGTATAACGAGCTTTTACACTTAAAAAATGATGAGTTGATGTGAGGGCAATTTGTTCATTTAACCTTGAAGTGGGGCTTTGCAGCAGTTCGGATTTCCCCTGGATAGGTGTGTTCACAGCATAGCACCCCTCCACTGCAGTGAAACCACCTTTACCAAGGGGGGGGGGGTTACATGCGGTTTATATATGTCTATTCGTTCATTTCGAATACTTCTAATTTAGAACAATTTAAATTTGTTTCGAAGCGAATTCGAATACTGTAATATTTCTTCGAATATTCGAACTGCTCGAATATTCGCACAAGCCTAAGTGTGCTATGTGCACCAGAACAAAAGGAGTGTGCAGGAGCCAGCGGCATTGGCAGAGTGCACTGCGAGGCTAAAGTGCTAGAGCACATGCGTAACCGCCAACACGGCAACATAAAGTATCAGAACTGCTACACCAGAAGTGCTGGCAAATATTGCTGTTTATTTTACTCATAGAGAATGCTGACACAGCAGGGCGCGACAGAGTGAAACAGGACTTCCGTGCTCAATCTCTTAAACGACCCCTGACAGCAAAAGTTTTGTCTGTGACTTTTTTACTGTAAATTGTAGCTTTGTGCCTGGTAATCCGGGATTTGAACTGTAAATGCTCTAATGCATCGTATAATTAATGCTAGCATTGTTAATTGAGAACAAATTTGCGTCAGTTCAAAATGCCCGCCTAAATACCATAAGAAACTGGCACCCCACAGCGGGGGAGTGCCTAAGATTACGAGCACGCAAGCTTTGGTGTCGCTGAAAGCGCAGTTTTCAAATCGGGGCCCCGTGCGCGTTAAAGAATGAAACAATGCGGGTGCTTCGATATTGTTAAGTACATGCCCCCGGCCCCTCTCCCCCCTACTCAAAAAAAAAAAAAAAAAAAGCGTTCCTGGACGAAGCAGTCAGAACTACGTTGAGAGCTGCCCGACAACAGAGCGAGAGGGGTGACGAACAATAGTCCTCACCGGGTGCCAGTCGGGGTATTGTGCGTGCCCCGCAAATATTCGCTGACGTCGACAATACTCGTTTTACTCATGAAACGTCACACAGGGCCTCTGTCTCCGTCATACTAGTGGCGATGTCCCAAGGTGCTGAAAACTCAGAGGAGCACTCACGCTTACTTAAAAACCAAATTAAAATATCCTAAAGACAACGTTCGTCACTCACAATCGGTCAGAAGTGCCCACGCATGCAGGACTATCAAACAACACAAGCATCTCGAGTTTCCAAATTTGGTGTCAGGGGTCCTTTAAAGAGGTCCTGAACCACTTTCCCAAATAATCATCGAATGACCTCAGTATCAGAGTTTACTGCCTCACAAATCGATTGCCGCAAAAATTTTTCTAATCTGTCAAGAATGAGCCGAGTTATAGGGATTCATCGCACGATTTAAGTGCATTCTCTCTTCTTTCAAGCTAATGAGCACACTAGAAGCTATACAAGGGAGGATGACAAAGGGGCAAGAGGCTATGTCAGCGGGCATCATGAACTTGAGCGCGTGTCACGAAATGCATTCGCTCAATCCCGGTGTGATTCCGGTGAGTGCTGGTGTTGCTACTGTGTAATTATAGGACACTATAGAGCACGGCGCCAGCATGTGGTGGCACCCTATGGCAAGAAGCGCAACTTATCCAAACACCACTCTTGATTTATGTGAGCTATCGACCAATAGCAGCAATCTGCTGTAATGACGCAATAGAACCGACGCCAGCAACTTCGAAGAGAGTGAGTACAGGACTTCGTATGAAGAGAGGGCACTTGAAAAATGGCAACTTCATACTCCACCTGCATACTCAAGTGCCGCATATAACTACCAAATTTGGCTGAGCTGTTCACAGCAGTGTTTGCTGTTCGCCAAATGGGTTTTTTCACAACCCCGAAGGGTGCTTCTGGACCCCTTTAAGTTATACTGACTACAAATATGTATCTAATGGAATGCTGTGGGCCTGAACTGGGCAAAAAGCAGCAGAGGGCCAGTTACTCCCATCCCCATTGGCAAGGCAATGAGTTTCAACCCTTAAAGATCGCATGTTTCTACCCAAACTCTAAAGGTTGCACGTCTCTACAAGAGAAGGCGTAAAGACCTCCCTAGATGCATTAGTGACAACATTTTTCCAGATACTTCTAAAATTAAGCCTGCGAAATATGTTGTGGGAAACTGTGGTGCTTACCTTCCAGATGACAGCAAGTGTGATTTCAAGAGGCTGCAAGGCGGGGGTTTCATCGGGCACAACAGAGACTGCCCCTGGGTGGCCCATGGTCTCAGATCCAGGCAATGGCAGCTCCTGGCCCCACCAGCTGCAGAACTCAAGGCATGGACTGCGCCCACTCTCCAACTGTGCATGACAGCGTGCACAACAGTGTGACTCAATAAAACATGAGGAACTGGTACAAGCAAAAGTAAACTTTTGCTCCTATTTAAAAGCAACGACATACAGCAACTCACCTTGATGATCAACGAAACAATGGAAAAACTTAGTATATGGAGCACTGCAAACTGTTTGTTAATAAATTCCAAAAAAACAAAAGCTGTGCTATTCCATGCGCATCAAAGCCCG
The DNA here is from genome assembly GCF_013339695.2 of Rhipicephalus sanguineus. Lineage (NCBI taxonomy): Eukaryota > Metazoa > Arthropoda > Arachnida > Ixodida > Ixodidae > Rhipicephalus > Rhipicephalus sanguineus. Next base: position 229,155,808 of record NC_051176.1, read on the forward strand.
CTTATTTTAGAACCAATGATAAAGTTCGACAACGGTAACATTGAAATAGTGGATACTGTAAAAACGCTAGGAATACTTTTCAATAAAAACATGAGCTGGGATCCCCATGTTAGCTCAGTTATGTCTCGCCTAAATAGGTGTGTAGGTGTTCTAGCGAAAATTCGCTCATACCTTCCCGTATCCGTAAAAATTTTAATCTATAACACAATCTTCTTATCGCACCAATTGTTTTCTGGTTTGGGGAAATACCACATCCTCTAACATTAGCAAACTGCATGTGCTACAAAAGAAGGCGTTGCGTCATATCGCTAATGCTGATTACAATGCACACACTGCTGAACTCTTTCGCCAGTTTAACATTGTTCCCGTGCCCCAACTTTACGAGTTATTTTTATGTATGCGCTACAAAAAATCTGTGTATAACTGCGAGCATGCATTTCCTAGCATATCATCGCTGAAAACGAATACCTCTGTATATGCATTTCGCACCAAAGAGTATTGGTTCGTTCCATTTTGTCGTACTAAGCATGCACAGCAAATGTTACGTCATGCACTTGCACTTCTGTTGAACAAACTGATTCTCCAAGATATTCATGTGGAACAGTGCAGCATACGCAATATACGAGAGTCTTTCATTCCATGATGTGAGTGCTTTGTTCTTCAAGTGGTGTTAGTGTTTCTGTGTATTTGTAATTATTATCAAGCTGTTCGCATTATATTATATAACATTAGAGGTTGACCTGCAATGTGAAACGGTTAAAATTTCTTGTTAGTGTATATTGTAGCCCTTTTTGTGTGCCGTGTATATGGGGGCTCGGGCGCTTCTCAAGTGAATTGATTTTCACTTTTTGCCCAAGCATTCCCGCATTATGATGATGCAAATAAATTTCAACTTCAACTTCAACTTCAACTTTTTCTGCAGCTGAAAGTATCACTTTTCATTTTATAACAACAAGAAAGGATAAACGTTTGTAGCGAAAAAGCAAAAAACAAAACAGATGCTGATCAAAAGCAGGAGTTATTTTAAAATTTATTTTATTTTAAAATGACACAAGAGCTTTGTTCACAGTGAACCACACAGTGACCATATGGCTTCTCAAGGGGTACCACCAACCCGTCAGCATTCCGACAAAGGCTCCCACGTTGGGCTGAAATGTTGTTTTAAAATACATTTTCCCTTTGGTATGCAACTGTTTTGTTTTTTACACAAAGAACAGATTTGCTATACAGGGTGTCTTTTTCTTTAGACAATACAGATTTCTTTTTTTATAATGTCCTGTGACAGTCGTGCTCCTGTCGTCTTCACACACAAACTCTACATCGAGGTGGAAATATTTTGGCGCAGCTTCATTAATTAGCTTTCAATTACTAACTCGAGGGCAGTTTACATGAGAATGTCGCACGGCTTCCCAATTTATTGCACACTCACTTTTTAAAAATCGCAAAAGTTGCACATAAATAGGGACATTCATCATCAAATTTTAATGGCCATATTGAAACAGACTGCACCCGGCGCACAGGAAATGCAACCACTATGTTACGTCAGAACGAAATCACCCATGACAAGGAAGTGATGAAATTTTAATCAAGATACACCGAATCAGAATATGGTCAGGAAAATCAGCAAGTTGTCTGAATTATGCAACAGACCGCATATTTTTTTGCGTGAAATGTGACTACACACGAGAATTTTCATAGCTTGCAGGGGGCAGCCATTTTTGCTAGGGGGCTGCTGGTCAGGTGGAAGTGACAACCACGATGGCATCTGACCTGTTCTTATCGCATGCTGGCCACCATTGTTCACTTGCCATCGGCTGTGACGTAACTAAACTGGCAGCCCCTACGCTGCCTGCGCCGACAGGTGATAATTGGGATCAAGATTGCGCATACTTGTTCTAAACGTGAGTGCGAGAGCAAAAATAACCTGGTCTATAAACAGGCACAATAAACTCCTTTGCCCGTAAGGAAGACATGCTGCAGTCGCTGCCACTGAGAAAGAAAAGGTGCATATCGCTATTTTTTTTTGTGCAAAACGCAACAGAAACAGATAAGCGCCAAACATCACACATAAACGTAAGGCAATCCGCTGGTGCATGTAAGATTATTTGCTGCTTTCCGTGACAAGATAACACCGCGACGCACTTTCATGGAAGAATGGCATATGTAGATGGATTCATTTGATTTTATCTTTAAGAGGTCAAATGCCAGCTTTGTGTTATGCAATGCATGGAAGCACACAAATCTGGCACCAAGGTATTTTATGTTAGGCTTATCCTGGGAATTAATTCAAAATCATGTCCTAGTGTGGTGCAACAACTTTTGATGATTGTGGTAAATGCAGTGTCACGGTTCCCTTCACGTGGTCATCCCAAGATCATGAAAGTACTGGCTATATGCAGTAGTGCACATGGCAGATTTTAATGGGCAAAAAGCACCCTGTGTGTTGATCCAGTACAATCACTACTTGTTACATTAAAAATAATGGGCCTTGTAATTACAGACACCTCGCCATACCACTAACACTGAATCACGAGCTCATAATGTGGTGGTGGTGCTTTGATTTTCCAAATCTATCATTGCTTTAAGATATTTATAAAACTTTATTAAAATATCAAGTTATATTTCATATAAGCTAGTGGCAAAAGAGTCTGGACACATTTTCCCCATATCAGGGACATGCATGCATCAGGAGACAACCTGGCAAAGTCGTTAGTGTAGGCTTAAGCCACCATACCATTTGAGACTGCAGAGGAGTGGTTCAAAAAATGCGGGGTATATCAAATATAATGTACTGCAAAGAGGGCAACATATCAAGGTCCACAGAGAGTGACAAACAGCTGTGATTGACAAATGAGTGGCATCATTAAATTGATGTATGAGTGCAGCTACAGGCTTTTACATCAGCTAATACTGTTCTTACAACACATACAGCTAGTCAAATGGCTTTACATACTTGCACTCGTGTCAAAGGAAGCTGTGAGACCACTGTTGTGTTGTCCTGGCTTACTGAAAAAGAAAAAGAAAATGTTATATGCAGTGTGTATAAAATAAGTAATCATAATGGCAGCAAAAAGAGGAGTGCAGTGACACTTACATTTAGAACTAAAAGGTGTGACCCGCAGGATCAGGTTTTTTGTTTCTTGGGGCTTCACCACTGTGGTACCTAAAAGATGAAATTAAAAAAGTTAAAGAATTAATAAAACGAATCTTGAAAAGCATCAGCTTTGTATGAAACAACAGGTAAAGGCAAAATAACAAATAACAATAACCGCTATCTTTGTACTGTAAGTGTTTTTGGCTGCTGGACACAGCAGAAGCATGCGTATTTGGGCTGGTTGGTTCATACTTGCAAGGGAAACAGTGCGACAAAGAAGACATAAGAATAGAGAGGACAAATAGGAACACCCAAAAAATAATTAAAACTTAATGGTTTGACTGCTATGTTCTTCACCGTCACAACCATGTGGTACAAGGGCCCAAGCTGTTTTGTGTGCTAGGTTACGCACGTTAGTTTTCTGCAGTTGCTTCCACTGATACTCCTGCACAAGCTAGATGACTTACAGTGCAGAGGTGTCATATTCTGGATGTCATATTCATCTGCCACATGCCTCAGGCGGTAGACATGCCTTGGGAAAAAAAATAAATAAAACTTGGCAGATTCCACTCCCTGTGGAAATCAGTGCAAGCGAAGCTTTGATGAGAGTACAAGGCAAAATGGCACATCATGATAGGAAGCACGCAGTAGTTTTCAGTGATGAATGCACTCCTTCAATAGCAAGTTTCTTTCAAGGAACACAGTTGTGTCACCTCATGCACAAAATTTAACGAAATAAAATGCCTTTTAGGGCAAGGGCATAGTACTTATTAAGCTCACAAACATATCTGCCATTATTAGTAGAGCTGTGCGAATAGCAAAATTTTGGGTGCGAAGCGAATTCGAATATTGAAGTATGAGTGCGAATCGAATCGAATATTTTTCTGATATTTCTCGAATACTTCTTGAATATTTTTCAAATGCTTCAAAGCGAAATTACAGTTAGAAAAGATTCCTAAGCATATTCTTATGAGATAGCAACATGAAAGTGTTTCTTTTCGCTCGGTTGATGAAGCACTGGCGGGGTGGTGTTTCATAGTTGTCTTATGAAGAATGAGGCAATGTAGAGGCCGAATTCTATTTATGTACATGATTTGGTGCAACCAATGTGTTGCCAGCAACACTTTACACGTGATAGGCAAAGATGCCATTTCCTTAGCCTCTCCTCCTCTTTCAACTTCTGTGGAAGCCCAACTGATGTGGCGGACAAGGGTGTGCTCCCTTCAAGTCCAGAGTTCCAAATCTGCCTCGTAGACGTCGATATATAGGAACATCTGAAATTTTGGATGCTAAAAAGCTTCAGTGTCCGATTTTTCGGACTTCCTGCCCAAATTTCAGGTCCAAAACAGCATTAATTGAGACCGCACCTCTGCCACATCTTCATCTCCATGTTGGAACCAGCGTTTTCTTGAGTTAAACATTTGCGACCGAAGCGGAGCTTCAGAGGCAGCTTTGCCGCAATACCGGAGTGAGATGAGGTGAAGCATATCGAAAATCTAGGGACAACTTCCAATCGGACGTTGACTGTCTCTTGGCCAAGTTCGACCGTAACGAAGCTTTAAATGCAGCTTTGCCGCAATACCGGGGTGTGACGAGGTGAAGCATATTAAAAATCTAGGGACCACTTCTAATCGGACGTTGACTGTGTCTTGGCAAAGTTCAACCGTAACGGAGCTTGAAATGCAGCTTTGCTGCAATACCGGGGTGCGACGAGGTGAAGCATATTAAAAATCTGAAGGGGTCACTTTCAGTCGGACGTTGACTGTATTTGTTTTCGGGAAGTTCGAATAGTTCGAATAGTAAAATTCCAGTGCGAATCGAATCGAATAGCAAACACTATTCGAAAAATATTCGAAATATCGAATATTTGTAGGGGTGTGCGAATATTCGAAAGTTTCGAATATTCGTCGAATATTTCATTCGAAATATTCGTATTCGATTCGAAAATCGTGTATTCAAGAAGTTTCAAATATTCGATCACCTCGAATATTCGAAAAATTCGAATATGCGATTCGATTATCATGCATAAAATAACTCGTCTTCCACATTTCTGCTGCGTTTGTATCACTAAAAACGTTGCCGAGAGGAGCGATAAACATCGTAAGTACACGGAGGCATGATATCTGCCTGCGACGAGCGCCCAAATACGTATGATTTATTGCTGGTGCATCTCCAACGTGCAGCGCTGTTGCCGATCATGTAACCGTACATTTTCAATATTATGCGGCCGTAACGTTCCGCACTACCACTCGTTCACTATGCGGAACCACTTCTGAAAAAAGACAGTGACCCACGTGACTGGTGGCGGACTGTAGGCATCTTCAGATACCCCAGTCTGGCAAAGCTTTGCCCCATATAACTCCCTATACCAGCCACTTCTGTTCCATGCGAGCGTGCCTTTTCAGTGGCGGGGGGGGGGGGGTTGTCTCTGTTACAAGGGAGCGCCTGCTGCCTGATCATGTGGAGCAACTCATATTTCTTCACGATAACATGTATTCATTACTTTCATTGTGCCGTGATATTTGCTTGTGTTGTGATGTGCATTGTGCTAGCCTGGACATTGTGTTCTGGAGATAGCAGTGTATGTTGTGTTGCCAGTCAGGCTGTTAATGTTTTTTTTGTTTTTTTTTTTCAAATAGCTACATGTTAAATGAAATATTGTTACTGTGGAGGCATTTTTCCTTTGATATTCGATATTCGATTCGATATTCGAAGGTGGATATTCGTATTCGATTCGTATTCGAAAAATTTGATATTCGCACACCCCTAAATATTTGCACACCCCTAATGATTAGCAAATGCAAACACCCACTGCAGCCCCAGAAATGTGCGCTTCTGCATACCTCAGACCAGTAAACAACATTAATCAAAAAAGCGAAAATTGCTGTGAGAAACTTACCTAATTTGGGATGCGATGTAAGGGGAACCAAGCTCCATACGCGGCTTACACATGTCACCTGCAGCAGGCTCAAATCAACACCGTTGAGGCCATCTGTCTGCAACACACATACACAAGGCTCAGCAGTTGGTAACACTGGTCCACTGCTTCCTAGCCTCAGCTTACCTCGCAAGCATTGGACACTTGCAGAGAGATGAGTGCTCCATCAGGGGAGCCTGCCACACCAAGAGAAACACTCTGGCGAACAGACGCCTGCAGTGTTAATGATGGCAGAGTGGTAAAGCTGATCTGGTGCCACAGAACACGGTGCCTGCACAATGAAGTGTAGTAACAGACATAAACGCTACAAGTTCTAGCTTATTAAACTGCCATGACCAGTTCTGCTGCTAATATCCGACTCAACACAGAAAGTCAAGTACAGTCTATGCTTGTTACTCCAGCCTACCAGGTGTTTCTACAAAGATTCTATGAAGTACGGCTTAAAAATAGCTACCCCTTTACAAGAGACATTGATGTAAGAGACAACTGGTTATAAGAGACACCACTGTGCCCAACATCAAAATAGGTGTTGATCAGAAAATACTAGAGGGAAGACACGACGCGCGTAGCGTTCCTCTTCGTGTTCCACGACGCGAGGTCGGTAGCATGCCAACGAAAGCCAACGGAACGCGATCGTGCAAGTGCTCCGGCTTCGCATCGCCTCATGGTCCCATTTAGCGGGAGATGGTGTAATTTTTTCTAGGTCCAAGATTAAAAACAGACACAGCTTTTACAAAGAGCTCACTTCAATTTTCTAATTATGGTGAGCTTGCTAAACTTATCAGCATAAAAGTTACTTAACAGATTTCTGTTAGTTAAGGACTAATTACCATGTGTGCACTGATTACCATTAACACTGACAGCATGTCTCCAGTAGAAACGACCTTTTATTTCAAATAAGCTATCTTTAAGCATTACCAAAAGTCTTTGTAAAAACAGCCAGTTTTATAAAACTCAGCAAGAAAGAGCCATTATACCCGAAGTCTGTTCAATTCAAAATTAGGGCCATAGTATGTTGTGACAGCATAAAAGTTACTTAACATATTTCTGTTAGTTAAGGACTAATTACCATGTGTGCACTGATTACCATTAACACTGACAGCATGTCTCCAGTAGAAACGACCTTTTATTTCAAGTAAGCTATCTTTAAGCATTACCAAAAGTCTTTGTAAAAACAGCCAGTTTTATAAAACTCAGCAAGAAAGAGCCGTTATACCCGAAGTCTGTTCAATTCAAAATTAGGGCCATAGTATGTTGTGATTTGGTAAAACTTTACAAATACTGCTGTCTAATGTCAATGTGATCATAAAAATATTCAAAATGTCAAAATATTAAATTATATAAATTAATGGTTGGACATGGTAATAACACAACCACATGGCAAAGTGCCTCGCCATCCACCACTTTTCGGGACGCTGGTTGCAAACAAATGGCAATTTTGTTGCACTGGAGCATTATACACACCTGCAAAACTGAAAAATTAACAGCCAGCCAGCTCTTTTCTCTTTTGCACAAATAGATGCAATGAGACAAATTTACTGATCAGAAATGAACTGTTCTCAAAATAATGCATTTTGCAATCATCAGTGGTTGTTTCTGTCATATGCTGTGGTTTCGAAGCAATGCTCGTTAGGCCTAGTGGAACGCTTTGCCCTTATTCGGTACTGAGCTAAGAACGGTGGGCGGCGATGGGTAGTTGACTCAAAAAACTCGAGGGGGCACTGAGCAACAAGGAATTGAGCGGTGTGCCCTTGCGGAAAGCAAACCACTAGTGTGCTTATTTCTTCAAGGGCCACCAGGCTTGAGCATTGCAAATGTGCAAGCACGACATATAGATCTAGAGTGTAAAGATCGAAGTAAGTTGGGGCTCATGAACTGAGAGTGAGTTGGACAGAAACATGCCCAAAATGTGGGTTTCTCAGCATTCAGTACTGTCTGCGCAGTTTAACTACCAGCAGTAACATTCTCGTAAACACTTGTAGTAGCCAGTTATATACTGACATTTTGCAGATACCCAGGGAAAAAAAAGAAACGCCAGAAATTTACACGTGAGTTAATGTGGCTAAGCAAGTTATTCACAAATATTTTAGGTGGGGCTGTCACAGGCATGAGTGACTTGGCAGTAGCAAGATTGATTTAACTGCCTGCACAAAACAGATACTACTTATATCCAGTTTGCAGAGTGCCCCAAGCCACAGCTGCTAGTTTTTTTACAAAACTAAGTGATTTACCTTGATCTATGACATGAAGTACAATCGTCAAGCCTAAAGAGAGAAAAAAAAAAAAGAAAAATTGGAAAACTGCAGCACACCTATTTTTGTACATTTCTCCAGATTCCTTCTATGCCGTTATAATTTCCTCCACAAAGGGAGGACTAAAGGCCATTTTGAACAAACTGACTCACGAAAGCTGCCCCTGAGGGCCTTGGTAGTAGAACAAAAGATGCAGCACATGGCGACCAGGCTTCTCAGCACCACGCAGCCAAAAGGGCAGTGCCACTCCTTGACCGCCCTCCATGTGAGCACCCACTGCAGGTGCCTGCACCCATGCCAGTGGAGGTGCCTGAGCCAGCACAGGTGGGCTTGGTCGGAGCGGCTCCTCGTGGTATGCCTCATCTTCATCGTCAGACACAGGACAAAGGCAAAATAACTGCGGCTGTGCACATGCAAGCCGCAAGGAATGCAATGCTGGACAGCCATCTGCATTGCGCAGCTCCACGGTAGCCTTCCGCACCTCTCCGCAGAGTAGTTGCCCAGGCAGCTCTGAAAAGGTCACCTGTGACCAACATATGAGAAGCAAGTTCGAAGACCAAAACTGAAGTCACCGTTATAGTAGTAATGAGAATGAGTAATGAGATATAGTAGTAATGAGAATAGTAGTAGGAGCAGAAGAATTTAACTCTTTATGGCTTTACAAACACTGACATGTCTGACACATATCTAAGCAAGCCTTCTGATTCTTTAATATTGAAACAAACAAGTTTCCAATAAACCATGGCCATCACAGTTACCAAAACTCCCTCCATAAGTTACATTTATTGCCGTTTCTACATTGAAAACTCCTGCTGGGCAAAGCCATAGCTAGCACAATGGTAACCCACCTGTGTAAACAGGCATTCCACAAGCGTACTGCCTCCAAAGGTTCTAGATTATGCAACCAACATTCTGGTTTACAAAGTTAAAAAGCCATTTTTTTTTAACATTATTATTAGCACTTTGTCAGGTGCGAAAAATATACCAATGGTTTCTGCTGTACCGCTTCCCAAATGAATTGTGCCACATGTAAGGACCGCTAAAGAAATTATGATTTCTTGTAAAAAAATATTTTCTGAAAAAATAGTGGCACAACATCTGTCCCATTGATCACTTGAGGCCATGAGTGAAGGTGGGACACATGCTGTCCCTCTGCCCAATTTGTTGGGCTTCATCTTTTCAGTTTCTAAGGTGATTATGCCTATTTATGAAATGACTCAAAGCATTGCAATGCAAAGATGCACTTGCAAGGCTCTACAAAGAGGCTCTGCACGTTTTTACTGCGACGTCATCAACCATTATTGCCATCTTTTACGTGTAGGGCTTCTGCAAGGGTGGTGTGCCCTTGTGCAACACACTCATGCAATAATACTCATAAAACACACTCTGTCCCCTTGTTTCAGTCTTTTAGCAATCTATGGAAGTACTACAAACTGTCAACAGGAATAGCAAAATTGAACTGAAATGCCTCTGGCAATGTCTGCACATAAAAAAAATTGTTGAAGGGGCTTGCTAGGCCAAATCTTCAACCACAGCGTACAGCATATTTGCAGGCAGCTGATAACAATGGCTCACTCTCACATCAAACCTGGCCACAATTGATCCAGTTGCATTACAGGAGTGCAAGAAGTTTTGCACTTGCTGAACAAACATTTCATTCGTGGCAAATTAGCTACCAAACACTGGCCCTTGCATGCAGCACATGTTTTCTGGAGTGCTGCTTTAGTGTAACCAACCTATCTTGTAAACAAACTCAGACGCAACGTACAGTTATGATTTATATAAATTTTTTGTATGTTATTTCTGTAGTATATTTTTATGTAACATTTTTCCTTGGAAACGAATTACTAATATCTTTCCATCATCGCCGGAACCACACACCGGCTAGTTACAAGATTAATGATTCTCCTTAGCTGCTACAAGATTGATCAAATACCTAGGTGTTCATCTCTCAAGCGATCTATCATAGGGCAACCATATAAACCCCATAATAAACTCTGCTAACCATGCCCTTGGATACATCTGCCATAACCTATTCGTGGCACACCCTTTCAATGCTTGCTTATAAAACTATTGTCAGACCTAAAGTTGAGTATGCGTCTACTGCCTTTGATCTCCACCAAACTAAGCTCATTAAGGCTCTGGAGTCAATCCAGAACCGCACAACTAGATCTACTGTTTCAGATTATTCCTAGTACTCTACGTTCTCTGCCCTAAAAATCCATCTAGAACTTCCCACTCTTGCTCTTTGTTGTTGTACTGCATATCTCTGTCTTTTTCAGATTCTTTTATTCAACACCATGTGACTACCAGGTCACTCAACTAGTCCACCGAGGCCCTTGCACAATCATACAAATGCAGCAATTTCACCACTAGCTCACACCACCACATTTCTGCAGTCTTTCTTCCTGTGCAGTGCCCGAGACTGGAATGGCCTAGCAAATGAAGTAGTAGTCACCCGAAATTTCCCGTACTTCAAAATAGCCACCCGGGAAGCAGACTCGTCCACATGATGATCAACACCGCCATCGATACTGTCATTTTTATGTTGCCTGCCCTGCAGGTAAAGTCCCAGATGGGACTTTTGAGGAATAAATAATAATAATAATAATAATAATAATAATAATAATAATAATAATAATAATAATAATAATAATAATAATAATAATAATAATAATAATAAACATAGCATTAATAATAATAAATACTGTCATCATTTGGGCAATGCATGGATTATCAATGATTGTCTGTCTCAGTCTTTGTAAGTCTTTGGAAGTTTGGATACATATAGATTTCTATCAAATGCCGTATGAGTTACGTGTACAAAGAATTGCATATGATTACTATGCTGCTATCTAAAACAACAAAATCTAAAACATCTAAAACAACAACTATCTAAAACAACAACAGCAGCTCTTTTGCACCTATCCTAGCATTTTTCTGCTGCTCATATAAAAAAAAAATGCTGAACAAATTATTTGAATTTGAATATTATGAGGCTAGTTATTAACAATATCACTTTAGGGTTAATGTTTTTAAAAAGACCGCACAACCATCATGACTGCAGGCTTGCAATTGCCTAGAGTTTAAGAGAGAGTAATTACGTCTGCGGCCTAGCATACCAAGCCCTCTCCCCACCAATTCTTCACTCACTAGGCAGGAGTAAAGAAATGGACCTTTAAAATATCTCCACATTTAAGTATGGCAGAGCCAACCTCATCAAACATAAAAAAAAAGTCTTAGAGGTCTAAACAAAAGTCATTATTAACAACTGCTTCACTCTATATGGAAGGTCAATTGTGATTTTTCCTAATATAATTGCCTCTTGAATAAACAATTTTTCTCACTGCCATCAAGTACAAATATGTCGAAGATGACTGCTTATATCTCATTCATGAAGCAAATAATTAACAGCCCATGTACAAGCTTGCCCTAGACAATCTCAAATTGCAATGCCTTGGTTTACACTGAAAATACAAACTCGACTTACTAACTTGCTTATTTTTTTTTCAAAGTCTTTCAACTCCCCATTGGAAGTTCCCTTATAGTGAACCTCCAACTTCTATAAAAAACAAATCATATATGACAGTAAAATTCAAAAGCAATGGCCTTGACTTTAGTCATATTTTTTTATGTCAGAGCCTACGGCCTTCCATCAGTATCTTACAGACCTTTAACACTATTTCGCTTTTGAAATATGGCCTCAGGCATCTGCAATGACCTTTTGCAATTACTTCTCTCAAATAAAAAGATATCTACTTGTACAGTAATGTGTGCGGCGTAACAAGCAGGTCCACTCAGTGTAGATGAGTAATACTACCTAAGGCAATTTTCATACAGTTCCAAAAACTAGTGGTCACTATAACGCCATAGTACTCTTGCATAAGCCAGCGACACAGAATGCAAATTGCCAATTTAATTTAAAATCATGGAAAATATAACTGACCGTGAGTCGAGGCATAGGTCCAACTACCGTGGGTTGTAGACGCAAGTCGGGACGGGCCCCCTTCAGCGGAAGAACAGGGCACGCTTTGGCAGGCACTGTCAGCGGCTGGTAGCCCCTGACAGGGCTCGGAAGTGGCCCCAAAGGTGCAGCAGCCTCCCGCTGTGCTGCCGACAGCCCAAGGCAGTATGCCAGACCTCCTATCTGGAGCTGACCACATTTTTGTGGGCACACACGAAGTTGAACCTGCACAACAGAAGCATGCACGCCAGTGAGGATACTAGGCGGCTGCATAAGAATTGCAAATAATGACAAACACATTTGCTCACTCATGAGTCACTATAGCCACATCTATCGTCAGTCACATCAGTCACCGGGGGGCTTTTTAATATTATTAAGGTGAACGCAATAATTACAAACGAATTCCTTAGTGAGTGATCCAATCTGTTAAGTTTATTAAGAACTTGTGCATATAGCATAATGTACACTGGCACCTGCATGCATGTAGTAGTAATGTGCAGTTGAAAACTGTGGCAAGAGATATTTCTAATGATCACTGAGGATGGCAGGTGGTACAGATGCCACATGGATCACATAGCAACAAGACATCCTGTTGTTGTAAGCACAATTCAAGCAGCATCCGATCATTAATATTTTTGTGAGAGAAATCTTCCAAAAACACTGATTCCAATAGACCACAACCTACCAGAACTTCAGATACTGAACATTTAACAGAAGATGCACATGGCTTCTTCCAACCGTCATGCACCTTCTGATATATCTGCTGTAACTGGGTTGCCTGAGAGAACGCTGTGAATAGAACAGCAAGGAGAAATCCCAGACTTTGTACCAGTCTCACGAATGCTTTAGAATGAGAAAACTGCTTCCTAGAAATATTGTCACGTAGCCAAGAACGATGCAATGTTCTTTCAGAAACCGAGGTTTATTGGAGCGAACTTGTGCTCCACAGTAAACTCAAGGAAAAAGAAAGTGGCGAAGAAGCAGCCAACAAAATGACGACGTACACAGGCAAGCATCGGCGGGAAAAGAATGCCACGGCGTTTCTGCTGCAGGTTTTTTGTGCCTCGGCGTTATTCTTTTTGAGACCATTGAATTATAGCAATAACACTGTGCTAGTTACGACAGGGCGAGGCACTCTCCCTATCACATCACATACCCTGTGCGGCATGTGTGTGAGAGAGTGAAACACGGGCTTCGCTTCGAACATAAATAAGAACTCCGGCTGCCGGACGCTGGCAACTAAATACGCAAAAGAACCAGAAGGCACTGCTCGCGGCAGTACACATATTAGCGAAACAATTCTTTAAAAGACCTAGTATAAATGAAGATATTAGAAATATTATGTTTTATTTTTCCATCCGTCTTCAAGTGCACCACTCCCAAGGCGCACAGTAAGTTGAAAATGAAACATGTCTATAATGCTGTATTTCCTACTGGGCAGGAGCACGAGAGCGTGAGCAGCCGACACTTAGTTGCTCTCGGAAAACCCTATTCTGATTGAAATTAGAAATGAAAATGTCTCGCTACTACAGCCTGTACAGTTAAACCGAGTCGATTAATATACACAGTAACAGTAGGAAAGAGTGCATTGATTGAAATCTACTGCCTGGAGACTTAACCTCTATCAGCCAATGGCAGCTCTTTCTGGGAGTCTGCTAAATGACGTCAACAAGCAGCTACCAGTAGCCAGCCAACATCTGTTTGAAAAGAGGGTGTTCCAACTTGGCACTTTGCCTGTGAACTCCACGCATGCGCACAGCTGCAAAATTTGGCTTAGATGTTCCCAGCTCCATCTTCACTCCGCAAAATGTGTTTTCTCATAAAGCGCGAGGAGTGGTTCGGAATCCTTTTAAAGTACAAGACATACTTTTCTGTGTTTAAAAGCAGTTGTCAAATAATCCAGAATACGGCAGACAGTACACCAATTTCATACTATTTTGAACGTTTACCAGGACACATTTACATTTTATTTTTTTTTATTTTACAAGGCACTTCCTTATTTAGGCCGGGTTAGGATTGAACAAAACCTCCCGAGTGTATTTGTGTTACCTCAGTGTGCATACACCTTTCGGGTATACTTCAAGTTCACCTTGGTCATATACTCATGAACACCTTGTATGCGAATAGATATGATAATGTATGGCTGCTAGCCATCTTCCCACATATATATCAAAGGCTGGCTAAAGTTTCCTTTATCAGCTTCAAGTAAGCTGGTTTGTTCTCTTAGCTGGTACAATACATTTAACTGCCACATCAAGTACACACAATGTGAGGTCAAGTGCATGGATGAATCATTATAGCCCAGCTTCAACAATGACAGGCCACTTACCTTCTGTGTCTGCTCAGGCTCTAAGAGTACCTCGCTCAGGATGTCAGTTTTAACGATTCCGTCAACATCACAATCCTAAAAGAATGAAAACAAGAGGTTCAAGCTGGTAGTCAGGTAATTTCCTCAGTTTTGGGCTCATAATTGCACAACTGTGGTTAATAAGCATATCTTTGTGTAAAAGCTGTGTCTGCTAACCCCGGAGATTGTCACATTAAAGAACTGAGACAGAAGATATCCTGTGCACACCTGAGTGCATATTAACGCGATGGTGTTAAAGGGCCCGTAAACTACCCTGAGGTCGAAATTTAGTTGTGGCATTGCTGTTGTGCACGAGTCTACAGCGAACGCTGGCGGAGTTGCACGGATTTCCTCGTTTCACTCTTTCCTTCGCTAGGCTGCGTTAATCGGCTCGTCTATCCACTTCTCCGAGTGCCCTTCTTCAGCGTCCAATGCAGAAACACAAAAAGCGTGCGCATTTGCTAGCAGAAAACAGGATCTTGTTCACCCAATGACAGCGTCTCTTCCTCGCGACGTCACCTAATCATACAGGTGACATCGTGACGGCTGTTGTCAATAGAGGAAAGGCACGGAGAGGAGCATGCGAGCGTCTGTTGGTGGTTTAAAGGCCCTTTAAAGAGCTTGTTTTGCTGAAATGCCAGTTTCGGCGGCATCGTCGGTGGCGTCTTGGATTGTGAGCGAAAAAGCAGCGTTGGTCGTGAGTGAAAATTCAAGGTGTTTGCACTTTGCCTTTCCTTGCAGCACAGTTTAGATCCTACTCCACTGAGAAGCCAAGGCAAGCTAGTGATTGGGAAGGTGATTATGTTTGTTTGTGTGTGCGTGCGTGTGTGAGAAAAAAATAAAGGAGAGAATTACTTATGCACACCTCCAAGGTTACAGAACTATGCCTTTTTAAACACAGGCAATGTCAACACTGGCTTACGTATCTCTTTTTCTTCTTCTTCACTGGTCTACAACAGAACGCATGGCTGTTTCTAAAAGCCTTCCACCATTGTTGGCACATTTCACACAGATTCAAAAACCGAATTATAATGCCCTTCAACCTATTTTCCTTTTGTGGCAGTCCAATAGAAAAGATTCTGCAGAAAGGCATGTTCTTATTGTAAAAAAGTACCTTTCGTGACTTAATACCTATTCCACAAGGGCAAACTTGACTGCACTTTGAGCAAGAGCACTTCGCCACTAGTGTCATTCGCATGCTGTCACATGGGAATGCTTAGTGACACTCACTGCAAGATGCACTTGCCAGTGAGCACATTTGCCAAACTCACTTCACTGAATCGAAGTTTGTAGCCTCAGCCTCAGAAGCAGTGGCTTCAAAATAAATATATATAGAAACCCGAGTTCACAGTATCTTTAAACCATAGTTCTCAGTATTTTGAATATTCTCATATATGAAAACATGCTATGCTACAAAAAGCTAGTTTGCTATTGTCACTGTCAGGTAGTGTACGGCCAAAGCCACCAGGGCTATGTCACCACGCATGCTGTGCAATGGCCAAGGTACAAAAATTTGTACCTTGTGTTTGCACCTTGCGTCCACTGCATTTGGCTTTGTGTGATAGTTTCTGAAAGAATCCTTGGATCTCAGTACCTAATGTTGCAGCTTGCATTATCTCAAAAAGAAGCAAGAAGCAACTAAATGTGTTTCCTCGCTTCTGTTTGCACTGTTCATCACGCCAGCTTTGAGAAAGCCATTGTTCGTAGTCATGAAGTGAGGTACATTTATGCTTGTAGGTATGCACAGACATCATACTCATTAACCTAATTAGTATGCTAATGTTTACTATACAATAGTCTACGGTGTGTAGTCAAGAGTTTGACGAAAGTTCGTCTGGTCAGGTATCATGATGAGGATGTAGATGCAGTCACTGACCAAGTCAAGGTGAAAAACACAGAGACGTTTCGGGACCCATACGGTGTGTTCTACAGCGTGTTCCAGCTAAATCGGGCCAAGCTACGTAATTTTTAAAAAGTACAACAAGATAAGAAGATCGGAGGGGAAACAGCGCAAGAGAAGACGAGGACAAGAAAGGCGACGCACACAGAGCGCTGACTTACAACACTTTATTGGTAGAAAGGGAAGGATGAATATTTATACACTTCGCTGACATGCGCCACAACCGGGGCAAATGACGATTTTTTGAACAATATACATAGAGCAAGCACCACTGCGCACACAGGTGTATCACTCATGGTCTGTTTAGATATGATATTTCATGAGATGAAAGTGCTATCGAAGGAGAGCTGATGCAACTGCTATCGAACTTTCTGATGAAATCTGCCTCGATGATTTCGCGCGTCACATTTATACACCCGTGTGCGCAGTGGTGCTTGCTCTATGTATAATGTTCAAAAAATTGTCATTTGCCCCGGTTGTGGCGCATGTCAGCGAAGTGTATAAATATTCATCCTTCCCTTTCTAACAATAAAGTGTTGTAAGTCAGCGCTCTGTGTGCGTCGCCTTTCTTGTCCTCGTCTTCTCTTGCGCTGTTTCCCCTCCGATGTCCAACCAACACGCCCAAGCTTCGATACTAAGAAAAGAAGATGCGACCAATGGTGTTTTGCTTGTGATGGCCTCGAACATACTGACGAATATTTTGCTGTCAACACTTAAGTCAATTTGTGAAAATTAATTGCATAAATAATTAATTACTAGCATAATTGCAAAATATTTTACATCACATCCTGCGTCACATTCAAAAACATCATACTCTAAAATTTCAAGCCTGCTACATCATTTCTGATTACTTTTTCTGTGTCATGGTTCTGTTAGCAAGACACATGGCTGTACGTACAGTGTTTCACATAATGAGCCGCAAAGCATACACCCAGGCACAAATTATTGTGAGGTGCATGTTGAAAGGTTGAATTTCATAAAGCTCTGTGCGCAACCTGTAATTACATAATACTTACTTGCCCTAGGTCACTGTCATTGCTGACAAGACCATTATCACATGACGGCGTGAAAGTCCACAAAAGATACATCTCAGTCAGCTGCAGAGCTATTTGGAGAGGATTGTGTAGCTCCAGCTCAACTGTGATAGGCTCTGCAAAATATGAAATTCAACATCAGCTGTCACATTAAACTCGTTGACTTGGCCCTTGTTAAAGGAGCACTGACATCAAATTTACGCATGTCAAGATTTTTGCATCCACGAGTAGTTATCTACCCCCTAGTAGCGATTCGCGACCGAAAATGCAACTGAGGGACGAATAACTATCTGTTTTATTGATTTATATCACCGGTATCTAGCATGATTCAAAACGGCCGGCAAGCCCGCCATTAGCGCTGGCAGCGCTCCCTCGCGGTCAATTCCAGACCGCGCCCCAGTTTACCACTTGTCCACAGAAAGGAGTGACGTGAGGATCAGTTGCTCAGCTAACGTTTCGTCTGCTAGGCGCGCGCGTTCAGTCATGCCTTGTCACCAGCATCGCCGTCGTTGCCGTCAAAAGTATCGACTAGTGCTGAAGACTGCATTCTGGAACTTAGAATCACCGCGATACGTGACGTCGCGAATCATTTTCGCTTCAACCCTTTGCAAAACAGCAATTCAAAAATGGAAGCTGTTCCAAGCAGCAACGAGGAGGTGCCCGGGGACGCACGCTTGGGCCCATACTCGCTGGTGTGTCTCAATTAGCTATATCAGAGAATTGTAGCGTGCACAGCATTCCGGTATACGCAAAGGGGTCTGTGGAATATGGGCATAGTGAATGCACACCAGCGGAGAAATAGAATACGATAGGTTTCTACAATAACAATTCTGTGCTTGCCAGGTTCTTCTTTGCACCGCCAGATGGCCCCACCTATCCGGCCTCTCACGGTTACGGCTGCAGTAACCCGGTATTACGCTAGCGCAAGGAAGTCCACGGACGAACTAACATTCACTAATAACGCTACATAAATGTTACTTGTTAGCGATGATATATATCTATAGGCTGCTCCACTTTGATAGCTTGTGGTCGTGTTGACGTGTACCGTACGTGTAATGAAACGCCACGCACTTTCCGCTTTTTCCGCGCCTCGACAAGTAGGTACGTACTACCGTACGCAGCGGTTCCCCGACATGCTGGCACGTAGTCGCTCCGATTGATCATACTCGCGCTGAGGAACACACGACAGATCAGTCGATACGACACGATGAATTGCAGGCACGGATCGGGACAGCAAGGAGAGCCACTAGCTGGGAGTGAGAGCCGGTGAGAGCATCGCCTGTCGTCGGCGGCACAATAAATACACTCAGTTCGTCGACGTCATTGTTACTAGCGTATCGTCACTCAGGATGGTATGATCGGAATGTATCACACCTGTTACGTAGCACTAGTGTCGATGTCGCAGCGTGATCAATCTTCCGTTGAGCTTTCGTACGCTGTTTGCCGTCGAAATAAAATTACTTCCACGCGACGGACGCCATTCAAATTTGGCCAAGGAGACCTTTGCATACAGAGCAATCGAATGAAGGGCACATCTCGACTTTGAAATTTGATGTCAGTGCTCCTTTAATTCCGAAAATCATATAATCTGGACATAGTCTCTGGTTCCGGTAAGCATATACATTGTTTAATGGCATCAAACTATCGTTAATTTGGTTAAATTTGGCCACACCCGGGTGTCTTGTGGACACACTATGAAGGAAGTTGCGAGATTACAAGAATTTCGGCTATTGCACTGTTCTTACGCAAAATAAGAACAGGATTTGCTTATTCGTGCAGAAAATGAAAGTGAATTGAAGCAATAGACACTGTTCATTGTTTTCTTGACACTCTTGATAATTCAACATTTGGCTAATTCAGACGTTTCTTTCAGTTCCGTGAAATCTGCATCAACAACTTTTACTGTACGCAATGAGATGCTCCAAATAAAATAGGCTGAGAGCCACAGTTGTGTAACAAATGGTTCCAGAGCATGCTGTAGAGTTGATTGATTGATTGATTGATTGATTGATTGATTGATTGATTGATTGATTGATTGATTGATTGATTGATTGATCGATTGATCGATTGATTGATTCATGAATTCTATATCACCCATATGGCACTATTGTCGGGGGTTGAAGCAATTTGACACAAAAAACACAAAACAGTGAAGCAGACAGGCACAGCTATCACCTGCACATTCAACCTAAGCATACATCTTGCAAGGAAGAGAACAAGACATTCACGGCGGGGTGATTGATAACACGTATCCAACTGATTCCACTCACATATCGTAACAGAAAAAAAAAAAAGAATGTGCAAATACATCCATGAAACATCGTATTTCTTGAACCTTTTTAAAAAAACATGATCATTTCTGTGCGATACGTAGTATGGGTTGATCATGTACCAAGTTTTAGTAATACAAGTTTCATCAAAAAATATGGCATGCAAAAATTTTTATCAAACATTCTTTCACTGCTGAAGAGGTTTCCAACCTTGTTCATTCTTAATGTGAGTTATATACTGGAATTACCACTGACAAAGTGTGCATTGCAGCTTTGAATGCATTTAAACAAAAGTTATACCGTATATACTCGTGTAATGGCCGCGCCCATGCAACAGCCGCACCTAGGACTTAGTTAATGAATTCTCCCAAAGAATATATTTAAAAATTACTTGTGTATTAGCCGCACCCTTAATTTTTTTAGAAGGTTAAACCGTATTACACGTGCAGTGCGAGAATTCCGAAGCTTGTTTTTTTTTTTCTAAGGCAAAATAAGGCAGCCATGCCGAGTTTTCGGCACCTTTAGGTAGCCAAGGCACAGCCTCCGAGATTTAGCTGCTGCTTCCGAGGCGTTGCCGCCCACCAAACAACACCGACTGGAAGGCTGAAAAGGGCATCCTTTGTTGATGTGTGCCACTAGATTTTCAAAGCATAGGGTGGGGTTTCCTTCAAAACGGTGAAGAAAAGCATCAAGGTCATGGGAATCTCGAAGAAATTCAATGGTGTGGAGAACGACCTCATCTGGGATCGAGGCGAGTTTGAGGATGCGATGAGTAAAGAGGAGGAGGGTGAGGGCGAGGAATAACATTCTTGCAACAGTGTGAAAGTGACAAAGCTTCTTTTTCACAGCTCCCAGTAAAAGCGAGTACTGCAGTTCAATAAAGGCAAGTAGCGCTGAAAACATGTACGAAAAAAAAAAAGTCTTTTTCTCCGTGTAGTGGCAGCACCCGCGATTTTCACCCAAAAGATTGGGAAAAAGCCTGCAGCCATTACACGAGTATATACGGTAACATACGGTAATATGGTGAACAGATGTGAGCAAAATATCAGCTTGACATCAACTCATTAGCGAATGTTCAACATACCATAACTTTTGTTCAAACGCATCCATTCTTGTTTCATTGCATACAGTTCTCATTCCAAATTATTGTAATATGCTGATTTACTTTGTAACTCTCACAGTTTAGGAGAAAAATCTTGCTCCCAACAGGGCACATGAAGTATTTGATATTTTAAAAACTACATATTGTACTATAAAAATAATTGCATATTTGAAATCAGCACACAAATATACATGCCCTCAGCAAGCTTCTTCAAAATCGATCAAGAAATAAATTTTTGAAAAAAGTTTTAAAGGGCCGTTCCCCTCCATCCCCCTAATCAAGAAACAATATAGAAATTGTATCTTGGCAATCTAAGTGTCCAATGGAGGTAGCGTACAGTCCTGAAAAGTTTCTTCCGTTCATTACAGGACACTATTACGTGCCCATTAACTGCAAGGCTCAAAGGCGCAGGGCTCTGTGCACATACCTAGGACAACTGCCAGGGGCCGCACACTATTGTCTGTGCTGGAATTTAGACAGTTGAGCTGTGGCCGAAAGGTCAGGGGTAGGATGCCCCCATGAGTTGCCCGTGCAGCCATTTCTTCGAGCCATGGCTCACCTGGCGGGGACCCCTCTGCCCCCAGCAGCACTCTTGTGGCACCTTCAGACACCCGTGGAACTGGCAGCTCCACTCGCTCAGGGCCAGCTTGTGTCTACAAAACGAGCAGAGTGAGTAAAACGCCTGTATAACGAAGTGCGTGGGACTGTGATAATTATTTGTTACACGTCACTTCATTATATGCATCATGCACTCTAATGACCCGATACAGCAGATAAGCATAGCAGAAAAAAAAATGCTTACTCACAGCAGATTCAAATGGCACTTGGCACAAAAAAATCTACAACTTTCTTCTGCACAGCAGTATGACTTACAGAATGTGAAACCAACACCGACCTGATGCCATCGAGACTGACGGCATGCTGTGGCATGAGGTCAGGGAGTGAAGAGGGATACATACATTCCACGCTAAACAACAACACCGAGCCACAGAACAGGGAGCATTTTGCCAGTCTTATTCATTCATTTTTATTCGCCTTTATATTTTTGTAGCTCCTAAAAGTTAGAGGGGGATGACCTTGCAGTCACATTGCTCCATTTCCCTTGGCAGCTGCACATTATGTATGTGGCTAAGCATATTCGTTGTAAAAAAAAACTATTGAATGGTTGGGAACGTATGAATTGCTTGGTTAAAGGGGCCCTGCAACACCTTTCTTTGTTATATTGGAATAGTCCCATTATTGACGTATGACTCTTCACGAGCCATATGCCGCAAAAATTTTTCGAATCCGTCAAGTCTAAGTGGTGTTACCAAATTATAGAGATCACGTTCCGCAGCTTTCTCTCTCAACTCAACGCAGCGAGCGCGCGGAAAGCTGCGCGCGGCGTGAGGGGAGGGAAGGAGGTCGGAGGTGCGAGGAGGCGACGTCAGCGCCGGCGGCATTTTTTTCATTTTTTTCTCTCTGGCGTCTCGGCGCAACCACGTGGTCTGTGCCGCCACTTCCGGTCGGCTTGCGTCGTTCTCGTCGAGCGGAGTCGATCGCGCTGTGTATCGCGCGTGCTTGAAAACTGCGCGTCGGTTTGGTAATGTTGGGTGTGCACCTCGAACGCCGTAGTGTTTTCATCGCTCTGCCAACCATGGAAGCAAACGTGCGCGCTCGTTTGGAACGAATGACAGCTGAGATCGGTTTCGGCCCATACTCCGATACACCGCCTCGTAGGACGGCACTGGCAGACGACCCGAAGCGCCGCCATTACCGGACGCCAGCATTGTTATCGGAGACACGCTGCGCCCGTGCCTCGGTCGGTCGTGAGAACGTGCCGACGATGCAGTTCTCAGCTGACGAGGCAACACTCGAACGGCTGCCACTCTCAACGGCAACCGGCGATGGTCAAAAGCACAGAAATATTCACGTTTTCGGCACTGCGCATGGCGAAGAAAACGGAACCACGCAACTACGAGCAGACGAGCTGTCGGTGAGACCGGAAGTGCTAATATTAATGTTTGTTCGGTGTTTTTAACGCGATAACATAATATAAACATACATATTATCTACTTATTGAACTAAAAATTAACAACGAAAGTAAAAATGAGGGTGCTATCGTGATTATAACATCAGCCAATGGTGGAACGGCCGACAATCGCGTCATATTTTGCGGACTAATACATCATTTGTCGAGAGAAGAGGGAGCGATTTTCAGCTGACTTTGAGAATTTATTGTAAATTCCAGGCCGTGCGCATCGCTATAATATTTGGCTCGCGTGTTCTCGGGAGCCTCGACTACCGATCGGCAGCGCTTTTTGAGCATGCTCGAAAAGTGTTGCAGGGCCCCTTTAAGGTAGGTCACCACCTTTGTAGGGCTCACCACCTTTGTAGGGCTTAGGTAGTTTGAAACTTTAAAATGATGAAATTTCTAAAAATGTAAAAAACTGAATTTATAAAAATCAAAATGTGCCAAAATATGCATGTTGTGTCAACAGTCATAACTACAATATCATAGGTGTGATTCAAACGTGACTTGGCAGGTATGTAAAGACGACAGTAACCTGTGCATCTAACCACCACAATCACCACGTCTAGAAGCTGAGGCACGTTATCATAAAAAAAGACTCAAAGTTGATATTTGGGAGGTTTGTTTTACACACAATTGGCTATAGTACATAAAGTCACAGTTCGTTTTAAATCTTTCTTCTTGAATGCACAGTTCCCTATATAAAGAAATCGCACGCAAAATTTCATGTGAAAATATTTATTAAAAGGAAAGTTATCACTGTTCACGTAACTGTAGGATGCAAAAAATCACATTTTGTCACTTAAGATTTAAGATCACTTTAAATCACTTTAAAGATTTGAACCAACTGTTCATGTAATAAAGAAACATTCAATATGTCTAAAATTCACCAGGCTCTTAGCTTGGGCCCTTCTTTGAAGTGGGACATGCTTCTTTTGAGCGAGCTGAAGCAGGCTTTTTTTTTTCTTGCTCGTTTTGTGGGTCCGCGTTTGGTATATTGATTCTCTAGCTTGTATTGACGCTTCCTTTTCATCCTATACTTTACCATATTCATGGATAGTACTATAACTTTCTCCTTGAAAGACCAGAACTAAATCCGAGAGCTTGAAATGGCGTATGAAAAAGCACAGACAACCAAACGTAAATGCGCGCAACGTAAACAACAGAGTGCCGCAGAACCCAGCAGCGCTGTAGTGGAAATGTTTAAATAAGTCGAGAACATCATGTCCCACAATCTTTAGAATGCACTTAAACAACTTAGCATTATGTAATATGTATAACGACGAGACATTTATGACGAGATGACGGGTGCTGTAGAATTGGAAACCTTCAGTTTTGGTTTCGGATGCATCTAGGAGTGGTTGGAAAAATTGTCATAACTTTTGAACGGCTTAAGATAGCAACATAATTCTTTTTGTTAAATATTCTTGAACAAACAGGGAGCTTGAAAATGCTAAATCCAAAAAAAATCATTTTCTTTCAAAAAATGCACTTTTGAAGTTCTTGACCTAACTTAAACAGACAGATTCACTCTAATGGTCTTTGCTTTAGTGACATTCAGAATACATAGGAAAGGTAGTAATATGGCTAGGCCATATGGCATGCTTCGTTGTAGAGACTATTTCATAGTAGAAGTGTTCACTGTAGCGGCATTTGATTGCATGTCCAATGCTCCCATTAGGACAGCAGGCAGCCTTTGTGACACATTTTCAGTAAACAAGCTTACTCTCTCTTTATTTCACCAGAAACACCTTGTCATGTTGACAACAAAGTTCTCTGATGCACAAACACTCATTTCTTGCTACACAGCCGTAAATGAGCCTTGCTAGAAAAAGTAACTCCCAAATCAACAAAGGCGTATATTATGCACAGCCCCGTCCACATCTGTGTAGAGCACACAAGCAGCCAGCCTTGCTGTAAGAGGTGACACCTTGCGGTGGTTGCGGGGTCTGATGTAGTTTGCCCACGAGCATGCACGACCTAACAGACATGCAGACCTGCTATGTATGAGTGGTAACGTTACAGAGTGCCCTTGTTTAACCGAACTTGCACTCGGCCTCAGGGTGCTTGCGGTATCTCAATGTCAAAGAACCACGCGTTTGGGCTGATAACACACCCGATTCTTTCAGAAAAAATGATGCGTGTTTTGTAGCTGTTCCAAGATATGCAGTCACCTGAAAAAGTGATAACCTCGGGTAAGGCGCACAGCCACCAAAACAAAGGCGCTTACCAACGTCATTGTGCACAAATCTGCATGTCTATTAGGCCGTGCATGCCCTGGGCATACCACGTCAATGCCCGTAACTGCCATAAAGTGCCGGACCATAGAGGCAAGCCGGCTGCTTGCGCGCTCTACACAGACATGGGTGGGGCTGTACAGCATTGACCGCATGTTTGAAGCAACATAGTCTAGGAAAAGAGAACCACCTAGTGTAAAGAGGTACAGTACAGTCTCATTGATATGATCATGGTGGATCTGAATTTCACAATGATACACATTTTAGAAACGTCCCAGACAGACTGCATCATATACAGTATGCTATGATTCGGGCTGATGCAAACAGTTTCTGAGTCAGTTGTAAATGATGTGAATGCATGAACCATCGGCACAGAAAGTGGCCCAACGTCGCTGATCTCACAGAAGGAGAGTAGCTGTCGTGGCCGCTGGGCCACCTCACCAACCCTGGCTGCCAGCGGTGGCATTTTCTTTTTTTTTTTTTTAAAGAGTAAAAATAAAAGTGCACCACCATAAGTGTTTCTGTCATGAAGCGGGAGGTAAGGTGAGGAAAGGAGCCAAGTGCAATCAGGGGCCTTTCATTTGCTTTTTAAGTGCACATAATCATGCGACTAGCATTGGCGGGCTGTGCTTGCCAGCGCACGTGTCCCCCGTTTCAAAGTTGCTTCCATGGCTCATTAACCAGCTGGTCAGCTAGCTGCCACCAGTAACGCTAGCGGAGCGCTAAACCACAAAGCAACATAAAAAAAACCCCTGGGCTGTGTCACAATAATTTAACGTGTTGCCGGAGGCCTACGTGGGGTATTGGTATGGTGAAGCTTCCCTATCATCTCTGGCAATTACACGTATCAAAGCATTAATTTTCATGTATGAAAAACCACACCTACATTGCATAACTGACGCCTTGCCCAGCAGTCCAGGGTCGATGTTGGCTCCTCGACGAACCATGCTGGAGACGTATTTTTTTCTATGGTATTCGCTTGTTTAAAGAGAAACTACCACATTGTTTCCACTAATGATGACATTAGACACACATATTCTCGGAACAGGACCAAGAATGCACATACACAAAACTTGGGGCTAAGCAGAGCGGCACGAGAGCAAGTGTCAACACATGGTCTGCGATCTCTGAATCAAAATGGCACCAGCACATCGTCCAATACTACATAATAAATGGCTTGACCTCAAAGAGCAATGGTTTGCTTCACTGTCACTTTATTACCGACATCGCAAGGGATTACATGACGTGCTGACGACTTGTTCAGTCCAGCCAATCTAATCATCGCCTCGTCTCATCCTTGCAATAACCATCTGCTCTTTTTCAGAGTACGAAACAGAAGTGGCTTGCATTCTGCCTTCCATGTGACATGCGTGGAACACATACGGATGCAGTGACTCCCATTCATTTGGTTTTTTCCCCCCTGACACTCGTGTTCCTTTTCCTTTCCTTGCAGATACCCAGCAGCCAGATTTATTTGTCATAAGCAATAATGTGGCATAAGAGCATTTCATAATTTTTGGTGATAGCATGAGATTTCACATGAACATTTCACTGTACAGTGAAAATGTGGCTATAACAGGGCAATCATAGTTTTACAATTCGAATTATATTTTTTTTCTCTGTACTAGAGTCTGGGGACTGCATAAGAAAAAGCGGGGATTTGAGAACAAAATCTGTTTACCCTAAGCACAAGAAGGAACTCTCGTAGAAAGAGCAGCTGCTGGGATGGGCTTTGAGCGCTTCGCTGTGCCAACAGGCGATGAAATGCTTCCCTGGCACGAACCAATTGTTTCAGCTGTGCAGACTGCCGTCCAATAGTGAACTGCATATGACCCTCAGCAAGGCTCCAGCCACGGCCTTGGTAAACCTGCAGCCAAAAAAAATGTGTCAATACTCTTAAAACTTTGAGCAATGCTCAGCGACCTAACAAGAAACTGGATATATTAGTTACTCAACACTCAAGAACACTCACACAGGTGCACCCACTAGCTCTGTTCTATCATGCTTTGTTGGTGGTGGCAGCTTAATGAAGGCAGCACAGAGCTCCTCAGCTTCCCTTACTTGCTGTTGAGACACGTCTTGGCTGAAAGCCCAGCACTGGTGATTTTCTTGGCTCACAGCAATTCTTGTGCAGTAGTCAGGTCAGTGGCAGTGGCAATGACCCAACAGGTCTCGTCAATTTATTGGCGAGAATAGCGGAGAGAACTGCCATGCAGCGAAGCATACTGCCTGCAGTCGTTACGTTGCCGGAAAGAGGACTACCACGCTGCTTTAAGAACACAAAAAGCCTCCCAGTCCTATACATGAGTTCCACAAAGACGTGGATTGATTTGAAAGAAAATTTTTGTGTGTTTTATGTAGCCTTGGAGAAAACAAATTTGCGAACTCCACTTTTAACTAACTCAAAAGAATGTCCAGGACATGCAGAATTTTCAGTTGAGCTCAAATTAGGCATATTTTATATTTCGAATTATCAATATATTGATCAATTTCATAATCCCCTTTGAGCTCAATATAGTCAGGTTTGACTGTCTTCCTTTTTGTGCACGGGCTACACCTCTAAAGTTATCCTAAATATTTCTGAAAAAAGTTTCTATGTAGTCCACAGACCTTTTGATGCACGTGCCCACCATGAAAGTCGTAGCTGCATGTCTTTGCCATGCAAACTTGGCAAATACACACACAGAAATCTCCTTTAAAATGTGAGAGCATTTATTTCGATCCCTCTAACCACATACAATGACTCAGTACAGTAAAAGCTTGTTGATTCAACCACCGTAAATTTGTAAAATTGAGTAATTCAATCTTGTTCTCTGGGCCTGGCAAGCATACATGTTATTTAATGGCATGTAACTCTCGTTAATTAGGATACATCTTGCTTCACACCGGTTAATTCAGACAATCCTCAGGGCATGCCAAGCGCAAAGGGTGCAAATGTGCGATGCAAAGAAGCAAATATGGCATTAGCATCCAACCGAATGAGGTACAGCGCAGTCTGTGTCGCCATCATCATCAATGTAAACCGCAGGTAATGACAGGGAAGCCAGAACGTTTCATGCCTACCTGTGGCTATCACCAGGAAGCAGCACACTGGTGGTTACGTTCTTTCAGATAAGTGTGGCTGTGATCCATGATTGCGTTGTTAGTGACGAAGGGTTCATCCACAGCAGCTGTGGCAAACTACTGTTGCTTTGACTAGGCGCACGTGAACTGTGTGAATGCTAGCTATGATCACTTCAATGGAGAGTACTGTTTCATCCCCAGTTGCTGCGGCAAAAGTAGTTTTCTCATGATGGTTTCCTCAGGCCCCATGTGCCTTTAGAACTGCATGGACGCTATCTCACGATCGTGTCACTAGTGACCACGGTTTTGTCCACAATAGATGCAGCATTTAGTAATGTTTTGACTATGCGTGAAAGCCACATGCGTGCCCTCAGAACTGCATGGGTGTTACCTATGATTATGTCGCTGGCGACAGCAGTTTTGTACATAGCGCAAGCGGCATGTAGTAGTTCTGTTTTGACTTTGTGCATTGTGCACACGCAGTCACAAAACTCAAAACATGGCGGAAGCTGTTGAAGATGCAGAGTGATTCTGCCAAGGTCTGCATGCTAGCATTAAACTCACTGGCTACATCATGATGGATAAACTATCTGTTGCCCTAGCCAATTTACCAGCAAAAAAATATCATCACGTGTGGCTGGTGGTGGTTGTAGTAGTGGCAGTACGGAGGTTGGAAGCGGAGCAGGAGAGGGTGAAAAGGTTCAGATTAATTAGGACACGGGGACCCTGCACTATGATCACAATGTGAAGAAAGAAGTCAGGGGATGATGGGAAGTGTGGGTTTTATACTGCTTTCATGCAAGATAAGAACTGGATTTGCATATTCATTCAGAAGATAAAAGTGCATCAATGTACTAGCAGACATTTGTACATTGTTTTTTGATACTCTCGATAAATTTGAATTTAGTTAACTTGGACATTTTTTCTGATCCTGTGAAATCCAAATGAACAAGCTTTTACTTAGCAATCATGAAAAAAATGTCAATAGACTGCATGCCATGTATGCATGCCACATCACCCACAGGCTCCACACTTCATGCATGCTGGACAAGTTTGTTCAGTTAGCTTTCATCGATCCCTTGTCACCTGAAGCATATGTGGGCACCATCATTTTATGTGAGAACTCCCACAGTTTTGTCATCGTACAACTTCCTATGCAATTCAACATTCATGCCCACATCGAAGGATAAGGATGGCTTTGTCTTATAATGCATGCTTGCAGTGAACCACATTACAGCAGCTTCAGATCTGTGGTTGAATGCAAGCAATGACAGACGAGGTAACAAATTGAGGTAAAATTAAAATCTTCCCAAGGTCACCACACGTGGTGAGAAGCATTCCAGTATTTCAAAGCAGATGCAAGTTTATTTACTTTTCACTCATATATGGGCTGCACCCAGTGAAACAAAAATGTTGAATGTGTCTAGGTAAGCTGAATCAGACTACTGTAAGACAGGTGAATGTTCATAACCATGCATTAACCACTAATCAAATCTCTTTATCAACAGAGTCAGTCCTCTGCACAAATACCCAACAAGCGAGTATCGATTCACAAGCAAAATCTTCACAGGTCAAGTAGGGGGACGGTGTTGAGCTGATGAGCTGAACTAGGGCTTCCTGTGGAGAAAGGATCCTGTGGAGAAATTACATAAAGAGGCACAGCCTAACCTGGAGAGCCTGTGAATAGGCATGCAGTGCATGACGCCGATGGGCTGCCTTTGCAAAACGGTGCCCAGATAGCACCAGGTGAAAGGCAAATTTGCGTGGGCAGGTGGGTGTCGCACGCAAGAAGCACAGGGCTGCTTGCTCCAGTAGCAGGGCACTGCGCAGATCCGATCCCTCACTAGTAAGCCGTATAAGTTGTCCGGCTGCCACTGATGCCTGGCCCACCTGCCATAGGCACTCGGCACTCAGCAGCGCTGCTCGTGTTGCAAGTTGGGGCACTCTGGGAAAAGAGAGAGCCACATTTACCAAAAATTTCAAACATCAAACAAAACCCCAAGCAATTACAGTTTCTGCATACTATAAACTCACATGGATCCTAAGGTATGACATGAAATGCAACGAAACCTCTGAAAGTAGTCTAAATAGGTACGGAATATTTCCAAGCAAGTGCACTTCCTGATGTTAGCCCCTCACCCCCTTTTTGTTAGTTTAAACTGAAATTTTTGAAATCACTGAGAAAAAAAGTGGTAAGGTTTAAACTTATACGCTGAAAGAATCCCGTACACACATGAAAGCAACAGCAAGACAAGGGCATCCAGTTGATGGCTGTAGAAGATATCAGTGTAACCACCCACTTTCCTGCAACGTGTGCCCCAATAATTTTTGACTAGGACATAGAAGATATGATTTCAAACAACCCTGTTTTTAAAACAAGAACATAGGCTTGTTAGCACTGCCTGTGCTTGTATCACAAAGCTGGAAATGGAGTACTAAATTATAGCATGAGATACAATGCATGAAGCTCGGTTTCATATGGCTTCTGCTCAATGTAGCATAGTGTAAACATCAGTTGTTTGTCCTGTGTTCGTGATGCCTTTGTCAACTCCGTGTCCCATTCAAATTCACAATGGTAACATATTTCGCGAAAAAAGCAGGGCTTCAAATTTCCGTTCAGAGTTCACTTTTGCTTTGACACCCTGTTCAAGATGCAGCGCCCCATAAGAGCATGCTCAGTTTATGGCAGCCCACATATTCTCACTAATAAAGTCCAAGGCATGCTATTATGGCCATACTACAGAATGCCCTTCTGGCATATAATCCTCCTTCCAAATTGTGAAGATACTTGACCACACGACTATGCCAATCTGGAGCATGGTATGTGCCATGAGGGAATGTCGCATTGCAGAGAATGCGTGAGTTACACAAGGAAAACGTCATTGGGAGACACAAGAGAGTTCAGCATCCCCACAAAATAGGAATATACTCATTGGGTACTAGGCTGTAGCTTCAGTACACTGAAAATGAAGATCTTAGAGGAGTCTGAGTTCTGGCTCAGAATTTTATTGTTTCATGGGGAAAATTTCAATGAAAGAACAGAAAAGCAAAAGATATGTAGCAACTTAGAAAAATTTACAAAATTGTCTCTGGACTTCAACCACTGTCTTGCAAGTCCAAAGTAGAGTGCTGTTCCACTCTGCTATATGCTGGTGTGCAGAAGCTGCTGTCTGCCAGCTGCAGTATTGTACTAATTGTACTAGCCAGCTGAGCTTCATTATAGCATAGCACAACAACATAGCATAAATTTAAGAAAATGTCAACAAATAAACGGAAATGCCACATTTCATCCCTGCCAGTGACTAGTCACAAAGCACTTTTCATTGGTAAAGCATTCGTTATAAAAGTGTTTATTATTAAGATGCCCCAAGAAAGTGACACTTTGAAGGTAAAATCACAGCGAAAGCATCTAGCAGTAGGCAAAAACAGACGAGAGTATCACTGTGCACAAATCCTCTTAAACCTTAACAAACAATAATAAAGCACAAGGTACTTGCGTCAGAATCTGAACAAAAGGTAACAATGTTTTTTTCATGCGCTAAAAAGCCACCGAAGAATGGGTTTCATACAAGTTTAGCACCCTCTGAACAAAATGGCTCCAATATTAACTCACTTGCATGTGTTGAGGTAGAGGTCAATAGCGGAATCCATATAACGTACAGGGAAGGGTCTTTGAGCACTGACTCCAGCCATAAACACCGCTAGAGCAGCCATTTCCTGAAGTTAAACAATATAAGCAGGGTTACAGTTAAGATTTCATCATGTTTACAAACAAATGATTCATATTGCAACGCAAGGCCTACATCTTACCAGCACAGAAAAGGACTGAAAAGGCCTATACAACAAATAGCTATATCAATGCATTTTTTGGTTTAAAGGGCCCCTCACCAGGCCACATAGCAAATTTTACTTAGACGCTGGAAGTTGTTGTGTGCCGAATGTAGAGCAGTATGCCGCAAGAATTTTTCAAATCGGTTCATTACGAGCTGAGAAAAACAATAATTTGTAGAGGCGCGAAAACATGATGCGAGGAGGCGAGTTTCAAACCCTTGCCACTCGCTTCGTGTAGCCTTAGCAAGCCGAATCCCTTCCCTGCCCTCTTCACTTGACACATACGCATGAACACGTCATGCGCATGCATGGTCACGTGCGCATGACGTGCTCGAGCCAGCCCGAGCACGCGAGCGGCGTTGCACGGCCACTACCTTTTTGTTTATGTAGCGGTCGTGCGCGTTTTGTCGGCGTTCTCTGTGGTGTACTGCCCGTTTCTGCGGGACGGGCATGAAAGTTGAGACATTTGTACGGGCACGAGAGTGGCGGTATCATGAGCCAGTGCCGCAATAACGTTTACTTGGACGCGGTAGAATAAATGAGCATAATGAGTGCTCGAACGCGCCAGAACATTACTTTCGTTTCCAGGGCTGGCGTCTGCTCGATGCGCTAACCGCGGGGACACGAACGCATGGGAAACGGAGGCACATTAGCCCCGCATCTCGCTGCAATTCACGAAAAAAAAAAATGAAAAACACGCACACATTCCCTTTGTGTGTCTCATTATTTCTCTCAAGTTTTATTAATCTATTCAAGCGACAAATTACACAAACTACACATGTCGTGTCAAATAATTATCGCAGTGTCACGTGCTACTGTCGGCGACGTCAGAGCACAGTCGTCTACGTAGAGGAGCGACGTCACAGCATTATCATCTACGTAGGGCCATTTTCTCATGTACGTCATCCCCTAATTCTCTAAAGCGCGCGCCCGCGAGAGGAAGGGCAAGCAGCGTTCACTTTGAAATTTGACCCATTTCCGCGGCGCGCAGCGTTGCAAATTTTGGCAGACGTGATCGTGAACACACAGTGTATGCATTGCGCCCGTTATCTCAAAATTGTCAAACCTGGTGAGGGGCCCTTAAAAGCATTAAGACTGATTACAGATAGCTTAAATACACAATTATAACCACAAGAAAAGAATACTACCACAAATTTCCCTCACTAAGACTATTAAAATTTCTGTCCTCGCAGCAGCACAATGAACGCACAGCCAATCATATTTGACTTTAGCACAATAAACACATAACACATGCAGATGCAGAAGTACAGAAATACATCTATATGAGCACTACATTAAAATAAATTTTTATTTGGAAGGACATTAGCTTAAAGAGCCCTTCATGAAGTTTGGGCAATGGAAAGAAACACGTGTGCCTAGCAGATTACTTGCTAGCGATTGTGTCTGCAAAGTATGGAACAGGTGTGTGGCACGAAAATGGTCTAAATTTCAAATAGAAGGCTGTGAAGTTCCTTTTGAGGGAGACATCGTTTGAGAGAAAGTGTAAGTCACACACATGCGTGCCTACATAACAGCCGTTCCTTTGAACATCGCTGACCATGGTCTAATGTGGACCACACAATGTCGACACTGCGTATGCACGTGCAACGTATATGCTTATGCGCCACACAGGTCACAATTTTAATCTCATGCAATTTTTATGCATTACGCTATTTCACAAGCTATGCCCATGAGCAAATACCAAGTCAGGCCAATGCAAACTGAAAGATGTCAAAAAAGCAGTCACAAAGACAGAGGCAATGTATAACGCATGTGGAAGGAGGATTGATATGTGTATGCACAGAGGAGCTCAACAACAATTGAAATGTATTTAAGGATTCTGTACCCCTTGTATCACAGTGGCACAGACCTATCCTGGCAGACTGGTCATGAATGGGCATACAGTAGCCCTAGAATGCATTAGCCCAAGTATGAGTAATTTAATTAAGAACAAACTTTTGAATATCATATTATTCACGTGTTATAAATGTTTTATTTTTTAAATAATTATGTGTAGCATTTGTAGGGCGTTACTTGTTTGAATTTGTCCGAATATTTGCCTTTCTAACGGCATATTTGGCCGTGGCTGAATATTAAGAAAAATCTAAATATGCAATCGAATATGCTTCAAGTAAGGAAAATATTCAATTCATATTCAAAATTTCAAATATTTGCACACCCCTAATTATTTTACCAACAAAGCAGCACACTTCGACAAAGGAAATAGTAGAGGTCTGTTTTATACAGAAATTGTCAGACGTGTACGAAAGTCAGCTCTCAGTACACCGAATAAACAGAGATTTAATATGTCAGAGTAGAAAATAGTTAAAGATGATGACGACACTGTTCTGGCTCAGTATGCTAGTTTGAAAATGAGAACCTAACTAAAGAAACAGGCCATGCAATCAACAAGAAAATGGTCATAGTAAGACACTACACAAAATTTGGGGTGAGAAACTTGCAACTGGTTTGTGAGATAGCATCTACAAATGGACCTCACCTGTGCTCCTGCCAAATGCAGCCAGGCACTGTCCCCACTAAAGTCTCTCTTCGCACTGTGATATGCCTGGTAGGCAAACTCATACAACTGAAACAGAAAAGCCAGATCTCCAAGCCGACGCACCTGCAATTCTGGTGCATCTTGGCCATATCTGCAAACCAGACAAGAGGGCAAGCAAGCACTAAGCCACACCTTTCTTATTCGTGACCAAAGAATCTTAACCTACATTGGTAGACAAAGCTAGCAAAACTACCAAGTTAACAATGTCTCTGTCAAGCCTGCAATTCTTCAAGTAGCCAAGCACCAGCTGCGTTGTTACATTATATATGTATATTCATCACATATAGACACATGAAAATATAGAAAGAAAAATCTTCGAGAAAGATAACACAAAAAAAAGGGAGCACCTTGAGATACAGCTTGAGGCACTGACAAATTCAGGCCAATATGGGCCAATTTATATTCAGATTATTCTTTCATTTCTAAGGCACTTCAATATGTGAGCCTATATAAAGTCTGAAGATGAGCCTATGTTCAAGTTCAACTTATTTTCGAGTAAATACAGTAGTTGCTTTTAGATGTACTATTGGACATGACATGTGATGCAAGCAGAGATATGAACCATGCCAAACAACACAGGTGGACATGGATGTGGTTGTACATAGGCCCCTCGGTATAACAACTGTCCCTTCATTCGAAGTTGGCAAGCAAAGTTGTAGGTTGGTGCAGTCGATGTAGCAGCAACTTTATTCAAGGATGATCTGCACGTGCAGCATTGGACGTGCAGATCATCCCAAAAAAACTGAGACACAACATTTGACATACTGAAATTCCAGTTTTTGTTAACATGAGTTGAAGTGGTTGGTACCAGTGCAGCCAGGAAACACAACTCTCACACAGGCCCAAAATACGGGCCACCTAAAAAAATTTGTCGGTGACTGTTTTCAGATTTTTTTTGCCTAAAAGAACATACATTCTCAGTTGAGCACAAACAAAAAGTTGCTTCATCATATCCTGTCACTTCAGTTAGTTTGTGAGAATACTCCACTAAAATAAAGCATGACAGTCAATTTCATATTTGGTTCCTAATCTAATAATTCAAAATATTTTGTTACATCAAGATTCAACTGTATTACATCGCATTTTGTAACACGTATGTACTTTATTTTTGAAATATCACATATTTTTTTATATTGTAGTAACTGTAAATCATGTAGTGAGGACACTTCAGAACGCAATAAAATGTCTGCAGTTACAGTATGTGTAACGGAAGTTCACATCTCACACGTGCTATTGATGTCAGGTGACACCAGTTCCTACCACTTTTTTATTGCAATAGCAATTATATGGACACTCAAGGCGCATTTTCGCCGTTTCCGTCATGCTCTCCGTAAATTCCAAATCGATAACATCGCCCTGTGCATCATATGTTCTATGGGTGAGCGAAAGCTGGTGAAGGCTGCAGACGGGTGCAGCTCAAGCAAATATGAAGCACGCCGGCCAGCTCAGTCATGTGAAGGAGCATGACTGAAGGTGCAGGAGGGGTGGGGGTGGGGGGGGGGGGGGCGTGTCACTCGGGCAGCAACTGTGAACTTTGTTCAAAAGGGCGCAGTCACGTGCACTGTCTTGACCGAGATCAGTAGATGGCTGGAACGTTGTATGTGCTGTGCTTTCACCGCTCACTTTATGTTGAAGCCACATACAGCTTGAAAACCTCTTCACTCCCTGTAACGGCCATATTCCCTTAGATACCAGTGTTTTCCTGATGGTGTTGGCTGCTAGCTTGACTTCGTATAACATTCCAAATTGTTGCTATTGCATTCATTGCTTTGGTCTTGCGACGAAACTGTGACCTTTTTTTTTCACACATTTAGCAGCAAAGTTCAAAAATACGAAAAATCTTTCTTCTGGATGTTTCAGTAAGGCTTATATAAATAGATACAGACTACATCATGGGTCAACAGGGTTATCATTCAGAACAGCTTAAATATCTGCACTATGCAAAGAAAGCAAGGGCCTTACACAACCGAGTTGACTGATGCGTGCGGCCCTTGAGGAGTTGTCTTGCTTCCAGCAAACAACTTCTTCATGCTCATAAACGATCTATGGATCCCTTTCTTGTTTGTCACCTTCAGAAAATGAACAAAACAAGGTTTTACACTTCCCATAAAGTTAAAATGTTTTAATCAACAGGAAAGGATACCTTCTGCACAAACCCTGCCATGAAACAAAAAAGAAAGTTATGTAAGCAAGTGCATGGTGGCTTTGTCGGCTAGACTTCCAGTTTATGACATTAGTAATGAGATTCTAAAAGTACAAATATGCAATACCCACAGAAGCCACATCCCTGTGATGAAATCGTTAGTGCCCAAATGATGAGGAGACAGGTGGCTAAAACAATACCCTTTTTTTTTACTTTTGAACAATTCATCAAATTAAAGAAAAAAAAGTGTTACTGACAGCAGCCATTACCATCATAAGCAACACAATTAGAGCTGTGCGAATAGCAAAATTTTGGGTGCGAATCGAATCGAATATTTTTCGAATATTTCTAGAATATTTTTCGAATACTTCGAAGCGAAATTGCAGAAAAAAAAGTTAGAGAGGATTCCTAAGCCTATTCTTATGAGATAGCAACATGAAAGTGTTTCTTTTTGCTAGGTTGATGAAGCACTGGTGGGTTGGTGTTTCATAGTTGTCTTACCAAGAATGAGGCAATGTAGAGGCCGAATTCTATTTATGTACATGATTTGGTGCAACCAAAGTGTTGTCAACAACACTTTACACGTGATAGGCAAAGATGCCATTTCCTCAGCCTCTCCTCCTCTTTCAACTTCTGTGGAAGCCCAACTGATGTGGCGGACAAGGGTGTGCTCCCTTCAAGTCCGGAGTTCCAAATCTGCCTTGTAGACATCGATATATAAGAACATCTGAAATTTTGGACACTAAAAAGCTTCGGTTTCCAATTTTTCGGACTTCCTGCCTAAATTTCAGGTCCAAAACAGCATTAATTGAGCTCCCACCTCTGCCACATCTTTCATCTACATGTTGGAACTAGCGTTTTCTTGAGTTAGTACATTTGCGACCGTAGCAGAGCTTGAAAGGCAACTTTGCCGCAATACCGGGGTGCAATGAGGTGAAGCATATTGAACATCTAGGGACCACTTCCAATCGGACGTTGACTGTCTTGGCTAAGTTCGATCAAAACGGAGCTTAAAAGGCAGCTTTGCCGCAATATCGGGGTGTGATGAGGTGAAGCATACTGAAAATTTGGGGACCTTTTCCAATCGGACGTTGACTGTCTCGGCAAAGTTCGACGGTAACGGAGCTTGAAAGGCAGCTTTGCCGCAATACGAGAGTGTAATGAGGTAAAGCATATTGAAAATCTGAAGGGGTCACTTTCAATCGGACGTTGACTGTATTTGTTTTTGGGAAGTTCGAATAGTAAAATTCCAGTGCGAATCGAATCGAATAGCAAACACTATTTGAAAAATATTCGAAATTTCGAATATTCGCACACCCCTAAACACAATATTTACCAGTAAATTTTATGGTGCCGTTTATTATGCATCACACCTTGTGATCATACTTCCTTTAAGTACTAACCAGCAATTCAGCTGTGCATTCACGAAAAAAAATCATGAATTAATCCTTCTGTGGCAATAAGTCAATACTAAGTACTATTGTCATAGATCATAGATGTACCTAGCATCACCGCTGAGAGTGCACGCCACATTGCATCCCTGCACCACTAGCACCTTGGCACTTAGTCTGACCTGGCGTCGAGACTCTACAACTGTTTCTGCAACATTATATGATGGTTCATTCTGTATGATGATGCGGTGTGCTACCATTTGGAAAGTCCTGCATGAGTCACCCCCTCCTCAGAAGTATAGCTCAGTAGTCTGTTGCAGTGGCAGGCATATTATGCACCTGCCGGTGTGCCATTAGTCATACATAAGACATAACCCATTAAGGGTCAATGAAGTAAATATGTGGCACCGTGAACAATTCCCAAAAGGTCAATGCTGTACATTTATGGCGCTGTCTGTATGTTCAAAACACGCTAATTTTGCAAATCTATCTTGCTCATCAAGTGCTGTCGCCCTCTAGGGATGAAGGGAATTTTTTTTTTTGTACCTTTTATCTTCGGTTTCCATTCCAAAGTTTGTTTAAGCCGGCACATCAACCATCGCTGGCACATCCATGTGTGCATGGGCACGTGGAAGTAACTGTGGTTTCATCTTGCAGCCTGCTTCCGTTTGTTGCGCTGA
This sequence comes from Rhipicephalus sanguineus, assembly GCF_013339695.2. Taxonomy (NCBI): domain Eukaryota; kingdom Metazoa; phylum Arthropoda; class Arachnida; order Ixodida; family Ixodidae; genus Rhipicephalus; species Rhipicephalus sanguineus. The sequence continues at coordinate 229,194,625 of NC_051176.1, forward strand.
CAATAGCTGACGTCTATCTGGTTTCTAATCTCTCAAAGGGTGACCGCTTGACGCTATCCCATCTACTGCCCACAAGGGTGCGATTTCAGCTCTTCACAGGCGGATGCTAGCATATAGTACAAACAATGCTGCCATGTACGAACAATGCCTGTGAGTTTTTTTTTTTCTTGAGAATCATGAATATTGATTTGTTTCTTGGTGGCGATGAGATGAAGGGTTACTGGAAATTTATCACTTGTTTGTTTTTCCTGACGGGCACCGCCATGGCATTTTCTTGCATGCACCCACATGCATAGTGATGATGCTAAAGGTGTGCGCGTCAGTTTCTCAACTGTGAGCAAGTCAAGCAGCAATTCCTTTGATTCATAGACTGCCCAGATGCCTAATCAGAATCACATTCGCTGGATGACAGCTGTCAAAATGAGGAATCGCTAACCAGACAGAAATCGAAATCCGACCAAGCAGCATCTTCTCAGATGCATGTGTGGCACGACAATTCTGAAAGGTATGGCCCGCCACGGTGGTCTAGTGATTATGGCGCTCGACTGCTGACCCGAAGGTCGCGGGATCGAATCCCGGCCGCAGCGGCTGCATTTTCGATGGAGGCGAAAATGTTTGAGGCCCGTGTACTTAGATTTAGGTGCACGTTAAAGAACCCCAGGTGGTCGAAATTTCCACCGCCCTCCACTACGGCGTCTCTCATAATCATATCGTGGTTTTGGGACGTTAAACCCCAGATATTATTATTATTAATTCTGAAAGGTATGAAGGTGACAGCAATCTGGTGTGAGCATTCTTCTAAGCCTGTGAAACATACTTATTCCAATGAACACATTTCTTTTATTTATGCAAGCTTCTTTCTCATTTTTATGTTTATTATTCATGAATGAGCAATGCATCTCTACCTATGGAAAATCGTTTTTGTCACTTTGTAGCCACTCCGACAAACTTTGGTGGGAAAGAAACATTGGTGAAAACAACAGATGCCGACCAAGGTGAAAACTTTCACTTTCGTTGGCGTCTGTTCTTGTTTTCACCAAAGGAAATTTAACGAAGAGCTAAGGCGGTGTGAGCTTGCAACTGCACATGCTAAATACACTTCAATGCAAAGAGGCTGGCAAGGCCAATGTCATGTGCTGCCTACGCAATCTTTACTATTTTTTACTTGTGTCCATTTCATCATTGCAGCAAGGACTAGAATGTGTTGGATTTGCACAATGACTTTTTCTATCATACTTAGCACTGTTGCTCTGCACTCACATAAACCGACAAATAAAATCTTGTTCAATTTCTGCTCAAAGATCAAATCTTTAATCAAATATCTCAATCCCTGCAGAGAAACATCACCACATGAACTTGTGCACTTGTTACTAACTGCTTCTCAAAACACATTGTTATTCTGGATACTGAATGCAACTAAAAACAAAAGTAGGATAAGCAGTCTTACAGTACATTTTAAGCATCAACAAAAATATTAACGTCCACATAAGAAATCATCCACCATAACATGTGGTGAAAATTCATCTACAGAAATATATTTACTGAAAACGGAATGATAATCTTCATCAAAGGATAAAGACCAAAATAAAGTACGCCAAATCTGAAGAAAATAAGAATCAGAAATGCTGAAACCTAAGCATAATACATGTTAATAGTTTCATTTATAAGATAAAGAAGTACACCAAAGAGCAGCTTATTACATTTCATGGCAGCTAACGACAAGTACCTGGTCATTCAGGATTCGCATTTGTTCCTCAACGTAAGGAACCAGGGCTTGGCTGCAAAATTCTTGTACAAAAACACGAAGGCGAGCCCGATCACTTTGCGTGAGACAGCTGCCCAGCCGACTACCAGGCTTCCTCTGCCACCCCTTTTCTTCCACCACCTGTGCACACGAGGATGAGAAAATGCAGTATGTTATAATTCAGATCTCCTAAAGTACTCAAACATACGAAACATTGATATCTGGCAAAACTCAATCTTTTGTAGTAATGAAGGAACCTCACGCCCTCATTTAAAATTAAGGCCCCTCACTAGGGATCTGCAAAATATTTTTCTTCTCATACAAGAAGTTCCAAAACATTGTCCAGGGATTGTTGGACACAATAATTTCTTAAAAAGCCTTAGTAGTAGCCAAGATGGAAGCAATGGGAAAGGTCATTCAACAGGGAATATCACTGGAGCTAATGTTTCAACAAGAAGACTTGTCTTCAACAAAGACAAATCCTCTTGATGAAGCTTTTGCTCAAGCGACATTACCTGTTTGACGACTTCCCATCACTTTAAGCTTCCATCTTCCCATAAGCTTCTGTCTTGTTTAAAATATAATCCTGAAGCATGCTGCAGTAGAAACTTTGGATTAAAGGGGTCCTGCAACACTTTTTCAGCATGGTCAGAAAACGCTGGTGTTCAGTAGCCAAGGCTCCTGAGAACACATGAGCAAAACATTGTAGTGTAGCACGTGGCCTGGAATTTACAATTAATTCTCAAAGTCGGCTAGAAATAGCTTGCTCTTCCTCAACAAATGATACCATAAGCCCAAATGACCGCGCCATAAACCCAAAGTCCACAACCATTGGCTGACTTGAGCATCGTAAGCTGCATTGTTACCGCGGCCGCCGCAAAATGCTGCCATGTGCCCACGCGATGACACTGAATGTAAGTCGCGTGTTCGGAAAAAAAAGAAGAGACAGACGCAGCTTCTTGCCCCTTGTCGTCCCCTTCTGTGTAGCTTTCAGTGCACTCGCTGGTACGAAAGGAGAGAGAAAGTGCTTGAAGCGTGCGACAAATCCCTGTAACTCTGCTCTACTTGACAGATTCTAAAAATTTTTACAGCAGTCAATTCGTGAGGCAATAAGCTCTTTTAATGAAGCCATTTGATGATTACTTGGAAAAGCATTGCAGGGCCCCTTTAACATTGAACACCCGGGGTTTTTAATGCACACCTAAACCTAAGTATGCAAGTGTTTTTGCATTTCTCCATATCGGAATGTGGTTACCACAGCTGAGAAGTGCATTCGTGGCCCAGCACTGAGCCACCGCAGCAGAGGTCGTAGTCCCTCTAACAAGTGCACAAAAGCTTTGTGTTGGTTTTTAGCATTTTTCACAGCACAGATCAGCGTCGCGCTTTGCAAAACCGACTGCCACCACATTGGGCATTTATACACTACATTTGTTTGTATGCAGTGAGTGCACAAGCCTGGTAAGGGACCTTTTCAACGTACAAGTTTATAAGGAATGCAGTTATAGTACAAGTTTCAATGCACACACAAGTGAAAAGCTTCCCGAATGTCAATTTCAGTGGTGCCTCTGCTACCTCTGCAGTCCTTTATTAGTCCATCGTAAATAAAACTGCGCAAATATAGAAATGAAGTACACAGGAAGGTAAGGACGAGAACAAGCGTCGAGTTTCAACTGAGCTTTTAATGGGAAAAAGACAAATATATACAAAGCCTGTGTGCTTTGTCTCGATTACTATGCTGTTTTTTATGATGGAGTCATACTAGCGGCCCAGTTAACCACACTTCAGTCCTTTATTAATTTGTTCCTTTGTTCCAAAATTTTTTAACTAGCATGCAACGGATCCTTTCTAAGCAATGCGAGTAATCTGCAAATGACATGAAAATGCTTTACTTCTGGTAGCCACATATTAACATTTTCCAGCTGTTTTTTTCCCTGGCTAAGCTAGGTTTTTTACGTATTCTATTGTATATAGTAATTTAGAAAAAGGAACATTCAGTGAACTGCATACCCACAAGTTCATGAAGGTTAACATTTTTACAACCACCAGTCATAGCATGCAAACTATCCGATTTGTTTTAAAAATTTTAATTATGGGGTTATCCATGTCATAACAAGGATACAATTGCAAGGCATGCTGTGGTGAACAACTACTTCAGACTAACTTTGACCGCATGGGGTTCTTTATGTGCACCTAAATCTAAATACAGGTGAATTGTTGCACTGTGTCCCCTCCGAAAGCCACAGTGGCTGGGAATCGTACACCCTGTGCTTAGCAGCACAATGCCATAACCATTGAAGGGTTTTAACATTTCGAGTAAACGTGCGCATCGAGTTCAGAATGCCATCACGATCAACAATGCCAAATGCAGCAGCACTACGAGCCGCGGGCGCACCAGAAATTCCAAGAGACAATCCCTCGTTGTCTCCGGGCCCTTTGGCAATCCCCAGCATTGCCCATGACGTCAACTTTTGCATCTGATAATGTCATTCACAAAAAGAACCTGTTTGTCTGGTCACAGGTATGTTCGCTCGCCGCTCTTCCTCCTCACACGGTGAGGAGGAGCACTCAGCCAAGAGGAGAGGAAAGCCGACAAACAGAGCATAGCAAAGGAAAGAACGAAACAAGCGAGGGCCTCACATGGATCATCAAACGCATGTAACTGTGCTATTACAGCATTGTTTCGCTCGCGGCTGCGTGTTTGTTGAAGACTCGTGCACAACTGCAACACCACAACTAAATTTCGACCTCTGGGTGGTTTAGGGGCCATAATCATTAAAGTACCACGACAGGTCCGAAGTCATTTAAACCCTGTGTTTTCAAGTATACCACACCACTAATGGGACACAGCACACTTGTCTAGTTGTTTCCTAAAATATAGAACGTCTCCACACCAAGTTAAGCGAGTATTAGGGTTATTAAAAACGTATTTTGTTATTTTTATGAAAAAGGTGCACTAAGAAAAAAAGTTTGTATCTCCCGACACTTCTGATGGTACTCTGATGTAAGTGTGCAAGTCAAAATTACGCCGATATGACAGGAACTGTAGGTACTCGAAACAAAAGTACAAGCATTACTTAGCCCTAAATTTTCGCATTTCAATCCATGAGTGCTGTACCTCTGCCCGTAGACCCTAGGTTCTTGTCACACAGTTTTCACCTCCGCTTACATTACCCCTTGCGCCTGGCTTTCTCCTTGTATATATTCACTGGCTATTGTTATCCCTTATATTTGAAATAAAATAAATATTTGACAAGTTTGAATAGCAAATTCTTTGACTGAACAGAACCCAACAGCAAAATCTGATTCATCTTCAAAATTTTGAATACTTCACACACTCCTACAATTACTCAATGACACAAGATCCCCAAAGCAGGCCAATAAGCAATAGGTCACCTGCGGTTCCAAGGTGGGAGGTGATGAGTCACCACTGCTCAATAAAGGATGCTGCACACCACATTTCTCCCTTGGTGCCTCCTCACATGGAATAACTTCTTCACCTTCAAGAAAAAAAATCATGGCATAACAATATCAAATACAGCAACCTGTCTTGATAATACAACTGCTTGTTTACGACACAAAATATATAAGGCATACATAAACAGCCATAGCACTTCAGCAAACAGAAATCCTAGGCAAGAACCTAGCTACAATACAGAAGTCTTCAGTTACACTTTCTGGTTAACAAACAAACAAGCTTTTGATGCATTTTAGTTGCATAATTAAGTATTTATACTTTACATACACAACTAATCAAATTTGCTTCTTAAAATCTTAATATGTGTAAGCAACTAGGAAACACCCAAACATGCAGGGAGCCAATTGTTTATCCTTTATCAGTGGTGATCCAACCAATTTAGAATATGAAGCAATTTATGGAGCAGGAAAAAAGCTGTTTTGTAGCAGATTTCAAGCAGAAGAAACTGTTTTGGAGCAGGTTTGGAGAATACAAAATGGAGTTTGGGATCACTTTGAGCAGTACAACAGCAACTTTTTAATGCATATTCTTATCAGTGTACAAACAGGAAATACTGCTCTGATGCAAACAAGGAGACAAGACTAACAGTCCGAGAGCAGCCATCAATAAGGCTGTTCACATGAAACAATGTCATAGGCCCGCTTCACCACAACATGTACACTGCGGTGAAGCATAAGTGATAAGGTGAGCACGTTACTTGCAGTTCCTGTGATTGACAGGTGTCAAAGATCGTTCCCTCCCAGCTTTCAAAAAAGGGGGGAGGGGGAGTGACCACTCCAACAGACCTACCTCACCATTGCCCCACACCACCACCATCCCTTGGATACACTGCTGGCAAGGGCTCTCAAAGAGGGTTCTACGAAGGGAGTATTAGAGTTCTGCAACTTCTGAAATCTAATTAAACTACACACTGTTAATTTTAGATTAATTTACACAGTTTATTAATTTAGAGTAATAATTCTGCATTGCACTTCGAGGTTTCACAAAGCCACAGTGCACCACATCTGCACTTCCATAGTCTGTGAGCAGCAAGAAACCCGCGTATCAGCAGTGCTCATGAATTGTCATTGTGCTATTTGCAAACACACGGCGGCCGCACTGAGCATGCTAGCAAGCATAGCTTGTAACAAGTCGGTGGGAATCAGTTTGGAAGCTTTGCAGGCTGAGAGCGACATGAGTGGCCTCTTTTGGCGATTAACGACAACATTCACTGTTCAAACAGCATTTTATAACGGACATGTGAGCGCAGTCACGCATTAATTATGGCTCTCGCCACGTCGATGTCCCACATGGCTCAGTTTCTATACGTGCTGATTTTCCACTGCATTTTGTATGCTTTGCAATCAAGACGTGCACCAAGCATTTCGATGCGTGCGAGCGGCAGTCCGGACACGTGACACTAGACATTTAGGCTTTGCGTTACAATGCCTTGCACAGCGCAATTGACATGAAACATTATTCTTTTGCGAAATATCAACCTTTAGCACATCCAAACCTTTGTTTACGTGAAGACGCCATTTACAGTGTACAGTGCCTAAAATGGAAGCCGCGAGGCCGGCGTATGCTGCATTATGCTATGAATAGTGGCTAAGATAAAAAAAATTGCTTGTCTATGCCTTATCACCAGTTCCCCTTCAAGAGTGATGAGCTTCCAGATTACAGACAACAAATCAAAGTGTCAATAATGAAGATCACATGCACACTTTAGTTAGGCCGATTATAATTAGAAAAAGCACATTGGTGCAAACAGGGAGAGGAGAGGGCTTCTGCGGCAATCGTGGAAAAGCTACTGATGGGTTGGGTGCCAGAACAAGAACATTTTGGGCAAGAATAGCCGGACATTTTTTCTATGATTGGGGTATGCGTGTATGCGCACGTGTTTCTAGTGAGCATGTACATACACACATACAAATACAAAATATAAAATATACAATTAACCCCCCCCCCCCCCAACCACCCCTCTGGCTATGCCAATAACTTTGGGCTAGAAATGCTCCACTGCCGTTTATGCTTGCAGAATAGTTAACTCTGCCACAATTGGCACAAGCTGCGCTTGAATGGGCGCAGTAAGGTGCAGAGAGATGGGATTGTAGCAAAACGGCCCAATTGGTGTAGTTGAACTGCCACTGCTTGATGAAGGCTTGCGTATGCAAAGCTACCTTGAAAATTTTAATACCGAAAAAAAAAGACTTTTCACTACCAAAAACTTTCAAGAGCAAACAAGATGTACTGACAACAACTTATATGCACCTACAGCATTTTAATTTTTTCACAAGCCCTCCACAATGCATTTGATTTAAAATGCATTGAAAATATATTGATAAGTAGAGACTACTCATTTGCCAACAGAGGGTGTGATTACACAAATTGCACTTGACAAGGGCAAAGCTGATTTCACTTATAGCATAAGAACAACAGCATGATGCCCAGTGCTTCTGTTTGCCAACAAAAAAGACACACAAGCTATCACGAATTACTAATGCTATGCAACAACAGCATTTACAAAGCATGCACATTACAAACACACATGTACACATTGTAGGCAGATGATGTGAGGAGCGATCCTTAATAACATGCATGTGCCAGTATGGCACACTTCAACTTTGCTTGATCTCATGGTTCTGTTCTTTGTTCATGGTGAATATAACTATGATAATAACAAACCCAGAACTGCAGACATCAGCGAGTGATATGTACAATGGGTGCTACAGTTAAGAGATGCAATAACATGTGGCTGCCTAAACATTTCAGACAAGCTGACATGAATGATGCAAGATACAAAAATTGCAGGTAGGTGCTGTTTCTACAAAGTTGAGGAAATCTTTGCCCTTTGTTCTGCAAGTGTCTCAGAAATGATAAAGTCCCACTTCCCACAGAGCCAAAGAAGTGAAAAACAGAAATCCACCAAAATGTAGCACAAAGCTACAAGAAAGCTTATAGCACATGTAGTGCTATCAGATTCCTTGTAGCTTTGTGTAGCTACATATGTTTCTCGGAAAGAATGCTTTGCAGTAGAGGAAAAATTCCTCCTTGTCCGGTGATTAATCAAGGTTCTTCCCCCTTGAGAGCTTCTAAAAAACCTATTTATCAAGCCAAAGGGGGCTTATTACACAAGTTCAAAGTTCTGTCCATTTGCATTCAACACAGCAAACAGCACAGATAACAGAACAGGGGAGGCATGGTCCAGCATACTGATGTTTACCTGGAGACCTTGGCTTCTTTCTCTCTTGAGCTTTGTAGGACAAGGAGAAAGACCCAAACCACTAAAAATGCTTGGCAAAAGTTTGTCACTTGCTCAACTGCTTTGTAGGTTAAAAAAAAAAAGGGCATTTTATTAATCAGCAAGTGATACCTAACAATTTGCACAAAGGCCTTAGTGTCATGACAATGGAACCATTCATATGTTTCTGCAACAGCACGCAATGACAGTTTACCAGTTATCTGGATTATCAAGTATACAATCATATTTTCCCACAGAATCAGTTTTTTTTTTTTAGAAACTACACTTTTGCAGGCTGTTTCTAGCAATTGCAAAGAATGAAGCCAGATATAATGAAACCTACCTTGCTGGAAGGCATCTTCATCGAGAGAAGAGTTACTTTCTCGAAGTTTATCAGGACCCTCCAAATTACTTGTCACCTGCCGATAAAACAAAACAAAAAAACACAAAAGGTTGTTCTGTCATTAGCATGGAAAGAAAGGATGAAAAGAACAAGGCAAGTCAACGCTAATCACATTTCGAAACACCTGGACTTTTTTCTCACATAAACCGGCAAACATTCAAGAAGGAAGAACAACAAAAACAGTTCTATCTACTCATAGTGAATGAATTGCATTAGAGTAGAAAGCAAATTTGTGCAACACAAGATAAAAATGCTAAACTTGTGCCATCTGAAAGAAACGGAAAAAGCTGTCAAACTTCCCAGTTGGAATGCTTAGAACCAATCGAAGCAGGCAGCGACCACCAGGCTTTTTTAACATTTGTTCAACTGGTTTCTGTTTTCATAAAGGGAGTGAATGTCACAGTGATAAAATATTGTATGTTAATCTTTATGTATATGCTACATGTTCCTGCTCACAAAAAACCACTGACTGATCATCAGGTATAGCAAATGCTGCAGTGACTGAGTTAGCCTTGCTTGATGAAAATTAATGAAAGGGTGAACAGTGCATGACTTGAACAGTGTTCAGCTGTGCAGTGCATTGACACAGCTTCAGCAGGCAGCCAAAGCTGGCACTGCAGAAATATTAGAAAAATTTGCCGTTCTACTCCCAGTAAAGTAAGACCATCCTAATACAGTGCTCAACACAATAGACTACAATAAGAATATCCAATTAGAAGGAACTTGTTTGCAGTCAATATGAAAGAACAGATAACTTTCACAGAATGCACATTATATATGTGTTAGTTATAGTTCCCATGTCATTTTCAAACAAGTTTTATGCCACTGAAAGCAAATGATGAAGGTTTGATTTTGCTTTGAGTCCTTTTAGACATAACAGCTACATGTATTATAAAGAGCAAAGACTGAATGCCTTGACCTTGACATATACTTATCACTAAACATTGCCCATCTACCACAACCTTGGCAACTTAAAGCATTAGGCTAAGAACAAATTGGTGACCACACCTTATCAGGTGCATCCAAGTGTAAGAATGGGGACCAAACATCAGGCAGATTTGTTGCACTGGGGTCATTTGCAGGGACTGAGTTCATCTGGAGCAGATGGCATGAGTTGGCACCATAGTTCCTCTTCAAAGTCTGGAAGCTAGCCTCTGCCCTGGAACAAATGTCATTTATACTGAAGCCACAGCTGCCCTCAAGTGTTAACAAATTGAAGTATTTGTGTGCACAAGCACATGCAGAACAATAACAAGACAAACATTTCTGTTGCACAAAAATTTGCCAGAATAGGCATGACAGCTCACATATGTGGTCGTCACAATGTTGCTATAGGAGACTAATGGCCTTTTCATCTATGTCATTGTGGGTCTTCTAAATGTCACATGCACAAGATTCTAAGCACAGCTAATCAAGCTATATGTTTGTACAGAAAAGGGTATGTAGCGCTATGTGGTCTTTAAGAGAGTGACAGAGAACTGTTAGTGAAAGGGCAATAGGCTTGCTCAACAGCAACTAAGTGTAAAAATGCTGCCCTAAGGGCCCATTCAATATTTAAGTCTACTACTAATACTAACATCAGCTTCATCAAGCTAAATCCCATGTTTAGTTATGATCACAAAAAGAAAAATAATGCAACAGAGGAGTTCCATTTTTGTTCATGGCAACTATACAAAACAGACACTGAAACCAAAGAATGTATAAGTATAGGGGAAGTTTACTGTTATTTAGAGCTAAAAGTTGGGCTAATTGCTTCTGCCCCAAATGCATGCACTACTATACATTCAGCGCTACTATACATTAGTGAGCACAGTATGTACTCTATATCATCTTAATAGTATACGTTGTTGGGCTAGTTGGTTCATAATCTTCAAAATTGGCTAGCGCGAAAATCGACAAGGACTGAGAAGGAACACTGATGTACAGGACAGGCGCTACTCGCAACTAAGCTTTATTCAGAAACGTCTTCCTACATATATACACAGCCGAGTGGCGCACGCAGGCGCAATGCATATGACAGTCGACAATGCTAATCAGGATCAGGATACCAAAACATATTCGCATCATAACGAAGTATCTAAGAACAGTCTTTCCTTACTGCGCAAAACAACAGGTATCCCGATCCTGATTAGCATTGTCGACTGTCATGTGCATTGCGCCTGCGCGCGCCACTCGGCTGTGTATATATGTAGGAAGACGTTTCTGAATAAAGCTTAGTTGCAAGTAGCGCCTGTCCTGTACATCAGTGTTCCTTCTCAGTCCTTGTCGTTTTTCGCGCTAGCCAATTTTGAAGTCTATATCATCTACGTACAGTATGTCATCTCCGGACAGAAAATCGTGTACAGACAGCTGCACCACTGCATGGGCTCCCGAGTACAGCACGATAGAGCGCTAATCATAATGCCATGAGTGAAGCATGGACTATACAGCACTGCACATATGTACATATTCACTTTGCTTTCTTTATGACAGTAACAGTAGTGATCTACTTGCTGTGCACTGGGTGAGGAGCCCATGCAATGGCAGAGCTATCTGTATAAGAGCCTCTGTCCTGAGACAAGAGTACAGGAGTCTGAGCATGAGGACATTGTAGTCTCAACAGTCAAGCAAACATGTTTGTCAGCTGTTCTTATTTCATAGAGATTTTCCAATAAACGTGGCCACAGTCACCTTGCTGCTGACCTTCTCAAATGTAACTAGACAGCAAAAAAACTTCACAGAACATGCTTACATACAGAATATGTAGCAAGAAACTCAAATGAAAATACAGTCAGTGAACAGTGAATTAAATAAATTCACAGGGTGCTTTTAACAGAAAAATGTCAGAAAAACTCACTTAGCTTGGTTGCCTTGTGATACATCATGAAGTAAAAGGTAATACTTTAGGCACTGTGGAAAGAACCATCGCTGGCTGCCTTCAGACAGGCCTGCCTGGTGTCCTTGAGCCATTTTCTCAAACTCCTCTTCTGGAGAACCATGTTCTGAGGACACCACAAAAATGCCTGATAGGCCAATAAGGTGAAATAACTGCCTTGACGGCTTCACTAAACATACTGACATGCAATGAGATTGGCCAATTAAGGTCATATAGACCTGCTTCAGCAGCTCTTTAAAAATTTACACATACTGTCAAATCAGGCATAGTAAGATCTCTCAGCATTTGTGCGCTTGACACCTAGAATGGGGATGCTACCTGCCCGGCAGGTTTGGAGCTACGAGCTCACAGGCAAAACTGTTGATGCATCTGCATTAGCATCCTCTCTCAGCAGGCACAAGGTACGAGGTGCTACTCAAAAGTTCAAAGAATTAAGACAGTGCATGCTGAGTGTAGAATGCCTTTCCACCTCTAGATGGGACAAACAGTATGCCTTGTGTATAGGTGTGCAAACAGCCAAACAACTGAGTGGATCCATATTTTTGTTCAGTGTAATTTTAGGTTAAGTTTCAGTGATATGACACACTTTTTAACCAATATGTTGCGATTTTAAAGAGCAAATAATTTGTATCAAGTTTTGTTTCAAACTTAACAGAACTGCTTCAAAAACAAAAGGGAGGACATTTGGGCATGTTAGCAGTTCACCGCACTTCAGATACCACAGCACACTAACGAACATGGACAAGATAAAGACAGGATAACTATGTGCTTGCCCTGTCTTCATCTTGTTCCACGTTTGTCAGTGTGCTATGGTATCTGAAGTAGCTGCTCCAAGAAACCCATCATTAACAGGGAGAATTTCTTCAGTCAAAGCAAGACATTATTGTGGCACAAGTGCTCCAGAAAAACACTGAAGCAAAAAAAAAACAGCTTTTAATTTGGACTAGACACCTTCTATAAAGCTTCTTCATTCATGCATTGCTTCCACTTTAGACTCCATGCTGCCGCCACCCCATTTGTAGGTGCACATGGGTATGTTGTCATTTAGAAGTGGCGGCAAAGTTATTGCCATGTTAAAGGGGTACTGACACAAAAATTTTGGCCTTGCGTTTTTTTGCTGCAATGTGTTGCTGGGGGCCTGTTAGTCATAACACGGCACATCGTTTGCTGCAGTGCGCGACAGATAATTAATTACAGGCTCCTCATTACCGACCAGTGTCAGTTTCGGTTTCAAAAACTATCACCACCTAGTGGCTGCAGCGCTCGATCACGTCAGCACACAGAAGTGTGACGCACTTCCGTGCTGTTCGCGTCGTCTCCTCGCATTCGCACGCTTGCCGCACATGCTGCGCGATGTCGTCGCCATCATCGTCCTCGTTGTCGTCGTCCCCCTCATCGTCGTCTTTTGGCAACAATTTTCTTGAGATACCAACAGCGCAGCGGCGAGTGCGTCAAAACAGAAATGGCGGCTACGACGTCATCATAACTTGTTGTACCGGCTACAACGGTTACGTAGGGGAAGTAGGGGGGTCACCTCGGGTCACCTCCGAGGGTGTCAATGCAACAGGTGCGGCCTATAATGCTGGATCGCGCACGCGAACTTCAAAATTCATATAAAATACCTTCCAAGCTTTATTCGCTGTCGATATTTTGCAGATGGTACACGCACGTACACGGAAATCGATCCAGCAGGCTATCTCGGCCGCGAAATTTTGTGTCAGTACCCCTTTAAATTAGGCTCATCAGGATGTAGCCATGTTAGTAATACATTCGTGAGTGTTTGAAACTGTTGGACGCTGAACAGTTCCCTAGTTGCAGGACAGATCTATGAAATCACTAAAATGAAGTGCTGCTCAGCAAGGCAGCTGCTTTTCATGACATGAGCACGTTAACTAAAGTAGGTACAATAATGCATATTGCTTTTGAGATGTGCTCACACGAGGCAGTTTTTTTATTTACTTGTGGTGGTGGAAAAATCTAGTGCCGAAAAATCATTAAAAATGCAAACACAAAGACGCTTCGGTCCCGCTACGGGCGCCTTGTTCACAATGCCTAACAGGGGCAAATTTTTTTTTTACAATTGGTCGGCGCTCGATTTTTCTTCCGTGAACTTTCCCAGCCAGATGGGTTTCCGTCGAACCCTGGATTTCATTGCACTTTGTGAGATATATGACCAACCTGTGATCACCGAGAGATTGTGAACAAGGTTTCTGTAGCGGGACTGAAACGTCTCTGTCTTTTCAAAGATTGGCCTGCGCTCGATTTTACTGCTATGAACTTTCCCAAACAGACGCGTTTCCGTCAAACCTTCGATTTCAACTACTTGTGGTGTGAGGATTAGCATCAAGTTAGCATATAAAATAAATTGATGCTGCATTTTTATAAATATTTTGAGGTTATGCAAATGAACATCAACTGATTACAACCATTTTGTGGCCAACCGGTACTATCAGTTTTATTTATTTTTTCCCCTCTGGAGTTTTAAGTAGAAGTGAGGCATTTACTCTGAATCAGAACAAATATTAGAATAAAAAAGCTGCAGCTTGAAAGTCTGGTTACAGTAATTTAAAGTCATTTCATCACGGCTCAAAGCACAGAAGTATGAAAATAAAAAGTGTGAACTCTAAACGTGTGATTGCGTTCAAGAACTAGGGGTGTGAACTTGTGTAATCATTCATGGGTCAAATGTGCATAGTGCACCTGCTTTCAGTTTGGTGCTGAGGGTGCATTAAAGGATACAGGCAAGAAAATGTCGCGTAAAATCATGCTCCAGTGGAGGCAGGACTCGAAAGAATGCATCCCTGTAGGAATAGAACCATGGCGTAGATGCTGAAATATAAAAAATAGAGAGAAAGAAGGAGAAAATTACGACTAGTGCCCAAGTAAAACAAATGCCCACACATCAAAATTTTGAAAACTCTTTGCACTTATGCATAGTCAATGCATTTTCATTCAAGTGGACATTCAGTCTTCTTACTTCCCAAAAAACATAAAAGGTGTTTTCTCTCAAGCAAAGAAACTGAGTCCCATAACGTACCTGCTGAAGCCTATTTATATCCTCTAAGCGAATACACAAAAGAAAAAAAGAAACATGCCCATTCTTTGTCCAGTGTTCAATGCTTTTATCTTCACAACATTACTTTATTGACAACTCTCTCACACAGTGCACACCATGAAAAGTCATATAAACGCTAAAGAACTCTCCGTAGTTATATTACAGTGAAAATGTTTACAAAGTTTATCACATCAGTATAAAGTAATTTCACTCTGTGAGCAGATTCAAACAAAAAATTTAATATTTTGGAATGGCATTTTTGTTAAAAACCACATGCCAGATTACTAGGTGCGTGAGTGCATCCATGTTGTTCTTTTTTTATGATTTTACTGCAATAATTACACTTTATATAGGTTTCTCTATATATCTTGGCTGAAGGTATCATTCAAACATTACACAAGGCCCTCTAATGTTAAAACCTTGCACAAACTTTCTAATGCTGCCAGTTTTGCTCAGTGTAGTAAACGTAAGCAAAGAAAGAATGGTAAAAATTAGCATGTGCAGATGTAAATCATCCAACAAAAAACTACACAATAAAAACAAGTGAATAGCTGCCTTTGTCCTGTTTTGGCAGTTTTACGACTGAATTTCATACTCCAAAACACCATATTGTGAAGCAAATTACAATGCATTAAAGGCCAACTCCGGCGATTTTTTGGCCATGTCAAAGTAATGGTGCTTTTATGTTCCTGAGACGCTCCTGTTACGGGCCCGATAGCAGAAATACTCGGCAAATTGGAGAATAATTTTAAATAAGCAAAAAAGTGCAACACCGAAACCGAAACCCAACCAAGTGTACTGTCTACGTATGACGTAGACGTTGTTAAGAATGAACTGGAAGTCGTGCAAGGCATGCCGGTCACGCCGGCGCGGAGTATGAAAACTGCGACAGTCGGGACGACTAGCGAAGCGCCGGCCAAACCAACGCTGTCTGTCGCCTTGTGCACAGCAGACACTCGCTGTGGCGGCCGAAGCGCCGAAGTTAGCGGTGTCCTCGGCTGCGTCACTTCCGCCACCTTCCCAATACTGACGTCACAGACGCAATGTTGCCAATAATTGTGGGAAGCCAGGAGGGTATTTGCAGGACAATCTTTAAAATTCATTTGCAAACAATCTGCGCATGTCTCAAGCCTGTAATTTGGCATAAATGACGGAAACGTGCAAAGGAACGTACCAAGCGAATTTCATTGAGATCCGTCGACCTCGAAAAATCACCGGAGTTGGCCTTTAAAGACATGTAGTTGGTCCAGAGTAGTGACAAACTTGAAGAATACACAAACTGAAATCAGTGCTGATAGAAACAAGGACTCACTAAATAGCCCTAGCATTAATACACTGCCAAAAGGACATAAATTTTTTTTTTAATTGAGGAGTTTTATGTGCCAAAACCATGATACGATTATGAGGCACGACATAGTGGGGGACTCCAGATTAATTTCAACTACTTGAGGTTCTTTCATGTGTACATAGATTGAAAAGAGGTGATTTTCAATTTCGCCCCAATCAAAATGCGGCCACAGTGCCTGGGAATGGAACCCGTGCCCTCAAGCTTAACAGTGCAATACCTTTGCCGCTAAGCTACCACAGCGAGTGCTGTTGAGAGGAGAATAGAAGCAACGCCTAGGGTAGACGCTTGTTCTCATGCTTCCATGCATAAGCAAGATCATTACAGCCTTTGTAGCATATTAAAAAAAGTGGCAACAATAGCCAGCACATCTTGCATTAGCTGTAAATATGCTAACTTCTTGTTTTTTGGTAATACCGTGGACACAAAAGCCAAAAATATGGAATAAAGAAGTTTTAAAAAATTTTAAAAAGCCCTTCGAATCTGAACATGTAATGTGCAATGTCATTGGAAGTTTTCATAAAAAGCTCTAAGATCACAACCGGCATATAAATGCCATTGCTAGAACAGAAAATGACGATATCCATTATTGTGCTGGCAAACTGTGCCCGAGAGGTTGGATGGTTGTTTTAAGGGGCTTAATGCCTCAAAGCGACACAGGCTATTAGAGACACTGTAGTGGAGGGCTTTGGACAATTCCAACCACCTGGAGTTCTTTAACATGCACTGACATCACGCAGTACACGGGCCTCTAGCACTTCACCTCCATTGAAATTCACCCGCTGCAGCCGGGATCAAAGCTGCACCTTTCTGGACAGTAGCCGAGCACAGTAACCACCAAGCCACAGCGGCGGCTATGCCCGAAAGGCAGCAACAGGGATATAAGTGTGCAATAAAACAGGTAACAAGTGCTTGGCATGCATGCAAAAATAAATTCATTATAATAACAATAGTGTTTGCAGTTTTCACATAATAATATTGCTGGGACAATGCATGGCCAAAAAAAGTGAACCAAAATGGCCTGCATTTGTGTAAGGACTGCATCGTGTCAGACAAGAAAAAAAAAGTACAGTCCTCACAAAGTTAAAGAAAGGAAAGGCGTCTAAGATAGACGACAATTATGGTTTGGGGGCACGACAACCCCCACGACAACCCCCAAAGTATGTAAAATTTTATTAAAATGTGTCACACAATGACACAAGTAAACCTTGGTTTAAAAGAATATCTTAAAAAATAAACAATATAAGTTCCTTAAGAAGAGCAAGTTATTTTAATTAGGTTTAATAGCCGGGACAAGTAAAATGAAATTCATGGTTGCACATACTTGACACAAGCAGATTGTAGCTTCCAGCCTTAATCTTTGTAAGTGAGGCTGCATTCTCGTTGAGAGGAGGTTGGACATTCGCAACTGAGTCATTGAGCAATTTCTTGGCAGCTGCCAGCTGTGGCACAGGACTATTCAGGTCTCGAACGTTAATATGCAGCTTGGCGACTACGCTCCCCTGCAGCAGATTCGGTGGCCTCACTGACACTGGAAAAAAAGGGCATAATTCCATACTGAAATAATGACAATAATAATTATTTTTATGTGCACAAAGATATGAACCCTACGATGACATACGAGGCTAGACAGAAAGGAAGCATCCTTACGCTCATGCGTCTGCTAGCCCACCACCAAAGGGCAAGAGATGGCTGTAAACCAATGGTTAAAGCAAACCTGCACTATAGGCAAAGTGAACACCAAAACATCAAACTGTTTCATTACATAGGAATATGTGATTGTAACCACAGGTAACTGCGAGTGGCGCCTCCAACACTCATGGTTACCCGCAATGAACAGAGAAATCTTGGTGGTTGTGTGCTGAGATTTTAGGTCATAGCAACAACCACCAGGAGCACATGCTGTCTGCTTAGGTTCCGTTTTAAGTCTCTGCTAACAAGAGGACTACAGAATCACCAGCTTTACAGCTCTGCAAAGATTGCTTGGTAAACTTATAATAAATTTAGCCAAAGCGAAACGTTGTTGTAGTTGGCATATAAACAGTACTGCTATGATGTCAAGAAAAACTCTGACTGCTCTCACTAGGCACACTAGACCTTTGGCCATTGGCTGGGATAATGCACACATCATTGGCACAAATGCATCAGGATGGCATGCTTTTATCCAGTATTATCACACATTCAAATGACTGCAAAGAGACTCAATCACCATGACAACATTCTTTCGATCACTTATGCATGCTGGTTGCGCCACCTTTTTTGGATACATACTGTATCCAAACTTCACTTGAAGCCAATGTAAACAACACTCCCATACGGGAGCGAGAACGTCTTTCTTTGTTTGTGTGTTTGCTTTCTGGAACTGAACTTGTTAGTTTTAATTTCATGGTCTGTGTCCACCTCACCAGTACTGATGACACATACAGCTGGCAAGCAGTGTAAAGCCACCAGGGCTGTAACACACAAACAACAAAGCTGTTTGTCTAGTTGACTATTAACACGATTACAGATAATGTGATTAATCGCAGTTGTTTTGCACATGTTGCACCTAGGTTCCTTTTGTTTTCCCAGTCATGTCAGAAAGAATCATCATAAAAGCTACCCTCATCTCTCCTGATAGTGCATATTCTTATGGTTATTTTATTTAAAACAGGGCGTTTCAGTGCAGCACTTCTTTAATAAACAGTAGGAACCGTCACGGCCGGCCAAGGAGCAACAGCCGAGCAGACGCGAGTGTCCTGATGCACTAACTCAAACGTCGTCTTCTTTCTGCCTGCGAGTGGTACCCTCTGCCTTTCGGAACGGCACTGATCTTCTTCTTTACATTTATGTCCCCTCCGAAAAAAGAGGCATCCTGGCGACTTAGGGGCAGGAGACTATAGTAGGATCGTAGTAAGACTTGAGCCGGTCTATATGCACAGTCTCGCATCCGCGGCGGCGTTGATCAGAAGACGGCACAAGTGGCTCAATGATGTAATTTACGGGTGACGATTGCTGGACGACGCGGTAAGGGCCGTGGTACTTCGAGAGAAATTTTGATGACTGACAAGGGCTGGTGGAAGGGACCCAGAGCCACACAAGCGAACCAGGGATATAAGATGCTGGAGCCTTCGAACCGTCGCGATGGTGTTTCTGGCATTGCTGATTGGAAGTGGTGACGAATCAGGCAAGCTGGTGACACTCCTCTGCGTATTTAGCTGCCTGGAAAATGGTTGTCGACTCAGTCACGACGGGACGGTACGGAAGAATGGTGTCTAGCATGCAGGAGGGCCTGCGTCCATAAAGTAGAAAGTACGGGGAGAATCCCATGGTGGTCTGAGTCACAGTATTATGCACGCGCGTCACGAAGGTGAGAACGCAGTCCCAGTTTGAGTAATCAGAAGCGATGTACATTGAGAGCATATCGCCCAATGTTCAGTTAAAGCGTTCTGCCAGGCCTTTAGTTTGAGGATGATATGCAGTCGTGGTCCGGTGAATGATGCAGTATTCCTTTAGAAGTGATTCGACGGCTTCAGACAGAAATACGCACCCTCGGTCACTGAGCAGCTCACGTGGTGCGCCATGACGTAGCACGAGGTGGTGTAAAACAAGAAAACCGACGTCACTCGCCGATGCAGACGGCAGTGGTGAAGTTTCTGTGTAGCACGTCAGGTGATCGATGGCAATGATTATACAACTGTTTCCAGCAGAAGTGATGAGAAAAGGTCCATACAGATCAATACCGACACGGTCAAAGGGTCTGGCAGGAAGGTAAAGGCTGCAGAGCAGCGGGAGAACGAGTAGGGGTATCCTTGCGCCGTTGGCAAGCTAGACAGGAGCAGATGTAGCGGCGGACAAAGCAGTACATTCCACGCCAAAAGTAGTGGGTGGCGCAATCGGGTGTAAGTTTTCAATACTCCTGCATGTGCACACTGTGGATCGGCATGAAAAGAGGCGCATATGTCTGAACGAAGATGTCGGGGAATAACCAAAAGCCATTTGCACCCTTCAGAAAGGTGATTTTGACGATACAGCGAACCATCTTGAAGACAGAAATGATGAACTTGCCGCCGCAGTTCTCTAGGGATGGGGTGCGATGGAGGACTACATAACAAATCCACAAGAGAGGCAACCCAGGGGTCTTTCTTTTGCTCCAGGTGCATGTCACTGACGGAGAGTGAGGACGCGTCGTAAGATGACACAGAGGGGGACGAATCATCAGATGGAAGAGGTGACCAGGACAGAGCATCAGCATCAGAATGTTTACGTCCGTCCAGATCGGTAAACGACGTGAACGTCATACTCCTGGAGACATAGTGCCCAAGGTACAAGCAGGCCGGATGGATCTTTCAAGGAAGAAAGCCATCATAATGCATGGTGATCTGTGACCATGCTAAATGGGCATCCGTAAAGATAGGGTCAAAACTTGCCTATGGCCCATATGGTGGCTAGACATTCCTTTTCGGTAACGGAATAGTCGGCTTCGGCCTTGGTGAGCGCACGGCTGGTGTAAGAGATGACGTACTCGTGAAATCCAGGTTTACGTTGTGCAAGCACAGCGCCGAGACCGACACCGGTAGTGTCCGTGTGCGGTTCAGTCGGGGCGAGTGGGTCAAAATGCCGCAGTATTGGGGGTGAGGTAAGAAGGAGGCGATGTGTGGTGAATGCATCGTCGCATGCTGATGACCATCCCTTGAGGTCGCGGCTGCCGCGAAGGAGTTCAGTCAAAGGTGCTATGATGGATACGAAGTTGCAGATGAAACGACAAAAATACGAACAAAGGCCGAGAAAACTGCGAAGTTCTTTCAATGTCTGCGGTTTAAGGAACTCTGCAACCACACGAAGTTTTGTCGGATCAGGAAGAACACCCTCTCTGGAGACGACGTGACCCGAAATAAGGAGCTTTCGAGCGCCAAAGCAACACTTCTTCAAATTCAGCTGTAGACCAGCGGATTCGAGGGAAATGAGCACTGCTTCTAAGAGTTGAAAATGCATTGGAAAGTCACGCGAAAATATTAACAATGTCATCCAGGTAGCACAGGCCCACCTGCCATTTCAGGCCACGGAGGATGTTGTCGATCATGCGCTCGATCCTTTGCCTTCATTTTCTCATCTGCTAATCAAATATTCATGGCAAGATTTATGAAAAGAATGCTTTGAAATAATATGTAATGAGCCTAAGGTGAATTAGCATTTCTCTTAAGCATCCCTTCAAGATTACCGTTTCTCTACCCAGCCTCAAATACATGCACACAATAAGAAAAAAATGAAACCCATAACTAGAGAGGTTGCTAGCGTTAAAGGGCCCCGAAACCACCCAAAGGTCAAAATTTAGTTGTTGTGTTGCAGTTGTGCAGAAGTCTACGACAAACACGTAGCCATGAGAATATTCCAAAATGGTGCCGTAATAAAGGAGTTGCATGCATTTGATGATCAAAACGCGGCCCTCGCTCGTTTTGCTTTTTCCTTCTCTACGCTCCATTTGTCGGCTCATCTCTCCTTCTCACAGAGTACACCTCCTCACACGGCGAAGAGGAAGTACAGCGAGCACGCATAAGTCTGCTGCACACAAAGAGGTTCTTGTTGCTGCTGACATGACCAAATGCGTGGGTGCTAATGTCACGAGCAACGCTGGGGAAACCGACAGGCCTGGAGAGGAGCACAATTGTTTTTTGTCTTTTTTTGTTGTGTGTGCGCGTGTGTGTGCCCGCGTGTGTGTGTGTGTGGTGCACCCGCGGCTCATAGTGCTGCTGCGTTTGGCATTGTTGATTGTGACGGCATTCTGAACTCAATGAGTGTGCTTACTTGAAATGTTAAAAGAAACATTGCAGGGGGTGTTGAGGGGCCCTTTAAAAAGGGATGTACCGAGCATGCAAAGAAATCTCTACTTGGCAGACAGGTCTATATTTATAACTTGTATATACTTGCATTGTTTTATACTCGCTTTGGCCAACACGCTCAAGTGCTCACAATGAGTCCTTTGGCAAGTATGCATATACAGGGCTTTTTATGTACAGCCTCAAGAGCATTCCTAACCAAAAGTGTCTGTTTTTTTTATTGCTGATTTCGAATCATATTGTACTAAAAAGCAAGTACTCAATGTTGAACAAAAGATATTTGCACCACATACTAAGTTGAATCAACGCAATACAGTTTATTTCTGAACATTACATAGGAAACCTGCCTGCCTGCCACTAATAAAAAATACAAATCACATAAAGAAAACAGTTCGCCATCGAGAAACTGCTGTATGTACTCCGAAAGGTCATCTGGCGATATCAAATTGAAAGTCTTGCCTGGATCAGCCCGAAATGGAAACCGAGGGTGCTTCGCGCAAGGATTGGTGACATCAAGCTGCACCCACTGATGAGCACTTGCAATTTTCGCTTCAGAGGTGCTCTCATCATCACCAGAACAACAGCTCAATTCAGCGTCATCGCTGCTGTGTTCTTCACTTCAGGACAAACGATAAGCATAGGTATCTGAATCATCTTCATTGGAAGAAGACAACAAAGATGAGAAGCTTCTTTTTCCGCGCTGATGGGCCAGCTATGCATGCGTCGCCACCACCAGATGCCATGTTTTCACACAAAAACTGCGCTCCTGCTGTAGCAGAAACTGAGATTGTCAAGTAAGTGCTTCTATGTGGTGGGCGACACGTGATCTAAGCCATAGACAAGCGCTTCTTGTCTGAACACCCAAGACCAGAACCTATTTTGGTAGGACGAGTTCTGCTCGTCCAAAGCAGTTTGGGGACACTCTGGCTAGGATGAGTTCAGCTCATTTGAAACAGTGAAGAGGCTAAAGCACTAGCTTAAATGGGCCCTGAACCACAAATTACGCGCATGTCATTTTTATCGGCAGTTTGCTTGCTATGGTCTTGATGACTCCTGTGGCACCAGTGAAATCAGCGAAAGCAAAGCATTTGATATTTTAATTTGTTTCCAAAGTGTGTTTCCGCGCCAACTGCAGCAATGTACATCAACAGTTTCTGCTGCCTGAAGTGAGGTATCTTTCAGCTTATGCCGTTCATTTTGACTGGTTGAAAATAAAGAATACATTGTGCACGCTTGCGATATACTCATTATGAGGAATTTACAAATTGTATTGTGTTTAATACATGTTAGAGCTGAGAAAAAGACACCAATTTGTGCATCAATTTCAATTTTTGTGCAACTGTGACACCAGTAGTGCTCTCGAATGGTCTACGCTAGAGTTATGTATATGCTACCTAAACAGTAAATCTAGTCTACGCCATATACAGTAACTCTAGTCTACGCAAAGCACAGCCTTCATCAATGCACCGTACTTTTTGCATTTCTGCATCAGGACAAGACCATTCATTCCTCTACGGCAAAAGACAGAATTTCCCTGCACTGTCAACTGCTAGTGCTAGTTTTCAGCGTTATTCTTTCCAGTCAACTCGAGTGTGCATGCATTCCTCATTCCAGACCCGTAGCAAGGGGGGGGGGGCCCCCCCCTCGAAATTTTGCTGAATTATGTGTTTTTACCAAAAATAAATAATAAAAATAGGTGTTTTTCTCAAAAAGTCAAGGTTTTCAGCAAGTGCCCCAACCCCCCCCCCCCCCAAAAAATTCCTGGCTACGGGCCTGCCTCATTCCACCGCATTCCATTCCACATTCCTGCATGGCCCTTGTCGCTGTCGTCTTCACTTGGCTATGGCGTGGCATTGGTCTCAGTGGCGTCCCTGGAACTTTTTAGAGCGGTGTGTCTTCGTATGTAACAATGCATAGCGTGTCGCTTCCTCGCGGGAGATCGCATTCAAAGCCCTTCCAGTCGGAGCAGCTCATAGTTTCAGATGCGTTTTGACCTCTCATTTGTCAACATAGAGTCATCTGCTAAATTGTGTGACACCAAATCCGTCCATCAAAGTGCTGCACCCGCTTAAGGCAGGGCTGGCCACCATGTGCTGCAGCGTTCCGGTACAGCAAAATGTAAGCCGCATTTTGATTAGAACCAGACCAAACCAGCCTGACATGCCACTGGGTGAGTGAAATACGAAAGGGTATGCCAATTTCTGCCTGTTTTTATTTTGTATTTGGAAGTTCAATAACTTCTGCTCTCATGCATCTATCTTTAAAATTCTTTTTGCATTCATCTCAGGACAATACAAGGAACATGTTGCCAGGTAAAACTATGTGGGTTAAATTTGGGTGAAGGGCCCTTTCAAAGAGTGTGTGCAGACAAATTTCTATTTGTTCACAAAGTGCATAATAATATTTGGGGTTTAACGTCCCAAAACCATGATATGATTACGAGAGATGCCATAGTGCAGGGCTCCGGAAATTTCGACCGCTTGGGGTTCTTTAACGTGCACCTAAATCTAAGTACACGGGTCTCAAACATTTTCGTCTCCATCGAAAATGCAGCCGCCGCAGCCGGGATTCGATCCCGCGACCAGTTCACAAAGTACAAGCAGCAATGAAGAATGCTTACTGTTAGGTGCAATTCACACAGTCAATAAATACATACGTCAATAAATATTTCTGTTATCTGTTTTACGAATCCTGTCAACTTGCTTTATACGGTACCACTTAAAAAGGCCTACAATTACATGCAGCTCCCATAGTGACCATGCGTCTAAAAATATTTAGGTTTTTCCATTTTACGAGTCACATCTACATGCTTTATGGTACTATTTATATTGCTAATTGAGTTTAACATCCCAAGGGAACATAGCGGCTGCGATGTACATCATAGTGAAGAGCTCTGGGCTAATACCACCTCCGGTTCCTCAATGCACACCCAGAGGTAGGTGCGGAAGTACATTTGCATTTCCCACTCTTACCAGAATGCACGCACTACTTTTGGGATATGAGAAAACTTTCAGTATGTGATGACATGATCCTCACCTGCTTTATTGCTTTTTTTTTCCCATGCAGCTATGTAACCTAAACAGTCCTTGAAATGTTTGTCTCTCACAGTATCCGACATTTTTGTAGACAAACTTCAAAGAGTCTCATAAGGTGTAGCTTGATGGCAAACCAAGATTATAGTGAATGACATTTTATGCTGCATGTAATACCACTTCTTCAGCAATTGCTGGGGACCACTGTTAGAGGGAAAACACAAATGCCCTCCACTGTACACGCATGCCCACCCAACATCCTCGTGCATTCCCTCATGCAGCGCACCCGTGAACACAGAAAACTTGAAAGGTGATCTTTGTAACTGTGGATGACCACAGTTTGCTTTAATTGAAATGACCAGTCGTTCAAAAACATAGAATTAAGGTTTTATGTCATACATAAGTAAAAACACCATGAGACACATTATAAATAACATTGACCTAAGGCAAAATGCATCATCAGAAAAGTCCATACAACAACGGCTAAGCTGCAATTACTGTCAGTTCTTCTAATACGAGATTATACAACACCACGTGAAATTCTGTCGCACAATGTTACTGCAAGGTATACTTAGGCAAAAAATAAGGTTCATGAAATAAGATAAACAACAGCTCACAAATTATACCTCTTGACAGACGTTGTACATCTAGACGAAGTTATTGATCAAGGTTTTCAAGAAGTCAAAAGTACGTTACGTCACTAATGGATGGATAGTGTGTGTGTGTGTGTGTGCTTTTTTTTTTCGCATGGGCCAGATATCGCTAATGACTTGAAAAACAAGCAATGTCAGCGAAAACGATACCACCACATAGACCAGGTGCTTCAGAATCTGCTTGCAAATAAGGAAAACCATAAAATGAATGCTATGTTATACTTCTCGGCGGTAAAACACCATGTCATCAACCACAATGTTACGGCTTTCTGGCTGACGTTACACTGACTCTAGCAGTCGGTTACAATGCCACGAGCACAGAATGTGCCACGCTAGTCTGAATAAACACAGTGATTTAAAGAAGTATTCTGCGTGCGGTAATACATGACGAGTGGTACCAAGCATGTGATCAGCGTCATGGTAGGTCGACTGTAGCACTGCACAATCAACATGCGAGACTCGAGAAACTAACTGACAGCACGTCAAAAAGGTGACATTGTGGCTTTTGTAAACTATATTGATCACAAAATTCTAATATCGTTAAAGGGGAAATACAAGCGCACTTGAGTCCCGCTAAAATCCCCTTTCAAAACACATACCGATGCGTGTAGTACGGAACGGAGCAAGCTGGAAACCTACCTTCCACTTGCTGGCAGAAGGGTTGCACTAGTTCTGCGAATGAGAGATTGTTTCTTCTGCACACATCTTCGGCGTCAGAAGTACACTGCACCGTTACCGTAGGGGCGAAAACGCCTTGGATGAAGTCCTCTGCTGTCCGCTTGTTGGCATTCATCATTGTAAACCACTGCTGCGAGTACCCACGAGTTCATGTGCTGCGCCGTTTCATTCTGGATTTGATCGGTGTGCGGTATTCACTTGCATACTGCTACCAAATGATGACAACCGCTTGCTGTAGCATGCACTCAACCTTTTAGTTCAATTATTTTCTTACTGATTTTAGGCAGCGAAGCAGCAGCCGCCACCAAAGGGAAGCATTCTCATCGCCGGAAGTTGTCCTGCCCCCTTGTCGGAAGCCAATACCGGGCCAAGTCATCGTAATGTCAGTAATGTAGCCAAGCCCGGCCAAGCACGATCAGGCACGATAGCCAAAATTACATTCCTTCCTCCATGCCTTCAGAGCTAAATTTGAGTTGCTAGAGTACGAACCCTCTGCCAAAACTGTGTGTACGTAGCACATACACTGTAGCCTAGTTGACAAAAGCGCCGTATCGATAGTATTCTTTACTATCGATAGTTCGATAGTGACTCAACTATCGATAGTATCGATAGTCACCATAATAGTGCCATCGATAGTTCTGCATCACTAATATGCCGGTCGCCTTTTTTTGTTTTTGTTTTTTCTTGGGAAGGGTGTCTTCCACTGGCTTGTACGACCCACTCTGCTCAACCTGTGTAAACGTTACATCAGTCACAGTGACGTGTGCACCAGGGTCGTAGCCAGAAATTTTTTTCGGGGGGGGGGGGGGGGGGGGGTTCAACCATGCTTTATGTTCGTGCGTGCGTTTGTATGTGCGCGTGTATACATACGCAAGCAAAATTGAAAAATTTCGGGGGGGGGGGGGGGTTGAACCCCCAACCTCCCCACCCCTCTGGCTACGCCCGTGGTGTGCACATAAAGCACCATGAAGTTCACGAAACATTAAGAATGCTCTTGGTTCATCCTTTTTCATAGAGGCTAACGAATGAGCAACAGGCTGAAGATATGGGCCATTTAGTGTATGATTACATATATACATGTTGAAATAAAAAGTTAAAAATCGAAGGGGTAGTTGCGTTCTCACTTTTTTTTTTTGCATACATTGTGTTTACTCGAGGTCGTGGGTTCGATTGCGACCGCACTTCGAATGACCTCAATCTAATCTAGGTAGACGAGCGACTTACCTACATGCCTCTTGGTCAGACCATGGCTGGCACAAAAATCCTTCTGAATTTGATTACATTGACATAAAATGTATTGGGTCTACTATAGTATTCAGTTATTTGAGATTGAAGACACTTTCAACAGATGCATTATCACTGGAAAAGTGCAAGTTTAACGCTTTTGCCTACCTTTAAAGTGTGTGCATGCTGAGATAGATAGCAATTTTTAACATCAGCCCCAAGGATGTTAGCCTGGTTTATCGCCTGGCTTGCTACTCCAGGTGTCTGGTGATAACTATGGTATCAAAGAGTAATGCTAAATTAGTTTAGGATGTCATTTTTCTGTAAACTTTTATTAATTTGAGCAGAAATAATTCTTAAGGAAATATGGTCTTAGTTTTGTCCTGTAAGAATTATTTCTGCTCAAATTAATAAAAGTTTACAGAAAAATGACATCCTAAACTAATTTAGCATTACTCTTTGATACCATAGTTATCACCATAGTTATCAAAAATAATACATATATATAGTCGCACACACACATATGCACAAAATAGTAATTCATGTTTCGCTCAGGTGTGTAGTCCTCAAAAACACCAACAGCGCTTCCGTGTTGCGTATTGCACAGGCACTGCTTTGCCACAGGCCAAGGAGGTGCAACAGCTCCAAACTCAAGCCCAGTGCCGTAACTAAGGGAGGGTTGAGGTGGTTCTGACACCCCCTCAAATTTTTAATGCTTAACTTTTCGGGTGACACTAAAACACTTGCACGCCTTCACAGCCACCACCAGTGGCCAAAGTGAGCCGTTCTACACACAAACACCCCCCGAAAAAAATTCCTGCTCAAGCCGCATCGCAAATGTAGTGCTGTCGCATACTGGGTGACATTCACGATTCCCTCCAATCACCTTTATGGCAACTTTGTGCACTGGGTCATCTATCGAGTGAATATTGTTAGGGACATAGTCTGATGTGATGACATATGCATTTGGCAGCCAGCAGGCTTCATAGGAAGCCAATCTTTTGTGCCACATGATTCAACTATTCCATGTCATGGGTGAGCTAGGCTCATCAGTGCATTTCTTTCAAGGGACAAGGACTAGCACAGCTCGTTGACAGTGCTCGTCAACAATACTTTTACCTTTTCTCACACTGCCATGGATAGGCTAGCTTTTTATCAGTCCTTCGCCTTGCTGTGGTAGCTGTCAATACACACCCCATTGGGCAGTGAAAGGAGCAGGTTCATTCACATGGGAGAAATCAAACATGTTAACAAGTGGCATCCGCAATAAAATAATTCAGCCTTTTTTTTAATAAGATTTTGGATAATAGCGTGGCACAGAAGGTGTAGAAGTGTTTGTCATCAGGGCACGTGCCATGTGTGGTGGTAATGTAGTTCAGCTGGTCAACCCCAGAATCGCCATGTGTACAGTAAGTACAGTAAGAAAAGGAAATATGGTCTTAGTTTTGTCCTGTAAGAATTATTTCTGCTCAAATTAATAAAAGTTTACAGAAAAATGACATCCTAAACTAATTTAGCATTACTCTTTGATGTCTCCTAGCAGTGCTTAAAATACTGGCGCACATGTTACGTTGCACTGTCATTGAAAATCCGGTAATGTAAATGTGGGTTTTCTTTTTTTTTTAAAGAGCCAAGTCCACTTTAAGTGAAAGTGAGAAAAATGCGGTTTTCTGCTATTGACAATATGGTTGGGCCTGCTCCAACAATTCTTTGCCAGTGAGCTCCTGTCACCAAAGTACTTCAAACCTATATTGCGGCTGAAATCTATATAGCCCACTATTGTTGGTATACAACAGTAAAATTTGGATTTGGCTCTTATAGATTGGAACATGTCATTTGAGCTTGAATTGGCTACGCAAAAGCAGTCTAAATGGCAGCGAATGATTGATATAGAAATACTCTGCGACAAAATTAGCACCATCCTTGTGCTTTCGTCAGCGCCTTCGTTTGTGTCATGGGCGTAATGATGATGACTAGACTTGTGGAGCAACCTTCCAGGCAACAGGCGCACCCTTCTGGACTGTCGGCAGCGCTTTCTTGCTCTTGGCATCTATAGAAGGCCTTCGATAAATGTTTCAGCTCTTCTTCTTAGCTGGTTTTATGTCGTGCCATTTCATATCAGTTCTTCATCAAAGAATAGATCGGTGCCCAATATCTTAATTTCAGCTTATTCCATTTCAAATATACCGTCTTGGATCGAAAGGACAGGACACTGTAGTGCAAAACTCGAAAAGAAACACTAAGAGGCAGAAAGAAGTAGGAAAGTCGGCCTCTTACTCTTTATAGAGTTTTGCCCTACAACATCATGTCCTTCAGTGTGCGCGAACTCCCCCATGAAAAAGTAATTGTGGAAGGAAAGCACGACAGCAAAGCAACTAGGATACAAATTAAACAGATTAGATGTGGCCATGTTGGTTTTTTTGGCGATGATTGTTGACGCAGAGCTGGTTTAATGGAGCTGGCTCAGTTTGTTTCAAACAGGTGCAGGATATGGCTCATTTTTTATTTGAAAGTGCTTTCTTGAGTTCACTTTACTATCTTGGATTGCCTCAGTTTGATTACAAATTTTATAATACTTCGGTGTGCTTCACGTTCCCATGCAATTTCACCCAGTTTCAGTTTCTGGATTTGGCTCTTTTGGAAAAAAACGTCACGAATATTACTGTTAGAGGAATCTTTCTCTTGGAACAGCATGAAATAGCCACACTAAATTCACCAGTTGTTGAGCAAACTTAACAGCAAATTTTTGATGTTCTGCAGTAGTAGTGCACAAAAAACAGCATACGTTATAGGAGTAACGAAACTGGGTAAACAAGGGAAGCTTTTTTCACCTACAACGTACTAAAACACTACACTTCAGCCCCAAGCTGGCACTTCAACAGACAAGTCCTATTGTTGAAATATTGTTCCTGGGCCGATGCTTCCTGTTCTTCAATCACTGATTGAAGAAGGGGAAGCATCGGCGCAGGTGTACATCTTACGTTTGTCTATTTCACAATTTAGTGGCAACTGAATATTTTGGCTACACACTCTCATGCCTAATGGTCCTGGAAGGGCTACGATTAAGCATTACACAGCACATTGGGATTGCACAGAACTTTTGCTTTTCACTAAGAGTTTTGGTAGTATTCTAAATTTATTGTATTCCAATATTTCAAAAGCAGGTGAAAGTGATAGATTTCAATCATTCTGGGGCACCACTGTTACAGTAGATGCAAACTAGAATAGATGCAATCTGTTTCCAAATTTTTTGCAGTTTGTTCTAAACGTTACCAGACACCTTTTGGGAGGTATAGAGGTAGGTGGCAAGAACTGCCCAGGACAATCCCTGTTAAGATGTAGACAACAGTTCTTCGTAAAGTTTCAAAAGCAATTTCACGCCAATTGCAATAATAACTAAGTCTTTCTGTACTGCTGACAAGTCATTAGCAAAACTACCTTGCAGTCAGAAGAGCCAATTCACACTGCAAACTGAATCTTTCTTTTTATGGCTTGTGTTTAGCCTCTTCTTTTTACTATCTGCCGCTTGAATGCCTGTCCTAAAAACGTTGCTTGCCTAATTGCTGGATTTCTGGGAAGCTCGGTGCAACTTTCATACTTTCCTACTGAATGAAAAGGGTTAGCCAGGAGTATATGCTCAGAACATACTTACATTCAAGCACACATTTACAGTCCATAAGCTGCGGCTGATGCATATTGATTTTTAACAAAGCCAGCCAAACACATTCAGCTCAATCATTCAGGGCAAGTTGATAAAGTTGACATCAAAAGTTTAAGGAGCATGGTAACTGAAAAGCAGCTGAATATTCCTGCAGCTTGTTATTTTGGTCTACAACCTGCACTAGAAAAACAGTGCTGGACAGTTTCACTTGCAACGGTAAAAAACTGCTTGAAGATTGAATGTTTTCTTGATTATGCAGACCGTATGTTGTGCTACCTGTAATCTTGCTCCATTGCATACCTGCACTGCAAAAAAATCTTGTGAACTTTAGCAACATCAGAACTGTGCAGTGTGAACCCTTCACCACTGCTTAGCTGTTAATACAACAGCAACAACTGTGCAATTATGTTTATTTTTGTTCCTTAAAGGTTGGTGTCAAAAGTGGAAACAATACATCAAAATGCAAAAACAATGAAAGTATAATACCAGAAAAAAAAATGTGCTCATAGTATACAGATGTCGTGCTTGGAATGCATCTCAGCTCCAAAACATATCAATACTGCACGCTCATATGCACACTAAGAACTGTGACCCAGCAAATCAGAAACACCAGGATAAGAAATTAATAAAACACTGCTGTGTATGTTGACTGAAAGGCTCCTCACCAGGTTTGGGCCTGCAAAAAAAAAAAACAAGTGACAAGGAAAAGGGTGGGGCGGGGGGTGAGTGTCTTTGCTGACAGTGACTATCACTCCTGGTGGCATGGCAATAGGGCAATTCAGTTTCTTGAAACTTCTCCATTAGTGAAACGATTTGAAATATTATTTTGTTAAAGTGCTCCCTGTATGGCACCTTCCAGTGCGCAACCGAAATTTGCAATAGGGCCTGGTGAGGGGACATTTCATGAGCACAATTCACGTAGAGTGTTGCATAATAAACACTGATACAACATGTTTGGGGTCAACAAAATATCTTTCATTTATATTTGAAAGGCACTAGTTGTACTAAAATTTAAGGCACTCTTATTACTGCACACAATGCATTATTCATTTCATTCGAAGCCACAGCAATTCTGCCATCTTGCAGATAATGCATGTAGAGCACAGATATCAATGAACAATGAACAATTGAAAGGGCAATAAGGTAAGCATCAATTAAAGCACTATTATGGTACCAACAACAAGCAAGTCTAGGTGGTTCAATACATTCGTTTCCAGTTAAAATACTCTGAGCCATTGCAAAATGTAGTGATTACTTTTTAAAGTAATATTAAAAGAAAATACTTGGTCAAGCTACAGTGGTCGGTTACTCTCTCAGAACAAAAGCTTTTTAGCAAAGTCGGTTTCATTTCTTTATGTTGTGCTAAATGGTCTGATAGGCAACGTGTTGCAGATTTAGCAGAGCTTTTCTTGTGTTCGTGTTCTTTCTGAGCTAGCAAGGTTAAAAATGTTAAGCTGCAGGCTTCTTTTGTTCTTTTTCAGGATGCAATTTTTACTTGATTAAAAAGAACAAGTCCCAGTCAGACACTCCTGCTCATGACTCTACAAGGAGCAGGTGCACAAATTTTAATGTTATTTATATCATCACTATATTCTGCTGCTCTGTTCTAGAATGCCAAGGACTCCACTCTTTCTAAGTCACCTATACGGTTTCCCAAAAATGTAATCTACCACACTTGTTCAATATAATATTTATTTTCTATAACCCTTTTACAACCATTCAGTTGTAGAAGTATTTAGTTATAATTTCTATAGATAAAATTAGCAGATTGCCTCAAATCCTTTCATTCTTGCATGCATTTATATTAAAGAAAAACATTGATTCTGAGATCTGAACAGCTTCCTCTAAACGTCATTACCCCTGTAGCCAACAGTATTGATTAATTTGCCAGGCCACAATTATCAGAGCCACATTAGGCTTATTGATTACATTGTAAACGAAAATTCCATTGCTTAAGAACGAGTTATGGATATAATGAAATGCTACATGTACAAAAAAAAAAACTGAACCATGGTATGCTGTATTGGGTCACACATGCAAATGTAGTTAAAACAGCCCCGTCATGACATCCCTACTGCATTTACATGCTGGCATAGACACATACTCAGCTCCTTATGAGTAAACGCTGCCTTTATATCTGCAACGTCTTAAAGGCAGACTAATTTTCGCACTGGTTTTCACATGACAGAAGCTAACCTGCACCAAGATTATTCAACATGCACTTGCAACACCCCTGCAAAAGAAAAAAAATGCATCACAATGCAGTGCATCCTACAACAGAAACAAGTATGCTCGCCAATACAACTTACATAAGTAAATATGAAGAGCTGCTAATGCAATGAGGTGCCGGGTGTGGGGCTATCTACAGCTTACAGATATAATAAGAAGGATCAATAATATGTGCATAATTTTGATGAAACATGGTAACATTCAATTGAACATATTTTGCATCAACACCATTCAAGCACACTTGCTAAGGGTTTAGAGCTTGGTGAAGAAGTACATGTTAAGGGCCAGAAGAGCCCATCTTCCTGCTGCGGCCTTCATGATATGTGCAGCATTCATGCCCAGTATTACACCAACATGATGAAGAACTTTGAATGCTTATGAGCACATGGCAATACACACTGCGATGCAGATTTGAAACCTGACAAAAAAAATTCTTTGTGAGTGCATTCTGCAACGTCAGGGCTGCACAACTCAAAACCGATGAGGGCTAATACCAATTTCCCTGGAAGTCAAAAAATGGCCAGTTTAGTAAAAAAAAACTAGGTCCATTTGATTCCCCTGCACCAGTCTGAACCTGTTCATGGTGGTGAGCGAGAAGTTCAGATATTAAGCAGCTCAAATTCAATAATGCAGGCACAACACGACACCAAAAATGAATGATGCGGTGCCGACACAGCACAAGCTTTACTGTTGTTTGCTTAAGGTAAGCTGCCCATGTAAGTTTGAGAGGTGGCAAACTGCACATATGTACAGTTTATGAGGTGCAAACACATCCTACATTGCATAGAAACAGTAGACGTGCGTACGATGCCTACACCTGAATGCCGCGCTGCTAGTGCGCATGTGCACATCTGCACCAAGCTGGCACCACCAGCAGAGAGGGTGCAGGAAAATCGTCAACCAGTTCTGCACGTATCCTGCACCTTTTGAAACTAACAGTGTGGTTCAGAGGATGCCACTTCTGCACCGCTGAAACGAATGGCATGGTGCAGCACCTCATGAACTTGTTCAGGTGGTGCAAGTGAATTGACAGGACCTACTGTTTGGTGTTTTGCTTGCAGAAAGGCAGTCTATCAGGCCATTGCATTTCTCGTTCATCTCAGCACCAGGAGCACTGCTGGTATTTTATTTCATGGGGGAATAGGGAGCTTAAGTACCTATGTGTGTGTGCATGCGACATATTTACATGCAATGGTGTAAAAACACTTCAGTAAGGGGGATGCATGGAGGTTTAAAAACAATTATGGAGTGGAAGCACTCCCAACTTTTTAGCAGCAAATATGAAGCTAGCATATGCCTTGACTTTACCTCAAAAACATGGCATTCTCACGTGGTGCACAGATAAGAGATCCAAGTATTTTTGTTCTGCTAAGTAAATGCTAGGTTAATTACAAGATAAGGTATCGTTGTTCCTGACGAAAGTAATACACCCAGATGAGTATTGGTGACATGACTTTAATAAAATTTGCGGCCAAGACCTTGAGGCTTCTTGAGGAAACTATTAACACAAAGTGATATATTGAGCTGCATCTGTCCAGAACAATTAACAGTCTTAAACTAGTAAGGTGTGCGAAGGAAATGCTACTTCTTCTTCACTGTAAGCTAACATTTTATCAAGCCTGTAGTAAGATGGCAGAGGTCTGGCTTCACTTTTGGGACATAATTTACACTCCAGCAATTTTTTTAAAACCTCCTTAGGGGGAAGGTGTTGAACTCCTCTTGCAACCACAATCTATCAAAAGCACCTATCAGTCTTGTTTTACAACATATTTACTGTTTTCCTTATTGCAGCGCCAGCACATATGTAGGCCGCATGCAGCCCACAGTCTATATGTTATGCAGCCCTATGCTACATTCTTGAAGGTTTCCTTTGTTGTTATTGATGATTTGGCTTCTACAGAGCCCACCATACTAATCGCAGGCACACTTCTGTTAGCAGACTTAACTGCATGTCACTGTGCTACGAGAGTATCTGCTATGCAGGGCACTTTACATAAAGATATGAAATGTGCTTTTCATACCTTAAACTCTGTATGAACATTGTAAAGGCAAGCAGCGAGACTCTTTGTACTTATTCAGATTCTATCAACACCAAATTCTGCTTCACTTAAGCTTCAGTTTATCTATTTAACCCAGAAAAGGTATGAATTGCTCATTCATCTAAAGCCAGTGCTGACAGTATTTATGACTAAACTAATCCAAAATTTTCTACCTCTTCCTTTAAGGGCATTTTTTCACTTAATAATTACTTACAAAAACAGCTTGGAGGCGTTAAGCTATTCTAAAAGGTTTGCATAAAATCTCGGCTGCTACTTGGCATATTTAACGAAGTGGATGTATTGCTGGCAGCCGGCAAGAATAGCCCAGATGGAAAGTTGCCAGTATGTCGTGGAATTGGTTGACTGCATTCATGTGATAGAATGGCTTTGTTGTAGTCGAGGGGCGATCCAAAAGAGGTGATTAAGTTCAGCATAGGTGTTTCGTGCACAGTGAGACCACCGGCCTACTCTGCAACACTGCCCAGTGAGCTAGACAGATCGCTGAGGCTAACTAGCACTAGCTTTTTGTCTGTACTCATTTTCTATTTTTAATGGCAGATAAGTGCCTGCAACTTTCCATCTGGGCTACATTACCCACAAAATAGGCGCTGCCCACATATATAAGAACGTCTGACATGCACTGAAATAAACGCCTGCCTGCAGTGGGGTGCATAATGGTACTAAAATTCAAGCTGGGCCAGAAAACTTTTGAAAAGCCGCGGAATGAACAAAGCGTTTCTCACGATTACAAAAACGTTCGGCACTTAGGAAAAAAAAAAGAAAAATCAAGATTCTTGGAAGCCCAGGCTTGCAATGCACGCGCGCAGTTAGATGGAAAAATGAAAATGCCGGAATGCAATACTTTTCATTTCTTCAGCTATCTTGGGCGAGATGCGCCAGAGGTCGGGAAGTGGCTCCGCCAAGTCTTGCTTCGACCGCGAGCTCGAGGAGCCCGCCTTTGGTGTGGCTTGTTTGGCGGGCTTCTGTGGCGGCGACGACGTCGTAGCCGTTGACGGCGACGCTGTTGGAGCAGCGGTCTGTTTAGCGGAGGCCGGTGTCGACGCGCCGGCGCTCGTGGTCTTTGAGGACTGCGCGGTAGACGCCTTCTGAGCAGCCGGCGAATCGTTGATATAGCTGCGCCCGCTACGGAGCGATCGTGGAGTGTCGCCGGTTTGAGATTCACTCTGCGGCTCTACCTTGGGCTTCTTGAGCGCCGGCTGCGCCGGCTGTTCGCGGGGAATCGTCATTCTGCCGCTGCTGCGCCGAGAGGGACCCGGTGACGCCGCGTCTTCTTCGGAAGGACGCGACTGCTTGTTAGCACTGGACGTTCCAGCCGACACCATTAGCGCCGCGTCGATTCGAGACTTCATGTTGCTCAGACTGATCTTTGGCGTATCGAGCACGCGGGGCTCTGGCTCTGGCGATTTCACGAGTCCGTTGACGGCCTCTATTATAAGCGTAACACCCTTCGCGTTGAACATGACTTGTTGCGCTGCGTCCGACTCCGATGAGCCCATGCCGAGAATATCGAAACGCCGGCTGTATCTGCGTGGCAGTTAAAAACTTGATGCTGAAGACCCAGCGCCAATGGCTGTTGCACAAAAGTACAGAACTGCTCAAAGCACGCGAAAAGCGCCAAAAGGGCTTGCCTGTCGAACAATCAGCACGCACATACACCACCAACACGGAACGATAATGGAGAGAACGATTCGGTGACGTCACAGCGATGGCAATGTGAAAGGATAAAAAATGGAGTCAAATCCGCGGGTCGCCGGCGTGCCGATTGGTTACGATCGCTCACGTGACCATCTTTGTGGTGAAACCGAACCACCGAGCCAAGCGGAGCGCGGGCCGCGCGGGTTTTGTGTCTAGCTGTCCTGTGGTGCGGATCGGTGCGATCACATTGACGTTTTGCTATACCCTGCACGATGTAGTAATTGAACAAAAGTTCATCATCGACGTTGTGCGAGATAGCGGAAGCCACAAACAAAATTAGCCGGATAGAGAAGTTGGTTTCATCAAGGTGAATCAGAGAACGCGAGAATGACAGGCGTACGTTGGTCATAAATTAAATTTCTATTCTCATTTTCAATTTTTTACATTATTAAGTGAGTGTTTTAATACATGGAACACTCGTTGGTCATATCATAGTGGTCATATCAAAGCTAATTAATAAAAATGTGATTCACAATAATATTACAACGAATTTGTGTGAATCGCAGAACGTATCTCGACGCCAAAAAAGTAATTGAATAATTCAATTAAAACTTCGATCCGCTACTTGGAGTTTCTTAATCCATGTATTAGGTGGCGGTGCGAATTAAACCGCTCCACTGAAGTCCCCGGGGGGAGGGTGGTCACGCACGAAAAGACGCATGCATGTTGGTGCGTGCGCGTTGTACACACACACACACACACACACACACACACACACACACACACACACATATATATATATATATATATATATATATATATATATATATATATATATATATATATATATATATATATATATATATATATATATAAGATTGAAAAATTTCGGGGGACGGTGATTGCACCACCCAACACCTCCCCCTGGCTACGCCAGTGTAAAGTGTCCCTAGATTTTTCCCTTTACGCCAGTGTCTTTGAGTGTATACAAGGGAAAATCGACTATTTGGGGAGTATTTCTGCGACACAAAAATAATCGTCATCCACCTCGCGTACTTTCCTCGGGTTATCACCGCGGTCCCGGCACTTGCCGGTCACGAACGGCGCGAGCGTTATCAGCGTGACATAGCATTCTCGATCGGAAAGTGACGAGAGCCGGGTTTTCAAGAATGGAAAGGCGAGCAAGCCACACCAAGGCGCTGGCCACACTCTACACTCTAAGACAAAATCGAGTATTTGGGGAGTATTTCTGCCACACAACAATAATCGTCATCTGGCTTGCTCGCGTTTCCTTTCTT
This sequence comes from Rhipicephalus sanguineus, assembly GCF_013339695.2. NCBI lineage: Eukaryota > Metazoa > Arthropoda > Arachnida > Ixodida > Ixodidae > Rhipicephalus > Rhipicephalus sanguineus. The sequence goes on from NC_051176.1 coordinate 229,233,028, forward strand.
GGAAACCCAGCTCTCGTCACTTTCCTGTCAAGAATGCTATGTCACGCTGATATGCGCGTGCCGTTCGTGACCGGGAAGTGCCGCGACCGCGGTGATAACGCGAGGAAAGTACGCGAGGTGGATGACGATTGTTGTTGTGTGGCAGAAACACTCCCAAAATACTCGATTTTGTCTTAGAGTGTAAGAAAAAAGCGAGTATTTGGGGAGTATTTCTGCTACACAACAATAATGGTCATCTGGCTTGCTCGCGTTTCCTTTCTTGAAAACCTTGAAAACCCGGCTCTCGTCACTTTCCTATCAAGAATGCTATGTCACGCTGATAACGCGCGTGCCGTTCGTGACCGGGAAGTGCCGCGACCGCGGTGATAACGCGAGGAAAGTACGCGAGGTGGATGACGATTGTTGTTGTGTGGCAGAAACACTCCCAAAATACTCGATTTTGTCTTAGAGTGTAAGAAAAAAGCGAGTATTTGGGGAGTATTTCTGCTACACAACAATAATGGTCATCTGGCTTGCTCGCGTTTCCTTTCTTGAACACCTTGAAAACCCGGCTCTCGTCACTTTCCTATCAAGAATGCTATGTCACGCTGATAACGCGCGCGCCGTTCGTGACCGGCAAGTGCCGGGACCGCGGTGATAACGCGAGGAAAGTATACGCGAGGTGGAGGACGATTATCGTTGTGTAGCAGAAATACTCCCCAAATACTCGATTTTTTCTTATAGAGTGTAGGGTTATAGAGTGTATACACCCTGAGAAAAATCGAGTATTTGGGGAGTATTTCTGCCACACAACGATAAGCGTCATCCACCTATCGTACTTTCCTCGCGTTATCACCGCGGGTCACGAAAGGCGCGCGCGAGCGGGACATAGCATTCTTGATAGGAAAGTTGCGAGAACCGGGTTTTCAAGAAAGGAAACGCGAGCAAGCCGGAAGACGATTATTGTTGTGTGGCAGAAATACTCCCGATATACTCGATTTTAACACGAAAGTGTTTTATGCCGTGACCGGGAAGTGCCGGGACGGTGGTGATAATGGTGATAACGCGAGGTGGATGACGATTATCGTTGTGTAGCAGAAATACTTCCCAAATACTCGATTTTTTCTTATAGAGCTAGTGTGTAGTGGGGCGATAGCCAACTTTTCAAGAAAGGAAACGCAAGAAAGCCTAATAATAATATCTATTATCATGCATATTATTATTGTCATGCATATTATTGTTGCAACGCGCCCGTAATACCTCTATGTTACACTGTGCATAATGCCTTGCACAGTGTAACGTTGACATATTTGTTTGTTTTTCTTTTTTTATCATGAGTGACCCTTCATTTGTTTCTTTATTATTTATATATATTATTTTGCACCTTTGAGACACCTGGTAATCCAAACAACCACACCGAGCCAATCCAAACTTAATTGGCCGAAGCCACGCTATGGCCGCGCTCTCCTGTGCCGCGGTGCAGCAGACGCTTCAAAGCCCCCTTGCTCTTCAATTTGAGATCGCTGCGCGCATTATTTCTAAAGTGTGTTTTAGCACAGTGTAGCAGTTCTTGAGGCGTCACATGCTCTATGTGCATTTTATGTGCAAACAAAGTGTAAACTATCGCGTGTTTTCTCACTCATGTTCTTGATGCAACATGTGGCCAGATTTTCCGCGCCTTCATTATGACATCGATGTTCACCTCTCGCACTTCGGGGATCCCAATGAGCACTGGCAGGAAGCCGTTCGCAGATGCAACTTCATTCATTCGGTATGCATTCTACTCAGCGTGGCAAAGTAGAAAAAAAAATTGTGTTTTTGTTTAGACCAGTGCGGCTATGTGTTTGTAGTGCCTTTGATTCCGGCGTGTCCTTGTCTGCTGTCGCTAAAGTGCTTTGCATGCTGTTTATGACAACTGACAGCTCGTATTCGGCATTCCTTTGTCTGGTGCACAAATTTTTCAGCAAATACAAGACTTTATTACAAGTGGAAAAAGCTTAAATAACGCCATCCTAAGTGACCTGCGCTGCTCATTTTTGCTTTATTAACTTGCTCCAGCAGCTAGGAAACTGGGTTCTAAGATTTAACGCTCGTGTTGTGTGTGTGTGCGTGTGCGTGAGTGTGAGTGCATATATATTGCGAGTAGTTGTATATGTGTGGTACATATGTATATCACAAGTAGTGGCAATGCAAGGGATATTATTAAAAAAAAAGGAAATGCCAGGTTTATGATGCTGAAAATTCAGACAACGAAGCGTTGAAAAAGACGAAATTGAAAATTTGTATGTGTCTTGCCCTCTTTGCAGTGCAATTTGTGTGTGTCCTGCCCTCTTTGCAGTGTGTGATTAAGCATTCTCATATAGCCATTTATTTTTTGCTTAGGTGCAGCTGCTGCTACCAGGGCTGTCACGGATCCCAAAAGATGTGCAGTCTTTAATGGCTGCTCAAGATTACCATGTTGTCTGTAATGTCCGTGCCAAGGATCTTGTGGCCTGGGACTTGGTGAAAAATTTTGTGAGACAAGGTGGGGGATAGGTTACGATATAGTCATGCACGAATTAAAAGAGATTGAAGTGATTGGCGTGTCGTAACATACCACCTAAGTGAAGTGTGGTAGCGTACCACACTTCAATCACGCAAGTTTTCACTATGTTATGTGAAATGAATTTTGCCATTGTTGGCAATGTGGATGTCTTAAAACTTGCTGGCGCGCCCTTGCTGTGCTATTGCCACTGCAGCTTATTTTAACTCCCTGAAGGGATTTTAGTAGTCACCCCACGAATTTCTTAATGCTATTCTGATGCCTATACATCTTGAAAGTTTGAGTTGAAATAGCTATATAAAAGTGCCTACCGGTCAATATTGCAATGGTAAATTGTACAACTGGATCCAAGCTTTATTAAGAGCTTGTGTGTGGCTGTCAAGTAGAAACATTAATGTAGAAGCAGATGTAGTGAGAACCATCTGCATAAATCCATTAAATGCCCATGCAATATTGCATGAAATGTATGTGTTGAGAATCACTTGGTGCTAGAGTTTGACAGAGTGAGTGCTTTTGCGAGATACTTCAGTTTTACCCACATAAACATATGGGAATGAATTGTATCTTCAAGGTCTTATGAGCCTTAGTGTAGCACAGCGTTATTTGTAAAGACATGTCAGGCGTTTCGTATGACAACTCAGTGATTGAAATGTGTTTGAAGCATGTAGAAACGTTTAATGAGACTGATTAGGTTCTTATTAATTTTTGCATAAATATGTCTGAAAATATTCACGTTTGGCAAGTTTTGTTTTATTTCTTGTATTAATTCTTCCCTGACCTTTCAGGAAAACTGCACTTGTTGTCACTCAACTCAAGTATTCCTTACGGGAATTGTGTAGCTGTCACAGCTGATGGTAAGTGGCTAGGTACATACTGCATTTCTGGTTGTAAAAATGCTTGCATAAATGCTGGTGCATTATTGGTTTATCAACTGCATCTTGAATTCTTGGTGCCGAGAAACCGGCAAAGTAAGCTCACGTGAGGGAGTATGCTAGTTGATTTTGCTTATAGAGTTTTTACCTTTGGGCAATATTTTAGGCGTGTCCATTCGTGATATGAGAGCTCTGAGAAAAAAGAAATATTGAGATGCTTGAAGCTGAATATGTGCTTGATAAAAAATCATCTGTATTTCCAAGTTTACTCAAGACAACGTTTTTGAGCCACTGAGAAAGATATGCTTTGAGAAAGATGTGATGTGTGGCTTTGGTTCATTATATACATTTTGCGCAGTTTAGTGTGAAAATTTTTCCTGGCCTTAACAGTGCCTTAAATGAGGTTCTGTAGTTGTTGTTGGATGCCTTTGGGGGGTAATGTAATGGCTGTTTGCAGGTTGCCAAGTGCATTGGTGAAAAGTGACTGAAGGAAATACGGTGGCTGTGGAAAGGCTTGTCGGGAAAAAGAAAGACCGTTAGCTTCACTTGCGGAGATGCTGAGTGGGCCTTACAAATTTCTTCACCATAAATTTGTCCAGCGCTTCACGTCCAATGCTATCTGAAGATAGCTTTGTCTTATAAGGGGCTGTGAACGTTAATAGAGGCTCAAAATCAGACATAGGGGTTGAATGGTAACATAAGATGCCACCAGATTCACTGGTGGCAATTCTTGACATGTTTCTAACATTGTGACAAAGGAGAAAAACATGGCTACTATAGCAGTGATTCTGAAAGAAACCATTAGTCATGTGTATGAACCTTGCCTTGTTGCACCTAACTAATCAAAAAGACTGATATGTTGGAAAACAAGATTTTTTTTTTGCCAAAGTGGTGTCGTGGCTGCAGCGGTTGAGAAGAATCTGTGCATATATTGACTGGCCAAGTGGTGCAGCCCCATTTGCCTGTTTAAATTTTTTCATAAAACTGCAAAGGACAGAGAATTGGGGCTCGTGTGCTGCACTGACAATGTGTTAGCTCACAGGACAATCAGACATTTCATTTATTTCACCCTCAATCGCACAAAGCTTTACAGAGGGGAGTGGGGTACATAAAATAACAAATTATAAACAAAGCAAACAAAATAACATCAAAATAATAATAATTACAATACATATGAAGATACGATGTTAGCCTAATACAACTTAATGCAAATGTAGGTACGATAAGAAATACAGAACAAGTAAAGTAGAAAAAATATATATACAATATAAACTTCACACGTCGTCAAGTAAGTGATTGTGTACGGTGGAAGAAAACAAGTCATGATTTGAAATGGAAACAATGTCGGAGGGAAGGTGGTTCCAGTTGTTGGACGTGCGTGGGACGGAGGAATGATAGAAAGTGTTAGTGCGGCAGCTAATGACGTGTACCTTATGGTAATGATCTAAACGGGCTGAGCAATAAGATGGGGTCATAACTAACGGAGCTTTCAAAACTGGATGATAATCTTATGGAAAAGTATGAGACGAGACATTACATTATTTGGAGGGTCTGTGAAGGTGACCTCTCCCGCTGATTTTCACATTATGCGATTCTCGCCTTTCGTTATGGTGGGAATGAAGCTGCTCACAGATTACCATTGGTTCCGTAACTGAGACATCTTTAACTAGGACTAGAAAGAGATCAGACAAGAGCATATCCATGCTTCTCGTTCTTGTTCCACGTTGTTTTTGTGCTAATTATGCACCAGATTGCCTAACTTTCTCCTCTAATTGTACCAACAACTGAAAGTGCCTTCGTTGCTTACCAAGGGTATATAAATGAAGTCTGAGTGCTCGCAGGACCAGTTCAATAAGATGGGATGCTGCATGAAATGTTGAAATCTCCATTAAAGGTCCTCTAAACCACCTCTGGTAATTTTCCACATTTTAAGTAAATGTGCGCATCGAGTTCAGAATACCGTCACGATCAACAGTGCTAAACGCGGCAGCGCTACGAGCTGCGGGCACCCCACAAATTCCCAGAAACAATCCCTTCTCCTCTACGGACCTTTCGGCACTCCTTAGCCCCTCAGTGTTCAGCGTGACATCAACATTGTTGTCTGCTCGTCATCCACAAAAAGAACTTGTTTGTCTGCTCGCCGCTGTTCCTCCTTGCATGGTAAGGAAGAGCACTCGGCCAGGAGGGGAGAGGAGCCGTCGAACGGAGCATAGCAAAGGAAAGAGCACAGCAAGCGAGGACCTCTTTTGTATCATCAAACATGTGTAACTCCGCTATTACGGCACCGTTTAGAAAAATTCTCATGGCTACGTGTTCATTGTAGACTTGTGCTCAATTGCAACACCACAACTAAATTTCAACCTATAGGTGTTTTAGGGGCCCTTTAAAGGATGCACTAACAGCCAAATTTTTGTTTATGACTTCTATGCTGTGATAAGCATGTCTGTATGTGATAATTCTGAAATTAAACTGTAAATGCTTCAAAGTGGCATAAAATTAAGGCTAGCATAGATAATTAACATTAATTCTGGGACACCTTCAAAGTGCCCTCCCAGAATCGTAAGAAACTGGGGTCCCCACCTCAGCGGTTGGAACTGACTTGTGCATTCAAACTTCACAGATGTTGAGGAGCCTAGTTGCTGTATCATCCAGGGAGTGGCACATGAAGCACATGCCCTGCTAGAAATTTCAGTCTATCATAGGTCACCTAGCATGAGATGACATGTTGCACACCCACCCAGGATAGCTGATTTTCTCCTCCTCATGGAAGAAAGGAAGGGCATACGGGCACCCTGCAGCCACCTGCCCAGTTTTTATTTCATGGTTATGGGCATACCTTTCTGAAAAAATTTTTTCGCCTTGCTATTTAGCTACGCCACTTCAAAAAGCCACTGGCAGGAGCAGCTAGAAGCACCTAGACAGCAAATCAACAACCGATCAATGCAGGAGACAAGCCATGGTGCGCTGTGCAAACATGCTTTCTGTGACATCCGGAACACTCGCAGAGCTAAACATCACGGAGTGCCCGAGCAGCCACCAAACATGTCTTGATGACAATGTCATGAGGTTTTTCAAACTCTGAGGACCACTCTAGCTAACTTTCAAACCATATTAAAATATGGTTAAGGCAAGGTTCATTGCTACCCACCGAGGTAGCTCAGCAGGTAACGTGTCACACTGTTGAGCTCGAAGATGCAGGCTTGATTCCCGGCCATGGCAGCCACATTTTGATGGTAGTGAAATGCAAGATCTCCCGTGGTACTTAGAATTAGGTTTACGTTAAAGTACCACAGGTGGTCACAATTAATCTGCAGCCCCCCACTACAGCATGCCACAGGATCATATCAAGATGTTGGCACGTAAAATGCCAGAAATTAATTATTTGGTGTTTGCCGCTAATACAGTCAAAGGTCCCCACATATGCGGAACAGTCAAACAACAGAAATATCTCAAGTTTGGAATTTTGCTGTCAGTGGTCCTTTGGAGATGTTGTTTATCTTTGTCTGATTAATTTATGAGTGCTTTGCCTTAGAAGTATTTTTGTTTCAGTTATGTAAAAAAAAGCTTAAAGGGGTGGTGCCACCAAATTTGTGGCTTGCGCGTTCTTTGCTGCAAGCTTTTCCTATAGCTCAAGGAAGCATGATGCACGCACCAAGATTCATGTATTCTCGCTAAATAATTTAATATCACCTTTTGATGTGGACAACTTTCGGTTTCGGTTTCTGGGCGCCGAGGTTGGGCAGTGACGTAGAAGTGTAGGAGGCGTGGTCACGCGACCACACAAGGCTGTGACGTACTTAGCCAGGAAGCGATCGAAACTCGGCGAGTGATGTAGCTATCGATGCTTTGCCGGTACTATAGTGAACTAAAATATATTCTAGTTCACTACAGCCGGTACGTACGTTGCGGAAGTGGCGCAGGTCCGGAGGTCACTCACGTTACTACAGCAGATTTGGTGTGACGTCACTACAACTTTCGTTGCCCATCCTACAGATCTACGTCAGTGTTGGCGCGCTAGCGATGGGTTTCTATCGGGAGAATGGGCATTTAGGTACACTTTGGAAGTGAATTAAAATATATTCTAAACGTTTGCTGTGTCCGACCCTTCGTGTGGAATGTCCTTGCATACAGAGGAAACCCACAACAGGCTTGTTATAGCCTCGAAATTTGATGGCACCACCCCTTTAAAGACCAGATATAGCAATAAATTAGAATATGATGCTGTTGGGACGTTTATGTGTGTGCACGCACTTACAATGTTATGATAGCTGTTATTCATTTCTGCTTTTGTTATTGTGCACATGCTTTCAGGTGAACTTCACTTGTCACTGCAGGAAGAAGTCTTTCGTGTATCGGGACTTGAAGGTTCTTGTTCTACAGGCAGTTCTAAGGGACACCGTGTTTTCGGTATGAAAAATGATACATCTTGTTCTGCCCAAGACAGCGCTGCCATTAATCCTTAGTTTTTCGTTTGACATTAGTGTGTATAATAGCTGTTGCCTCTCTGTGATATAATTAATGTTAAATAATTTACCTAAATAAATTAGCCAGGGTACATTTAGGTTCATTGTTAGCAGAACCATAGATAATACCAACAGTGTGAACATGATTTCTGCTAAAAACATCTGTGGCTGCACCTAGAGGCAGTGCTAATGATGTCAAAACAGTCAAAGCACTTGGAATCTATTAAGCAGATTTCAGTTGCTCTGTTCAGTGTTTCATTTTAGATTTTCTGGGGATTATTGGCCAATATTTATTACTCTGCAGAAATTAGAATCTGAGGACAACAGGCTTCAAATTCTGCAATGGAATTGATCATCCAAGTTCCAACAATTTTTGGATAAAAAGTTAGTAGCCATATTTTTGTAGTTAATTTTAAACATGATTTTTGGGTGCTAAAACAACATATGCAGACACAGACACACACAGCATCAGTGTGTCTTTTTGTTATACTTGCCTAAATGCGAATTTCTCATTTCATTATGGTTGCCATTGTGATAGCAATTCTAACAACATTATTAATTATATCATCTTTCTCACTTTTAAGTAATTTTGAGCCCGTGTTTTGTAACACCCTGCATGTTGCTTGGTGGAACTGTTGTTTTTTACTTTTATTCATTGGGTAAAAAAAATTAAGAAAGAAAAATTACTGAAATTTTTTTCAGAATCAGTGATAGACCTACAAAAGCAGTGCTTTCATCCAGGAAGGAATAATTACAAACGCACTCTGGATTCACTGGAGCGGTGTGGCAGTCTTGTAGGCCAAGATGTGGCTGTTGTCTGGGAGTCCTTACCAGAGCATGCAAGCTTGTCACCTTCCCCTGTTGCGAGGTACTTTATGCGGTGTGGCCATACGGTGATCCCTTGCAAACCAAGCTACTCTTCAGCAACGCAGTTCTGTCAGGCTGTGCCTACTGCACTGACAACATTGGAACATTTGGGAGAAGATGTGTGTGTACCAATCTATGAGTGGCTTGGAGCCATTGCCTCTGGAGTTGATTCAAGGTGTGTGTGTGTGTGTGTGTGTGTTTTTTTTTTTTTGGAAGTAATCACTCTTATCTCGCCAAAACTTTTCATTTAATACCGCTCAGTAAAGTGACTAATGATTGGCAGCAGATTAAGTGTTTCAAATCGGGAGCTTCTTGTATAGTTTTACAGACGTTCTCATAGCTGTGTTGTTGCTATACGAACTAGCAGGGTACACAAACGATGTTGTGTAGCCTGCTGGCTGGCTTTTGCACTTATTTACAGTCGCTGTAGAAGCCGGCTGGTGAGGTTTTGCACATACTAGTATCTTCCCTGCCAGAACAGAGCATCGTCGTTGTAAGGGCCTATGTTAGTAAACCAGAGCTGAGCAATTTTCAGACTATACTATGAATATAACCGTCCAGGAAATAGTAATATCTCCACTCTACTCATAGCTTCATCAGTTTAGTCTGCACTAGTGTTGGCTGTGTCACATTACTCTTTTTGGCAACATAGTAGTACTGTTTTACTTGTTACTTTTTCAAAACTGTATCAGGTAACATGCTCATGTTAATATTGTTCAAGAATTTGAAGGAGCACATTATTATTTAGTTTTTCATTCAAGTACCCAACTAAACACCTTCACCTGAACTACAGTGGGGCACCTGTATGAAAGCAGTGTGCGAAAAACAAAACGCTCAGTATTGCAGAAAATATTATTGAAGGTAATTTCCAATGGGGTGAGAGCAGCTCTTGATTTCAGTCAACCTAGAGAAAGGCTGGTTTCAGGAAGGGGTATGCTACAACAGATCCTATCCACGCTATTAATTGTGTGATAGAGAAACCTATTGAGCATAACGAACTCTTTATATGGCTTTCACAGATTACCAATAGCCATTTGACTGTAAAGATATTAGCAGTCATGGAGCTATTTCGTTGTCAAGGGGCACAGGAAACATATATGTATGTATACTTTGGTAGATATCTATAAAGACTCCATAGCTACCTACCTTACTACTTCGTCAGAAAAGTGGAAAAATAGAGATCAAGAAAGGGCTCAGGCGAGGATGCATAGCTTCTCCAATGCTACAGGCTTACAGGTATTGAAGCCATTATATAGGGAAAATAGTATGAATATAGAGGTAACAGTGAATGCCAGCAACCTACAATTTGCAGATGACATTGTCCTGTTCAGAAATGCTGGGGTTGAATTGCAACAAACGATGGAGTACATCAGCAGAGGAAGTGTATAAGTAGGATTGAAGATTAATATGCAGAAGACAGTGGTCATGAAGGCCTCTCCAAACAATTTCCCACGTGCCCATGTCTTGTACAAAATGATTCCACCTTATCCCTCCCTGCACACTTCCTAATTTTATCACATCATCTAATTCTCTACAATGCGATGCAGCCTGATGCGAGAACAAGAATTAGTCATTGGCGCTCTGCCTCTGGCATCTGCAAGAGTGTGCTTGTCTAGGTCATTTATTAACAGGGGACTCTGATCATGAGAATTAAATTTACAGAAGAATAAAAATGCGTTCAATTGCATATGGCAGGCATTAGCAAATCATAACTGGCAGCTTGCAGCAATCTTTGAAAAGTGCACAGTTGTTGTGTTTTACCATTTCTAACATATGGGATGGAAACTTGGAGGGTGACAAAAAAACTTGAGCAAAAATTGAAAACTGTGCAGTGAGCATTGCAACAAAAATGTTTGGTATAACATTAAGAGACAGGAAAACAATGATGTGCAAACAGGGGTAGCCAATATTCTGGTTGACTTTAGAAGGAAAAAATTGAGCTGGGTAGGCAGTGTATGTATGCAAGAAAACCAGTGACCTATTAGAATGACAATGGGTGCCAAGAGAATGAGAGAAGTGCAGCCTATGATTGGAGAGAATTAGGAGAAATGTAGCCTAGTGTGGTAGAGAATTAGATAATGGGATAAAATTAGGACGTGTGCAGGGATAGGGTGGAATCATTTTTTACAAGACATGGGCGAGTGGGCGATCGTTGGGAGAGGCCTTCATCCTGGGCAGTGGACAGAAAAAAGATGGTGATGATGATTACACCTCAATGTTTAGCATGGCAGACGCGCATCTACCCCATACACTCTCTTGACTCTTGACTCGCACTTCTATGTAGGGCCTCTCTATAAATAACTGCATCAGGATGCCTTTATAGACACACCTACCAACTGTTTTTGTAGGAAGTCAGCCTTTGAAAAGGTACATATAAATTCTGTGTTAACCTTTCTGCCTAATTTAGTGATTTTAGCTCAATACGGTGGTCTCCCACACCACTCAGACCATGACCCAGATATACTAATGGAATGAATAAGGGTCCAACGAGACGAACACAAGAAATGACATGGACGACAAGGCGTTCGTCCATGCCACTTCTTGTGTTCGTCTCGTTGGCGCCTTCGTGCATGTCATTTCTTGTGTTCGTCTTGTTGTTGCCTTATTCATTCCGTTAACATGCACCTACTAGCCCAACAAAAAGTTCTGCTTGAATACCCAGATATACTATAGATTGTCTTTTCAGTGTATGCCCCTGCTACTAAATGACCAATATAACGAAAGATTCCTCATATCCTGGCTGTATTTCAACCATTGCATTGCACGACCTTTACACCAAAGTGACGTGTATAACAAAATATTTTTATGGTTCCAACAACTTCATTATGAAGCCATTTGAGTGTAGCGTATGTGGAAACTGCTTACGAAGTGAGACACATTGACCATTGAGCCAGCACAGGGCTTAATGGACTTCCCATTTTCGTTGTGAGACAATGCTATTAAGCATTTGTTACCATGTTACATGAATATTCACACAAATAAATAAATTTAATGTGTTGAAATAAGAAAGAAGCACTCATGCAGGTTTCCTGCATACTTTGGAATAAACTAAATGAATTTGAATAATCACATGCATTATTGACATGCCAGCATGTAACAAAATTAGCGACAGAACATACTTTCAAGCTGAATTGACAATCAAAGGGGCAGTTGGCCAAATTTGGTGGGAGATGTCATCACCCTGAAACAGTGCTTGAGCATGTATGTATGGAGGCTCCCTAGACATCACTGGCATTTAGGCTTGCTTGGCACACTAGTTAGAGGTCTCTCAGTGGTTTACACACTGTAGTGTGCGCAAAGAAGCATAGAATATTTCAGCGGCCTGGGTTGATCATGATGTTATTCTTCCATACCAACTTGTTCTTACTTTTCATGATTGCACCACCCACCTGTCCACTTGACAGTTCTTTTTCTAATTCTTCTTAGGTCATTAACCTGGCAGATATGTACTCACTCACATGCTTTCTCACTCTCGCTTTACCTGAATTCACTAACTCGCAGTTTATATTAAAAAAAAAAAAGCTTTTTCAAATCTCGCCAGGCATCTCTTGCAGTGCTCTTCTGTTAGTATGTTTTACAGTGCGCTAAAAAATGCAAAGCTTCCTTTTATTTTTACCTATACCCTGTGACAGCTTATAGGGGTGGTGCCACCAAGTTTTGAGGCTATAAAAAGCCTGCTGTTGGCTTCCTCTGTAGGCAAGGACACTCAGCACAAAGTGTTGGACACAGCAAGCATTTAGAATATATTTTAATTCCCTTTCAAAGTGTGCCTAAATGCTCATTCTTGCAATCGAGACCCATCGCTAGCGCGACTGACGCCGACGTCACTGTGTAGGAAGTGCAACAAAAGTTTTAGTGACGTCAGACCATGTTAGAGTGACGTGCAATGAGTTGTGACCCACAGGGCCACAGCTCCGCTACACCGGGCAAGCCAAGAGAGCATCGGCTGCTAACTACACAAATTTTTTCTGAGCTCGTTGCCGAAGTAGCCAAACTTGCTCGCATTTTGCAAATTGCTTCGCATCGTCACGCGAACCTGCAAAGGCGACTTTAAAGAATTTTAGTGTGTTTGCACACTTCTTTGCTTTAGCATACAGGGTTACCGTAGCCGTAAATGGGAGACCGGGTAGGTAGGGCCACCTGGCAGTGCTACGGTAAACCAGGCAAGCACGGGATTGTTGTTGCAGAAATGTAATGTATTCTATTTCTCTGCTGGTGTAAATTCTCGGCAGTGACGTAGTTCCGAATACGTCGTCTTTTTAAACATTTTGTCGCCACAGTCGCTCAGCGAAAACAAAGAAACGCACCTATAATTGTGGTTACACGAAACGTCACAAGATACCATTGTCCGGTAACCCAGTACTCTGCAAAGATCTCTGTGTATACCCTTATGTACACACTAAAAAATTACGTACACGCTAATAAAGAGGACTCACTAAATTCTCTATTAGAGAATTTTAGTGAGTTCTGAAGGCATTCGAACGGTTGCTCGCATGTGTGCGAGAGCAGACGATGCAGCACTGCGTGCATCACAACTTTGTGGGCCCACATGTTCAAGCTTGTGACGCAGTGACGTCACTGTCTAACTCAGCGCCCAGAAACTGAAAGTCGTTGATATAAATGAGGCGATATGAAATTATCTAGCGAGAATACATTAATCTTGGAGCGTGTATTATGCTTCCTAGAGCAATAAGTAAGATTTGCATCAAAGAACGTGCAAGCCACGAATTTGATGGCACCACCCCTTTAAGAGTACAATGGCAGGTGTGATGCGCAATTCAAAAAGTTTCTGTCTGCATAAGGAAAATATGTTAGCCCATTTTCTTGACATCACTGAAGAACTATGGAAGTTCTTTTTGAGTTTCCCAGTAGCGTACTTGCCGATGCATTCTTAGACTGCTGCATAATTTGGGAATCCACTGACGCATTGATTCTGCCCAACGTGTTCTTAGCCCATGTTTGTTTTGTGCTATTAAATTTCTGGATCATAGGTTGCCAACTAGCTTGAACATCTCTCCAATGATCTCGCTCGATTTGATCATTGTGCAGGATACCAGTGTTTTGCTCGCTTGGCTCCAGCTCTTTTTTTGTGCCAGGATTGTAGAACAGCTACCTATACCTTGGTTTTGTGAAGGCATGTGACTTGCCTGTTTGCAAAGTTGGCCACATTGAATATGGACATTGCTTATTTAATTCTTTGGGAAAACTTGTGTTATAAGGAGCAGAAAAAAAACTCTTGTTTGAGTATCATGTGCTTCTCGTATGTTATACGTACGTTGATGCCACAAAATCAGCAGTTAAAATATTAGTTTGTCAACTTTTGTTCTTTGGTCAAACGATTGCTTCGCTTCATTGCTGAGCTATCTCCACCTGTCCACATAGCCCAGCTACAAATGCAGAAGTGGGCTAAGTTACGGGCAGTAAGAATAAAAAAAGGCCTGTTGGATAAAGACACCAGATATGAAGGCAACATTTTAGCTTCTCATTCTTCGTAGGGACCACAAGGATGCAAGGGAGGAGTTCATTAGTAGCTATCGCTTCCCTGGCCCAAGCACCGAGGTGTCCCGGCTCTCCGTGGCCAGCTGGAAAGGTTTCTTTACTCCTACGTGTGCCATAAAGCTCCTTTTATTACTCAGGTAAATTTTTATTTTTCTTGCTTTTTAATAAAACCACTGCAGCAGAAAAAAATATTGCCAAAACAGAAGAGCCTATACATAGGCCCCACTCTTCTCTTTATTCTCTCTTTCGATAAGTTGTATCCAGTGTACTCCCACAATTTCAGTATTGGTGTTCTAGTGCAGACATTAGAAGTCATCAATTTCTGAGGTATCGCTATGAATAACATGTATCATTTTATGACAGAAAATTCTTGCAGAAGTCATATTTGGCAGATCACTTGTGCGATAATTGGCAACATGGTTTCATGAAAGTGAACATTTGTAATCCACCTGGTAGTTGCGCATAGCATTGACGAATGGGGTTCGTCAATGGTGTGCATGTTTTGGCCAGTAGCTTGACTCATTTCGACTGCAGCAGGAAGGTCAATTGTGTCGATCTCGTATGATAACACCGATGTAGTTTTAACAGGTTATGAAAATGCAAGGGAAACTCATTACTGGCCCGTCGAAGACACCTCTCTTGCGCTTATTTCACATACACTTGATTGCTTTTTATTTCTTTGATATTTGCATCTATAGTTATAATGAATATCAAATATACTTACAAAAATGTGTTTTGTCCAACGCAATGTGAATACAGCCTTGGCTGTATTGAAATTACTTTGTGAATGACAATTTTATCAATATGACAAACTTATCTGCAAAATTTTATGGAGCATTGTGTAATGATGATTCAATATTGTGCTGCATAATATTTATGTTGCTTTTGTTGCCCATTTTTCGTTTTGTAGTTTTCTTGTTCCATGATTTTGTGCTTCTAGCAAAGGCTTTGACATTTTTTATCCAAAAAGATAGACTGTGTACAAAATGTAATAGTGGGCTGTCCGGTTCCCCTTTCCTTCCACCTTCTAGCTGTGGATTGTGTCGCCTTATTTAACTCAATAAACGGCCTTCACTTCATGCATTATGTGCACACAGAGCTTTCCTTAGTATTCTTCATTGACTTCATCTCGGTGACGGCACAGTTAATTCGGGTTTGGAGGGATGGAAAACAAACAGGCACGCGAGGCTGGTAATATGGAGAATACTTGAAGGCTATTCTACAAATGTGTGTGACATGCAGACAGATGCAGCAACGGGCACAGAATTTCTTCCCCATTTTTTTTCTGTTAAAACAAGAAATTCTGCATTCTTTTCTGTTCCGCGCGCATTTCGCATTCTTTTTCCTTTGTGTGCAAGCACCCTGTGGCCAGATACGATTGCTATAACCAATAATGCGCGATCAGATTGTAGTTAGCAGTTTATTTCACAACAGTACAGTTCATGATGCAGAGGCTGCTCATTGTTATATCTAGTATTGTTACAAGTTGCTTTGACTGTAGTCAATTCATTCAAGTTTGCTATATGTGGTTATTTTAGCATCAAAATGTTTTGTGCCGGGTTCCACCACGGCTCCACTGACGTATTTCCGTCATGGATATGATGTTTTAAAATATATAAACTAACAGATGACAAAAAAAAAAGCTAGAAGAAAAAGTTTCGTCACCAGGAGTCGAACTTGCGATCCCTTGCTCCGCAGCGCAAAACGACTCGGCCATAGGCGGTACTTTCTTCACTATACTAACGGTGAGGTATTTATATCCACCATTTTCCGGTGGCGGTACTCAGAGATCGGTGGTGCTTCAACATGTTTTCTTTATCACTAGCGAGATGGCGCGAAGAGCTCGAATGGCACGCTTTCGCCCCAGACGTTGCGATGTGCGCGTGCTTATCTCGTGATGGCGGGGGTTTGTGCGTCTTGTGCGTTCACCGCAAGTTTGCGTTGAAGTTAAAGAGAGCATGAAGGTCACTTCGCTCACTGCAGCGGCCGCTTTTGCGAAAGGAGCGCGCTGCTAACACACAAATAAGTTACAACTGTGACAGTTCTCGCTCATCCTGTGTATACTTGTGCGTTTGTTTCGTGCGTCCTCCTTTGTGTTTGATTAGCGCGCTCTAACTGTCGAGCTGTGACAGTTGTTAGTTCGCGCTCATCCTGTGTATACTTGCGCGTTTGTTTCGTGCGTCCTCCTTTGTGTTTGATTAGCGCGCTCTAACTGTCGAGCTGTGACAGTTGTTAGTTCGCGCTCATCCTGTATATGTTCTTTCTGTGCGTCCTTTCTGCTTGAGCAGCGCGTTGCAAGTTTCGAGCTGCTTGCCGTTCATCGCGTGACATTACAATTTGTTGCTATAGCATTCATTCCTTTGCCCTTGTGGTGAAACAATGCACAACAAATGCTCAACTACGTCTGTGAAGACATGTTTCACTTTCGTGTTATACCGATTCCTATAACAGAGGGATCAGCCATGTTTTTTTTTTTTTTTTTTTTTTCAAATTAATATGCTTGTGTTTGGTGTGCAACAGTAAGTGTGTTTCCACTACAGCAGTTTATTTTATGCATTTACTTTGTATGGCAATCAGGGTTGCCAGGTCAAAAAAGAGCAAAAGTAGCCAAGAAATTGAAAGAACTAGCCAAAAATTTGCCAACTCAAGCCAAGGACAGTAAAAGTAGCCAAAAATAGCCACGCGTGTATGAAAACAGCTGCGACGTTTTCATTTAAATGACTAAATGCAAGACCCTTTTGCTGGAAATGTAAAAAAAGTACAGCAAGAACCCTTCAAAATCAGAATTGCTGAGATGAAAGCACAAATTGTTGACTTTAGCAGTCATTTCGTGCAGGATGATGGCGTTTCTTAAGTGACACTCTCTTCATGCATATTGCGTGGCTTTTATTAAAAGGACCAGATGTACCAGCCATGTGGCGACAATAAAAATAAGTACTGCATGAGTGTGCTGAAAATCATAGTTGCTGGGATTGAAGCCTAAATTGGAGCCACTTTCGCAGTCGTTTCTCGTGTGACGACGAAGTTCAAGCAGTTAATATTCCCGAGTCACAGTCCGTACCTAATTCTAAGAAATAATGCAGACACTTCTTCAGATGTCTGATTTCTAATGTCGATGAGTGCAGAGCGTCCCGGATGCGAACCAGTTTTGATTGTTCTGTTCACTTCCAATTGCCGTCTAAATCTGCTTTCAGCAATAGGTGGTCTGCAAAATGAGGCCCCATGCAACAGTGTTCCCCAGTCACATATCCAATAGTCCTTTCTTTTGTGAAATGCAAGAGCCAAATTCAATTTTGGGAGCTGGAAACACGGCTTTGTCACCATGTTTTGACACTGCATACTCGAACGCCAGCGGCTGTGAAGTCACAAGGTACCAACAGTTTGGCTCAAATCGAGGTAACAAGAAAGTAACCAAAATGTAGCCAAGTAGCTAAGGCGTTTTTTTCTGCCTCCTCCGGCCTAAAAATGTAGCCAGTTTGGCGCAAAGTAGCCAAACCTGGCAACCCTGTCAATGGCCATAGAAGGCACCTAATGTATCATTCAACATTCAAAAGCATAGATAACAAGGAGCCTCTGTGCATCTTCTCTAGTCTGCTATAAAACTTGTCAAGGCCAGCTGGTTTCATTATTAATGAATTGCTTTTTTTTTTATCAGAGAGTTAATGTATTACAGGAAAATACTAAAATGCAATGATTGCACCATGGTGATGCAAATTTTTTTTTTTCTTTACAGACAGTGCATGGTCCAAGAAGAACTCCCATTTTTCGGCCTTGTACTGCATAGGTTTGATGATGACCCTACTCGACCTCTAAGTAAACATCAAAGTTTACTGCTAAGCCGTGCTTCAGAACTCGTCATTGTCTGTTCACCAAATGGCCATTATTGTCTTTTCCAATCTCCCATGTGACCATTTTAAAAAAAAGAGAAAATAAGAACGAATGCCCTTTCATGTCAAGAAGGTTGCTGAGTGCTTTCTTTCCTTTTTACCTTGCAGATTGCTTTTATACCGAGTGAAAGGGTTTTGCTTCTACACAGAACTACATCGCTTAGACATCTGTAGTGGTCTGTTTTGTTATTCTATAGTATTTAAGCGATACATTGAAATTAAATGAATCATCAGGCTAATAAATCATGTCAGCTCTCGTGCTTGTTCTTTCTGAAATTGAAAAAAGAACCCTCCTTACAAAAACTGATATAAAAGTTCCTGGGGGCCTGACATGCTGCTCTGCTAAGTAAAGATGTAGCTCAGCTGCAGCGAACAGTGCAGTAGACAAGGATGGAACTTAGGGCCATGTGGAGAAAATGCCTTGCTTCAATCACTGGAGTGTACATATACATACTACATTCATACTGGATGACCTAAGAATGTACCTGGACATCTTGCTCAATTACCACTCCAAGTCATTGGCGTGAAAAAAAAAGGTATGATGGTTATGAATTCAAACTTTTAATAACTGCTGATCAAATATAATGAAATTATGAAGGAAAACACACCTTGTTCAAGAGCAGTGATGATCTAAGGTGACAAACTGCGAAGCTGCCGCACTGTATGATTTCTCTGTAGCAATGTTAAAAATATTGAAATCGAGGGAAGGGGACAAAGAGAAAGATAACCTGTAGTACGTGGCCACCATGTTACAAGCTGTAATCATCAATGGGTGTCTGGGAGTCTCCACTGAAATTTAAGCACACCAATCAATGTCCTTTGTAGAATCTTCTAGGTAGACTGTAATTGGCTGCACTTTGTGCTGTTCTTTTGGAATCCATCACAATCAATGAAATAGTGAGTCGTCGTGGCCCTTCTGTAGAGCTGGCTGTGAAGAGGATGCGCAAGGACAAAAAGACTGAAAACCGCACACATTACAGTGGAGAATACATCATGATTGTGAATTACACAAAGGACGGAGGTGGTTGTATACCAATTCTCTACAATGCTCCGTTATTCTTGAGTGTTCCAAGAGGCTGACCTATGCTCAAGCAAATAGTATTTCATGGTTTGTAGCTATCTTGTATTGGGATATGGGAGATCAGCAACACTGTTTCAGATGCCACCGTGATGGCTACATAGCAAAACATTGAAACAAGTTTACCAGCATTCGGTGCAACACACACATAATGATTGTATGGCACAAACACAGCCCCCGTTTGGTTTTTAGGCTCCTCTAAATCTTGAAAGTGTTGGGGGGGGGGGGGGGGTAGGGGGAGATACTGAGTCTTATGACTTCTCCTTCAAAGCAATGTTAAGCTATAAAATTTCTTTTATGTTCCTTGAAGACATCAGCAAAATTGATAAACTCTAACCTTTCTATATCACAGCCATCATTTTTATCTCACATGTAAATACTATAATCAATAATTTTCTTGCTTTTCCCTTTTTAGCACTCCTTCTTCTAGGGCCTTTCTGTCCCAAATCCAATTCCTATGTCGAGTAGCATGCAGGTGTCTACACATACATCCAGCAGAAGTTTCTGTATTTCAATAAAGAGCTCTCTCTATATTTCTCAAGGGTAAACCTGGGTCACGAAACGAAAACGTTGGAATTACAATGAACAAACTGGAGACGCTAATCATCTTTGCCATGAATATCTAAGACATCAGCATTTATCATACAATGTCCCTTGCTCACGTTACTGCTGAAAAACAAAATCTAATTTTTGTTTTACACTAGAAGACAAATTTTGGTGAGCTGACGTGGTAATTCATAATTGACCAGCTACCATGCTTTTATTATGATCCTCTTTTTCCCATTTCTTTGTCTGGTTAGTGCTGATAATGAGGTAATGTTTTGTGGTGCAAGGGCCAAAGAGCGCCATGCCAGTCTGTTTAATACTATAGCTTGTCAGTTATGTTTGCTTTGCTTCAAGAAAGACCCAGAATGAGCTTTACAGAAGGGTGAAGAAAGTGCACCTTTTTGACACATTCAGCTTTTGTTCAGACAGGAGGCATGCAATATAGTGCGCTCTTTAGGCTACACAGAATTTTTAAAAACTTCCGGACACGGGTAGCGTAATAGACCTTTTTCATAATTGTAAAGCTAGCTTTCCTGCAAGGCATTTAGTTAACTAATGGCGGCTAGTCACATCTGTAAACAGCGTGTTCAAGCGCAGTTTGCTTGCATTAAGATGGTGAAAATGTAGACTCAGTTCTCTTGATATAAACACGCATAATAGACAAGCCCCAGCACGTGCAACTAGAACTTTGTCTCCACAAGTACGACACGTGCCGCCATTAGTTGGGCGAATATGCATCTCAGAGACGCGCACGTGCTGATTATGAAAACGACTTGGAAAGACGCTGATATTAATTCCACGTGAAATTAAAACGCATAATGTACTGTTAAGGTACAAAATGTTGCAATTTATGAATAGCTGATGCTGCACGAAAATTTGCATGCGAGCCAACATTGATTTCAACGGCACAATGACACAAACTCGTGATATCCAGCTTCGAGGTCAGGGCTTTTAATTTAAAGCTCATGGTTCGATACATGAAAGGTGGATACACCCGTCCACACAACATAAAAAGCGCAGTGAACACCACAGTCTGCCCAGTCACATCGGTGCAGGTTCTTGAAAACGAAACGTGTCCACAGCAATCTTCCACACATTGTCTTGAGCCGTCAGAACAAAGGATTCCGTGTACGGTACCCAGCGCTTGCCTGAAAACTTGATCTGTCCAGCAACTACGACGTGTATAGCTGTCTGGCCTTGGACGAATTCACCACGAAAGGGTTGTGCGTCGGCACAGATGACATCTGTCTGGCAAGCCGGAAGCGATTCGTAGAACCTGCCGATAGCTTCCTTGGTGCAGTACGGGTTGCCATTCCACACCAAGTTTGCGGTGTCAAGGAAGAAGTTGCCGAGCAGGTGTCGTCGCTTCTCAAGGGTGTCGTAAAAGAGCCTAGCAAAATCTTCTCCAGCTTTAGTTGCCTGGTCTGCTTGCTGGTGAAAGCGTGCATCTGGACCTCTTAGGCCGGCCATTGCGGTAGACGAATAATGTCACGCGCGCACGAGGGCAACAGCTTCACCTATACTGACAACCGCCACATAGAAAGGGTACTGTCACATTACTCGTGTTCATGGGGGTTCGGAGCGCGTGAACCCTGGTTTGAACCGTGTTTTGAACAGTTGGCGCATGTTGACGCCAGCGGGCAACTATACTTTCGGTTCTGTAACGAATGCAGCGCCACCACACACGCACGCACACACACACACACACACACACACACACGCGTACCTGCGCGTACGCGCGCGCGCGCACTCATCAAAAGGGCAGCCTTCAAGATCTGTTGCATATCTGTTGTTATAAGCAGCGAAACATCGCTATATGGTCCACAGTATATGCATGGTTTATGCACAGTTTCACGTCAATTAATGGTATAGTTTCGGTTCCCGCTATCGCTTCGGCCGCATGCGAGTAAAATAATTGCTTCAAGCATGTGTCGAGGCGCGAATTTGGACAGACGCACTGTAATCACTGTGATCACTGTAAAGATATTTGCTTGTGATGAGGAATCGTTGCACAGGGCATATGTCGCTGGAGCGAACGGTTCGACCTGTTCAACGATTTTTCATATCTTAAGGCCGCCATCTTCCCCTGAACTTCTAACCAATGTAAACCACTGAGGTCAGTGATGTAAACTGGGATGTTGTAACCGCAGTTTTTCCATGCAAAATGCTCTTGTGGGAAACTCCGACCGCATGAACACGAAAGAAGTGCATGCATATTTTGTGCTAAAGTTTTATTGTTTGGGTGGCCTGCAACATGATACCCTGTCCAGGCCAGGGTGTCATTTATTTCTTGCCTCCATACGACCACGGAACTTTAATATTTTTTTTCTTTTGTGCAAGATATAGGGCTTATCAGCGGCCGGGATATCCATGGAAGCTCTTTCTTTAGTTGCGCTCAGAAACTAACTGCAGAGATATTATATCGCTCTTGCATTCTATTATACATAGCACATAGTACACGTACTGTTATTATCAATTATTTCCGTGCACATTGCTTCTTGTTGAGCAATGGAGGAAAGTTTATATCTCTTTGTGCTGACGCGCCATAGAGGAAGGAATTTACGTGCATAACGCAGCAAGCAGCTCATCATGGAGGCTTGATAGCGCAACTTTTATAGGAAAAGCTGAAAAGCTTGGACTTCTGAGATCACACACACACACACACACACACACACACACACACACACACGACAAAGAAAAAAAAAAGTTACGTCAGGTTTTTTATGAAGCAAGAAAAAAAGGCCAGATGACAGTGCGTGTTCTAATCGGTGTAATATCGGGAAAACATTTTTTTGACCCCCACCCCCTTTTCCTTCCTTTTGCGCTTTTTAGCGTTGCTTCAATCAGGGTAATCAGGGTAAATATTGCATGCGACGAACGCTATGAATGGAACCTGCTCAAGGCAATGTTTTCTTGTTGAGCTGACTATTGCATAGGCAGTAATATTGCCGGCGGTAACGTGATTTTGATAGGTTTTCATATTATCAAGATTTTTATGGAGCCTAGGTGAGCCGGATATGGTTTTACTTAAAGTTGTTTATTTCCGGACCTGACGTCATATACCAACATGGACGATTCCCAGCTTCAAGGTGAGCGCTGAAGAAACGCTTCGTTTTCACGCGTATTAGCCGTCTTTTTTTCTGCTAGGGCCATTGTCAGTTCATCCGAAAGCGTACAGAATCCTCATTGTATGAAGAAAATTGAATAGTTATTGGTATATGACGTTTTACAGCCTTTCAACGGTAGGCTTAAATCCAGGTAGCGCATAGCAGTATTACATAGCACAGCTTGAGTACGGCGTCACAAATGGTATAAAATATGATTGCACTTGCCATGCTTTATCTTCGCACTCACCACTGCATATGCATGCCAGGAATAACTTACGCTAGGATAGTTACTGACGTATGTAATTACAAGCTGTCAGCTGGTGGCGAACTTTCTGGGTCCAGGTCTGTGGAAGTTGTTTTGGAAAGGCTTTAAGTATACTTTAATTCCACTGTTTCCAATTGCCGCAACATATAGGTACCTCATTGAAATAATAAAAGCTTAAAAATCACGCAGAACTTGGTCTTATGCCCCAGGTGCACTTTATATTAGCGTTCGTGGAGCTTCATGCATGACTTCACGTATAAATTGAAAACAGCTGTGCTTCTGTGGAAGTGTGCTGTGAGCCTGCTACGCCGGGGTGTTTCTGTCGGTCGCAGTCCACAGGCAACACACAAAACATCTCGTTAAACACCGAAGTGAAAAAAAAAATCTATATATATATATACATGTAGCCTTGCCAACAGCAAGCAACCGCTGGCATGCGTTAGCGCGATGTGTTTGTCAGCTCTTGCGTTGGTCCGTTGAGGCCGTGTGAAAAGGATTCATTGCACGAAAATTTTTGGAAAGCGCGTTTCGTTCGAAACTGTTGCTTCTCCCCATTACCGTTGTAGCGATATCGTGCTTGTCGTGCCCTTTGTGCGGGTCGTTTCGCGCGGACGCCTTGCGGTCTTCGTACGACGGTCAGACGCTTGAATGGCATTGTTGCACTCCTGGCGCACGTAGCGAGCTTAAGGAAAGTGCACGGGAGTAAGCGCGCGCAACAGCCTAATCATGTCGCCTAATGAAGTCGGTCCACAGAGCCTGGGCAGAAGAGCGTTCTGCGTTTGATAGGCTGCGTGACGTCATGTGACACCTGTTGTGCATCCGCTTAACAAAAGTCGGGCCTCCTTTGCATTGTTGCCGCGCTGAGTGAGCGTGAAAGTTAATCGTTCATATAACTTTACTGAAATTGTGCGTGTGATTGAGTGTTCATAGAGCACTAACAAGCTTTGTGTTCTTAATTTCAAAGTTTGTCGCTAACTCAACCACATCACTTCCAACTTCGTAGTGACCTTTGCCTAAGCTACTATTTTTGTCTTTTTTGTTGTCTCTCTATTGTGAGTGTACCATACGTCTATATTTTCAAGCCTATAGGCTCAAGGAGCGTTTCACAATAAGTAAGACATGCAAATCTTTGTAATATATATTTAGTGCAATGATTACCCAGTGCAGTTTCAAATGTAATGACATCTGAAAGCGCATTGTGTAATCACCTTTCCCCTTTTACTTTTAAAGTGAATATAATGGAATAGTAAAGGTAGAGCAGGGTTCAAGCGAGCAACAAAAACTGCAACATAGCACGCAGGCCAAAGTAGCATTATTTGTCCTTCATGATTCGATTTAAAGGATGAATTTGTTGATATGCATTATAGCGCATTAGACCTAGTATCGAGAAATTTGGTTCATTTGGTCATGTGAGTCAAGTAGAAATTCATCAATTGAATTGTGAAATGAAACGAATGCTCGAGTTTCGTACACTCACAACTCTTTTTGTGAGACTTGCATTTTAAGGTATCTATTAGTCACAAGATCTGTACGTACCAGGGTTACCGGATAAAGTAGATTTGGGCTTGTCATTCACTCTTTTCAATTCTGGAATATAATAAGTTTGCAGATATTAACACTGGCTCATGCATGTTCACTTGTTAAAACTTTCATTGCGTCTTTAATTATTATGTACAGGCTGGTTCACACTTAAGGGAAAACTTGGAGCGCATCACAATGTGCTTCGAGTTCTCCCCTAAGTGTAAAACAGCCTGTACATCAAGATGCATGACTTGTAGAAAACAAGGAGAATAATCAATAACATATCGCCTTGTAGTGGACCTATGCCATTGTAATCTGTGATGGTTACCAGTTTCTTACTTGTTCCTCAAAGTTTTTTTGCAAAATTAGTATTGAAGTATGCAAAATCAAAACAATTCATGCGTTAGCGGCGTGTTTTTATGCCGCATCCATGAAAGAGTGCGAAGCCCTTTGCAATGCGGCGATAAACAAATGCAGTTGTGTATCAGTGAAAGAATGCTTGGAAGCGTTTGAGTAGTGGTGCAGCGAGTGTGTGTCTATTTCATATTTGGCATGTTTTGCACGCTTTTGTTTTTTCTCAGAAAAACAACCGGGCAAATTTCAGCACAAAATAACTACTTGATTCTGAGGTTATTTGAGGTGGCCTATAACTTAAAGTTAATATTTTACTGATCTAAGCAAGAATGAAAAAGATGGCTAATTAAAGTTGACTACCTAAGTAATTAATACTTAGTAATGAAAAAAACTACACGTTTTAATTACGCACGACTACCACTGATATACAGCAGGTCCAACTTTTCTAGTGCACGTTTTTTTTTTTAAATCTTGGCCTGAGTTGGCTGGGACAGTATACATACATGGGGACTGTTTGAGGTTACATTGCTTTTTCTTTGCTCAGAATGACAAGCATGTACAGGTACCCTTGTGATTACAGTGCAATGTACTTGTGATTCTTTCTACCTTGCCCCTGTGAATGATGCTTATTCTGCTTCTGTACCACCCATTGAACAGTAACTGTTCACATTCACTGTTTGCCTTCAGGGTTTTAGTGGCTATAAAGCCTGTTTTTGGGCAGAGGGGTAATAGTACCATGCCCTTTGGCACAATACTTAGCATCGGCAATGAATGGTTAATAGTAGAGTTCGGTGAGGCTTCTAGTAAGACGAGCTGTCCATTAATATTGTATTTTTCAGTTTCTAGTTTTGATTCTGTGATTCTTTCAGAATAGGAGATACAGATGGCAGTTGTTGATGTTAGGGCGCTTCAACATATGTCAAAATTCTATACTCTTCTATACTGAGTACTATTGGAATTCCAATGCATGTGACCATGCTGCAAATTTTTAAATGCGTTCTAATCACTCAGTGTAGAACATTTTGCTGGAAGTTGATTCATGACTGAGAAAAGGAAAACAGTGCTCAAAATAAACAAGAATAAGATGAGTATGCCCTTTTCTTGTGTGTTTATCTCAGTCTTGTTTATTTTGTGCTACTCTTTTCTTCTTCCTAGTCATGCTAGATTCGCAAAAATTCTAGTTGGGAATTTTTCATGTGATTTATATTCTGGCCTTGTTACTAAAACTGCAGTTTCTTGTTAACTTGGCGTTTACTTTTACCTTTACCTTTACTGCTATTTATATGCTTCACCTGTATTGCAGTGTTGAGTATTAAAGGGGTGGTGCCACCATGTTTCTGGCTTGCGCGTTCTTTGCTGTAAGCGTTTCCTATAGCTCCAGGAAAAACGATGCACGCACCAAGATTCATGCATTCTCGCTAAATAATTTAATATCGCCTTTTGATGTGGACAACTTTCGGTTTCGGTTTCTGGGTGCCGAGGTTGGGCAGTGACGTAGAAGTGTAGGAGGCGTGGTCACGTGACCACACAAGGCTGTGACGCACTTAGCCAGAAAACGATCGAAACTCGGCGAGTGATGTAGCAACCGATGCTTTGCCGGTACTATAGTGAACTAGAATATATTCTAGTTCACTACAGCCGGTACGTACGTTGCGGAGGTCCGCAGGTCACTCACATCACTACATCAGATCTGGTGTGACGTCGCTACAACTTTCGTTGTCCATCCTACAGATCTACGTCAGTGTTGGCGCGCTAGCGATGGGTTTTGATCGGGAGAATGGGCATTTAGGTACACTTTGAAAGTGAATTAAAATATATTCTAAACGTTTGCTGTGTCCGACCCTTCGTGTGGAGTGTCCTTGCATACAGAGGAAACCCCTAACAGGCTTGTTATAGCCTCGAAATTTGATGGCACCACCCCTTTAAGTGAGTTTGCCATTATGCAGTGCAAACAAGGCGCTTGTTTTGTATTTTGATGCGCACACCTTGCTCATTTTTTCTCTGTGGCATATCATTCCCCTCAAATTCAATGCCTTGATTGGAAGCATATGCAAGAATGGTACTGTTTTGTCGGCAGGAATGTTTCCAGTGACGCGATGACTTTGGTACATTTTTGAGAATTTCACTTGCAGGGCCGCAGTTAAAGTGGTGGTTAACTTTCCTCATGCTTAATGCAGTGCTATACTTTACACAGAATTTCCTGGGGGTGTTCCTGCTGTTCTATATGGACAGTAATTCCGTATTCTCGTCTTTGATGTATCTGGGTTTGACTGTAAATTTAAAGCCTCTACAAGTGCACAAGTAAAACTGGAAAACAGCACTGGGAGAGGGTGACACCAGAGCTTCGTGCTGGCTTCTTTCCTCTGTTTACTTTTCTCTGGCCTAACACTATTGTTCATTTCACTTCCCCATTAGTCAGTTTGCCTGTTTCTTTTTATCTCTTGGTTTATCTATCGAGGACTTCATGGTCAAACCTCCTGCACTCTTTTTGATGAGCAAGAGGTGCACGAAAGTGAAGTTCATTGGACCCGTGCCAGTGTTTGTGAAGTACTTTGAGAAGTAAAGTGCGAGAACTGTGGAACATCATTCAATACAATAAAGTCCCAGCAAGGTTGGATATTTCCAACACAGTTCTCATGTCCCTAGTGCAGTGAAACAAGCTGTAGTGTTTTGGAAACATTGCTATATGGTAAGGAAGTGCTACATTGGGTGCTGCTCTGTAACCTTGAAAAAGCTTTGATGGGGTCTGGGAAGTCCTTGAATACCTTTGAATTTTTCTGTATGAAAGCTATACAAACACTGAAGGAAGGTAAATGGATATAAAGCCAAGTGGCACAAGGAAGAAGGAAGGCATTCTTTCCGATTGTGTCAAACTCCTAAATACTACGTGAGGCAAAAGTAGGCATAAAAGTAGGTGCACTTTGGGATCCAGCGCCTTTAGTAAGTTATGCATAACGTTTGCAAATTTTAAAGAAACTTATACTGCATAGTTTGAGCTGCTAGAAATATATTGTATTTCAGTTCATTATTTCTCTCTTATACACGTGTGCATGTGCATGCACACAAACAAACTAGGATCATTATAAAATATGCCTACATCTGCATTGTGTATTGTATTTGGTGCTTGTTGTGGCATTTCTGGTACAAAAAAAATCCCAATTTCTGACACAAAAATAAAAATTTCTGCAATATGATCTAACAGGTGCAAAGTATATAGGTTAGTAAAGATCATGGGACATTTTAATGCCAGAGCAGTTTGGAGAAGAGCACTTTTCTTCTTGGGCATAAGTGTGGCTACCTTGGTGCATGGTGTTGGTGTTGTTCTCACTGTGCGTAATCCACCACTTTAGCATGCAGTGAAAATCCCTAACAGCGGTTCATTTTTCAGTGGTTTGTCATTCCCACTGTTGTCATTTTTAAATGGTTGTGACATAAACTGAAACCAGTAAATGAGTGTAAAGCATTTGTCTTGGAAGGAACCCAGTTTCAGTCTGTCTTGCAGATACCACAACCAGCATTGGATATAGGCATTGAATTGCTGTTTCTCTTTTGTTGCAGACATCTGTCGGGTATGTCGCTCGGAAGGGGCACCCGACAAGCCATTGTTCCATCCATGCATCTGCACTGGAAGCATCAAGTACATCCACCAAGATTGGTGAGTTATGTCACATGTTCTGGTATTTTTGAGACTGAGGCTGCACAGTGAATGGATCATTTCTGGGCACATCACTTTGTCTTATTAATTCTCTTATAATAATTTGGCATATTTTAGCAATTCCTCTGGCTCTGTACTTGTTTACCATGAAAGCAGTAAGTTATCGGGATAGGCGCTGCCATCTTATGAAGAACAAGTCCTTTCCAATGCACACACTATCATTGTCCAATGCTGCTTTGCCTGCTGTAGCTTTTGATTTGTATCCCGATGCCAATACTCTCGAGGCTGTGTGGGGAGCGAAACTCATAATAAATTACCAAGTGTTAGTGCTGCACAATAGCGCAGTGTTCTCAGCTCCCACTTACGCCCTGCTGCAGTGGGCCATGAGTTTGAATGTTTATGGCAATTTATGGTGGCCACTGTTTTTAAAATGTAAAGCATTTGTTTGACTAGCAAAGCCAAGTTTGTTCTCCAACTTCACTATTTTGGTCATAATTAAAACATCCTAATTTCTTGTGCTATAAATGGCTTTGAAGAGGTCTGCCAGGCCCGCATCAGGACTGCATCGTCCCTGATGTAAGCCCGGGAGACTTCTTCCTGTTCCCAAAGCTCAGGAGAAGCCTGAAAGGTCACCGTTAAGAAGGTGTTCCCGCCATTCAATGGGTTGTCACAGAGTCTCTGAAAGAGTTTGTGGCAGCTGTCTTTCAGGGAGTCTTTTAGCAAGGGAATCACATTGGAAGCAGTGTATTGACACCCAAGGCAACTATTTCAAGAATTTTACTGATAAGTCCTGATCGCATCAGTAAATTATTTTTACCAGACCCAATTTACAGTAAAACCCTGTATACCATGAATGACCTGTCATTTATGTTTGTCACAGTCATGCCATGCCAATTTTGGCATATATCAAGTTTATGAAATGGCCATAGAGCACCAAGACTATGTCATGTAAATCACGGTGTACGTGACATGCATGTCATAATTTTCATGTTAAGATCTGTCATTTATGTTAGTCATACACTCATGTCATGCCATATCAATTTTGGTACATCAAGTTAATGAAATGGCCACAAGAGCACAATATCATAGGTGGTTAGATAGATGGATACGCTCAAAGTGGCGTTGGTTCATTAAGAAATGCTTTACATTTAAAGCTACACATTGTACTAGAAAAATAATTTCATATTTGAAATCGGCACTCAAAATACATAAACACAGCAAGTTTAGTTAGTATCGATCAAGAAATTAAAAAACAACTTTAGAGTGCCACGCCCATACCTGCCAACTCTCCCGATTTGCCCGGGAGACTCCCGATTTCTGACCAGTATTCCCACTTGTATGGGCGCGTCCATAAATCTCTCGATAACGGGACCCAACCCCACCTGAAATGAAAATAGCAAGACAGCTGTTATACAAATTTTCTCTCCTTGAGGAACCCCCACAGCTTGCTGTGTAACCCTTCCCTCTGCTCACTGATGCAAAGCGAGGGGAGGCCACCGTGTTTGTGTGTGGCCTGGTTTTTTACGATTGGGCATGTTATCTTTATCTCGATGACGAACTCTCAATAACACAACACTGCAGCGCATGCAGTTAGCTTCGCAGTCATACAATGTTATGCGGTGAAGCGTGCTAAGTGTGAGAAGGGGCTACACAAGTCTTGGGGATTCCAAGGGTCATTGTCTAATAATTACACTCGCACGCTATAATTATGAATACCTGCATGATCACTGGTGTCTAAAGGCGTTACTGCAACCATTCAGAGCACGGTATGAAGTTACTGCAACCAGAAGCAAAAAAAAAAAAAAAGTGTGTGTATGTGTGTGTGTGTGTGTGCATGCGTGTCACCACGAAGTTTCTGATTTTTGAAATCCCTAGATTGGCAGGTATGCATGTCTCCCCTTGAGCTAGTTGGTATTGCAGCATCCAAACTGGAAGTGTAACTTGGGGCAATGACTTAAACCGAAGAACAGACAAGGACAATCACTGCCTTTTTCTACTCTTTAGATTATTTTCTCCCAAGTGATGCATTTTGGATCACATGATACATTCATCTAATTATTTTGGAGCAGGGATCTCCTTTTTGTCATCTACTATTGAAGAGCAAAATTTCTTGAAATTGACTATGTCAGCTTTTCTCTCCTTTTTTTTTTACATTCTAAGGGCTGGATCAGAATTCTGAGACATGTGAAAGCTCACTATTTAAACAATTCACGTAAATGGCTCAGATGAGTTCAGGAAGGAAAAAAAAAATGCCTTAAATTTACATAAACAAGACATAGTGTATCAATAAAATATTATGCAAAAGTGCACTGGTTTCACTCTGAATATAAATTTTCAACAAAAAAAAAATGCATATGTATTGACCTGCACAAAAATGAGAGGTGTTAGGTAGACATGCAGGTGCAGAAACACTATTTAGTTGTTATCAGGACACAATATCCTCGTTTCTTTTTTTTTCTCCCTGAGATGACTTGGTCTTGGGAAAATGACATAGCAGTTTGTTGGTGTCAGCTTTTCATTTATTGACAGCAAGTAGTCTGTGAAATGGCACTGGAGACTTCTCCTTTTTTTTTCTGCTGGCTGGATGTTCCAGTTTTGCATGTATATCTCTGTGAAGCTGAGCCTAAAGATAAGGTGTGGTATAATTCCTGCTCTTTCTGCAAAGCACAAACATATGATATGTCAAGCAGGTGGTGAAACAAATTTTTTTGTTAAATGTTTGGGCCATCTCATTCGCTTGGGCATTAAAAGTGCTTTTGATCATTCTCACTGACTGCACTCATAGCAAGTGTTGTAATCCATGATTATTTCTGGCATGATAACTACTTTGCCTTTCTAAATGTCTAGCTGTAATGAATGTACACTATTCAGGAAAGTCCCAAATTTGGAAGGATATGCAGTTTCCTCTCCGGCACACTGCAGTCTGACCTCTTGCAGTTTTCTGGGTTGAAAGCTTTGCATGTCCTTCTGATTGGATCTGGCTGTCCTTTGTACGTTGGTCTTGTGTGCAATGTGTGTGTGACAAATCTCTGGAGAGCTTTAGTAGTTGTTCAATGTCATACACTAGCCTTTACCCAACAGAGGACTCATGAGGTAAGACGACATGGGTCCATGTAACATTTTCTTTGGGAATCAACAGAACCTTTTCTACAACACAACATTCCAAACATATCCACTTGTGGCTTCGCATTGAATTGCAAATTTTTGTGAAATGGGCATCTCTAAGGTGGACGAACTGTTTACGAAGGAGTCTGTACTTACAAGGGAGCTCAGTAAAACTTGTTGCTTGGCTAGTTCTATATTCTGGAAAGGCAAGGGGTAGTAGGCTCCCTATCAGCTGACACATTTTGTTCTGGCATGCACAGTGCTGACCAGTCTGTTTGTTGACCAGTCTTGGGACAAGCTGCTACTTTCAAGTTCTGAGATTTGGGTGCCAGTCATCTAGTGCTTCATTATGTACGAAGTGTAAAAATTTCACCATAAGCAGGAACCTGTCTCTCTTATTGCATTGCCAAAACTTGGTGTGGGTGAAGAATTTCTCAATTTGACCAATTGATTTTGATGTCAGGTTTCTCGGTTCCTTGTTATTTGATGCAAGAAATGGCAAAAGTTTGCTTGTGTTGGTTGGCTTCCAAGCTGTTCTGGGCCTGGCCATGTGCTGATGTTTCCCATGATACTGTCTAATTGTGATTAGTCTCTGAATTGGTTGGAGCAATAGAGTCTTAAAGTAACTGTGATGCCCTCATCCCTCATCCATTGATAAGTTGTTGAACTAGGAATGTCACTGGAGCCAATGCTTCGACAAAAAGACTTCTCTCTGTCAGGGCATTTGAACCTTATCTAGTGAAGCGATTCATACTAGAAGTGCTAGTGAAAAGAAACAAAGCCGAAGTATATGGGTAGCCTCAGTCATTTCAATTGTGAGCACGCATGCGCAGTACTTTCATCATTTGGATTATTCTCATTGCTTTCTCGTTTTGTAAAGTATTGTGTTATACTCGAGCTGGTTTGTATTGTTGATGGGACAAAGCTTTTAATTTGCATGTTTTCTTTCTCTCTCTTTTTTTATTCTTTGGAGCATCACTAGACAAGCTGTTTAATCTACTCAGAAGGCTGCCATTTTGATGTTGAGTGCAGCATCATGCACAACAAAAATGCATACCTCTATTGAAGAAATTCACCATCAACAGGCTCCTAATGCAATGTACAAAGTGCGGATACACATACTATTGTTTGCAGGACTCTACCAACACTGGAAGCTACTTTGGATGACCTGAACTGGTCTTTTGTGTTTTTATTAGTTTGCTAAGGCTCAACAAGCCCGATGCATCATCTATTTTAAAAGCATTATTGCACGAATGGTGTTCATGCTCCATTAGCAAGTGTCATTGATGAATGTTTTTGCCAACATAATTTTTTATTGTTAAAAATTGCAGGCTAACTAAAAAATTATATTGAATCTGCTGTTTGTCTTCAGCAGGGTCCGGATTGTAATTATAGTCACTCTTGGTCACCAAAATCGAGATACCCTCAGCAAGCTGGTCTAATTTTTTATGATTAATGAGCTCCTCATAGTTGAAAGGTGTATCCTGCTATTAAAACACCTCAAGAGGAGTTGGGAAGTGATATAGCACATTTGCTAGAGCTTAAACCAGTAATATTTATCTGATTGTTTCATATAATATCTTCAAAGTGGCCTTTCTTTGATAGTATCACATTTAATGCGGGTCTTCAAGAAGTGAGGCATCTGTTGCTACTGCTTGATGTCACTATCTGCAATTAGAGTTACGTCAAGTTACAGAGAGAAGGCCAACAGCTAACATTGAAGAGTTACATCATATGCACATTCTTGGAGAGATGTGGAATTAAATAGAAGCCATGTTGAACATATTCATGCCATCTAATTTTATGAGCTTTCTTAAAGTTCTGCATTTCATACATGTACAGCCACCCACGTTTTTTAACCTGAACGTGCGAGCGTCGACCGTCGAGTTGATAAGCACCGTACAATGGAGCGCAGCAGCGAAACGAACGAGGATATGTGCATGCGCGCTCTCAGTAGTCCTGGGCAGCTGTCGTCTGCCCCTGCTTCTTTTGAGCACCGCTCTTATCCTTTATTTTTTCTTTTCTATCATCCTTTTTTTTTTTTCATTTCTGAATGCTGCCATCAAGTTATAAAGAAAAGGTCAAGTGCTCGCGCTTGAGATGGATGGGATGTGATAACACACGCTGATTATACTACGTGCGTATCAGCATTTTTAAAACGGTACTGTTCAGCTTTTCGTTGTGTCGTGCGGAGTCGACAAGAAACTATTATCAGCGGCCAGCGCGCTCTCTGGCCCTCTTCGTTTTCTCCATGTTCTTCGTCAGCCTTCATGTTTAGTCAAGCCAATAAAGCGAAGCTATGCTAAGATCAAGCTAATTAAGCCAAGCAGTGTCATAATCATGCTAATAAAGACCACACCAATTAAAACTGTTAATAAGGCCTTGTTAAATAAGATCATATAATTAAGACCTCATTAATTAAGTCCCACCTAATTAGAACATTGTTGATTAGAATCGTGCATATTAAGATCATGCAAATTAATAACTTGCTAATTAGGACCATGATATTAAGACTTCTAATTAAGATCAGGCTAATTAAGACCTTGCAAGTTAGGGTCATAGTAATGAAGAAACAAGGCCTATTTATTATTGTCTTCCTTAGCACGATCCTAATTAGGAAAGTATTAATTATAGAGGCCATAAACTAATAAATCAACATAGCATTACTT
The DNA here is from genome assembly GCF_013339695.2 of Rhipicephalus sanguineus. Classification (NCBI taxonomy): domain Eukaryota; kingdom Metazoa; phylum Arthropoda; class Arachnida; order Ixodida; family Ixodidae; genus Rhipicephalus; species Rhipicephalus sanguineus. Next base: position 229,267,437 of record NC_051176.1, read on the forward strand.
TGTATGTGATATGCACATAGTGTAATTGCTGATATGCATGTAGTATAATTAGCGGGTGTAATCACATCCCAACCATCTGAAGCACGACCACTAGATCTTTTCTATATAACTTGATGGCATTGTTCAGACAAGAAAAGACAGGATGATGATAGCGGTGCTAAAAAAAAGCGGGGCTTGTGTCTGGTTCCCGGAAAAGCCTAGCAGACGACAACTGCGCAGACTGTTCATAGCGCACATGCGCGTATTCTTGTTCATGTCGCCGCTGTGCTCTGTTGTACGGCGCTTATCAACTCGGCGGTGGATGCTCGCGCGTCCAGGTTAAAAAAAATGGGTGGCTGTACAGTTGAACAAGAGGGGCAGTGAATTTTCGAAAAGAGAAAGTGATGAGGAGTCAAAGTTGTCAGTGCACAGAGCAGCAGGGCGTGGTTGTATGACATAAGTATGATTATTTCAAATGTCATGTAACCACAAAAAAGATTGCGACTAGTGTCGAATATGCAACGGTATATAGTTAACTTTAATTTATGCTTGTTTCATGGTTGCCTTATTTTAGCAGAGCTCATCGTGACTTTAGCAGAGCCTTTCCTTTTATTTTTATGCAACTTTCTCTTTTTAGTAGTATACGCATTGTATCAAGGCTGGCTGAGGTTAGAGTAAATGTTTTAAATGCAGAGCCTGTGCAGGTACAGCATGCTTGTGCTGGGATGGAAAGCCATTGGCACTACAAGCCTCTTGATACTTTTTAGAGGGTTTGGTACACAGGTGCTAACAGAATGCTGCTTTTGAACCAATTTACAGCTCCATAGCTTGTGTTAAGGGGGGACATGGTACCTGGGGCTGTGCTGTTCATTTTCTGATAAGATTCAATTAAAAAGCACAGATATATATGTATTTTTTTGTGCTGATTATAAAAGTGCAGAAATTTTTTCTTTGGCTCAAATAATGATTGAGATAATTAAATGTTAATTACTATTATTTGGTGAGACAATAGATAATAATAAACTTGGCAGAAAGTTATGTTTAATGCATGAGTGGAAAGCAGAATGAATAGAATTGAACTGCTGCAAGCAGTTTTCAAATCCAACAACAATTAGCAATTTAGCAGCCCATTGAAATTTAGTGTTTACAGTACAGCTACTAACGATCAAGAACAAAGGCAGGTTAAAAAATTATAGAAGAAGAAAAGAAAGAATCTGCTTGCAGCATTTCAAGCTTTATGCATTTAGCTTCATACAGCAAAAAATGTTACAGCTGTAGCTATTCTAGAGCTTGAGCAATTGTCGCACCAAACAAGCGGGGTGAGTAAAAGCTTGTTTTGAGAAAATGCAAGAAAACAGATAAAGCTCATATTAAACCACATGTAATAAAAGATATTAAAATATTTTTGTTAGATGATTAGTCGCCACCAGGGACATAACCTGCATGCCTACTGCTGCAGCATACGGGATTCAGAGCAGCACGTCAATAAAAGAGCCCATTTTTCGTGCTTGTTCTCAATCGAAATATAGCTTGTCTTGGTGATATAAGTTGCTGTTGGGGCTGAAATATCAATTCAAGATGTAAGAAACTTGGTCAGCACTTGCGGTAATGCCTCTATGTTACAAAAATACTATATTCAGAAAACTGATTTTTTTCATGATTTGTCATCTCTAAGGCCAGTGTCCCCCCTTAAGCTGGCTTGGTATAGAAAGACTGGCTGAAGATTAGAGCATGATTGATCACTTTGCACTTTGGTTAACCAGGTGCCACCTTGCACTATGGCCCATTGTTTGTGTACATGAAATGAGTGCTTTGTAACCTTTCCTTTATTCATAATTTGCAGTCTGGTTCAGTGGCTGAAGTACAGCAGAAAAGAATACTGTGAACTCTGCAACCACCGGTTCTCCTTTATGCCAAGTGAGTTTTTGAATTGGACTTTCATTGTATGCTCTTATTATGTATTCTGTGTGCCATGTATTTTTACGTGGCATGAGGAAGCCGTTTAAAAAAGCGATGAAATCAACTAGTTGATAGTGGTTTATTGTTCTTTTGCTACCTACTTTTCTGACAGGGACAATATGGAACTGGTGGTGAATGAGAACTCAAGTTGCACTTCAGTGTGTAAACTTTTGCTTTTGTTCATCACCAGTACCGGTCTTGTCCCCATGAAAAAAAGTACATAGTGCAAAAATAATGAAAGGAAGCCATCCCAAAAAGTGTAGTAAAATGTTTAACATTTCTTTTCATCGAACAGAACTATTCTTCATGATTCTTTGAATGCTGAACTTAAGCATTGGTTTTTCCTTATACTGTTGCCAAGGATTTAAAGATAAATTGCTAAGCTGTACACAGAGGTAGACCCTGCCGATAAATGCATGATTTGGTTATTAGTGTTTTGTAATATGTTTCTAATTAGTGAGTTAAAATTATCTAACCAATTTAATAATCAGAGAGACAAGTTCTGAGAAGCATTCAGTTTGAATTGCTTCTCATGTTTGCATGTTTCCTTGTCATGAAAAGATATTTTGTAACCTTTATAAAGTACTCTATGATGATGAGTCTGCATGCAGTGTAGCACTAGCCCTAACTGGAGGGTTCTGCTAATGATGCATACTTTGTAGTATTATTGCGATAGCAATTATAGGGACAGTCTCGGTGGTTTTTGCCGCCGCCGTCATGCACCGTATACGTATAAGTATATATATATATATGTCTCAAAGAAAAATAATTCAGAAAAATGCTTCGGAAGCGCGGAATCGAACCAGCGACCTCTTGGTCCGCAACACGTGGTGCTAACCACTACGCCACAAAGCGCAGATCCTTCGGGTAGCTAACGGCGAGCGTAATATACACACCCTTTAACGCTGGCAGGACTTGGAGACGGCAGGTGCTTATAAGCGCTTCTTCATTACCAGCGAGATGGCGTGAGGAGCGCAACGGGTGCATTTAAAAGTTGTCGGCCAGCTCGCTCGCTTCTTCTAATATTTGCGCAGGGAGAACCTTGCCCTTCCGCTGTCTGCTCGTGCGGTAGTTGCTGCCGATGGGTAGATGTTTCTGCAGTGTAGCAGCGCATTCATCACGGGCCGCTTTTCTTGCTATCGCATTCATTGCTTCGCCCTTGTGGCGAAACTGTGACTTTTTTCTTTTTATTGCTATGGTTAATTTTACTACACGTGTGCACTTCCTACAGTATTGTAGCACATTTTGTTAGACCAGGTGCCTGTAAGTTCGCTTAGAATTCATACCATGTGACTGCATTCGTGCTCTGCCGTACTACAGCACTCTCAAATGTGGTTAGAGTGAAATAACCGCTGCACAGACTGTGGGGAAATGAGCGGCCGTGGCTTGAGGCATCAACTTACCAGTGTCTCAGCATTTTTGACGGCTGGACATGGCAAGGAAGCACCTTCGTCCCTGATAAGCGATGGGTTGACTGTCCGCAAGCCGGTTGTTTCATTTAAAGCACGGTTGAGAGCACTGCAGTATGATAGCGCATGAGCGCAGTCACATAGTTTCATTTCATATTTCGCGGGCTTTCTTTAAACGCCAGAAAAGAACACCACGTGGCATGTACGTTGCCACAAAAAATTGGATTGGTTGTCTTGGAATGCCCTCTACAATGTAACGAAACACACTTGGCCCTAAAGTGAATTTTGCATAATTGATCTTATTTAATGGACTCATTAACGATAATATGAGAAATACCCTAGAGAGTGCCACATGACGGCAAACCACATGTCTTTGGTTTCATTCAGTTGGTTCTAGTTGTGTGAAACACCTGTACAAGGGAGTTTTTTGGGTGTGTGTGTGTGTGTGTGTGTTTTAAAGGGGCCCTGCAACACTTTTTCAACATGGTCAGAAAACGTTGCCAATCGGTAGTCGAGGCTCCTGAGAATGCACGAGCCAAACATTATAACGCAGCACGCGGCCTGGAATTTACAATGAATTCTCAAAGTCAGCTAGAAATCGATCACTCTTCACTCGACAAATGATGCCATAAACCTTAAATGGCTGCGCCATAAACCCAGAGTCCATGGCCATTGACTGATTTAAGCATTGTGAGCTGCTTAGTTACCGTGGCCACCGTGGGATGCCGTGCCACGTGCCCGCGCATGCCTCATGATCCCACTGAAAGTAAGCCACGTGTTTGAAGAAAAATTTAACAAAAGTGCTCAAGATCATGATGCATGCTGACGAAGGGAGGCATCTTCTTGCCCCCTTGTCATCACCCTCTCTGCGTATCTTTCAGCGCGCTCGCGAGTACAAAAGGAGAGAGAAAGCACTTGTAGCGGGAGACAAATCCCCGTAACTCTGCTCGTACTTGACGGAATCTAAAAATTTTTGCAGCAGTCGATTCGTGAGGCAATAAGCTCTTTTATTGAAGCCATTCGACGTTTACTTGGAAAAGTGTTGCAGGGACCCTTTAAGACAATACAGGTTTTTAATAAAAATCCTATGACAGTCAGGCTCTATGTCGAGGGTGAAATACTTTGCCACAGCTAGAGGAAAGCTGTAGTGAATAATTAACTCAACCTCATTATTTCTTAATTATTGACTTTAGGGCATTTGTTTTTATTATAAAGGTGTAGCCCATAATAGTTTATGACGTAACCATTTTTTTTAGAAATCAGAAAATGTGCATGTAATTTGAGATATTCATCATTGAATTTTAATGGTGATATTGAAACTGATTGTGCCCGGCTCGCGAAAAACACTACCGTTTTGTTACGTCAGACCAGAAGTTGCCGTGACAGGGAGGTGATGAAATTTGAATCAAGCCGTGTTGAACCAGAATCTGGTCACGAAAAACAGCGGGTAGTCTGAAATACACAAGCAGATCTCGTTTTTTGCGTGTGATGTGGAGTGCTTATCTGTTTCTTAAACTGTGCAAAAAACTCTTTTGCCTGTCGGGAAGTAGAAGTTCCGCATGGCTGCCCCTTAGTTTTATGCTTTACAAATAAAGAAAAGTGGGATATTGTGGTTTTCTTGTGCACAGCCCAAAAGGAACAGATAAGCACAAAACATCAAACGCAGACATAAGGCTATCTGCTGGTGCAAGTGAGATGACTTGTGCTATCCATGACACTATACGGCCGGGAAGTTCCGTTCTGATGTAACAGAGTGGCCGTGTTTTCTGTGCTCCGGCAGCAGTTAGCTTCGACATCACTATGAAAAATTCTATGATGAATACCTCAAATCACATACGACTTTTATGATTTCTAAAAAAGGGGTACGCCATAATTGTCCTGGGCTACAACTTCCTAATGTAAACAACTGCCCCAAAATCAGTAATTAAAAACCTAATTTATTATTTTTGTGAACTAGTCATTTTAATGTCATTTTAGCTTTGGCAAAGTATTTCCGCCTCGACGTAGAGTTCGTGTGTGAAAACGACAGGAGCCTGGCAGTCATAGGATTCTTAATAAAAATCTGTATTGTCTAAAAGAAAAAGACCCTTTATATAAACATATGCATGTCTGTCCTTAACACGCACCCGTGAATACAGCCTGAGTGTACAATGTTATATACAACATTAGGCCACTTTCTGGCACGACTGACAAGATAATCTTATTGCATGATTTGAATTGCACAAGGGATCAAACTCCTCCATCATGAGTTTATTAAGCAAGGTGGGCACAGTGAGTTAATGATTGGTCATCATAATTTGCTTGAGGTTTACGAACATGTCATTTTTCTTTATGCCTACAATCCCAGGTACTATAGATGCCAAAAAATTCTATATGGGTATATTCATTTTACAGGGCACTGCATATAATTTTATTAAACATTTTATGCTATTTTTCATTTGGACATGCTGTAACAAGCTATTGTACTGCTGGGAAATTATTGGCAGTATGAAAAACCTAAGTAATGCTTAGACAGCCATGCAATTTCATAGTACAGTTGGCTCGTTTTAGGCATATGCTTCTGGGTGTATAGGTCTGTAAAAAAAAAAGCAAGCTTGTAATTTACTAAAAAAAAATTGAGAAGTATACTTGCATCTATGCATGGTACCACAGAGCCGGATCTTGTAATGGGTGTGCCTTTTGTGTCAGCATGGGGGGCTCTGGTTAATTCAATGCAGTACCCTTTACATGACTGTGGGGTGTGCCTTGAAGTCATATAAGCCTTTATTTTTTAAATTGAAAATGTCACCCTGAATCCCGCGTGCCATGAGCTTTACAAGAATCTGAGCTGTAAACAGAACTTGAAGTTTGATATATAGGTAATACAAGGTGTAAAAATATGCTGATCTAATGTTTAATTCAAACTGGACCCCATGTCTTAAAATTTCTTGCTATTGTCATGACTAGCTCAAGGTTGCAGCATCCAGGCCTTAGGCTTTGGATGGCTAAACTCTTAACATTGCGTGCATGCCTGATAAATCTCTGAGGGTCATATTGTTATCTTTTGTTAAAGTTTACCATTTATTGTTGTAATGGCTATTGCTATCTGTTGAGTGGAGTGCTGTGCATTATGTATCTTCGCTCATTTATGAGACTTGGCCCCTTGTCATTCATTATTATTCTTGTTTCTGAACAGTTTACTCTCCTGACATGCCAAAACGGTTGCCAATTCGGGACATAGTGAGTGGCCTGCTGAGCAGCCTGGGCACGGCCATCCGCTACTGGCTGCATTACACTGTGGTGGCCTTTGCTTGGCTAGGCATAGTGCCCCTTACAGCCTGTGAGTGTCGCATTCTTTTTGTTTAGTACATGTGTATTTAACACAGGATACAGTCAACGTCCGATTTTTTGGACTCCCTAGGGACCGCGAAATCGTCCGAAAAATCGGGCAGTCCGGAAAAACGAATTCATGCTTTTTTATCCCACTCAAGCGATCAAATCGCCACAGCCACGTCCGAAATAGTTTTAATGCCTCTCAGCACACTTATCAGGCATTTTGGTGCACGTCCAGGCTCTCGCAAATACATTCGGTAACTGCCGCGAAGCGCCCTTAACTATGTGCCAACCGCCACCTGCAAATTTGTGTGTCATGATGAGCGCCACTGATAGGCCTCCCAAGCTCGGCCAGGGGGGCCGCTGCGTCGCACGCGTTTCGCCGCCTTTCTTGCAAAAACCGGTCGCTTCTCTCCCCGCACCTGCCTTTTGACAGCGCTGTCTCAGCACGTTCACGCACCCTGCACGCGCTGTTGTCTGCTCGCCGTGCACATGCAGCTTCACGTGCCGCTTGCTCTGAAGGTTTAGAAAGATCCCAGAGATGGAAAAAACGTTTTCACGGTGGGAATCACAGCAGAGGAGGATGGTTGATTGACCACCTTGCAGGAGGATCGAAAGGTGGGCCAGTTGGTAATTCATTTTCTTCGTTCAGCGAACTGGGAGCGCGGAAAATACACAAAGGACGAAGCGAAGAAAATGAGCGCTCGTCTTATGTGGTTCCTCGCTTCGTCCTTTGTGTATTTTCCGCGCTCCCAGTTCGCTGAACGAAGAAAATGATTGACCACCTTTTCGGGACCGAGCAGGTCGTCACGGACGATGCTGTTTGTGCGATCGCTACGTGCGTGCCGATGCTGAACGGGCACATTTCTTTGACATGAATAGGGAGCTGACTGCGCGAGTTCTGTAATTATGTTACCGGTAAAACGCACATTCGTTGCGGCAGTCGTGTCTACTTGGAGCTATCAGCAAACATCCAGCACGCTTTCGCGTGCGTTTTCTATTGATAACTTTTCGATTGCTTGGATGCCAAGTTTGTCGTGCGACTTTAAATTTATTATGAGCTTAGTGTGAAGAACATAAATTTACATCTGCCCTGTTGAGTCACTGGCTGCATCGCAATGTGCAGTGTTCAGTTTCGTGGGAGTTTCAGTTTTGCCGAGGTTTGCATCGGATGACAACAATGTTGGATCGCAAGTTTAATGCCACCTTGGATTTTTTTAGAGCTCGCTTTGACAACATAATGATACGCGCAAAAAAATAAATATTTCATGCCCACTTCGACCATGCATGTTTCTTGTAGAGGCGTGTTTCATTTCGAATAATATCGACGCCTGATCATGCACAGTGTTCGCTTATTCGAATGTCGCTTTGGTTGTTTCGACAGCTCGCTTAGCCAGCATCATACTATACAGGGGTGTAGCCAAGGGGGGGGGGGGGGGGTTGGGGGGGGTTCAAACCCTCCCCGAAAATTTTCAATTTTGCTTGCGTATATGTACACGCACACGTACAAATGCACGCACGAACATACATAAAGTATGGTTGGACCCCCCCCCCCTCCCCACGAAAAAAATTTCTGGCTACTCCCCTGATACTATACAATACCCACTGGGATCGCGCATGTTTATGATTATGCCGAGATTTGTGCCCGATGATAAGCGCATCTGAATTCGCGAAGCCATCGAAAATTTAATTGCCGCCTTGGTTCTTTCTTCAGCTCGTTTCCAAAGCGGCAACTGTATATTGCCCGTGGCTCACGCGCATGCAAGGCTTTATATTACGTGCCGAACGCATGACATTATTACGAGGCACGCCGTGGTGGGGGGCTTCGGATTAATTTCGGACACCTGGGGTTCTTTAACGTGTACGTATCTCTAAGTACGCCGGTGTTACTGCATTTCGCTCCCATCGAAATGCAGCTGCCGTATGCGTGAATCGAACCCATGACCACGATCTTATCAGCGCAACACTTCAGCCTGCTAAGCAAATCACGGCGTGTCGCATGCAAGGCCAATATAAATGCTCGGTGCAAACATGCAGCTTAATTCTGTTTACAGGGAGCCACGACGGGAAATATACCGCAATCAGCTTAATTAAACACTTAGTACTCACGGTACGTTATTTAAACTGTGGTGTAATAAGCCCACATGCTCCGTTGCTGTCACATTACAAATGGTTGACTCGGAAAGCCAGCGTGCAATCTCGAAACGTACAGCGGCTGTCTATTTGTTGTAGCTTCGGTTCACAAACGCACTTCTTTTTCAAATGAGCACGATCATCCCGTTTCTCCCCGTTAATAGTTCGTAATACTGTGTACGACAAAAATTGCTTCAAGGTGACAAGACCGCGAAAGCATCGCGGCGAACTGCCATAATCCACTCTTGACGCCTCTGCTCCTCGCACTGCTTGCATTGGAAACGGTAGAACATGACAGGAAGTTTCCGGCTCTTCTTCATTTTCAAACTTTTGTGACAGTTCACAATGCAGCAGGACTGCATGCCTTCTTTTGAGTACGACGAAGGAAGGGCACCCATAGCGTGAAAAATTCGAGATAAAAGCCCCGGGGAGCACGTTCTCCGCGCCCGCAATGGGAAAACCAAGCAAGAGCGACCCGTCCGAGCTACTGGAGCTTTCCCCTCTCTCCGCTGGGTCGGCAGACGGCGCTGCACAAGCTTGAGCGTTGGAGGCCTATACCAGCGAAGCGTGGAATAGATTACTGCTCTCTCGCATGGAGCGTTTGGAAACGCGTTGACGCGGAACACAAAGACTGTGGCGGAAGAGCGGTCGACTCGTCCGACTTTTCCCGATGCGCACACACATTGCCGAATCTCCGCCTATACGCAGCATTTGCTGCAGTGTGAAGCCGATCGTTTCTAGTTGTGTCATTGTGTCAAATTGACGCCGTCACTGTACCAGAGCACTGCACGGGCCCGGGCCGGCCCGAAAGCCCGGGCCCGGCCCGCGGGCCGGGCCGGGCCGGGTAAGGGGTTGTTGGATTGGGCCCGGGCCGGGCTTGGGCCCATGATCTTCGGGCTCGGGTCGGGCTCGGGCCTGAGCCAGGCCCGTGTTAGGCCCGGGTCACATACGTATATGTGTAATTGCGTGTGTACGTTGTGTGGCTTCGTTTTTGTTGTTTTGTGGGGTTTAACTTCCGGAAGGGACCCAGGCTATATGAGACGCCGTCGTTGAGGGCTCCGGGTAATTTAAACAACCTGGAGTGCATTGGCGTGCACAGAAATTGCACAGTACAAGACGTCTACAATTTTGCTCCATCGGTATGCTACACTAGGTTTCAAGAAACGCCTAATATAAGTTTCCGCCATTATAGTGAGTGAAAGACTTTCTTGGGGACCGTGTAAGGAAAGCAACGATAACCTGCCTAGATTAGTGTATATAAGATGTACGCGTTCGTATCTAGGGAAACATTTCGAGTATGCAGATATGCTCGCATGCCCGTAGACTGGCCAACACGACTTGTGAGTCATTAATATCTCAGGAGCTGTTTTTTGTGCATTTTGAGTGCAAGATGCGGAGCGACTCTTATCACAGGGCGAACGCCGTTGTTGATTTTGCCATTACTAGTGGCGAGGCGCCAGACCATAGAGACACTCGTTTCCTCGAGTGTGGCTCACAACTGGAGTGATCAGGCTAGAGAAGCGATCCGGGAGTCTGGGAGTAACCAACACGCAGACTGATTAGTTTTATTTAAAGCACCCTTTATTCAACACACCGTTACTGCACACGTCTGACACGAGGACGGTGACTCGCTCGTTAATGGGTGTGCCTTGCTTTGACAGATCTATGGCACTGCGGTAGCGGTGACTCGGGGAAGAAGGGTGGGACAAAGAACCTTGTTGTTTTGAGCACGAAAACGTAGTGTAGATTGGGTGCAGTTGCCTGCCGAGGAGTCAACACGACAGCTTTAATTTATGTAACGCTGCCCAGCCTGGTGTAATCCTCCCAGAAGCAGCTAGAGCATGTTTTTTTTTTTCATTGCATTGTGCAATAGATGAAGTTTGCAGGAGACTTGCTATTTTTCCTCAACAGCCCTAGCTCGTATGCAGTTGATGTAGACTCAACCTAAAAATGTCTGCCATGCCTTTTTTCTCCACTTTATGCAGGTATTATATCTTGTAGTTGTTCTTTGAAATGCAAAAATGAGATGGCGTGGTTAGCACTGCGTGCGTACATGAAAGAGCCAGCTATGACTCCCAATTATATTTTATATTGCCCTGCAATCATTTCGCAAGAGTGTTACGCGCGGAATTCACCGAAAGTATACACAGTGCCAGTGAAAGTCGTGACACTGAAAGAAGTTCCTAAAACAATCTCTAGAAAATATAATTTGTGCGGCAGGTATCTTCACAATAACCGAAGGTTGGACAGTGCCTCCTTTATGCTCAAGGCATAACTAGCTGAAACGGGCCGGGCCGGGCCGAGCCCAAACCTTTCGGGCCCGGGCCGGGTACGGGCCACATTTAAGAACACCGGGCCGGGCTCGGGCGGGCTGGAGCATTGCATTTTCGGGCCGGGCCGGGCCCGGGCCGGAAAAATCGGCCCGTGCAGTGCTCTACACTGTACTGTTGCTGTACCGTATGCATGCATTTGTCATGAAAGGGTTCGTGATGCCTACTCCATTCCTCGGACCGCACACTGGCGCGGCAATGGCGAGCTGGTTTCGTTCGTGAAGGCAACGCGTCTGTGCGGTGCACTTAGCGGTCTCGCTCAAAGAGGCAGCATGAATGGTGGCGCGGCGCGTTTGGGTTCTCGCTTATTAAATGCGTGCAGTACGCATGCAACTGCGCTAGGCCACATGCACTACCGAGCAGTTAACTGATGATGCTTATCGTAAGGGTTGTCAGCGATTAAGCCACGCTGGCGCGTTTGCCACCTGCCGCCATCACGCCTCCATGCATTTCCGCTGCTTATCCGTAAAGACATCTCCGCACGGTGCCGTGATAGCGGCCCCTTTGAATTTCTGGTCTGCTTCACCCCGTAACACTTCCGCAATGCGGCAAAGCTTACTTTCACGGACTCTGATACTGTCGCACACAGATTGACTCGCGAAAGCGCTGGTTCAAACCTATCAGATGATAGACACGGCAGAGGTGGGGGCTTCAATTAATGCCTTTCGCACGCGTAATTTGGGCAAAAAGTCCGAAAAATCAGACGCCGAAGAGTTTCAGCATCCGAAATTTCGGACGTTCTTATGCATTGACGTCTATGGGGCTGGTGACTGTGCCGCGAAAGCGTTCGAATTTTCGAGCATGTCCGGAAAATCGGGCGTCCGAAAAATCGGCAGTTGAATGTATAGTGATTGTTGGTCAGTGTTGATACTCCTACTTATATATGCAAAAAGACCTTTCCAAGCCAACTGACCTCGAGTTCTCATTTGGTTCACTTGTGAGTCAAGTTGAAACATCACAAATTGACACTTGAAGTGAAATTAATGTTTAAGTTTGTTGCAGTTGCAGCTCTTTTTACAAGACTTGCATTTTAAGGTAGTTATTCTTAGTCTCAAGATCTCTACCATTGTGGCCAGTTCCATTTATTAAACTAAGTAAATTTAGGCTTGGCATTTATTCTTTTCAATTCTGGAAAATAACAAACTAGCCTTTGGCTAAGGATTCAGATGCATTAACTGCAGTTCTATTTTTGTAAATGGTTTTATGTCAGTAAAGATGAGATGAAAGTATTTTGGACTGGATCTTAGCTTTCACATCCAAGTATTATCTTTTTTTTTTTCTCTATTCTTTTCACCTTTCAATATTCAATGACTGCAGTTATCACCAGCACTGACTGCTCAGTGTGATTGATGAGGATTGAATAGACACAAGGAAAACTAATTGCACGAGACACAACTTCTGTTGTAAATCTTTCAAGTAGAGTGTAGTGGACATTTTGTTATGATGCTTGCCTCTGGGCCCTGGTTCGTGTGCAGATCATTATGTGCAAGTGGCGCCATTGTCAAAGGTTGTGAATCATGTGATTAATCCAATCAGTTATTATAATAAGTTCAAGCAAATGTTGCAGATTGTTTAGAACTCGTCATCAAAAAACTTTTTTATTGAAGTACAGCCCCTCATTAGCCAGAGGTCGAATGCCTGCCATTCACAATAGCAATTGGCATGTCAACGAGGCTACGAGTATGCTGGTGGCTGATTGTGAACAGCACTTGCATATCAAGCTTTGTGAACACTGGCTAAGATTTTTTCTTCATTGTATATACAGTGCATGTATTTTTAGCCCATTTTCAGCTATATTTATGTTTGAGAATATATAATCAGCCTAAAATTTGAAACTTACATTTTGTATTGTGCTTTCTATCAATTTTCGTCCTGTGTTATCTGAAAGGAGTTTATTATTGATAACTACTTTTGTTACTTCATCTGGAGGAGTTTTGTTGTTTGTGCTGTAACTTTTGCCATTCCCTGTTTTATGCAGGTCGCATATATCGATGCCTATTTACTGGATCTGTGAGCTCACTCTTAACATTGCCTTTGGATATGCTTTCCACGTGAGTGTCTGTTTTGTTCTTTTGTAATTGTCAAAAGGGACAGATTTCCCAGATTGCAAAGTAGAACAGGTAGCAGTTTTGAGCGTAAGCATTTGTGTGTTAACTTGCTTTGAGAATTGTGATTCGGTTTGGTACTTGGTTTCAGTTTCTCTTCATACAGAATGCAGCTAGGCTAGATTCCATACCGTACTTACACAATTGTAGGTCGACCCATTTTATCTAAATTTTAAATCCGAAGTTGGGGGGTCGACTTACAATCGAAACTGAAACTAGAGCCGTCAGTTACGCCGGGTCAAATGAGAAATCAGGGACGTTGTGGCATGATTACGACATTATGTTTGCATTTCGGCTCTACCAGTAACATATACAGTATTTTCTGGCGTATAATTTGCACCCTCATCAACACTTCCCAAAAAATTTTCTAAACATGATACCTGAATATTGCCGTGAAGCTAACTTCCTTGCAAAGCTGTGAAGCACTGCCGTGAAGTCGCCTTTGCACACCAGAATTCGCATTTTTTGTCTTGACATTACAAAAAATGTTTCGGGGCTAGTTGGTGATACATTCTTAAAATACTCCAGCACTTCATTTTGCGAGGACAGCACAGAGAAGTGTGTGACAGGATGAGTGCTAACTTCAACTATGAAGTTGGCGCCTGTCCCGACGCCATGGTTGGAGTCAGTTCTTTATTTATTTATCATTCTTTTGACGTGCTATTTTGGTTGGTCGACCTATATTCAAGTTGACTTACAATCGTGTAACTACGGTATTTGCATTGGTTGAATTTATGGTTCGGAGAACATTTGGAAAAACATGTTTGCACAAGCAAGCACAGTTGTCAGATTTATTTTTGTGCAATAGTACTACAGTCGAACACGGATATATCGAACCCACATATATTGAATTTTCAGCTATATCGAACTCGTAAATTATCCCCTTGAAAATCCTTTGTAAAAGTATAGAAATTCGCACATCTATATCGAACGGTATTTTTACCCGTCATCGGATATATCGAACGCCGCGCGAGCTGGAAGGCGCGCTTCGGCACTCGCTGAGCTCCGCGACCTTCGCGGCACCGCGCCTCAGCAGACACCCGAAACACTTGAAAAACGTGAGGGTGAGAGGGCTCGGGCTGTACTCCTGCTGGACGCATTCTCCAACTGGTGGAACAGCTTTTTTTTTTCTCTCTCTCTTTCTCCTATGCTCTCCGCGTTACCGTCGGCTCAGAGAGCAGGAACGAAGGAGCCGGCGGCCTCCTCCTTTGGCCTTTTTTTTGTTGCTGTTTTGTGAGTTTTGATCAGCGAACCACAGCCCGCCCCTTTCATATTTGCTCAGCCAACCACAGCTCGCGCCTTTTGTACATCGCTGCTGCCCTCGCAGGTAGCCCGGGCGCCCGGGTAGCCATCGCCGCCATCTCGACTGATCGCGAGCGCTTTGTTGGCGGAGTTCACTTCCGTGAGTTGTTGCATACCACCGCATTCCTCTTTTGCGTGCCTGCTCCCCTGCAAGCTCCAAAACATCGAGCTGAAGTTTCTGCTGGCCAACATGACAGCGAAGCTGCAACTGCTCGATCAGGGCATCATCAATTCCTTCAAGGTGGGCTGAAGGTTGACCTGCTTGGTGCCATTAAAATGGTGACGGGTGCCTGGTAAGACGTGAAGACGGACACAGGGGCCAACTGCTTCCAGAAGGCAGGCTTCGTGACGGCGGAACTTGCGGAAACCAGTGAAGACGGCGACGACAAGCGCATAGACGACGCATTTCACAAGTTGTCATCCCTCTTCCCGGCTGCCATTCCACCCGAAGTGTCTGCGGACGATTTTGAGGAAGCGGACTGCAATGTTCAGGCTGTTGCAAGCCTCGCTGACGAGGACATAGTAGCTGTGGTTGCAGGTACCCAGGATGCCCAGGCCGACAGCTTAAAGGGACCGACAACTGCCCACAATATGAAATGAGTTGACTCCACTGATGTAAAGATTGTCCGTCGCACTGACTCAAATCAACCCTGTTTCTTTCGCGAGAGATGGATTTATATTTTTATTTCTTAATTGAAAGTCGTGAAAAATGACCTGTGGCGCCTCTGGCGGCAAAAACATAAATGATCCGATGAAGACGGCCACGTGACCGTTGATTGCTGTACGCAGTCGACGATTTTTTTGTTAGTATTGAAATATTGTTTGTTTATTTACATTAAAAGGTATTACTCCATAATAATGTACATATAGGCCTGCGTTAGTAGTATGCATTAAAGTGGCGCTGCCTTCGCGTGACGTAATGATCCCATCCTCGTCAGCGCGTCTTGAGCAACTTTTCAGCGTGCTCATGCAACCGTGCACGCAGCTTCCAGGTCGCTAAGATTTTTGAGAGACATAGTTTTGCTACCTACACTTCGTCTCAGAAATGACGCGCGCTGCTACTCGGTGCGGCCGTGCATATGCACAGTTACGTTTTCGATTACTTGGCTTGGCTCGTGTATCGAGAGAGTAACAACGCCGGGACAAGACATCCATGACACAGGCGCAGGCAACCTTGGGCGCAGGCGCACACAACACTGTACAAATACCGGGAAGGTGTATAAAGCTACACATCTCATTGTAACAGCTTGCTATTTTCAAAAATGGTTGGAAAGCTCAAAATAAAGGTGGCTAAGCATAGTTACAGTAACTCCTGCGAAAGCAGAACAACGACAGCTTTCGCAAGGGCTAGCGGCATCGCTATCAATTCTCAGCGTTGCTGGAGCAAGCCTCCATGCGTGTTTGGAGCCTTTCAGATCGAAAAATACTGCTTATAAAATAACTACGTGCTTTTCGGATAAACCACTGCAGCTACAAACGCTACAAAGGGTTAGCTTCCTGTCGCACCGTAAAAAACTGTGTCGAGAAAAATCAGTTGTCGGTCCCTTTAAGTGGCGACGAAGATCGTCTGGACGAGGCGGCGGCTACACGCGCGTACTCCGCCGCTGAAGTGGCGGCAGCATTCGGCTCAATTTTTTTGCGGCCGGGCTGTCACACCTGGACCGGGCTGTCACACCTGGACCGGGCTGTCACACCTGGACCTGGGCTGTCACACCTGTGAACCGGGCTGTCACACCTGGACAGCCTTGATAAGATCGAGGCCAGCGTCTTCAACTTCATTTCGAAGACGAAGAAGCAGGCCAAGATAAGCGATTTTTTTTCACGCAAATAAAACACTCTGTTGCATTGTGTGTGTGGAATTAGTTGTCATTCTTGAATGCGCCGATTGTAGGTGATCGTCCGCCACAGGTAAGGTCTTGGGGCCTGTATTTTTTTATATCAAACTAATTCGCGATCCCCTTCGAGTTCGATATATCCGTGTTCGACTGTACAATGTTCCTGACATAGCTACGTTCAATGAAGGTGCCATTGTGGGCTGATGATTGGCAGTACCTTTTTTTTTTTGCAGTGAAGTTTTTTTGGTTTTTTGTTTTCATTACTTTGAACAGCTGTTCATAAATGTTTACTGCTTTCGTTTCTGATCTAATGCCATGCAAACGTTAGTGTTTTCATCACATGCGAACAATAATGTTGTCTTCTAACATTTCTAACGCAGGTATGTGTGTGTGTGTGTGTGTGTGTGTGTGTGTGTGTGTGGTTTCTCAATTTTCTTTCCTTCCTGTTAAAAACAGTGAAAAAAAAAAAACAAATAAAAACAGGAGAAACCTTAAAAAATTGTTACGTTATACATAGTGAGAAGCTTTGTACAATATCACATTTTCATGTGTTCGTGTCTCACCAAAGTGATTGGACTAGGCTGTAAGCTATAAAGCAAGTAAAATGGCTTGTGGGGACCTGTTACTTGAGGTATGTGTGAAGCACAGTACAAGCTGTCAAACCTTGTGGCATTTGGAGACACTCCTATCACCATCAGTCTTCATTGATCAATGAATGTAGTTCATGGTGTGATATGTGTACAAGACTTGTTAGAACTCATTGGCACAAAGCTCCTCGAGGGCTGGAGCAGTTGCTATGAAAATAGTTCTAAATTTCTTTAAATTGTTATGCCTCCTGAATGTTCATGGAGAAAAAACCTAGGGAGAGGATTCCATTGAAGTAATCATGCCATCTTAAATCTGCTAGACGTTTTTTTTTTTCAGTTGAGTGTGTTGGCAGGTACTTCCCATTTAGACGTGGGCAGCGCTCTCTACAAGTGCTCGAGTAGCTCGGAAATTAGTATAATTTCGTGATGATTGCTAAAAGAGCGAACAGGATCAGCCTATTTTATAGATCGTAGCTGCTCTCCAGTGTCAGAAATACAGCAGACACCTTCAATATTGAGCATTGCAAAGCAAATTATGTTACATTTGTGTCTGGTGTGCTCATTTGCTGACAAGAAAAAAAAATCGGTTTGCTCTTTTCGCAGATTTTTGTTTTTCGTATTTCAATGTACTGTATGCTTGCACGCTTAATTTTATTAATTTTCGAGATGTGCATTTGTCTAGAGTTTGACTGATTGGCCATGTAGCCTGGAGCATTGACCGCTTGTTTAAAACACATTACGGTTGCTTGTATTTGCAGGGAGAACTTGCTGTCAGACAGCTTATATGGCTGTTGCATCGTTACTTGCACGCTGTGTGCCTTTATCAGCTTGGTGTGGCTACGAGAACAAGTAATTCATGGAGAGGGTCCAGACTGGCTAGAGCAAGACCCACAGGTAATGCAAGGACTGCATGTTCCTTTGGGCTCTGTATGCAGACATGTACTGTCACGCTCAATATGACTTGCAACACGGGAGTGCGTGGCCTCACGAGCTCATTGACTGCACATGGCTTGAAGTTGCCCTTATTTCTACAACTAAATGAGATTTTCTTATTGCGTATCATTGCCAAGTGACAGAACGTCATTTAGTTGTGGAAATAAAGGCTAGTGGAAGCCATACACAATCTTTGAGCTCATGAGGCCACGTGCTCCTGGTTGCAAGTCATATTGAGCACGACTGTACCTCCCTATGGTGACTCGGAGATTGTCGGTTGCTTTTAATATTGAGAAGTGACATATGTTTCTGTGAGAAATGCCCTAGTGGATAGGGAGTTCTGTTTTTAATTCAGGCTACAGTGCAACCCAATTTACACAAGTTTCATGATCCATAAATGTGTACCTAAGGTTGTATGACTGTGAAGAAGTAATTAGTTGTTGGGCTTGGCTTTGCACAACATTTGCGTGTGGTTGTGGAACCTTAAACACATTTGAGTCTTAGTATGTCAAAATACTGTATTGACATGGATATAGGGCAGTTGGGGACTTTTTGTTTACGAGATTTCAGAGATGCTTTTGGTCCTTATCTCGTTTACTTAACAGCAGCAGGCTGTTGCAGCAGACACCGCTGGCTTGCTCGCTTGCTTCCTCTTTGTATAATGGTGCTATGTTTTCAAAAGCAAGTTCTTCACAATAACACAGCATTGTGTGGAGCTGGTGAATTATAGTAGCCTGCTGCATTGTCCAAGATGTCCTCACAGACGTTGCCCCCTCTCCGAGGGTCTGCATGGTGCACAAGATCCCGTACAAATGGTCAAGTGGGAATGTTTCAGCGGCTTAATGTTCAACATTTGAACATTGAATCAAGCATTGTGCTAATTTGTAAATTCTAATATTTTTCAGATGGCTTCTTGATACTACATATTGTCAACTGTGTGAGATGAAACATTTAATTGAAGCAAAAATGCAGTAACTTTGTATGCAGAGAGCTCCAATAACTAGTCCGAGCGATCTGCATATGAAGAGGCACACTCCCTCTTCATTCAGAGGGGATGGAAAGGACTCTCTCATGCCATCCCCTCTAGCCCATTCCTGGTTACGCCGATAGATTGAAAGAAAAAAGCACTTGCCATTAGCATACCAGCAACAAATTCCACTGCATTAGGCATTGTTTTTGTATAGTGAACCATTATTTGTCGTAAGTTCAGTTCTAGGTTTTTTAAAATTATGTGCCGACACTGCACAATCATTCCAGAAAATTCATAGCATGGTATCTCATGAGAGGTTGCGGTTGGCTATATTGATTTTTTAACGCATACTACTCTACTGACAGTGCCAACTTGGTGCTGACATTTAGGTGTGAAGCAGCAGTGCAGCAGACTTGGTACGTGAATGTAAATGCCATTGAAACTGTGCTTATGCATGTGTGCTGTGTCTTCATGAAAGACCATACAATTGCCTCGGAAGACAATTTTTGGCATCTTCTTAATGTTCAGCTCGAGAGGTGTACTGTCTAAGGAAGATTCTGACATTTCTGTGTTACTTAAGTCTTTCATTTAGATTTTTTGCTTTGCCAATGCGTGCTGCCTGACAGTCAGAACATTAGACTTATAGATGACCCATTGTGGAAACTTGGCAGCACAAAGAAACGGGACACAGAAAGTGCGGGACACAAAGAGCGGTTTGTGTCCCACTCTTTCTGTGTACCATTTGTTTGTGCTACCAAGTTTCCACAATGAATCTATACCAACTAGCCCGCCTATCAACCCTTCTGTGATAGACGACCACTTGGGCTCCTTCTCTCACTGTATATGGTCCTTGGGTTTTGGTAGAAGGTTTAATGTGTTTGTTGGTTTGTAACGACCTTTAAACATTTAAAGTTTGCCTCATGGCTTCGCTGGTACCTTTGCCATGGGAGTGTGATGTTTGTTTCTGGGAAAGGGGTCATTCTTGAAGTTTATTTGTTTCTTGCTGCCAGATCGCTTTCAAAATGAAATTACATGGGTTGCTGTTCTTTTCTTTTTTTTTTTTGAGTTCAGTTCAGTGATACGGTTCTTCTTTCATCTCTCTTTGTCAAGAGTCTATGACCTTGACTGTGAGCAAGTTATTTTGACTGCAGTCAAACATGAATGTATTGAATCATTCACTATACTGAACAGTTCTAACATCCCCTTGGAAATCTTATTCAAAAGTATAGCACTCCATGTTTACAGTTGATGAAGCTTGACCTCAACATTCGAAATATTTGAGCACTCTGCTGGGCTGCACCCTTGCAAATGTTTTAACTGGTGCGTGATCAAAATTTGATGTGCATTTGATTTTTATCTCGTAAATCAGCACTAATGTAAGGTTTACGCTGCACACATTAAAGTGGGCATATGTTGAATTCAGGGTCATGCTAGAATAGTGGGCAAATGCAGCCAAATGAATCGGCAGTGTGTGTTGAAGCTTTTTCTTCATTTTATTTAGCTGGACCAATGAGATAATTAGACCAATTTCGTTAATCCCATTAGGCTTGAATTGACAGAATTCGACAAAGTGGCAGACAAAGTGGCACTGTTTTGGCCAATGCTGTCGAACAGGGAATTGAATCTGAAGAACATTGTAAGCCATGGAGAAAAATGACCAAGATGTGTGCCTCAGAATACGGATAACTCGCACAAGAGGGATAATTGCTCTCTATCATGATGGATTATCCGTAGTATGCTTCACCGCAACACAAACACATAATGCAGTGAAGAATACTAATAGCAGAGAGGACTAGCAGTGTGCAGTGAAGCATACTACCTGCAACTGTTTGTTATTGGAAAGTAGGGGTGAGTGAATATGCGAGTTTTGAATTTGAATCGAATAATACGTAATCGAATAATTTGATTCGACTTTCGAATAGCTACTATTCGAAGTTTTGAATAATTTGACAGGATGAATATCTAAACCACAGCAAAGGCCAATGGTGCAACTTGGTTAAGATGGGTGGCTAAAACTAATGCTAACGTCGTTACAGTAGGCCTTCCGTTAAAACTCGCACCGATATCCTAGTTCAAAAGCGAGCATTCGTTTATTTTCAAGGAGATTATGTCATTTCTGCACATAAAGGCCTTATACCTTATAGTCAAGAGACTCAGAAATGCTTCAATGAGCTCCTGATCCCAAAAAAGATTGATCCTTTGAAATACTGTGAAAGAGGATGGAGCTGCACTTTATCCAGGTATCGCCAAAATTTCTTTGTGATACCTCCCCGCCCCTGCTACTGAGGTGCCCAGTGAGTGCATGTTTTCAACTGCAGGAAATGCCGTAACATCACGGCGAGAGAGCCTGAAGCAATGTGTTGTGGAGCAGATTGTGTTTCTGCATGACAGTTTTGTATCTTTCGGTAGAAGTCACTCACTGCATTATGTGCCTGAGGACATAAGCAGATTTCATTTCTTTGTTCTTTCTTTCAATTTTCAAAAAAAAAAAATCTTTAGTACTCGATATTCGATTCGATATTCGATGTTTTTGGCTACTATTCGGCACTATTCAATTCGAATTCGATTTGAGACAAAATTTCACTACACATTGGCACACCTCTATTGGAAAGTGGTCCACTACAGTGCTTCAAGAACATGAAAAGGCCTTTCAATCTAACACGCATGTTCCACAAGAAAGTGCGGTGGATAAACTAATGCAATTTTTTATGCCTTTGACGTGGAATTACCCCCTTAACCGTTTTGTTTTTTGAAAGCTTTTCTGTCTAAACAGTTTTTTTTTGATATGAGATTGAATATTCTGCTTCTAAAAAGCGTGTTTTGGTTGACGAAAAAAATTGAAGTGTGTATTAAGTCAAATTAGCATAATGAAGTTTATTGTTCCGTTGCATATAAGTCTCTTTCACAATTAGTGAAACAATGTCTTCGTTGAGAAACTGGTGAATATAACAGGTCAAGTCACCAGGCGATGTTATATGGAATGCCTTAGGGAACGCCCAGAAACTGGAACTGAGGGGGCTTGATGGCGATGTTCAGGTCAAACTCCCTCCATTGACGCGCACTCATGATGATGTCCTCTGAGCAGTCTTCCTCGTCTGATGAACTGCTAATACCGATATCATCATCACTATTGCTGTCGCTTCCAGAAACAAAGTAAACTTCGATGTCTGAATAATTACCGCCTGAAGAGCTGGACGATGACTTAAGGCTTCCATCGAAAAAGCCAGCAAGGCTTGACCCTGTCAAGCCTTGCTGGCTTTTAGTTCATTGTCCACGACATCGCTTGTATGTTGAAACAAATTTGATTTGATTTGATTTCATTCTGTGAAGATGCACGAGCAACGCATGCGTCACCTTCACTGGATGCCATTTTCTAAACACAAGTCGCGAAAAAATGTGAAATGACGGTTAAAGTAAAAGAAATTGCCAAGGAAGTTCTGCCATCTGTGAAGAGACACGCAAAACTAGCGTGGAAACGAGCAAGTCTCGTGCAAAACGCTTATAGGGAGTTGGTATCTGAAGCGGATTAGACACACTCGTCCAAAACGGTTTGGGCACAGTTTGGCAAAGACGAGCTGTGCTCGTCCTAAATGGTTAAGGGATAAAAGAAACATAATGGTAAATTTCCGTGTTTCACAATCACAAAAGGCTGTCTGAGGCTTGCAGAGTTTTTAGGTCTGCTACAGATAGGCTTCTTTCAAAATTTTAATTATTCATATATCGAACTATTTCACAAACTTTCAAGTTCGATGTATCCGGGTTTGACTGTGCTTGCAGTTAAAACGTAACCTTAGCTAGCACGCACGCTTTATAAGTTACGGAGGTGAAACATGATTCAGTTTGAGTATAGCTCATGCTCCTTGTATGTTACAAAGGCATTGTGGTTTGTACATGTAGTCAGTGCCGCCAAATAGTTTGGTGCACAAACCCTGTTGTTCACCCTCAACAATAGCGTTGTAGGGAAGGAAGAAATGTCTAGATGCACAAAGCATGTATTTTTTTACAGAAATCACGTATGTTGGGTGAAAAAGAGTTGCGTGACAGGTACTAGAGCCTATTACTCCTTGCTCTGCAGCTGCCACGTCTTGTTTACTTGATAGATGCAGTTAGTTACTTGATAGACACAGTTAGGCTCAACTTAGGTCAAGGAGACCAACATAATACTGTTAGACTACGAGAATTTTCAATAATCTGGAAATATAAAGGAAGAGATAAGGTTAGGGGAAGACGGGAAGGATTATTGACTTTCCTGGGAACTTTGTGTTAGGCAAGTATATTAGTTGCCCTTGTCAAAGGATTGAGGTCGGCTACATTGTAATTTGTTACACTTTTTCCTTCTAAGCATGCTGACGGTCTGGCAGAAGCTGAGCCAGGAGAAGTTGTGGGGCCACCCTTAGGGCCAGTGCCTCACCATGCTGACGAACCTCCTGCACAGGCAGATGACCACGTTGCTCAGGGTGAGTGGAGTGTCTTAGAGGTTGCTTGTAGAAGGCTCACCTACGATAATGCTACCATTTCTGTTGGGTGTGGTTCAAGTAATACCTTGTTTCACGAACCAATTCATGTGTATGCTAATAGAGATGCTTATTGAGAAAATGTTTATATATGAAAACCTTTTACACGTATCATAAAGCTTGCTTAACCATTGGTGGTCATGCATTGGGGACCCTCCTAGATCGAGAAGATATTGCTGCTGTGAGATATCAGTACTGACACATGTCTACTTGCAAGAATTGGTTTATTCTTTGTGTTTCTTGCTGGGAAGCTCGGGAACTTTTCAACAATTTCAACTACTATTGATAACCATTTTGTAGCCTTGATGTACAAGGACAGCATTTTTCTAGATGCACCCTTGTAGGAATTCATGTACTATACTTTATGTGCTGTAGACCACCGAAGATAATGACATTTAAGGAAAGAAGTGCCATGAGTTTAGTGAACCGAAAGGTAATTTTATTTCAGTGTTAGTGAGGAGTACATATATGCCACCTTCACATGACCAGAATGTATCCTTGTATTAGGGAATGGCTGAAGAAGATGCAGACCCCAGAGGAAACGTTTTTTTAGGTGATCACCCATGACGGTTTGCTTACTACTGGAAAGTATGCACTGTACAACAGCCTCATAAACACTACTATGCGTTTTTCTTCTTCACATTTGTGCTCTTTGTGCATGGCAGCCAAAACATGTGAAATAGTTCCCAATCAGAACTACTGTAGAGTGGGTAAACACTCGTAACTGCAGATGGTTAAAATAGGCTTAAGGATGTACTGATCTTATAATATTACTGATAATAGCTATGTTTCTTTTATTTGATGTTATGCTTTTTGTGTAGATGATATCAACTGGAACCCAATTGAGTGGGACAGAGCAGCTGAGGAGCTTACCTGGGAAAGGGTGAGAGCAACTTCTCTTTCTTAATGCACTGCATGGCTATGAAATAAAGCATCTTTATCATTGTCAGCATCCTATTTTATGTCCACAAATTGGGACATAGGATTCCATAAAATGAGCCATTCCAGAGATTGCAAGAGCAGTTCTAATAGAGATGATAAATAATGTTGCCCAAAGCTACAGACTCGACATTGTCCTCAAAATTGAAAAGCGTCGAGAAACATTTTTAAGGACCCAGTTTTTTATGGTGTTATCCCTTGCATATGTTTATACCTGGAGTGGTTACTTCCAAAAGTGCGCAAATGTTTTATAGGCAAAATTTCTCAACATGAGCAATCTTTAAAAAATAGGAGTCCTTGCATCGTCAACACTGAGAAATGACTGTCATGCCAATAGCCTGACTGAAAAATTGGGGAAGCAAAATGATGGGCCGTTTTTAGTGTGTTCATACTTGGAGCAATGTTGTCACTCAAAAAGCTCGGTGATTTACAACTGGAAGTTCTAGCTTGCCTGCAAGAGCAGAATTGAAATCCGTACAAACAAGTCCTTAAACGTTATGTTTCCATGGATGGTGGCGGTGCACATAGCCATCTCAAGGATGATGAGGACCACTCATAACAGTAGTTTTATTATATCACATGAACAGAGCACCATTCTATCAACAGTAAAAGATTTAGCTGGGTATTTTTAAGTTACAAAAAGAAAAAACTTATCATAGAAAAAGAAATTGTATTTTAACATTTAAAAAAGGCCCGGAGCCATGTACACTAATGGAAGGTCGCATGATTGAGCCTCCTGTTTATTGTTGCGTTTCGGCATGTGGGATACCAAATGTCATTTTTTAGGCGTGGTTGTCTGTCCTTTTTAATAGAACAACTTAAATATGGCTGTAATTGACAGCAGCTGACAGCTGTTTTCACACTTTAATGCAACACTTACTTAAAATTCTGTGATGGTAGTATGCTGCCAGTTCAGCAAACATCGTTTCTTTTTCTATTTCCTTGATTTTTCATGTCTTTGTAAAGTGCAGGTTTCGCATGCAACTGCCTACTGTATTTACTCGAATCTAGGCCGGCACCGATTCTAAGCCGACCCCCGAAATTCGCAAGGCCAGAAGAAAAAAAAACCTAATCATTGTACTCGAACCTAAGCCTACACCCCCCCCCCTTCGCACATCGTTTTTTCAAAAAAAAAAAAAAAAACATCAGCTTAGATTCGAATAAATACGGTATTTGCCGTGCTAATGTAGTTGTTCTTTCTTTTGAATGCTTCTTAATTCTGCTAGTTGGCTCATATTTCACAGGAGTCTGAAGATGTATTGAGATAGACTACGCAATTCTAACATAATATTCCCTTTCTTTTCGACAGCTGCTTGGACTGGATGGATCTCTTGTGTTTTTGGTATGAAACCCTACCCGTTTTTCCGTGTTCTTGGGTGTGTTATCATGGAACATTTGCTCTGGTGATGTGGGGTCTCACCAGCATGAAAAAAAGTAAAAAAAATAATTATGTTAGCAAACAGACTAGTCAGTGTTTCTGTGTTAGCTTTGGGTGATACTTTTGGCGTGAAAGCAGTTGTCATAGTTCTTTGTCATATTTATTGGCTACAATCTGCTTCATTTGACATTGCGTAAAGGAGGAGGTGATGTAGCATGAAAATCTTGTTAAAGGGGCCCGGACACCCAATTTTAGATCGTGATCTATGTTATGTGGGTTAATCCTTGTGCGTTCACAAATAAGCTGGCAAAATTTTAGTGCATTTGGTCGAGCACTTAATTTATAATTGAATATTTTTATAAACATGCGAGCGGCTTCAGAGTCGGGCAACACTGGTGCACTCGCGAGCCGTGACGTAACAAGCAGCTTGCTGTGCAAGCGTCTGCATTCCAGCGAACGATATTGTTCCGGGGTCAGCTGTGCGTGAAATCGAGTTATTTTAGCTTTCTTCAGCTTGGCACTGAAGTTAAGGGGGGACACTGGTCTTAGAGATGAAAAATCATGAAAACAATCAATTTTATGAAGATAGTATTTTTGTAACATACAGGCATTGCCACAAGTGCTGACTAAGTTTCTTGCATCTCGGATTGATATTTCAGCCCCAACAAAAATTTATATCACCAAGACAAGCAATATTTTGATTGAGAAAAAGCACAAAAAATGGGCTGTTTTATTGTCATGCTGCTCTGAATGACATATGCTGCAGCAGTAGGCATGCAGGTTATGTCCCTGGTGGAGACTAATAATTTAACAAAAATATTTCATTATCTTCTATTACATGTGGTTCAAAATGAGCTTTCTCTGTATTCTTGCATTTTCTCAAAACAAGCTTTTACTCACCCTGCTTGTTTGGGGCAACAATTGCTCAAGCTCTAGAATAGCTACAGCTGTAACGTTTTTTGCTGTATGAAGCTAAATGCATAAAGCTTGAAATGCTGCAAGCAGATTCTTTCTTTTTTTCTTGCATAATTTTTTAACCTGCCTGTGTTCTTGATCGTTAGTAGCTGTACTGTAAATGCTAAATTTCAGTGGGCTGCTAAATTGCTAATTTTTGTTGGATTTGAAAACTGCTTGCAGCAGTGCAATTCTTATTCATTCTCCTTTCCACTTATGCATTAAACATAACTTTGTGCCCAGTTTATTAGTATCTATTGTCTCACCAAATAATAGTAATTAACATTTAATTATCTTAATAATTATTTGAGCCAAAGAAAAAATTACTGCATTTTTAAAATCAGCACAGAGAAATGCATACATATCTGTGATTTTTAGTTGATTCTGGTCAGAAAATGAACAAGATAGCCTCAGGTACCATGTCCCCCCGTAAACGATTTGCAGCGGCTGAAATTTTGGTGGAAGACGACAGCTCCGCTCCATGCAGCATATGATGTCACGGACGCCATGGCAAAATGGTGGTCCCCGGCAGTGGGTGGGGTTTATAGCCGCCGACTTCTAGGGCTTGTATTGCACTGAAATATTCTTTTACAGTCCATTTTTCATATATGTAGAGCCATAATAGACTCTCCACTTCTATTTTTCGCTGAAAACCACAAATTGTTGGGTGACCCTGTCATGGCCCCTTTAATGTAAATGTGGCATTGTGGCAGTTGAAAAAGGCCGTAAAATGCTATGCCATAGATAGTAATAGCTTTTCCTTGGGGCCACTAGAGGGAGCTCATGGGTGACTTCATATGGCCACACACAATTCCTGGACGTGCAGTGTCCTGTTCATTAAATGAGTATTTAAGATGCCTTCATCCATTTCATAATCTATGCTGATGCCACTGCAGCTGGACAGTCCACAATTTGGTCAGATGGCATCTCCGTGTGCTCTGCTGTTGTTGCCACTTCCTTGTTTCAAATGCCGTATAGGCTGTCTTAATCGGTCCTGCCAACCCCAAAGGATCTTGTATTGAGTCTCAATTCTATGCCATTGACCTTGGATATAAGGAAGGAAAACAGAGCCAGAGTTGCAAAGACTGCACTCAACCAGGCACCACCAGCCATCAGTCTTTTACTGAATAACTTAATAGCAGATGATATTAGGATGTAGTAATAGCAGATTGCGACAAAATTTTTCTTTTGTCTTGAACTTGGGAAACTATTAGGTGTGACCATACCCATGTAAAGTTGTATCTAAGTACATTAGGTTGGGTATAAAGAGTCATTCTTGTTGTTGATGTGTTAATTTAGCTGCAATTTTTCATAATCTTATTTTCCTCTGCAGGAGCACGTATTTTGGGTTGTTTCCCTTAACACACTCTTCATCCTTGTCTTTGGTAAGTTACTACATTTAGGATATTGAAATATTGGTGTACGGGTAAAATTGTATGATTTTCCTGTTACGCATTTTTCACTTACTTGTCCTCTTTTTCTTATTGGCCAGATATTTCGATAAGCTGTGGGTCTATTCTTTATTCTTTGCTAAGGATAGTAGCCCTTCAGTGCTAGTAAAGAATCCCTGAGTGAATTTTGTTGCACCTGAGATAATCGTTTAGATTAATAGCTAGTTATCTCCAAAACTTTCTCGGAAAAATGTTATCGCAGCTGGCTATGTTGGAGTAAAGGTTTGGGTGTGTTCATACGAGGACAGTGACAGGAATGAGCTGGCTGGTTTTTATTTCAACAAAATTTTACAGTAAATGTTAAAATAGCTTCATACTTTGAAGCCAAAGTTATTTTCTCTGTATGCCTTTGCTTTAGCATGAAAAACCTTAACTATTTGTTTGCTTCTGTGAGCCAAACAATTAATCGTGAAATGTTCAGTGGATTCCACTTACAAAATGCAGCCTTTATAGCATGAAGTATTGGGGTGGGGGTGAGGGTTAAAGAGCAGGGGAGATAGTTTATGAATATTTTAAACGCAGGGCCGGTATTTTGTAGCAGTGTGTTATGCTTTATACTGTGCTAGTCTAATCATCCGCCACTCACTGCTAGTTGATTCTGTTAACATGGGCAGACTTGCTCTGACCACTGGCCGAGCACGAAGAGCATGAAAGTGCATTAGCATTGCAAAAGGCATCACTACAAAATACTATCCGGGTTGTCATTGTAATTCCTGGTGTTGTGCTGGTTTCAGATGCGCGTGGCATGTGCACAGTTTTATTCAGACAACCCATGCATGGTTGTTTGTCTGTATGCGTACATGCAGTGAATTCATTTTGATTAGTTCAGTTGCTTTGAATGGAAAGGATGCTCACTTATAAGCAGCTCTCTTATAAACAACAGGATTTCTGCCGAGCATTGACGTTTCGCCCGTAATGTTCACAGGAAATCTCTGCTGCTAAATAAGGAAATTTGTATGCAATTGTCAACATCACTTCAGGGTCCCTAAAACGTTTCTTTTCTTGGGGTACAACAAACGTTTATAAACTAGGCAGTTTTCTCTTTTTTTTTTTTCACCAGTCAGTTTCCCAGACAGCTCAAATCTCAATCTTAGACAGCTCTAAGAAAGTAGGTGTTACTGAAAAATGTTTGTCCTTCAGTAATGTGGCTTATTCCTAAAATAATTATTTCTGCATGATGCAGCATAACGAGACAGGTTTAGGTAAGTGCATTGTTAAACAAATTATATATTTAATTGTTAGAAATTGAATAATGGAAGTTTAAGGAGCACATCTTTGTTCCACTGCACTAGGGAAACTCAACCAAGATGGTAATGGCGCATTTGACTGGTTGTTTCAGGGTGTGCCGACTTTGCTACAAACAGGGGTGCAACAGCTGCGCCAATTGCGCCAATTTGATACTATTATTTTTGTGCCAAACAGAGCCAAAACCATGAAATTCGTTGAAATTGTGCCGCGCTGCTCCAAAATGCTTGACCAGTCTCAAAATTTTCTCAGTACCACTAATTTTTGCAAGAAATGGGGAATGTGTTAATCACCCGTAGTGTGCGCATCATCATCCAATCCAATCCAGATGCGCAGACCATAACCCCAACTACTGGTTCACAATACCCTAACCTCACTGCAAAAGAAAAGAAAAAAGGACAACGGTTGTAAAATTTCCTGGCCTTGTTTTATCACGTTCGGAATACTTTTTTAAGCCACTTTTGCTGCAGTACACCGTTGCTGTGCGGAAAAGTGTACCATGATTTAGAAGGGGCTACTAGTACTCGCTGTCACGGTACACAGCACATTTTGTTCCTTAACTACTCATGCGTGCACGCACCATATAATAATGAGTACTAGTATGAGTGCTGACATCTAAAAAATTACTGGCAATCATTTAGAGCGGTGTATGATGTTCCTGTGGCCCTGAGAAACGATAAACAAAAATGTACGCCAGTTTTCTTTTTTCGCCACCCCTTTCGCTCCTGCTTTACGAATATCCCAAATTTCGAGGTTGCCAGGTTGGCAGATTCACAATAGCATATGCAGCGCCTGTCAAATGGTTTGACAGGCTCTGCAAAAGCTGACGTGGACTTTGACATTGTTTGCACTGTGGGGTGGTTTAACAAACTGCTTTTATTGAAATATCAGTGCTCATGTGCACTGTGCATGAGTTAGCTGATGTTAAGTA
This sequence comes from Rhipicephalus sanguineus, assembly GCF_013339695.2. NCBI lineage: Eukaryota > Metazoa > Arthropoda > Arachnida > Ixodida > Ixodidae > Rhipicephalus > Rhipicephalus sanguineus. The sequence continues at coordinate 229,297,703 of NC_051176.1, forward strand.
GTTTGTACATATATTTTTCTTTTCTAAAAGTAAGTCTTATTTGTTGTACTGCTCCAAATTTTGGATTTCGGGCTAAAAAAAAAGTGTGTTTTTTTTCCTTAACTTGCTCCAAATTTGGATTTTCGTGCTCCAGATGCAACTTTTTGCTGCTCCAAAAATTGCGCCATATCCTGATTTGGCTGTTGCACCCCTGTACAAAGGTTGTTAAAGAGAGCTTTAAAGCTATATAACTGGATGATTAGTAGAGATAATTTTGCTTCTTTGTTCCCATTGGAACCCATTTTTTCTTTATACTAAACCTTAGTTCCCGTTTTACACAACTTTTGTGCTGCTTCCCGAGAGCTGACCATTCAAATGTGCCTTAAAATCTATATTTATGCCAGCACATTTGCATTAAAAGGGAACATTAATATAATTTTTTGTTACCTGCATGTGCAGGAAATTTATTCTTGTGGTTGCAGCTTGAAGTAGGGCTGTCATTTATTAAATCCAGGCAATTGAACAGCAATATGTTATATGCTCAATGTGCTTTGTTTCCTTGCAGCCTTCTGTCCGTACCATATTGGACAGTTTGCCATCATGGGTTTCCGGCTGAAGAGCTACGTAAGTTTCCTCTGGATGCATGACTACTTGGCGTTATGAGTGTATGTTCTATAATATGCTCCCTTGCGCTTGCCACAAAGATGGCTCAAATGACTCCTGTATGTAGTACTGAAAATGATAAATATTTGACAGGTGGCTGTGTCTCAATTTGAGGGCCTCTTGACCACGCTGTGTGGCTATGTGCTGCTGGGCGTGGTCTTGGTGTTTCTGCATGGCCTAGCAGCCTTGGTGAAGCTGCGCAGGACGCAACGCCTACTGGGCCTCTGCTATGTGGTGGTCAAGGTGGCCCTGCTCTCCGTTGTTGAGATTGGGCTCTTTCCTCTGGTTTGTGGCTGGTGGCTCGACGTCTGCTCCTTGGTGCGTTATTTTCTTACTCCTTTTTTGCCTGTAGTTGGCAATGTTCATTTTTAGGCATGGAAATTTCATTGTACTGGTGCTCTTGCCTAGATGAGGCATCTTAAGCTTCTGCAAAGCATTGGGCTGGGCACAGTTTTAAAAAAACCTTTTGAATTAAATATTAAGCAAACAAATGACAAATATTAAGTGAACAGCCTATGTTCTGAGTTGTATCTTCTCAGCACTATGTTACATGATATGAGCCTATACCAGCTCGCCCAGCCCACGGCTTTACTTGAATTAAGTAGTTCGCAAATGCTCATGTTGAAAATACAGTTGCATCAAGGGCTTCTTAGCAGGAAAAAAAGCAGTAGTGTGAAAGAAACAAGGACAAGATGAGAACTCAGGTCTGACGCTGTCTCGTCCTCGTTTCTTTTGCGCTGCTGTATTTTCCTTGTCAAACCATGAACCAACTCACTCTTTTACGAAGCCATAATTCTAACCAGGTGTGGGCATTGCAAATAGTCCCTTGAGTTGCGGGATGGGTGGTCACCCTAGTACTAAAAAATACAGCGTGCCAGAAATGCCCAAAAGGAGTCATAATACTGACAAAAAAAGAAAAGGTGCTACTTTCTGTTCGTTCATGGAAGGTTAATATCTAGAGCTGTGCGAATAGCCAAATTTATGGTGCGAAGCGAATTCGAATATTGAAGTGTGAGTGCGAATCGAATCTAATATTTTTCGAATATTTTTCGGATATTTCTAGAATATTTTTCGAATACTTCGAAGCGCAATTGCAGAAAAAAAAGGTTAGAGAGGATTCCTAAGCATATTCTTATGAGATAGCAACATGAAAGTGTTTCATTTTGCTAGGTTGATGAAGCACTGGCAGGGTGGTGTTTCATAGTTGTCTTATCAAGAATGAGGCAATGTAGAGGCCGAATTCTATTTATGTACATGATTTGGTGCCACCAAAGTGCTGCCAACAACACTTTATACGTGATGGGCAAAGATGCCATTTCCTCAGCCTTTCCTCCTCTTTCAACTTCTGTGGAAGCCCAACTGATGTGGCAGACAAGGGTGTGCTTCCTTCAAGTCCGGAGTTCCAAATCTGCCCCGTAGACGTCGATATATAAGAACATCTGAAATTTTGGATGCTAAAAAGCTTCGGCTTCCGATTTTTCGGACTTACTGCCCAAATTTCAGGTCCAAAACAGCATTAATTGAGCCCCCACCTCTGCCACATCTTTCATCTCCTTGTTGGAACCAGCGTTTTCTGGAGTTAATAATAAACTGGCATTTAGCATAGCGCGGGAAGACACATGGACAAAGAAGAAGTACGAGACGAACACAAGCGCTTTCAACAACGAAAATTTTATTTTCAGGATCGGTCATATATACACACATGAAATCACGCGACAGTAGTGAGATATTTTCGTTTGCAACTGATAGCGCATGGACAACGGCGTTCAATCTTATCCGTCATACAGCAGTTTAAACATGGCAACCAACCTTAACTACCGGGCATGCGCAAATATTCAATTTCTTTGGTGGATAATGACATTGACACCTTGCTGATACAGTGATCGCCGGCGGAAAGGATGCGATCTGTCTCTATTATCAGTCTTACAGGCTCCGATTTACTTCTTGAAAGAATTGCAGTATTCTCTAGTACCGGGTGGCATGCACACGTTTTGCAGTGAAGTGCTAAAAAACCGTCACCTGACACACCTTTTACTTTATTTCGGTGTTTCCTCAATCGGTCATTAACGCATCTTCCGGTCTGGCCTATGTAACAATTGCCACACGAGAGGGGAATGCGATAAACAACGCCCACAGCGCATGGGACAAACTGATCCTTGTGTTTCTTATCACACACCGACCGGGTAGTCATTACCGGATTAGTAGCTCTACATAAACGTGTGCATGCCACCCGGTACTACAGAATACTGCAATTCTTTCAAGAAGTAAATCGGAGCCTGTAAGACTGATAATAGAGACAGATCGCATCCTTTCCGCCGGCGACCACTGTATCAGCAAGGTGTCAATGTCATTATCCACCAAAGAAATTGAATATTTGCGCATGCCCGGTAGTTAAGGTTGGTTGCCATGTTTAAACTGCTGTATGACGGATAAGATTGAACGCCGTTGTCCATGCGCTATCAGTTGCAAACGAAAATATCTCACTACTGTCGCGTGATTTCATGTGTGTATATATGACCGATCCTGAAAATAAAATTTTCGTTGTTGAAAGTTAGCGCTTGTGTTCGTCTCGTACTTCTTCTTTGTCCATGTGTCTTCCCGCGCTATGCTAAATGCCAGTTTATGATGAACCGACAAGCCCACATTGGTACTCTTGTCGGGAGTTAATACACTTGCGACTGTAGCAGAGCTTGAAAGGCAGCTTTGCCGCAATACCGGGGTGTAATGAGGTGAAGCATATTGAAAAATCTAGGGAACACTTTCAATCGGACGTTAAGGGGTCATGAAGCACCCCTTGGGCTTGTTGAAAAAACACATCCTGCGGAAAGCTGACACGGCTATGAACTGCTCTGCCAAATATTACAGTCGTGCGCGCCGCGTAATGGCCACAAGCAGAGCGCGAAGTTGCCGTTTCCCCAGGCACCCTCTTTTCAAACAGAGGCCAGTTCTCACTCTCGTCGGTGGGCGGGGCGTCTGTCCGTTTACGTCGCGGATCTGTCACTTTACGTCGCAAGAGACATAGCATGCTTATTGGCCGATAGCCGACGTAAATTGAGAGCGGCGTTCGGATCAGATGCGCTTCTTGCCGCGGGGTGCCGCCACTTGCCGGCGCCGCCCTCCTCAGTACACGGTAGCCGCACTCGCGCAAGCGAATCACAGCGGGAGAGCGATCGCGTTTCATGACGCACGCTGACGTAACTTCTTTCCCCCATGCCATCCCTCCCTGTCTAGTTTCCAGTACGCTCGTCGGCACGAGAAAAGAGAGAAAGCGCTGGGAGCGTGCGCAAACCCCCGTAACTCCGCTGATTCTTGACGGATTCGAGAAATTTTTGCGGCAATCGATTCGGGGGGCAGTACACTCCGATACTGAGGTCATTAGATCATTACTTGGAAAAGTGCTTCATGACCCCTTTAACTGTCTTGGCTAAGTTCGACTGTAACGGAGCTTGAAAGGCAGCTTTGCCGCGATACTGGGGTGTAATGAGGTGAAGCATATTGAAAAATCTAGGGACTACTTTTAATCTAACTTTCTCTTCGCAAAGTTCGACCGTAACGGAGCTTGAAAGGCAGCTCTGCCGCAATACGAGAATGCAATGAGGTGAAGCATATTTAAAATCTGATGGGGTCGCTTTCAATTGGACGTTTATTGTTTGGGAAGTTCGAATAGTAAAATTTTAGTGCGAATCGAATTGAATAGCAAACACTGTTAGAAAAATATTCGAAATTTCGAATATTCGCACTCCCGTACTAATATCATGTCTCATCATGGGCATGTGGCTTATGTCATCATGCTGTGGGCTGTGACAGTTAAAGGGGCCCTGCAATGCTTTTTCAGCATGGTCAGAAAACTCTGCCTATCGGTAGTCGAGGCTCCTGAGAACATGTAAGCCAAACATTATAGCGCAGTACGCGGCCTGGAATTTACAATTAATTCTCAGTCTGCTAGAAATCGTTCCCCCTTTCTACAAATGATGCCATAAACCGTGCCATACACCCAAATTCACGGCCATTGGCTGATTTGAGCATCGTGGGCTGCGTAGTTACTGTGGCCGCTGCAAAAGGCTGCCACGTGCCCCTGTGCGCGTTCGCGATCACACTGAAAGTAAGCCATGCGTTCGAAGAAATAAAAAAGAAAAAGTGCTCAAGGCCATGATGCGCACGTGATATTTCTTCTTCCCACGTGACATCCCTTCCTGCTTAGCTGCCAGTCCACTCGTCGCGACGAGAGAAGAGAGAAAGTGCTTGGAGTGTGCGACAAATATCCGTAACTCCGCTCGTACTTGACAAATTCTAAAAATTTTTGCGGCGGACGATTTGTGAGACAATAGGCTTTTTTAATGAAGCCATTTGACGATTACGTGGAAAAGTGCTGCGGGGCCCCTTTAAGTTAAATTAAATGCTAGCTTTTGTGATATATAGTACAGCGATTTAATAAGCAGAAGCAGATGAACATCGCAAAATTTTATGATGGCATAAAGCAGAGCTTTCAGTCATACTAAGTGCAATGTATTGCAACGATACCTTGGTTTGGGCGAGCTGGTCCATAATTGGAGAAAACTTGAAAAGCGCAAACGATGAAGGCAAAACACATACAACAGGACTGGCACTTTACTTGCAACTGGCGTTTATTTGAAACGAACATCGTGATATACCTGCGCATCAAGCTCATGCATACGCACACATCATCCCACAAGCGATTGCGTGGGTCTATCTTCAAACATGAATTTTGAAAACAAATCTATGGTGTATCAATGTGAGTCAAAAGAAAAGCCACTTCATTTAACAGCAAAGATGGGCAGCTGACACACTCATCACCGGCTTTATCAGGTAAGCCTGGACGATTTCGCGTTCTGTTTTTGAACTGCCTTTTTTTATAAAAGTGGTGTTCTGAAATAAAGGAGTACAAGCACATTGTTTGCAGTGTTTTGCCAGGTGGCTACCGAATCCCTTCCTGACATAGTTATTCTGCTGTCTCGCCCTGTCGTTGAAGCACTGACTAGTCTGTCCAATATAGACGCGTCCACAACCCAGAGGTATATGGTAGACCACATTTGCGGTACACACAGTGTAGACAGTCCTATGATTGGTGTGACATTGCAAGCATTTCTTGGTCCTTTGAAGGTTGCAGACAGCTGATAGTCTGCAAGGCCCTGAAAAAACTAGATTGATATTATGTCGGCTTGCTACCTTCTTCAAGTTATGAGATACTTTGTGAAAGTATGGAATTGCATGCACTGGCCTTTTGTCAAGATGCTTTGTTGCCCGCTCCTTTGGCTGTTTTGGTTTCTTGAGCAATGTCTTGCATACAGATGATACAACATACACTGGAAAACCTGCCTTCCTTAATCTGTTAACTTGCTTGGACACGCTTGGCTCCATCTGGTGAACGCATGATTTGCGCAAGGCATTCATAAGACAAGTAGAAAGCTAATTAAAAGCGACTTAAATGAGGCACAGCTTATACTTGTCTTATGAATGCCTTGTGCAAATCATGCGTTCACCAGATGGAGCCAAGTGTGTCCAAGCAAGTTAACAGATTAAGGAAGGCAGGTTTTCCAGTGTATGTTGTATCATCTGTATGCAAGACATTGCTCAAGAAACCAAAACAGCCAAAGGAGCGGGCAACAAAGCATCTTGACAAAAGGCCAGTGCATGCAATTCCATACCTTCACAAAGTATCTCATAACTTGAAGAAGGTAGCAAACCGACACAATATCAATCTAGTTTTTTCAGGGCCTTGCAGACTATCAGCTGTCTGCAACCTTCAAAGGACCAAGAAATGCTTGCAATGTCACACCAATCATAGGACTGTCTACACTGTGTGTACCGAATATGTGGTCTACCATATACCTCTGGGTTGTGGTTGACGTCTATATTGGACAGACTAGTCAGTGCTTCAACGACAGGGCGAGACAGCAGAATAACGATGTCAGGAAGAGATTCGGTAGCCACCTGGCAAAACACTGCAAACAATGTGCTTGTACTCCTTTATTTCAGAACACCACTTTTCTAAAAAAAAAGGCAGTTCAAAAACAGAACGTGAAGTCGTCGAGGCTTACCTGAAAAACAAAGCAGGTGACGAGTGTGTCAGCTGCCCGTCTTTCCTGTTAAAAGAAAATGAAGTGACTTTTCTTTTGACGCACATTGATACACCATAGATTTGTTTTCAAAATTCATGTTTGAAGATAGACCCACGCAATCTTTTGTGGGATGATGTGTGCATATGCATGAGCTTGATGCGCAGGTATATCACGATGTTCGTTTCAAGTAAACGCCAGTTGCAAGTAATGTGCCAGTCCTGTTGTATGTGTTTCGTCTTCGTCGTTTGCGCTCTTCAAGTTTTATGCAATGTATATTCCGTCGCTCTGCTTTATGTTAATGCGGTTTATGAATGAGCTAAGGCTTAAACAGTTTGCTTTACATTACTACTGCAATACTCAGACAGTGTTAAAATTGAATATTTTGACACATAATGAACATGCATGTTTACGTTTTTTGCAGAGCATGCTGGATGCCACTTTGTCAGATCGAGAGTCCAGCTTCCAGCTGGCACCTGGGACATTCATGTTCTTGCACTGGCTGGTTGGCATGGTGTATGTCTTCTACTTTGCCTCGTTTGTGCTTCTTCTGCGTGAGGTGCTTCGGCCTGGCCTGCTGTGGTTTCTGCGGAATCTCAATGACCCAGACTTCAATCCCATACAAGAGGTAGTGGTCATGTCGTGGTTTTATCTTGGTAATCAGCTGCACGTACCATTGCTGCTCAATGGCATGGCATTCAGCTGCCTTGCATGGCATCATGGGTTAATTGCCAAGCCATGGCCGCTGCATTGTGAAAAGAAGTAAATGCAGAAATGCTTCTATATTATACTTGTAAACATGTACTTTGGAACTTCATTTGGTCAGTATTTCTGCGCATACCCTTCCCTTCTAACTTTCACAATATTTATCGTAAAATACCAGATTTTTTTCATTTGCACCTAGTTAAGGCACAACTTATTCTGAAAGAATATAAACATAGTTGCTGATCAATTTTTGATAACATGACTTTCAGACCTATTGATTAAATGCTGCAGCAACATCAACTTATAGAGCCAAGGTAAAATATTTTTCGTTGGTGTAACATAAACATACACAATTCACAAGCAATTTTTGTGGAGATATACGGTGCATTCCAGCAAATCTTGGTTGAATATAAAGAAACGAAAAAAAATATATAACAATTATGAGGCTTATGTATATGGTTTTCAGTCATCTCTCCTCTTCTGCAACTAACACAGTATAGTTTGAAGTACAACACTGCTGTTTTAAGTGCATTCTGATGACGATTGCAGTCAGCCAGTATAATGCTGACACGTGATTTTCAGAACAATGCATCCCATGCTTGTTTTGGGGCCTCTCTGGTGCCCCAGTTGTGTTGCTTGTTGGGCACACCAGTGTTGTTTGATTTCATTTGAGATTTGCAGTGCTGCATTGCTCTCGTTTCAAGTACATATGTTCTGGAATGTATTCGTGCTTGGCAATGTGATTGAGGAGAAGCACATAGCACAGCAGCTGCACATGCACTTAATTGGCATGGCAACACACCGCACACTGTTTGCCATTTGCTGGCCGACGACAGTATTGCTTGTGAATGGCAAGATTTCCTTGCGTGGCAGAGGATGGAGACCAAGACCAATTTTTCGTAGCAGCCACTCAATGACATGGTGTGGCTATGCTATGGTGTCTCATCATTTTCGCTGCGACTGATTACTTGGGTGTCGGTATTGTTGCTAGGCCTTTTTTCGGTTCACTTCAAAGCTGTATGTGATGGCCCTTTACGATGAATACCTGATGCTCACAATTAAGGCACCATTGCTGCGCTCTACCCTCTCCTCATGCTAACTTAACTCAGCGAAAATATGCTAATATTCGTGGCGCTGTTTACTGCTAAATAAGCACGGCCTAGCCAGTTCGCCTTGCCCTTTGGTAGCCACGTGCTACTGCAGCTGAACTCGGTTTGTGCCGTAACTCGCGTTTTACAGTGGACATTGATTTTCATGGAACTATACAATTTTTACACCACTTTATTGTCGTGGGCATTAGTTTATCTAAAGTAAGAACTGTAGCCAATATTTATATTGCAATTAACGGCAACACATTGGAGCTAACTGGAGAGGCAATCGTGCCTCAGGTGGCACATCGCCAGAATTGCTATGTACTTTGGGCTCCTCTGGTGCTGGGGGCGCTGTACGCCATCGAAGGCCAGGGCACTCTTATATTTTTTTTTAAAGTATAATCTGTGGCAGCAAGGGAGCAGTAGAGGGCAACCAAAAAGTGTGTAGTTGTTGTAACTGGAAGAGCTTGATGGTGTCCTAAAAAAAAAAAATTAAGCACAAGCATGATGCTGGTAGTGATGTGTCCACGTGACATATAGAGAAGTACACGCCAGGGAGGAGAGACTGGCTGAGGTGGGAGCAGTGGAGGAAAGTGGAAAACGAGCAGCGGCTCTGCTGTCCATCATGAAACAGCTGTAATTCTGCTACTACAGCAGTGTTCTGAAAAATTCTTACGGCTTCATGTTTGTTGTAGACTTGTATGCAACTGTCAATATAGCGCAGTGCAGTCCACTTGTAACAATATCGAAAAATTAGAAAAAAAAAATGGTTGTAACTAGTGTCACTGTATCTGGACTGCCATAAATATAAGGCTGCCACGCGTACCTTTGTAGCTATTGGTACAAAGTAGTTTGAGATAGGCACTGAATCGCATGGCTGTCTGAAGCACAATTCTTTATTCCGTGTATGCTTTGCAACACCACCCAAAAAAGTGTTCTTGTTGTTCCGATGCTCCATGGGATCAAGTATCGTCCCCATGGAAGTGGCACTGCAAAAGAAGTGATCTCGACTGGGGATAAAAAATGAAGTGTCCAGCTAGTGTTGTATCTTGCAAGGGATCTCGATCGGCAAGAAAATGGACTTTGCCACTTGTTTCGGCATACCACACAGCTCACTCTCTGTGGTCTTGAAGTCAAAAGAAGCTACCCTCGATTCGCTAAGAAAAGAAAAAAAAGCAAAAAAAAAGAATGAAAGAAAATTTCTCGCGATAGTTTATTGGAACTAGTAATAGGTACTTTTACTGCAACGAAGGGCTTTCAGTGAGATCAATGCTCCTACAAGTTTTGGATTTAAGTAGCCAGCCAATTTCCCAGAACTGCTCATATTTGTCCGTGCCACTGCTATACAGGGTGTTTATTTTTAGACAATACAGATTTTTTTATAGAAATCCTATGACAGTAAGGCTCTTGTTGTTTTCGCACACGCACTCCACGTCGAGGTGGAAAAACTTTGCCGCAGTTAAAATGACACTTTACCTCTAATCAACTAAGACATGTTAATTAACTTTTTAATTGTTGACTTGAGGGCAGGTGTTTATATTAGAAAGTTGTAGTGCGATCCAATTTATGGCACACCCATTTTTAAAAAATCACGAAAGTGCACATGTTCGAGATATTCATCATCGAATGTGAAGGGCGAAATCGAAACTGATCGCGCAAAGCGCACACGAAGCGGGACCGTTCAGCTACGTCAGAGCGGAACTACCCGTCACATGGGAGCGAAGAAATTTGAATGAAGGTGCGCCGCGGCCGTATGTGTTCATGAAAAGCTGCAAAGTCATCTCACTTGTGCCCGCGCATCGCCTTATTTTCGCGCATAGTGTTTGGTGCTTATCCGTTTCTTTCGAACTGTGCACAAGAAAACCGCGATATCAACCTTTTCTTTGTCTGGTAAGCATAAAACTCAGGGGCTGCCACTTCGGTGCTTCTTCTTGCAGACACGCGAAATAGTTATTCGTGCCTCTTTATAGTTTAAGAAGGAATCACATAAGCACCACACATTTCACACAAACATTAAGCTGTCTACTTGTGTATTTCAGAATGCTTGCCGATTTTTCTGGCCAGATTCTGCTTCTGTGTGCCTTCATTCGAATTTCGTCACTTCCCTGTCACGTGTCATCCCGGTGTTCCGCCCTGCTTTGTGCGCGCTGGGCGCGATCAGTTTCGATTTCACCCTTGAAATTCGATGATGAATATCTCGAACTACGTGCAACTTTCGTGATTTAAAAAAAATGGGTGGGCCATAAATTGGCCCACCCATTTTCACAAGGGATCCTGACGTAACATAGTTAAAAAGTTAATTAACGAGTCTTTGTTAATTAGTGGCAACAGTGTCATGTTAACTGTGGCAAAGTTTTCCCCCTCGACATAGAATTCATCTGCGAAAACGGCAAGAGGCTTACTGTTGGGATTTTTATAAAAAGCTGTATTGTCTAAAAAAAGCACCCTCTATATTCCATGAAACAGCATGAGTGTTCTGTAATAAAAATGCCTTAAAAGGCTTCTATTGAACCAATTCTTAACTGTGACATAAATTTCCGATGCCGTACCAGATCTTGCTTGATGCTGTGGAGTGTTGCAAAACAGAAAATGTTGCAACCACGAAAAAAATTGTAATTCTGGTTACCACTTCCTTTCTGTGTAGTTTTAAAACAAAGCTTGTTGTCCTTGCGGCCTTCAGTAAATTTCAATGCTGCGTTCATCAGACTGGGTGGACAGCAGCGATTTGGTTCACTGGATATTGCACTTGGTGTTTTACCACTCTGGATTACATGCCATGTTTTTCTCGCAAACTGAGGTGATGGAATGGGCGTGATATGTTCGCTCACTCACACCGATTGTGTACCATGGTGTGTTAGACCTGCATTTATTGTGCTGTCCCGCTTGCCTTATGGCTGCTGTTACAAGGGCTTCATCAGCATGGCATCAACCTGTGAACGCACGCAGTTGCTGACCTTCCAGTGCAACACCGTTTTCTTTTTTGTTATTGTAATTAGTTTTTTTAGCTGCCCTATTAGTATTGAGCCATTTCTTGCAACTTCTTCCATTTAAAAAATAATTTATCAGTGTCTGTAGTTTGCATGACAGGCCGTATTTCATGTATAAAGCACTCATATAATGATGTAAGGTTTCAGTTTCACAAACGTTGTTATACAGATGTTTAACTGTTATTTGGGATATTTTATTGCTGTGGGAAAACTACAGTCACCACGTTTAACTTTTATATTTACATTAAAATGCAGTCATATTTGGTGATTATTAGCCAGTCTTAGGGGGGACACTGCTCTTAAATTTTTTTTCTCATTTCTTGATTGATTTTGAGGATACTTGGTGAGTTTATGTATATTCGTGTGCTGATTTCAATTATGCAATTATTTTTCTAGTATAGCCGGTAGTTTTTAAAATACAAAATATTTCATGTGCCTTTTGGGGAGGAAGATTTTTTATAAACAGAGAGAGTTACAAAGTAAATCAGCATATTGCAATAACCTGTAATCAAAACTGAGTGCAATGCAACAAACATGGACGCTCTAAGCCCATTAGTACAAACGTTACGGTATGTTGAACATTCTCGAAGAAAATTCCAGCTTGAAATTGACGCACTCGTGAATGTTCAACATATTGTAACTTTCGTTCTAATGGGCTTAGAGCATCCATTTTTGTTGCATTGCACTCAATTCTGATTACAGGTTATTGTGATATGCTGATTTACTTTGTAACTCTCTCTTATAGAAAAAATATTCGTCCCCAAAAGGCACATGAAATATACTGTATTTTAAAAACTAGTGGTTATACTAAAAAAAAATTCATATTTGAAATGACCGCACAAATATACATAAGCTCACCAAGTATAATCAAAATCTGATCAAGAAATAAGAAAAAAATTTTCAGAGCAGTGTCCCCCCTTAAAAAGGTTCTGTGGTTTCATGCGATTTCAATGGGCAGACGCTTGTGAATTTTCAATGCTGTGCTCATGATAAAACTTGCTTTTCTGCATTTTCAAAAGTGTGACCCACCAAAATATCTGGACTGGCCAATTTCTTTTCAGTGTTACTTTAAAGATGATCGTGTAATATGTTACCTATAATGTACTGTGTTTGGCCTACGCAGATGATCCACCTGCCAATTCTGCAACATGTCCGCCGCTTCTTGGTGTCGCTGGTGATTTTTGGCACTACAGTGCTCCTTATGGTGTGGGTGCCAGTGCGGCTTATCCAGTGTCTCCTGCCAGGATTCCTCCCATACCATGTCTTGATTTCAAGGTAAAAAAATATTTCCAGAAATCAGGCCAGTGTGTCCATTTTCGTTTTTCATGTCTAGCTTTATTTTCCACTACAAGCAAAAGTCTGGTATGCTGATCGCAAACATACTTGCTTTTTCCAATCTGGCAAGCTTGGAACACAATACTCGAACACAGCACCCGAGTGCAGCATCTTGATATTGAATTCCTGCATACCATGAATATAGTCATATAATGGCCGCAACATTTTTTTTTTTTTTCAAAAATTTGGGTTGAAAATTGTAGGTGTGGCGATTACATTGAGAAGAAGGTGACTTTTTTAGTATATATATTTTTGATGGTACTTGATTTTATTAAAGTGCTCACTTGTACTGGGAGGAAAAACAAAACTTTTTACTTTTAAGCAGTTGCAAAAGAGTTACTCTTTGCCCTTGTCCTCCTTTTCCTCCTCAGAGCTTGTTATGTCTTCTGTCTCAGATGAGGTCGTCCTCCATCCCCTTAAGCTTTTTGGATATTTCTGTTGTAGTGAAGGAGAGAAAGAAGCACTTTTGCATCTGTTGCTGTGTGCGAGATTGGTGTTCATCTGAGACCGTTGCTTCTACCTTTTCATCACTACACCACGACCTTGAAGCTTTTTTTCATGGTTTTAAAGGAAACGGCACCCCACACTACGAGATTCCAGTGGCACATGTCCACAAGGGATCCTGTTTTCAGTTGACCAGTCAGCATTTTTTAGGGTATGGTCATTGCCATCTTACTTAGTGTATGTGTGGCTAAGTGTGCACTAAAAAGGTTGGTTTATGAAGGCATCCAACGGCTGAAGCATGCTCGTCATACATCCAGGTATGATGGCCAAGTCCGTTTCACGTGTACTAAGTTGTTGCCTTATGCTTTCTGTCAGATGTCCCCTTAAGTTATTCTGGACAAGTAAGGAATGCGTGTCGAGATTTGCAGTTGGTGGCTTTTCTTAAATACACGTCACCAACCTTATTTGTGTGCACTAATACCATGGAAACCTGCTGATACGTTCTTCGCAGGACCGTAAAAAATAAATGCAAGAGATGAGAAACAGGATGAACTGAAAAACATTGAGTAGTGGTGAACTGCACAGAATTTTTATTTTGATGCTTATACTTGAAATAAAACGTGCAGTGTTGCCTGGTGCATTTAATCACGCCTGACCAGTACAAAAAGTTTTTTGAGCACCTGCAGCCATATATCTTATTAAATCCAGTGCCACTATGGCCAGTGAGGCCATTGCCTCTAACACCAGGCATGCAATCACTTTTGGCAATAGCTTCGTGAGATTATCGCTGGATGCATCGGCGTCTCCGAGCAGTCATGTAGAACAGTTGGCACAGTGTCAGACCACCATGGCCCAGGCACAGCCAAATGCCTTGCAAACATGCAAACATCTTCAAAAGCAATCGAACATGATAGCGGGGTTCTACTCTATGCCATCAGGGAATTGCTCTGTTGGCACACATTGTGTCTTAAAAACAATGTAAGCCAGTAGTTTACGCTAGGGGCATGTAAATACTTGAATATTAAAATATGAATCGGATAGCAGCTCTGCAAACAGTTCGATTCGCAAATCAACTAAGTACTTGCTGTTCAATTTCTCAAATATAGTTTCTGATGAATAATTCAATAATTTTAATGGCTTCGCATCACTGTCACTTGACAATTTTTGTGGAAAAAGATGTTTTGACTCTGCTCTCACAATCGTGTACGGCTATCTAAACAAGCACAGAGTACTGTATTTACAGGTTTATGTAAATTGAATCCTCTGTATAGCACATCAAGCAAACAAACAAAACATTAAGGCCATTCTGCTTTGCAAGGATGGATGACCAGCTAAGCAGTAAAGATCACTGCGCTGCTTCTTGCAGACAGTGCAACAAGCGAAAAATCCCTTTGCTCCTGTTTATAATTTAAGAAAGAAACAGATAAACACGACACATCACCCGCAAAGAATAAATGTTCCTCTTGTGTATTTCATACAACTTACCATTTTTCCTGACCAGATGTTCTGTGCCTTCATACAGCTTTCATCACTTCCTAGTCACGAGAAATTCCGGTCTGACTAAACAGTGCAGCTGCCTACTCCTACTTTGTGCACACGGTGCACTCGATTTCAATATCACGATTAACATTCGATGATGAATATCTCAGATTACGTGCAACTTTTTTTGTGTTTTAAAAAGTGGGCATGTCATTAACTGTGGTACCCTACAACTTTCCCATGCAAAAAAACTGACCTCAAGTTCATAATAAAATGTTAACAAGCTTTTGTTAATTAGACTTTCCAAGGTAGCTTTATATGTGGCAAGGTATTTCAACCTTGACACAGCGTTCATATGCGAAGGCGACAGATGCCTTACTCTCATTTTTATCAAAAAATCTGCATTGTCTAAAAAAAAATGCCCTGCATAGAATTGAATCACTAAGTACATACACAGGTTACTCATTGCCTCCAAGCATTACGAGGAATGAAATAAATATACTGTATTTACACGATTGTAGGTCAACCCATTTTATCTAAATTTGAAACCAGAAGTTGGGGGGTCAACTTTTAATCGAAACCGAAACTAGTTTTGGTTGTAAGGTTGACTTACAACCGAAACAAACGAGAAATCAGGCGCACTGTGGCATGGTTACGACATTACGTTTACATTCCGGCTCCACCTGTAACATATACCATATTTTCTCGCGTACAACCCGCACCCTTAGCAAGGATTCGTTGAGAATTTTCTAAAAATTTATCCTAGCGTATTGCCACGAAGCTAGCTTTCCTGCATAGCTTTGAAGCACTGCCGTGAAGCCACCTTTGCACACCAGAATTCGAGTTTTCCTTCAGCAACATCATAATAAATTTCCTCCTTTATGAAATGCGCTCGCACTTTTCTTTCTGTTTTTGCCTTGCGATTTTAGGGGGTTGACCTATATTCGAGTCAACTTACAATCGTGTAAATACGTTCGTTCTGTTGCCATTGCTGTCATTAGCAGCACATTGAACATCCTGTCAAATATGGTAGTGCCTCTACCAAAGTGATCATCTTTAATAATACGCAACACACTGCTAGTTAAATGAACACTGAATTTACTCAAAGCTCAAGGTCTAATTTACTCACTGAATTTACTCAAAGCTCAAGGTCTAACGTGTTTTCTTTGCCATCACTGATCGCAACTCCAGTGGTGGGAAACCTGCGCCAATTGCGCCAATCTGCGCCAACTGGCAATTGCTGCTCCACACTGCTCCAAAAGGGTCTTTTTTGCCTAATTTGCGCCATTGCTGCGCCACAACGTGGTTTTAGGAACCGAAACTAATGTTTCGTGTACAGCGCGCTTCGTGAGTGGATGTACCTCGTGGTCGCCATCTTGAGCTGCTGCATTTGTTAATGGCGCCATTAGCGTCCCAGCCGTCGTGACAGCCGACGCAATCCAATTCAATATCAGTGGCAACGGTATAGCAGCACTAGCACCCTAGCAGCTACCGTAGAAGCACTGCAACCGCGCCGCAACCTTCGCTTTCTGCAAGCGATGCGCACTCCTCAATGCTGGTGCTCTAGCGGTCCTGGCAGCGGACGGAGGTGCGTTTGTGTTGTCACCTAATAAAAGCGTGCAGTATGGTTACGACAGAGCTACGCTTGCTGTGCCGTACGCGTGCGTTTATCGTAATGGCGTGAGTGTAGCGTGGTTCCTGTGTGCACGATCCGCAACGATCAACTCCGCAACAGCGAGCTGCTTTCATTTCTATAAAGCGGTGCGCGTGTGAACGCGGTCCGGCACAACGAGCAGCAACGATCGGCGGCTAAATGCGTGCAGTAGGCTTAAAGCAGCGCGACGCGACAGGCATGCCCGAGAAGTTAGGTGAATATACTTATTGTGACAGGGTTGTCAGCGATACGTCATACTGGCGCGGTCGTCGGTGGCCGCCACCTCACATTCGTTCTTTCCCTATGCTTGCATCCCTGCAATCGCGCGGAAGTAGGAATCATTTATCGACCTATTTCCACACTTCTCGAAAAGGCGGAAGACACTGTGGCGTCAGCAAGTTCAGCGGCGCAGTAAACTTTTATTGCGTAAAACGTTATCGCGGCACGCAGTGTAACTGTGTGTGTGTGTGTCAGCTAACTTGTGCCAAGGGTTAAAATATGCAATATTAGAGGCAGTTGAGTGAAATCATTTACATATTGCTGAAAGCCACCTTACGCACTACGGATATTTTTTTTTTGTTTTGTAAATAATTTGTTAATTAGGATTAATTGCTAAATATTGAGTTTAGGCAAGAAGAGGGATTTGCAAAGTTCGAAAGCGTCTTCCCAAACTCCCATTGCATTATTTGCGAGAAAGAAAGTCTTACGTGTACCATTTCTTCCGAGCTGCAAAGAAGCCCGAGAAATACGAAAAAAAAAAAAAAGCACGTGACTAGCGCTTTCGCGCGCCGCGATTGTACTGCTCTCAGCCGTGGTATGAGCGAACGAAATCAGCTGCGGCCGCGACTCGCCGGCTTCGTCACAGCTAGTTGCAGCGGTAGGCCGATAAGTTCGCGGTCGTTTCTTGGCCCGTGTCAGCCAGTTGGCGCGTGTGGCGGTGCAAGTTTTAGCGAGCGCGGGCAACAACTGCCAACTTATCGGCCTACCGCTGCAACGGAACCGGCGAGTCGCGGCCGCAGCTGATTTCGTTCGGTCAAACCACGGCTGGGAGCAGCACGATCACGGCGCGCGAGTGCGCTAGTCACGTGGAATTTTTTTTTTGCGGGCTTTCTTTGCAGCTTGGCTGAATTTCTAGGCTAAATTGGCTAATTCTAGGCAGCTTGGCTAAATTCTAGGCTAAATTTTCTTCCTCTGTGTGTTTCATGAAAAGTCCGTGCCTGCTCCAAACACAGGGGTAGCTGCTCCAAAAGCAGATTTTGCCTGCTCCAATGGCTGCTCCAAAATACTGGAAGGCATTCCCACCACTGCAACTCGCAAAAACAAATTGCGTACACAAATGTAGTGCCTGAAGGGGATATTCAGTTCATTTGAGCATTGTTTGTCTTCCTGCAGTGAAAGTCCATCTCAAGAGATCTCGTTGGAGCTGATACTGCTGCAGGTGGTATTGCCCACTCTCTTGGAGCAGGGCCATATGAAACAGTGGCTCAAGGCCTTGGTGCGTGCATGGTGTGTGGGTGTGGCCTGCCTCCTTGATCTGCGTTCCTACTTGCTTGGAGATGCTCCTGACACCCAGACAGAGCAGGTATTAACACTGCTTCAGCATTCCAGAAACCAAGGCACTACCTCTTTGATGGCTTGCTGTATGGTAGAAGTAAAGGGCACATGGGTTCTGGGAAAAACGTTCGTTTTATTGATTCTAGACATATGAAATTTTCCACAGATATTCAGTCTTGTTTGTTTGTTACAAATTATGCAATCGGCTTATTTTTTTCTTTTTGTCAATCTAATTTTTTGTCAGCAAGCATTATTTAACAGGTACGTTTCTGAATGTTCAAAGAGTGCAGCTTCACATTCATATAATCAACCTTTGCATTGCACACGTAATGCAAAGGTTGTGGGTTCGGTTCTCACCGGCGATAAGTTGTTTTTTCATCCACTTTAATTCATTTTTCCATTATTTCATAATTACTGCACTTCAATTAAAAGAAACAGCAATTAAGACCCCCCTGTGCTTTCCTCGGCATAATTGTATGTTGGATTCATATGGTTGTGTCCAACTAATAATGGGCCCCTCGGTCTATTCCTCTTTTTTCGTTCATTCGAGATGTAATGTTTTTCTACACATCCAGTCAAAACATTTATTTTATTAAAGTACTGCTCATATTGAATTGCCTTTCACCCCAAAAATTTACTCTTGCACAAGCTTAGGTTGTCTGCGAGAGGTTGTGGCACACTTCAGCTTTGTTAAGATGATGTTTAGCTCTATCAAAGACACTTTCTCTTGTCATGCTGCAGGATGGGGCTGCAGAAGGGGGCCAGCAGGCTGGAGACGGTTCTCAGCTAATGGGCCCCCTGAACGAAGTGGACGAGGAGGTGGATGACGAAGAGGAGGAGGACGAGGAAGATGACGAAGAGGAAGCAGGTGCTGCACCTGTTGTGCTTGGGGCAGCTCATCAGGCACTTCTTCAAGGGCCTGGTCCCTCAGCATTCCAGGCATACCAGAGACCACGCTGGTTTCCATTGCGCCTGGCTGCATTGCTGTGCTGCATTGCATTTAGCTTGACAGCACTGAGCTTTGCCATGCTCACCATTCCAGGTAGGCATGTTCTGGCGTAGTATTTCGTTTTGTCAAATTTTTCATTATGTGAGTTTCATTGGATCAAGCATGTAGCACAAGTACCAGAACGAAGCTGGTCATCATAGCACCTTCAAGCACGTGTGATATATTTACATTGCATTGCTACCATGTTGCATGAGTTTACAAGGGAATTCATAGCAAGTTCAATCATGCTACAGTAAAACCTCGTTAATTCAAAGTCACTGGGACTGTGAAAAACTTTCGAATTAAGTGGGTTTTCGAATTAACGAGACATGCAAAAAGCGGGATGCAAGGAACATTGAATTACTGAAAGTAATCAGAGGTGGTCTTTTCGCCTTCTAGTTTGCGGCTCCAAGGGTTGTTTTCCAGCAATACCCGGTCCCATTTTTGCCGCAAACCCAGGAAAACGGCGGGCCTCGCTGCTGTCACCGCAAAAAAAAAAAAAAGTCTCGTGGCTGAAATGCATGCCTGCGGAAAAACGGCATGCTTCACTGCAGCACAGTGGTGACACGCGGGCAGCATGTCACTTGCTCCTCGCAGCGTCAGCCCATCATGATGCGACCATTCGCCCATTCTTTCTGGTAAAATAAAGAATATGATAATGGCCAGTGTGACGGATTCCGCGATCTGTTCTGGCTGGAAAACATGATCATTGAAGTTTTCAAACTGAGTTTTCGAAGTAGGCGTTACAGGCAAGAACTCTGCCAGCAGTGCAAGTGCGCAAATTGCCGGAGCAACCGCCAGTCGGAGGCTCGCGTACATCATGAATTCTGTCAGGTCGTCCTTTATTATCTTTTATTTTCCCAAAAAGAATGGGTAAATCATGACGCGCTGACGTTGCGAGAAGCATGCGACATGCTGCCCGCGTGTCACCGCTGTGTTGCAGTGAAGCACGTCCTATTTTCCGCAGCCGCACGTTGTAGCTGACTACGAGACCGTGTTTTTTTTTTCTTTATTACTTTTTTTTGAACTAGCACCAGTGAGGCTGGGTTGCTTCAACTGTCGCTCATTAATATCGCTACACTGCATTGCCCTGTGACTCCTAATGGCCGTCGCTTCCGCGGAGTTGCGGCGAAATCGGGATCGGGAATTGGCACATGGCACCCAAAGTTTTCGAATTAACCGGGCTGGCGCTGACCGCCACTTCAAAATATCCACTCAGATTTACATTGCAAAATACGGGACTGCAGAAACCCTTCGAATTAAGCGGGATTTCGAAATAACCGAGTTCGAATTAATGAGGTTTTACTGTATATAGTGGAGTCCTGTTTAAATGCATGCCAAATAAGCTGCAATAACTTGCAATAACTGTTTTCTGGAGGTGCTCTACTGTAGAGTCTCATTAAACGGGATTTGGAGGGACTGAAAAAATATGTTCTATTTAAGAGGAGGTTTGTTTACTGAGAGATGTATGGGGTGCATCTCTCAAGTACAAGACCAACCCTATTAGAGACAGTTGCTTCGTTTTATCAGCAATTCCATTTAAGCGATTTCCGCTTACGGAGAGTACTGTTTAAGTGAAATTCACTCAGCACAAATGGTTATTGCACATATTTTGGTTTCCCACATACAGCCAAGACAACTTGTTCACTACAGAATAAGTTTGTTACAGCTGCACTTAGGGAGCCACCAAACTAACTGATAAGGGAGTTGCAGGATTAAAGGGACACTAAAGAGCAAAACGATTTTTCACGCATTAGTAAAGCAGTCTTCCACGAAACCAAAAACACCACGCTTTCTGCGCGAAGGTGCTTAATAAGCGAGAAAACGCGCAGAAAGAAAATACAGGTGGCGACACCACCTTGGAAGTACGCACCATTTGCCGTGACATCACATTTTTGACGGCGCCTGCTCGGGCCTACGTAGTTCCTAATCGGTCAAATCGAAGTACATTGTCCTCTGAGGGGGCCAGAGACTTGACATAACGAGTTTGTGGAAATTTCGTCAGCCGTTCAAGATGGCTGGCCCTTGGGCAAGTGGTTCAACTTTGGCTGGGTGGCTGAGTCGAGTGACGTGCCGACAAACAGAAAGACAGACAGAAAGACAGACCGAAATTTTTGCGTTTAAGTACCCCAAGAAAGACTATCGTTTTTAAAATGGTCAAGGTCACAAGGCGCACGTGACATACCTTCTTCCCCCGTGCCATCCCTCCCTGCTTAGCATTCAGCGCTTTCATCGGGGCGAGGAAAAAGAGAAAACAATTACCGTGTGCAACAAACCTTTGTAGCTCTGCTCGTACTGGGCAGGTTCTAAACATTTTTGCGGCGGTCGATTCGTGAGGCTTCTTTAGTGAAGCCATTCCATGGCTACTTAGAAAAGTGTTGCAGTGCCCCTTTAAGCGCAAATGTTTAGCGAGAGGGAACAGTGGCAGGTAGTATCTCAGTACAAGTGAGCAAGAAGTATTAACAGAATTGATTAAATGATGCAGTTTGAATGAATTGGTTTTTAAATACATTGGAACATAGTGGACCAACCAAAAATTCGAAATTTGTTTGAATTAACTGAGTATGAAACATCAGAATTTGAATGATCTTGAGTCTGCTGTATTTCTCTGTGGTTATTTTAATACATATAGACGGTTGAAATGAAGATTTACAGTATGAATCTCAGTTTAGGATGCTCATTAAACTTCTACGTAAGGAACTCTGTAAAAGTAGCACTTCATTATATTGAAGGTTAGTTATATTGAAATTCAACCTTTTATGCAAAAGTTTTTGGTTGGGAGAATTGCAGCAGGGTGCACAACATATTGACTCATTCAGCTTTTTTTCCCCAGTGCATTTTTATATGTTTGTAAAACAAGCTGATGAATTATCTTGTTGTGAGAATTGGTGCTGTTGCTTTGAAGCCCTGTCTGTGCCTTCAGGTTTGGGGCGATGGTTATCCCAGTCGTATCATCATTGTAATTAGTATGTTATTTTTTTTCATTATTGTTAGCATTGCAGTAACCAGTGACCTTTTCTTATCATATTGTCCCATGTTCAGTGAGCATGGGTCGCCTTGTGATGATGGTGCTAATGCCTGGTGGCCGAGTGCATGAGTTCTACACGGCAGCCTGTGGTCTCTACTCGTGTTGGCTGGCTCTGCGTTGCCTCACCCTGCTGTGCAGCTGGCTGCCTCGGGGCTGGAACACCATTCTCAGCAAGCTCCACTCTTGGATGCTCATTGTGAGTAGCCTTTTGTAAACGTCCATTTCTGTGCAGGTCAGTTGGTAGGGGGTGGGAGAAAAAAACCCAAGGATATGGCAAGGCACGAGTTAAGTTCACTTTGGAATAACAAAGTGCACTCAAAGACAAAGGTGAAAGAAAGCCTAGGCACAACACAGTTGCTGTTATTCCAAAATGAGCCAATACCACCTTGACCAGTTTTCTTTCCTCTTCTCAAAAAAATTATCCCTGCGAATTTTGGCAATGTGGATAATTGTGTATTGCTCATGGAAATAAGTGACATAAACATTATATGCATAGTGCTCTTGTATGATCACTTTGCTTCTGGTATGTAGAACCTTGGTGTGAAGCCCTTGTGCTCTAGCTGACCACATTCTCTTCGTGTGTGCAGTCAGTAAAGTCCCTGGTAGCCATGAGCCTGCTGCTCGGTCTTATCCCATTATTGATGGGGCTGCTGTTCGACCTGGTGGTGATAATCCCTCTTCGGGTGCCCCTCAATGCCACTCCTCTCTTTTACCTCTGGCATGTGAGTATGTAACAGTCTAACCCAGCTGCTTCCCTCTGCGCTGGCATTGTGCCTATTGTACACAGTTGATGCTCATTACAATGGACCATAATAATGCACTGGAAAAGGTAGGTTTATCCAGAGTCTGTTTTATGTAAAATTGAGGTCACAGAATTTTCATAGTTGGTGCAACTTTGTTACATAGCGCTGTCAAGTGATTGATCATTAAAATCTAGAGACAAATTCAAAGAACGACAAACAAAAATTGTTAAAAAGCGAATAAAAAAAATACTGATTTACACTGCAACCATACAGACAGACTAGTGGCATGGTGCCGTGCTGTCCACTATTTTCTAGATGCAAGCTGCTGCTCAGTGGCACTTTTGCTGCATACCAGTAAGATTTTCCATCTGAAGAAAAAATTGTTTCAAGCAATATTCCTGCTGTTGCAACCAGCAGTCCACCGTGCTGGCTGGCCGACTTGCATGCATTCTCACCACCAATGAAACAAAGCAGCTGCTTGTCCTGAAAACTCTCAATTAGATGGAGAAGTGTCATGGAACCTGTTGTCATACAGCATGCTGCTAGTGCTATGTGCTGTAAAATCCTGCTATAAAAATAAAAGACAATGCATGAGCGCATTTCATAACGGAAAATTATGTTAAGCTGTTGCTGGACTCACTACATGTGCTCACTAATCACCGTCAAGCCAGCCCTCTTCATGAACTTTGATGCTCAGGCCCTGCTGGCCTTGAAGTGTGTTCTCAGCATTCCTGTTTCCAAAGTGAAGACACAAGATTTCTCGTGATACTTTCGCGTGTCGCCAGCAGCAACCAGTCGTGTAGTTCGCTCACGTGTGAAAAACGTCAAACAGCATACGGACGCTTTCCAGTGCTTGCCAAACACCGGTGCTTGGTGTCACGTGTGAAAATTTGGCCACACTGCAGTTGCCACTGCCACACCACCTGTTGAGAAACTCCAAACTTGCATCTTGACGCACAGTTCTATTGTTTTTGCAGCATAGAGAGTGGCATTTGCAGCCCTCTTGAACGCTGCTGTGAACAAGCGGCAAAAGTTTTTTGGCCTAGAGCATTCATGATGATGAAGCACGATTCTAAAAGCACAACAATGGCACTTGGCCCAGCCCAGGTGCCGGTGAATCTATGCATAGCTTATCGGCCTACACTCACTTCATATGGCAGATAACAAAACTTTGGTCCAACAGCTCTGGCACGCACAGGGACAGTTTAAGGCAAAAAGTGGGGAGCTCTGCAAGGAGGGGAGGGAGGAATAGGGTTGCCAATGACAGATTTTAATTCCCATCCCCTTGTCAAACAGTCAAAAAAGAGAAGCTTTTCCATCAACTATCGGTGTCCCCTGAACAAATTGCTGCTGAGCTGCTGTTTGCCGTCAGGAGTGTTGCTGGTGATTGGAACAGTGGCTCTTATGGGAGTGTCGATCGTTGACGGAAGAGCCACTCTCCCTATCAGCAGTGGCACTCCTGATGACAAACAGCGCCTCGGTAAAAGATAAAAAAAAAAAGCTTTTCTTTTTTCCTCAGAGCATACGCGTGACTGGAAAGCAAACGTAATGTTGCAACCACGCCACAGTGCCCCTCATTTCTTGTTTGTCCTGCTGTGACTGGGGACTAGTTTTGGTTTTATTTTAAGTCGACCCCCCAACTTTGGATTTCCAAATTTATATAAAATAGGTCAACCTACAGTCGTGTTAATGTAGTACATAACACTTCTGTAACGATGTATAGTTGTCTGTCAAGAAGTTTTGGGTATTGGGCTTGCTGCGTCCCATCCGTAATTAAAGCAAGGATGAAAGGCTTCAAATCACAACATACAACAATATATTTGAAACTACGACTCATGTGGCAGGGTCGCCCCGGAACACGGGGCATCGAGGTGACGACTATGATCTTGGGCAGCAGCAATCGGCCAGCGCCGGTGGCAGTGTCTATTCTTCATGGCAGCCAAGGAACCTCTCCCCTGGGCAGGGCGCAGGCTGCCTCTTTTGAAACGTGCAGATGGGCCACGCGCACTGCCACTGCGCAGCACGTGACGCTATCTCTAGTTAGCCGGTGTGCGTGGTTCCCACAAAGTTTATATAAAACTCCAAAATGATTTACTGTTGCCATTGTCTGCTTGTTGCCTCATAGGCATGATTACACATTTGAGTTGTATACACTGACTTAATGATTGTCCAAGACTCTGGATTAACAGTGGTAGCTGATACTGTGAACAAAGTGCTAAATTATTCTATATTAAATAGTTTCATTTCTATTGTGAAGCCTACCTTGGAACATATTCAAGAGTGAATCTGTGAACCTCAGCATGGTGTATGTGCTTTGCCCGTCTTTTGCAGGATTGGGCACTTGGTGTGTTGCATACGAAGATAATTTGTGCTGTAACGCTCATGGGCCCTAACTGGTGGCTTAAGCGAGTCATTGATGAGGTAAGGTTTTCATTATTGAAGGGTATTTATTAACCTTTTTAAAGCATTATATTTTGAGTAACACGAATATTTATTTCAAAGAAGTTGTGATGCTCCTAAATTTCTGAATCTTGGATGAGACCAGCAGTAAGTAAAAGTATGTGAACCATCATCTGGACACGTCATTAGCCTAATGATGGGGATCTAATATTCTTAATCCTCTAATGAGCACATATTCTTTAAGTGTTGCGCAAACATTGTTTATTCAAAAGAAATGCTTCCAACAGTCCTCTTCAAATATTAAGAAATTTTGTGGCAGCCTTATGGTGTAGTATATTCGACAGTTAGTGTTTCCCACTGCTTGGTCTAATAATTCTTGGTGAATATGTATTTACTCAGATTTGATGCTTCAAGGGCACTGAAACACTGTCTGAACATATTAAAAGCTTGTGTTCTCTTTCCTTTCCTGATAACAAAAAGCTTCAAACTTTTCGGACCCATCCATGTTGGCTGCCACCAGAACAGTGATGTGGTCCTTGCTGTGCTTTCCTCCTGTGTGCTTCTTACCTTTTAAGCTGAGAGACTTTTTGGCAAGAAGCTTAAAAAAACGCCATTTCATTCACATTGAAGATGTTGCAGAGCTCATAATTTGTAAAGATATCTTTGTGTCAGCTGCTGTCAGTGAGTGTCAACATTTCTATCTACCGGAACATTTTCAAATGCTGTGTTGCGGAAAACAAGGCTGTGGAGCTTCTTGAAGCGGCTTAACCAGCCGTTGCTGAATTTCAAGTCCTCAATTCCCATCCGGAATGCGATATCTAGCTTTCTCCTCCAAAGTACGCCCGATCGCTGGAAGGTTGGAGCTTTGGGCGTGCTTGAACCACATCAAAAGTGCTTTCTCGAGGTCCTTGTGGTTGGCTCTACTCGTCCTTTTCCTATCAGGGGTGAAAGTACCACTGTTGTATGCCTTCTCAATCTTGCCATGATCATTCAGAATCCTCAGATGAGTGCACTTTGGGATGCCATGCCTTTTCACAATAGCCGTCTTCGGCTATTGTCTTTATCTTCAAGTGACTTGAATATGTGAAGCATGCTTCACGTCTACAAGAACTTTCATCTTGGCATTTAAATACAAGACATTATGAGGGCGTTTTCTAGTAGTGCCTTCCATATTGCATGCATGCAGAGAGTCACGCACATAAAGAGCAATGAACACAAGACATAGAATGGCACCCACACAAGGAAGTGCGCGACCACATACCGGATCAAATTGGATTGTGTTTTGAATATGGACATCAACAAAGGACATCAACAACATTACCACTTATGCACAGTTTCAGTTTCGTTTAACAGTGTTGCTTGCAAAATGGTGTTCCAATTGTTGAGCATGATGCAGCACTGATTTTATAGGAAATCAATTACTTGTTTTGAAACCATTTAATTTATTAAAGAAGTGTTTGCGTTTATGTGAGTATCGTTTAGCGTGCTTCCTGTTTGAAATGAAAAATGTACATTTATGATGTCGAAAAGGCTAAAAAAAGTATTTTAAATTTGCTCTTCTGGTCACAATTGACATTTGTCTGCTAGATGTTTCATTTTCGCCTAAACTCGTGAGACGGCACCTGGCATACTACGTGCACGCTTTTTCAAATACATACTATGTCCACAGTCCGTTGCATAGTCTAGGTGCCGTGGCCACCACAGAGTGCTGCTATGGGCTGCAGAAAGCCCTCACACCATCCTGTCATAGCTGACAACTGCGTGCTCTCATTGGTCTGTGTGGGTGATGCATCTCCAAGCATGTGATAACGCGAGGTAGCCCGAGTAACCCCAAGCTACTGGGTCACACGTGCCAGAACTAGAAGTAGCTGCCAGAACCTTCAAAGAAAAAAAAAGCAAGGGAAAACTCCCATGGCTGCACATGACGCACATGACTTTAGGCAAGGCTTTTCCCCCTTGCCATCCCTTTAGGTGGCACAGCCACTTTTGCAATATCTCAAGAGACCAGTCCCGGACATGTTTGGCCATCTACAGATCACGGCGGTTTGGCACTGTGCGTCTTGTACTAAGATGGTGGGCCAGAAACGTAGCTGTCTGTAGACGATGATGCGCCTGGTGTCTGTCTCCTGAAATCTTAACATAAATTGCAGTGTTGCTGAAAGGAACTCTTTCAGGATACCATGCCTATGTAGCTGCCAGTGTGTTCGTGGGGATGAAAGGGGAGAAAAAGGTGCTTGGCGCATGTGAGAACTACCTGTAACTCTGCTTGTACTTGGAAGGATTCGAAAACTCGAACCTCATTATAACGAAGTCACATTTGCCACAAAAATAACATTGTTATATACAGAAATTCGTTATAAACATTTATTTGTAGCACTGTAGCTATGACAAGACTATTCTTCATTTACTTCGTTATAACCGATAATTCGTTATATCCGTGTTCGTTATATCGAGGTTTGAGTGTAATCCTATAGCGAGATCATTTTATGATTACTTAGAAGTGTGTTTCGGGGCCGCTTTAAAAGTAATTCTTGCCGTATGCATGCGCCTGAATATTAGCTGGCTTTAGTTTTGCAGCATATGTAATAAAGTAGTAATTATGGAATTATGATTAGTTATTTTAATAATAAACTTGCAAATGAATCATTTTCCCCCATATTATATTTGGCAGTGCTATAATATGTTGTAAAAAATACCTGCTGCATTGTCTTTAAGTACACTGGATCATTATTGAAACACCTGGTATTCTTCAGCTCTTTGTTTCTGGCCCTCATTTATGGAGGGACCTTGCTTTAGAAACATATTTCTATGTTGTAGCGCATTTTTTTTTAACTTACACAGCTTATGTATATTTTTGTCCTGATTTCAAATATGCAATTATTTTTCTGGTACAATTTTTCTGGTTTGTTAGGAGCAAGACGACTTCTTTTTAAACTGTGGGAGTTGCAAAGCAAGTCAGCATATTGCAATAATCTGGAATGAAAACTGCATGCAGTAAAACAAGAATGCGTACTCTAAGCTCATTTAAACAGAAGTTATGGCATGTTGAACTTTCGTGAGCAAAATCCCAGCTTGACACCAGCTCCCTCAGAAATGTTCATCATGCCATAACTTTTGTTCAAGTGGGTTTATACCATCAATTTTTGTTTCATTGCACATAATACTCATTGCAGATTATATTGTGATAGTATGTTGATTTGCTTTGTAACTCTCATGGTTCAGAAGATCTTGCTCCGAAATATGCAATAAGTATTTGCAATAAGTATAAAAATACATAAGCTGTGAAAGTTTAATAAAAATCTGCTGAAAAAAAAAGTTTCTGGTTCATTACCAAAACAGATTCTGGTTCATTACCAAGATTAGCATTGTTACTGTTGTTATATGACCCGAAACTTGTGAGAAGCCCTGAACTGAATACAGTGATTTTTGCTTAGATCGACTAGTGAGGTGTGCCAAATTACTTCAAATTGTCCAGCGTTCAAAGTGGAAGAAAAGTAGAAAAATGAATCGTCATATTTTGGGACGGGGTTTCACAAAAGGGTTTGGCAAATTGATTGATGCCAAGTCAGTACATGGTCAACAATCAGGTTTCTTGAATAGTTGTCTTACAAAGGAAGTAGTGTGTCTAAATGTAGTACACTTAGTTGGACAATGTGTGTTCCATTGTGCAGATGTACCAGGATGGTGTGCGACAGTTGAACCTGCGCCTGGTAGTTATGGATCTGGTTGTTCCTGTGGTGGTGGTGCTGGGCCTTGCTCTGGCTGTACCATACCTACTGGCCACCAGCTTGGTGCCCGCATTTGGTCAGTTGGCCTCGCCGGTTATTCTGCTATCAAGGACAGTGTGCTTCACATGCGCTACTACTCTTTACTTTGCTAGGTTGCACCTTTTTGATGTTAACATGAGA
Source organism: Rhipicephalus sanguineus (assembly GCF_013339695.2). NCBI lineage: Eukaryota > Metazoa > Arthropoda > Arachnida > Ixodida > Ixodidae > Rhipicephalus > Rhipicephalus sanguineus. The sequence goes on from NC_051176.1 coordinate 229,326,738, forward strand.
GCTGTGCACTTTCCTTTCTTGGGGCAGCATTGTGCTGTAGCAGGAAGCTTCGTATAGTATCCATTTATTTCTATGTGATGGTTTCACTTTGAGATATTAACTCTGGAAAGAAACCAAAGTAAAGTGAAATGTGGAGAAATATGAAAGGTAGCAGTAATTGGCACCAGGTAGCGCATGGCAGGTGATGTGAAGATAAGTAGAGCAGAAGCAGAGCCATTTTTCAGTGAAGCCATCTTGCGGTTTACAGGCACATTAAGTTCAGTAAGCAAAAGCTGTAGTACTTGTGAAGAACTAGTTTGCAGGAACAGTAACCCAGGCTGCAACTCTACTACTATTTATACACATTATAGGAAGGCTTAATCGGTGCCATCAAAGAGCTATGCGGAAAACTTTTCCAGTGAGACTGCCATCTTCTCGGGGACTATTTTTCCCCAATTAACTTACCTATGTACCCCTCTCCTAAAAATTCTGTCTGTCTCGGCTAGGGCGTTGTACTAGTTGAATTCTGGGACGAGCATTTTGGGCTTCATTAGTCTTAAGTACAGTAGAATCCTAAACGGAACCTCAAGGGACCGGAGTTAACAGGAGTTCCATTTACGGAGGAAGATGTGAGGGGGTGCAGCACACTGTCGTATACACTCTTAACAATCCAAACAAGACAGAAGTTTAGGAGACTGTGAAGGCTTGAAGTGATGAAAAATTGTTGGACAGGGAATGTCACTGGAGCCAACGTTTCGACTAGGGTACTTGTCTTTGCCTTGATGAAGATAAGCCCTGTTGTCGAAACGTTGGCTCCAGCGACATTCCCTGTTGTAGGTCTTTTCATCCTTTTAATAATGTTCGATATGTTAAAGGAGTGGTGACAGAAAATTTGTGAACCTCTGTTTTTTGCTCTTAATAAGTGGCTACCGAATCGTTAATAGTGGCAACGAAACTAATTTGCCACAGTGCGAGACGAATGTTTAAATTATATGCTCGTATGTTACGACCGGAGGCAGTTTCGATTTCGAAGAGCGCTCGGTGGCTCCGTGACGTAGTCGGCCTACTCGTAAACAAATACTATCAGGTGACCGCGAGAGCTAGTGACGTCACTGGCCAGCTTCTGCCATGTTGTCAGCGCTGCTGTTTCATCTGCTGTAGAGTGCCTCGATGCGCGCGCCCCCGCGTGCAGGCATCAAGGCACACTGCTGTGTTGAGCGTTGCAAGTGCTTGTTTCCTCAATCGTCAAACAATGTTGCTTATCTAGTGCGGTGATGTACGAAAGAGCTGGGAGGAGTGTAAAAATCAGTCAGAAAAGCTCGATTCACTACGCGAATCTCGCTGGTGGCTGCGATTTTGTTCTTGTCGTTGTCGTCCAACTGAGCCAACATTTTCCGTGAGGCTTGGAGCAGCCACAGCACTAGACGTGCTGAAACATTTTCACTTCGATCATTTGTAAAGTAGCAGGTTGAGAAGTGACGAAGGAAGCAGTGAAATCACAACATTGGCGCTCTGTAACAGTGTTTACGTGTAACATGCAAGTGACATGATGTACGCTTTAGTGACTCGTATTTATATTGGGCAACGCAGCGTTCTCAAGGCATACCAATCCCACATATGCACGTCGGAACGCTGAAGCATTTATCTTTCCACTACGCAATACGATCCCGGCAGGGGAGGGCTTTAGTTTGTCTGTAGACGTTTGCAGATACCTGGTTACCGGAGCTGTTGACTGCTGCAGCAGCCACAGAGCCGGTAGCGACATCTTGTGGCATTTTGTCCAACTACAATAATTTTTTTTCTGTTGTCTCCGTAGCATTGCTGTTCTTATCGCAAAAAAAAAAGCAATGAGAATACTGTGAGTTGCTAATTATCTCACTGCCAATGCTTTACACAGAGTCAGTAAGCGGGTCAGTCGCTGCAGTGTTATTTTGTAGGTCTCTGGTTATACTATGCATCATCAGGTGTCGCCATCAGCGTTGTCCGTCTCGTACACACCTCCAATAACCTGGCCAGAACTCGTGACATACGTTCTTTACAAAAAGGCCTCGCTCGATGACATCATCGCTTTTTGCTTCTATATTCGATTCGGCACTTTCACGAACTTCTAAACTAAATTAAAATACTTTTTAGGCTGTATTTGTGGCTGATATTGTACAGATGGTGCCTATATGGACCCATTAGTGTGATGCAACAGCCAAATTGTGTCCGAATTTTTGTGTCGCCACTCCTTTAAGCATAAAGAAGTGAATTAAGCTGCTAGGTTTCTCTAAGGTATGGGGTATGTTTGAAGGCCATTTGATTTTAGGCTTCAGTAGTTTGGTGTTCAAGGAGGCGCTGGTAATGTATTGTATAATCTAACTACTACCGATGTTCAAATAACACATAGTTATGCAGGGGCAGTCTGAAGGATCAAGCAACGCATTGTGAAGAGTAGAAAATTTCAGTTGCCTGTATTCTCTTTTTTTATATATGGGGTGCTGCCGCGAAGCTGTCGATGTCTGTACATGCTGTATATTAAAATATATCATAATTTTGACTGCTAAAGGCTTTAATAAGAATGGCTTGCTTTTATGTATACTGTATGTATATCCTATAAACAAATTGGTTGCAATTCATTACTTTACCAGTCTCACCATGTTTTCATCTCTTAAAACGTGTAGCGCTGCAGTAGCACACTTCTTTCATTCAGTAAACATGATACTACAGATACATCTGGTAACATCTTTCATTATTGTCATTGCTACATTGCCCCAGACAATTCAAAGCAGTTTATCATTTAGAAGCTCCTTAGTTGTTCAGACGTCTAAATTGTGAATGGTCAGTGTACATAAGCTTAATTTCTTCTTACACTGGATGGACTCTGTGCAAGGGTTGCATTTGATCTTTTTTAAAAAGTGTGAAAATAGTCTATATTTGAATCAATATTTGAATCCCCCCCTTTTTTTCATATTTTTATTCATATTCAATTAAATGAGAAAAATTCACTACTTTTGCACCCCTATATTTTGCTTATCACAACATGGCAAGGATCTTTCAGGAGCATCTGGCCAGCAGCAAGATGTGTAAGAAAGGCTCTTAAAAGGATGGTGAATCATTGACTTGAAGTGCATATTAAAAAAATGTGCTGCGTACCTGAAAAATATTGGTACATATTCAGAGCTGGGTAGACCCCCATTTGTTTCAAATAAAAACTCTGCTGAGTCATTTGTTCAAAGCAAGAAGTCTATCCAGCATTTTTCAACCTGTAAAGTAATCTCGCAACACTACATGGAAATATAGTATTACAGTTGACCTTTTATGGAGTATAAAAGGTTAAATGCATGTTCATCACATTCAACTAAGCTGTTCTTCCTGTCATGGCAAAACTTAAGAGCATCCGCTGAGTTGGCACAGTGGCCCTGACTTTCTGCTACTAAGCGTGAGATCGAAGATTTGATACCTATATGTGCTGGTTGTATTTCAGTAAAGGTGGAATGTACATGCTAAATAACCTCATATTCAACTGTGCAGTTTTGGAATGTTAGAAATTAGAGCTGTGCGAATAGCAAAATTTTGGGTGCAAAGCGAATTCGAATATTGAAGTGTGAGTGCGAATCGAATTGAATATTTTTCTAATATTTCTAGAATATTTTTCGAATACTTCGAAGCGAAATTGCAGAAAAAAAAAAGTGAGAGAGGATTCCTAAGCATATTCTTACGAGATAGCAACGTGAAAGTGTTTCTTTTCGCTAGGTTGATGAAGCACTGGCGGGGTGGTGTTTCATAGTTGTCTTATCAACGATGAGGCAATGTAGAGGCCGAATTGTATTTATGTGCATGATTTGGTGCAACCAAAGTGTTGCCGACAACACTTTGCACGGGATAGGCAAAGATGCCATTTCCTCAGCCTCTCCTCCTCTTTCAACTTCTGTGGAAGCCCAACTGATGTGGCGGATAAGGGTGTGCTCCCTTCAAGTCCGGAGTTTCAAATCTGCCTCGTAGACGTCAATATATAAGAACATCTGAAATTTTCGATGCTAAAAAGCTTCGGCTTCCGATTTTTCGGACTTCCTGCGCAAATTTCAGGTCCAAAACAGCCTTAATTGGGCCCCCACCTCTGCCACATCTTTCATCTCCATGTTGGAACCAGCGTTTTCTTGAGTTAAAACATTTGCGACCGTAGCAGAGCTTGAAAGGCAGCTTTGCCGCAATACCGGGGTGTGGTGAGGAGAAGCATATTGAAAATCTATGGACCACTTCCAATCAGACGTTGACTGTCTTGGCAAATTCGACCGTAACGGAACTTGAAAGGCAGCTTTGCCACGATACGATTGTGTAATGAGGTGAAGCATATTGAAAATTTGAAGGGGTCACTTTCAATCGGACGTTGACTGTATTTGTTTTTGGGATGTTCGAATAGTTCGAATAGTAAAATGCCAGTGCGAATTGAATCGAATAGCAAATACTATTCGAAAAATATTAACTTTCGAATATTCGCACACCCCTATTAGAAATTTAATCTTAATATGGGAGTGAAAACTACAAATTAACCATATGCCAATCTTTAAAATTTCTTTTATCTCACCGTATTCCTCCTTTTTCTTTTTATAGAGTGTGTGTTGGTGTTTGTGACAATCTGAACAGTTAGGGGTGATTTTTTTATGAAAGACAAACTTTTAATAAACAGTACTAGGGATCGGGCAGTGAAGCAAAGTTACATTTCTAATTCATATCATCCTTTATTGCTGTTCCATGAAGCTATTGCTTTTAAAAGTCATATTGCATACCTAAACCAAACGTCACTTTAGACTGTCTTGTCACAGGGCAGTTCCGTGAGATCTCTCACTTTGAGGTCGGAAAAATTTAACCTTTGACTGTGTACTTGTGCTTTATTAAAAAAAAAAATTATTGGCTGTCTCTCTTTGCGCTCTGCAACTTCTCCATTAAAAGTTTTGTAATTAAAGGAGTACTGACACGATTTTGAACTGCAGCAAAACGGACGTTTTTGGTTTCCTTGGCATGTAGTGTTAACGCTCTCCCCACACTGCATCCGGAAAACACGTATAAATATTTAAGTTTGATTTTAAAGTTTTCATCTCCCAGCATCTGCAAGGCAGCTTCACCGCATGGAGAGCCCTATGACGTTTCAAGTGAGCTCACTTGGTTTGCGAAGTCTGGGTTCTGCATGCAGCCTAAATCACAGAAATCGCTGTCGGAGGCACTGGACGACAGTTCACTCATCATGAACCACGTTCGACTGACAGCAAAGGACAGCAGGTGCATATTTCGTGGGTTGCAGTCTGCCCGTGACGTCACGGGCAGACTTGACACGTCACTATGAAGCCGCCCTCTCGAAACAGAAACCGAAACTGCTGGTTGAAAGAAGCGGTATTAAAAATATATGCAATGCGTCCCCAGGCACCAAGACACTCTTTTTAGGGTTCTCGACACCCGTGCTTTCATTTAGAGCAACAACCCGAAAAATTTTAAAATTCATGTCAGTACTCCTTTAAATAGGTAGTAGCTCAAAATTCAGGTTATTACTTTGTGTTAATTGTCTGTGGTTGGTTATTGAGTCTATAGTTGGTTATTGAGTTTGCACTTATATACACCTACTTTCAGGTGTATATAAGTACAGGTGTATACTGTCAAATTGAAGCGAACGTTCTCTGTTTTGTAGGCAGCAGCATGGAGACACAAAATTTGGTTCTGCGACGGATCTACCCTTCTCTGCTGGCACTTTGTGCCTTTATGGCATTCATGGTGTTTCAAGTGCGCCAGTTCTGTCGACTATATGAGCACATCAAGAATGATAAGTAAGTAACAATGATAACAAAGCACTTGTGCAGTAGTTCGCTTGTGCAGCATATTGTGAAAATTTAAAAGCGTAATAAAACGTTAACTTATGGGGTGTAAATTGCTATCTTGTTCATTTCTTTTTTGTTTATTGTTATAGTCAGTTCACCACAGGTTAAGTTGTCGCAGTTTAATTCTACTACACAAGAAATAAACTATGCCTCTGTTGATGTTCTTAAACTTCCCCCAATTATGTCAAGCATTACTTTTATTATACATATATAGGTGAAGGCGGTCAGCAATTCTGTTTCGTTCAAGCTTTACCCTACAAGGTTTTCTGTTCGGCCAAGGCAGTGGCTGTGAATTAGTTGTGGCTGTACTTATGTGTGTGGTGTTCTGGATACACAGGTACCTTGTAGGCCGGCGGCTAGTCAACTATGAGCACAGGAGGCCTGCGTCGAGCTTTGCAACCACATCTCAGCTGACAGCTTCCTCTTAGGACCTGCTGGCCCATGTGTACATAAATGTCCCACGCACTGGACTTGCCTGATGTGGTAGTGCGTGTGTGCCCAAGCTGGATGGATCCTGGCTTCTTGGCGCTACCAAAAGCTGCTCTGTCTGTCAGAACTGCATTTCTCGTGTTGTATAGTCGACATTTTAAAGGCTGGGCTGGCTTCTCCAATGGCACTGGCTGAACCAGTGATGGAAGGCTGCTTCGCGAGAGCAGTGATATACTACAAACGTTAAGGCACCCTAAGGGTTACTTGAGCAAGTTCATGGTTATGATGTCTGACCATGAAAGGTTGGCACATTGTCAACACATGGCTGGCCTGTTGATTGCAGAGAAAGATGCGCGCTTCAAACTGATGTGATTGCCCATGATCGAACAAGGGTCACCAGCCGTACTGCCAGTCATGATAATCTAGATGGTACCAGCTCTGTAAGTGCCCTCTGAGAACTGCTGGTTCAGACCACATTGCTGGGAGAAGTTCTTGCCGCATAGGTGTCACTGTGGAGGTGAGGAAAAGATCAGGTTGGCAAGTGCAAACTTTGTGTGCAAGTGTTTTTCACAGGTGCTTGCAACCAAAGGTGATGCTGCTGTTTTTGAGTAAAGTGGAGTACTATGTACAGGGCAGAAAGTGTTCATTCAAGCTGTTGCATGTTCTCCTGTTGTACGAGAATAGGTGGGATGCCAGAGGTGCTTTTTCCTTTTCTCAGCTGCATCTATGATTAAGTGTGAAAAATATTCTTTTTGGCATCCTGGTATGCTTAAGTAATGTGTGTGGCAATTTTGCAGCTCTGGAATATATTTTAAATCACTTGCATGTAATCTTTGAGTGATGTGTGATAAAGCACTTGGCAGATATTTTTAATTTTTATTGTTGGCATGGGGGCAAGTTGGCACCATTTTTTTTTTTTGCTTTTGTAGCTTAACTTTCCACATTGGTGTTGAAATTTCCATTGTAACCATAAGAACTGGGCCTGCTTTGAATGAACATAGCTGTATGTCCTCTGTGTAGAGCTTTCTGGTGATCTTGTACCTTTCGTTGTAGACCCCACATTCCAAATACTAATCATGGAAGCTTTGTACAGACCAAAGCTTGTTTGCTCAGAAGTTAGTGAGAGTTGCAGTTTTTATCGCAAATTTTGAAATGGATTTGTATTCTGCTCCTTGATCTGTTTCAAAACTGTACAATGGTGAGCTCTGTGTTGTTTTCTTTTGTATAGGTTGCATAGGAGCTGCAGTTATGACTGCACATTGTATATTATGTTGAAAAGACTGATTGATTTTGCTTTATGATCAGACATGAAATTGCATTGTATTCAATACAAAATGTAAAAAAAGGGAAAGTTGTGTACATTATAGCTTTGTTAGCTGAACTTTCATGTCTGATGTGACTGGCTTGAAACAGTGTACCTTGAATGTAAGGGCTTGCTTTCCCATCTGTGGAGAAACATCTCTTTGGTTGTCTTAGAGTCATTAAGGTGGTGAAGTTCAGGTGGCATATTTAGGTCAATAAAAGCTGAAAGGTGAAATTATTTTCGAAAACAAATTTGCGTGTCTGACTCATTGATTTATACCCTTGGCCATTGTGATGCTCGTGCAGACTGTCATATTTATGAAATCAAATTACTACTTTTGGGATTTCTATAAGAGTGTTAATGTTTGATGTAGTTCTCATGTGGAAAACAATTTGCAGTGGTGTGCGTATTAAAGAGTATATATACAGTCATTTAATATATACCGTCCATCTCGTGGTGTCCGTCAGGTAGTGCCTGAAAACTAACATTTTTCATCTTTGGATGTGCTGTGTTCTACTGTTCCTGTGTTCCAAATGTTGCAAATGCTCAGAATTTCTCCACTTTATTTCTTTCACGTGGATAATTGACATTTAATACTATTTCGCTATGTGTGCTAGCACTCTGCTCATCCTAAACGTTGCATTGGAGCACTTGATTCTATTCACATGTGGCATGTGTTGCCAAACACCACTGGGCAAGAAAGCGAAACAGCGCTCGCCCGGGAGTCCCCAAAAAATCATGGCGCCCTGTGTTTTGCGAGTCCCGCAGACACTGTAAAGCGTGCTCTCCACATAAGCCTAGGTCCCTAGATTTTTCAAGAAATCTAGGGACTTAACATAGGCTTACCCAGGGGTGAGACAGCTGCGCATATTGCGCATTTTTGATACGATTCCGTTTTCCTGCGCCAAGCTGCTCCGAAAGCATAAAAATTGAAAAAATTGCGCCGAACTGCGCCGAAACGACCCCGCAAGCAAGAATTTTCAAGCCTGCATCAGTTTCAGCATGGGAAAACTTAACTTTAGAAGCAGCGCCAGCGATACGTTCGCAGAACATGTTAACGCGCCCAAGCGTGTCCTTCTACGCGCCTTTGTAATGGAGGCTTCCATAGTGCTGTGGTAATCGCCTCTGAGTGGTTGTAAATACAGTCAACTGCCGATTTTTCGGACTCCCTAGGGACCGCGAAATCGTCCGAAAAATCGGGCAGTCCGAAAAAACAAATTCATGCACAGCCACGTCCGAAATAGCTTTAATGCCTCCCAGTACAATTATTAGGCATTTTAGTGCGCGCCCAGGCTCTCGCAAATACATTCAGTACCTGCCGCGAACCCCGCTTAACTACGTATACGTGCCAACCGCCACTTTTACATCTCGTGATGAGCGCCGCTGATAACAGCAAAGCGCGGAATAGATTACGGCTATCTCGCATGAAGCGTTTCTAAACGATGACGCGGAACACAAAGACTGTGGCGGAAGAGCGGACGACTCGTCCGGCATTCCCCGATGCGTGTGCGCATATAGACGTCAGACCAGTCAGACTAGTTTCCGAGATGTGTGGCGCCACCTGTCGGAGAAGTATTGAGTAGTGCATAGACCGACTCAGATGTTCTCTGCCGACTCTCTCGCACAGTTTGCTATGGGACCAGGTGCAACTAGCGAGTGCGAAACAACGATTGAGCTTAATATCGCGTGTGTTTGCGCATTTAGCACTCAGAACGAGAGCTGTGAATTGCTCTCCGCTAGTCAGACGCGCCACCGTACCGTCGTAAAGTGCTTGCTGGATCACTCGCCAGAACGACGGCGAAAACAGCAGCAGACGAGACCCCTCCGCACGCTACGAAGAAACTCCGCAAAAGACGCACTGTTGCGTTGTGAATTGCCACGGACGTAAAAGACGGAATAACAACGTTCAGTTTTACCGATTTACATAGTTGTCGTACGAAGAAGAAAGGCGAGAGCGCTGGATACGGGCCGTTGCGAGCGTGTTGGGTAAGCGAAGTACCCGCGTTCTCCACAGCCGGAGCATGATTGTGTGGCTCTGCTGTTGTTTTGCGTTGCCCTGATGCAAAACCGTGGTAACCTTGACTATGAAGCTCAGCAGAGGCTCTGACCGCGGTGCTTGTCGTGTAACACGAAGTGAGCAGCTAGAGGCAGACTGGAGACGCGTGATACGCACACCGCGACGAGTTGGTCGTCACAACACAGCATCGCGGACGTATGTACGTTTTGAAGGCTCAGATTACTGGTTCTAACTAGCTAACACCACGTGCGTCATACAAGTAAATCGCAGAATTGTGACCCCCTTCAGGTTTGTTTCGCCCGTGTCCTCCGCGGTTGCCGTAGCTATCTCGGAGGCCACGGTTTTGCCTTTGGTTGTACCCCGCGAAAGTGGACACGCACGTATCCCCATTTGCAGTACATATAAACGGAAGACGACCATCAAGAGACCATTTGAAGATGCGTAATAAAACACTCCAATGCACAGGGAGCGAGAGATGAATTAAGGGAGAATACAACTGAAAAGGCGAAAATCGCCGGAGCCATTCGCCCCTGATGAACCGAGTTTTCTACCACTGATCGTAGGATGCATAGCTAAGTAAATTGATCGTGTATGTAGGTAGTTTATCGCTGTGGCATACGTATATACCCGATTTTAACGCATTTACGCTCTAGAGAACGGATGTCGGAGGGCTTGCCTCGAACTCGGTGTCGTATGATGCTCGCTTGTACTTGCGAGTTGCAGCGCGCGGGAATAACTAAAACTTATTTTGCATTGTACTCGCAGTTCGCTTTGATCAGCTTCCTTTGTTTCTGAAGCGTGGATTGGCGGAAGAAGCTTTCCAGGTCCTTGATTTTCAGGAAACCGCGCCTCGACACCAACGAAAGAGGAGGGTTATATTGCGGTCTATGCACATTCGCTTGCGGGCGGCTCTCTTTGCACTACCCAGTTAGTGCCAGGGCTACGATGAGGGCACTGGTGGCGGTGTTTTTCGCAGCGCCGCCTGGGCAGAGTCTGACGTCTATGCGCACACACATCGCCGAATCGCCGCTGATACGCAGCATTTGCTGCCGTATCAAGCCGATCGTTTCTAGTTGTGTGCAGTACATCGCCAACTAAACTGACGCCGTCACTTTACTGTTGCTGTATCGTACGCACACATTTATCATGAACGGGTTCGTGATGCGCACTCGCACACGGGCGAGGCAATGGCGAGCTGGTTTCGTCCGCGAAGGCAACGCGTCTATGCGGCGCACTTAGCGGTCTCGCACAAAGAGGCAGCAGGAATGGCGGCGCGGCGCATTTGGGCTCTCGCCTATTAAATGCGTGCAGTACGCATGCAACTGCGCTAGGCCACGTGCACTACCGAGCAGTTAACTGAAGATGCATGCTTATCGTAAGGGTTGTCAGCGATTAAGTCGTACCGGAGCGTTTGCCAGCTGCCGCCATCACGCCTCCGTGCATTTCCGCTGCTTATCCGTAACACCGCCGCACGGCGCCGCGATAGCCGCCCCTTTGAATTTCTGGTCTGCTTCACCCCATAACGCTTCGGCATTGCGGCAAAGCTGACTTTCGGACTCTGCTACTGTCGCACACAGATCGACTTGCGTACGCGCTGGTTCAAACCTAAGAGATGATTGACGCGGCAGAGGTGAGGGCTCCAAATAATGCCTTTCGGACCCACAAATCGGACAGAAAGTCCGAAAAATCGGACACCGAAGAGTTTCAGCGTCCGAAATTTCGGACGTTCTTATACATTGACGTCTATGGGGCTGGTGACGGTGCCGCGATAGTGTCCGAATTTTCGTGCATGTCCGGAAAATCGGGCGTCCGAAAAATCGGCAGTTGACTTATATGTGACCCCCCCTCCCACCCATGCGTTCACCGGTGGCCGCCATACCGCTTTTGTTCTGTCCTGATGTTACACGGGAAGGCATCGCCGCAATCGCGTGCTAGTAAGAATCGTTCATTGGCCATTCAAAGACCTACTGCTATGTGACTACAATTCTTGTGCAATCAGTTTTTTTTATTATTTGAAAAATGTGATGTTTTTTTCTTTTTTTATTTTCAAATGTAAAGTGAACCTAGTTAAAAACTTTTTTCATCTATTTCATATGTTGTTACCCGGGTTATATAAATTGCGTAGTTTGTAAAAAGGTAGTGTAGTTCATACCTGGCAATAATCTGTTAAAGAAAAGCTTTCTCCAAAGGCTCTTTGAACGTTATGTGTATTCTAAGCCGATTAAAATGTGCGTTTCTTCCTCCAAGTTGCTACAAATTTGTTTTTTTCAAGCTCCAAAAACGACATAATAAATGCCACTAACTGCTCCCAAACAAGGTTCTCCTGCTCCTAAATTGAAATTTTGCTGCTCCCAAAACTGCTCCCAAATCGATTTCAGCCGTCTCACCCCTGCTTACCGTTTCAAGGGCATTTGGTGACACTTAGTCTGCAGGCATCATCTGCTCCGGGAACGCTTCAAGGGCAGCAGGACATGTAAATAGGACGCTAATCAGTAATACCTGCCCCTGAAATATCAGTCACTTCAGTTTCTTTACATTACCGAATAAAATTGGAAAACTTACAATATATAGGACGATATGAATTTTTGTGTAAATGTTTGGGAACGCGCCAGAGCAACATCTTCGTGCTACAGCGAAATTGGCGTTTGCTTCTCGCCTGGCCATGATTTCATCCCGCCACCCGCGCATGCTGTCGTGGCCATTATTCTCCACAAATACCTGATAACCCATGCCACACACCCTTTCACAGCTCAAGACAGGGCATGTGGCACACACCGTCAAGATGCAGTTGAACTTCTGTATTGTCTGCATTGGTGATACGCTGGTTACGGTGCTCGGCTGCTGACCCGAAAGTCACGGTTGTGATCCGGCTGCTGCGGTCGCATTTCGATGGAGGTGAAACTTGAATTTTTGAATTGAATTTTATTTCTCATTTCCTTGCACAGAGTTTGCAAACACTGTGTATAGATGCCTGTGTACTTCGCGATGTCAATGCATGCTAATGAACACCAGGTAGTCTAAGTTACTGGAGCCCTCCTCTAGGGCATGCCTCACAATCATACCATGGTTTGTGCGCATAAAACCCCAGATGTTATTATATTTTGTATTTTTAACTTCTTCCATTCTGGTACTTTGAATTTCCAAATACAAATGAGAGCAAATGCGTGTTAAGTCATGTTGAATTGACATCTCTACACTGTTAAGGTATCAAGCTGTGCAAGCCGTGGATTTTTGTTTTGCGTGAGAGACAGAATTGAGAGAGAACACTGCAAAAAGGTTCCGACACGGGTTTTTTTAATGTTTATTGGGAGGGTTGCTGAACTTTTGGCAACAACTTTGGCGAAGTGTAGACCCTGGAACACTTGCTCCTGCGGTGCAGCGATTTAGAAACGCCGCGAGAGGAGCTGGGGCATAGCAAGAAATTTTTTTCTGGGGGTGGGGGAGGGAGGGCTTCAACCACCCTTCATGTGTGTTCGTGTGCACGTTTGTATGTGTGCGTGTATATATACACATGCAAAATTGAAAAAAAAATTTGGCATATTCCACGCCTTGTGGGAATCTGTTTCATGCGAAGCAGGCAGCCAGTAGTTTTATGCTGCATTTCTTGGCCTTGAGCCAAGCGTTACGAGGTGGTTCGATGGATGGATGGATGGATGGATGGATGGATGGGATGGGATGGGATGGGATGGGATGGGATGGGATGGGATGGGATGGATGGATGGATGGATGGATGGACGGACGGACGGACGGACGGACGGACGGACGGACGACAGACGGACGGACGGACGGTAGATATATAGATGATAGATAGATAGAAAGGAAAATAATTGACGTTTTATAAACGTTTATCCGAGACGATAAAAACGTTTAGAAAACGTCACGGAATAGAAGCTAAAGGTCTAGAAAATGTTTTATATCTTGTCTAATGTCCGACTAGAATCCGTTTTTAAGACCATCTAGAAAACGTTTTTAAGAAGATCTAGAAAACATTTTAAAAACGTTTTAAAAACGTCGCAAAAAATCCCATTTTTAAAACATAAAAATGTCCCATTGCATAGTCTTTGAAAAGACGTTTTCTAAATGTTTTTAAGACGATCTAGAAATGAATACTTTATGTATGTTCGTGCGTGCGTTTGTATGTGTGCGTGTATATAAACGCGAGCAAAATTGAAAATTTTCGCAGGGTTTTGAACTCTCCTTGGCTACGCCCCTGCCGTCAGGGCCCTCACGAAGACAAGCATTCATGATGAAACGTTTCCTCAACGCTTCATCTTCCGCTGAACTTTTTTCATGTAGGAAGGAGAGAGAGAGAAGCAACATAGTATAGGCAGGGAGGTTAACTAGCGTCCAGTTTGCTACCCTACTCATGGGAGGAGAATGAGGGAGTAAAAATAGAGAGAAAGAGACACATTTCACAACACACACAGAGGAGTGTATCATAGGTGGTCACTCAATTTTGTTGCCTTGAAGTACTGCATGAGGGCTCGTATGGTTTTCTGAGCTGATGTGCTATGAAGACAGACTACCAAGATCTTTCCTTCGGGAAAAGGCCGACCGTCAAGTCTCTTGAAGGCACACTGGAGAGTCCGGCGATGTGTTTGAAATAGCATACAGCGGCACAAATGATGATCGATAGTCTCTACACACTTGCAGTTATCGCACATTGATGAATCTGCCCTACCAATCCGATAGGTGAATGAGTTAGAAGACACTACACCGAGCCACAGCCAACACAGCAACACAACAAAAAGACATAGACAGTAGAAGTGGACAGGACAGTGCTTACTCCTGTCCACTTCTACTGTCCACGTTTTTTTTTTTTTTTAACACGAAAGTGTTTTATGCCGGGGTCCATCAAGTACATCCGTCACGGATATGACGTTGATAAAATGTACGCCAACGGGTGAGAAAGAAAAAAAACCAAGAAAAAGATACCCCGTTGGGAATCGAACCCACAACGTTGCGGCCACGACGGCAAGCGCCCGACGCCCTACCGACTAAGCTAACTCGGGAGATGCTAGTCACGGCGCGAACGCGCCTTATATCTTTCACACATGCTCTTTCGCGGCGGGCGGAGCGGGGCGGTGCCGCCGTCTGTGAGATGTGAAAAGAAGTAATGCTTCACGATCGACACTTACTAGCGCTTACTCCGAGATTGCACGCGATATCGGAGGTGATGGTTAAAGCGTCTCGATACCAGAGAGGTAGACTGGCCGCGCTGGCTTCACCGAGGCACCCTTGACGCAGTTACGTTCTTTGCCTTTGACTTCGTGTTAGCGTGCGTCGGCTCATCGGAGTAGTGCAGCTTCCACGTGCACCAACGGGATTTCTCCGCCGCCGACTGCTTAAAGTGCGAGAGCACCGACTAACAAAACTGCTGCAATACGCGTTGCAGAAAGGACGCGATTTCGACGGGCGAATGTCGTGCCTTGGTGGAGCGAGAGCAGCGCCTGCGAGACAGAGGCCAGCGGGACGCACGCGTTTGCGGCTCAGGCTACGAACCTCTACCTCCCGTGTTGCTGAAGCGCATTGTGTGTTATGTATGCATGAGCACAGGCGTCGGCTACCCATTACTAGAAAGCGCACACCGTGCCGTTTCTCTGCTTAATTGACGACGCTTTAAAGAAGTGCATACCGGGTACCAGTGTTGATTATGAGCTTGTTGATATCATCCTTACGCGGGATTCACGATTCGATGTGTCCATATATATGTTCACACCGTCAGCTACCACAACGGTTTAATCATGATCATGGGCGTTAGTCGTCGCGATAGAGGCATGCTGTCAACATGGGTGCATCCACGTCAAACGGTGCTATATCTGCTAAACACGAATAGACATTGTACAAGCTCTCATATATCACTACACAATGAGAACTACTTCTGTGAAGACACGTTTCACTTTCGTGTTATACCGATCCCTATGACGGAGGGATCAGCCATGTTTTTTTCAGTGTGCTTCAACCTAATTTTCTAAACATGAACGTAAACCAACAGGCCCATCTCGCCATCTTGCTCCAACACAGCATTCTAAGCAGGAAAGGAGGCATGAATCAAGCACCTGGTGTGTGTCTCCCTTCGTTTCAAAACAATCGTTCACTAGCGCTACTTAAGGCCGCAGTTAGTGGAAATTGCCTCCAATGTTTTGAAATCACTAATAACAAAACAAAACTGCAAAATAATATTTGGCCCACCCAGCCAAGAATGCGTAATGAAAAAAGAACGTAAATTGCTTGCAAAATCACTGTTGCTGAAGTGTATTGCTCATGAAATGAAACTTTTAGGAACGTTGTTACAACATGCCTCTATTGGAAGATTTCTCACTGAAAATATGTTGGCAAAAAACTCTGGCATCATTACAGAAGTAAGACTAGACGTTGGGAACAAAAGGCGCCATTTTAGACGTTAGCTGAAAATATTTGTGGATGCAGCATCCGTGTTTCAAACGGCGCCCACTAAAGAAGTAACGGTTTCAGGCTTCAACATGCAGCGTACAAAACTTATCACAGAAACCGTGATCTGACATCCCTAGAGAGCACACAGTTAAGCTTAACACTTTCGGCCCTGGCGGTGTCAATTGACAACATAACACAACATTTCCCCTAGCACCTCGGCAATGAAACTAAAACTGTCCATTCTTGCGGGAATACTTCTTCAATGATTCCCACTGCGATTGACAACAAAATTGTGACAAGCTTGCGGAGCTGGGAGCCCAAACAAGAAGAAACTTGACCGAAGTCATGGGTGACGCCGAGGCGGGTCAGCTGAGGCGGCTAAGCGCGATTTTCGGGTCGACGTACCCAAGCTGTTTCAATGAGTATCGCAATGAAAAATGAGACTTGGTTCACATTTTGTGTACTCTAGTGAACAGCAGGAAAAAAGATGCCATTTTTTTCATTTCACGACCGCTGAGACCTGATGACCTAATTTGGTGTCATGTCTGTAAATCCATTAATACTTGCACCACTGGCTCAAATTTTCGTTTGTGGTCTTCTGAGGTCATAACTATTAGGAAAACAAGCACAAACAAAGTCCCCGACCAAAATAAAAAATCCAGGGCTGAAAGGAGTAAATGTGCCATGGCTAGCAGAAAATATGAACACTGTAAATTACAGCGACATATAACAAAAAGTACAACTAAACCAACTAGCTGTAGCGCGAAAACAAAATGTATGAACAGAAAACTAATCGAAACGACCACAAAAATTACAATGAATGAGCCACTTACTAAAATGAATAAATAAAAATTAGGAATATGAAAATACCAGCCTGATAAAAAAACATCTTTCTTTTATGATGCCCAGTATTAGAAAATGTCAGACTAACAGGACAAATTAATGATAAGACACATCAGCTAAAGAAATTGGGACTCTTCCCCATTTTTTACTCAAAAAGCACACAGCTGTAAACTCAGGATTGTCAGAGGCAGATCAGGGTATTGCACTTAGTACATTACATTGCTCAGTGTCAAAATATCACAATGTGTGGCAAGTCAGTGAACACATGGCTTCATGACAGGTACTTGATGGAAATCACTAGGCACGTCCAGAAGTCTGCAAAGAAGACTATAAATAGCATACACACGAAAGTTGTTGTGCCATTAGCAGCATGGGGCAGCGTTCCACGTCAAAGATATTTTAGCACAATAGCCCTAGTGTGGTTTCTTGAACATGCCGACACAGACGCTCAAAAAGGTTAACTGCTTTACAAACTGTGACCTTTTGTTTTTGAAAGTTTCCAAGGAAAAGAGAAAAATGTCAATCTCTTGACATCCATCTTTTTCATACTAAAACCTGTCAGTCAGCCCATCAAAAAGAAGGAAGTAATAATTTAGTTGGTGTAGCCTTTGTTTCTAAACATCTAGGGCAAGTACCATCTGCAATAAATAGGAGAAAAGATCATTTCAGTACTTTTTATTATACCTATAGGACGGTGTGAAAAGATGAAAACTCGGTAACACCGTACGGCGACAGAGAGCGAGCCTGCTATATTTAACCAGGCACAAGAGACGCGCAAGAGAACCTCTTAGTTCTGCTAAGAGCTGCAGGCTTTACCGAGAAAGGAGGACGTTAACAGAGTAGGGGAACAAACCACAAGTCCGAAAGCGCATCGAGATAGTCAAGGCAGCACTGAGAAAAAATGCCGAACTCCTCCCCGTGAAACGCGTCTTTGACTCTCATGCCCTCAGAAATTCGCAACTAACAGAAAAGCGTGCCCAGCCTCTCGTTACATGCAGCTAGTACTGTGGAAGAAACCATGAACCAGTACGCTGTCGCTGCAAAGATTCTCTCATCCACAAACTTCACTGACACAATAAAACAGATGACACATGCCGTAACTTCCAACAATGCAGTTTTAAAATTGGGTGCGCGAAGCTCTGCGTTCGTTCATGGCCATTACGCATGCATTATACGCTACGTACGCAACAAACGCTATCTGCGTATCCCATTGTAAAACTGGCTACTCCACATGCGTCGTACGCCATCCTCTTGCGTACTCAAGTTATGAAGGCAAATATTAAGTCGACGTTGATTGTTGAAATAGCGGTCCAGAAACCTCGTAGTGCTACTTTTATGCCAAGGAAGTGCTTATTTTGAAATAAAATCACGTTTTAGTGGTCCGCATCGCGTTAGCGCACTTCAAATCATCCGCCTGAAATCCGACTTTCATACGTCACTGCTGCCGTGCCCAACGTTGCCCGCCTTTACTGCGCGGCCGCCGACACTAGTAGCAGCAGAGCGAAAGTAGCGGGACCCACAGCAGCAACAACGGCCATCGAAGCTTGCCGCAATCGCCGCAATGGATGTGGACAGAGAACTTGACAACGAGACATTGGCTCGCGACGCTGGGCTCCAATTCAGCAACTTGAGCCCCGATGAACGCGGTATGCTGCTGAGGGCTCGTAGTGCCGGCGTCGTTGCATGCGGCATTTTGTCGAACTTTCTGTCAGAGCGACTTTCACGAGCGCGCAAAACACACGCGGCAGTTCGCGATCCCGAAACTATCACTGAGACGCGACCGCGTGAGCGGAGCAGGGCGCCGGGCGAAGCGCAGTTCGGCGAAAACGGAACCTTTGAACCACGCGCGCCGTTCCCCATGGCAACGCCACAGAGGTTCTTTTTTCCCTGAATCAAATGGAAACGAACAAACGGCATTTTATTACGTCTTTTGATGCACGGAAGGTTCCTTTTTTATTACTGCTAGCTTGATTACTAGTGATTTATTGCATGCAGACTCTCATACGTCATCGGGACCACTTCGAAAATGTCCCACTCGTGGCGCTCATCATGTGATACATTTAGGTTAACACTTTCGTGACCGCGGAAAAATCGGTTGTTTTTGGCTAGTCTAGGAAATATTTTTCCCTGCCAAAGAATTGTAACTGATCCGAAAGTGTAGGGTATCAAATGATAGAGCAAGAATTGGTCTTTCCAACAGTATTAATTGCAAGCAACGGTTTTATTTCTAATAAAATAAAAAAAATACCAAAAAAAGAAAAATGCATCAAAATGAAAGAAAGATTCATAAAAACATCAATGCTACTCTGCAAAGGTTAAACCTTTAAAAAAATCGAAATATACGTTTTGAACGCAAAGCCCTCGCAGAATAATAGTGTAAATATAAGCTCTTTAAGTACAAAAATTATTTACATAAATACAAGAATATAGGCACTAGTGCCTATCATGCCACCGCGCGATGCAGGTTCTCGACGCGGTGAAACAAAGGCTGGCTGCGCATGTTTCGGGGAAAAAAAAATTTTTTTTTCTGTTCAGCTTTCCTAGCATAGTTTGCAGTTATGGTATTTTTCAATTTTCCTGTGTATTTGTTGAAATGAACAGTGTAGCCTGTTCCAAATCTGCAAAAATCCATAATTGTACTCTCATTTGACCTCTTTCTCGCTCATATACTGCCGAATACCATACCGACCTTCACATTTCACCATTTTCTCATTCACTGAAAGGTTCCGACGGGGTTAAAAGATAGCGTAGAAAAATCGTTCATGTGTTGCAATAGAGAAGACACGTGGTGAAAATTCTCGTGGGATGCGACGGTCGTCTTCTTCAGATCAGAGACACTCAAGAAGCCTTGAAACTTTTCCGTGGCATCACTGACGGTAGACGAAGGTCTGGAAATACGTGTCGTCGACCCCAACAGCAATGCAAGCGCGGGACTTCAACGATTACCATGTACACATGGAGTGAGGCGAACTTGCTCATCTTCTCTTCAGTAACCTCCCTCACTGTATGTTGGCTTTTCGAAAGTAAGCATCCACGCATACTTATCTGTGTGGTTGCATGTCTCTCTGACGACTTCTGCGGTAAAAAGCAACATGAAGACGCCGCCGCGCAGCACACCGGAGCATTGGGTCAAAGTCCGCTCCGCGCCGTCTTCGCGAAGAGAACTGCGCTCTTTCTGCAGCCGGCGCCAAATGCTCCCGCCCGAATGAAGTTAACACCTTGCAGATAAGAGCTGTTATGTTTAGAACACACCGGATACGTTTACATCAACACGCGGCAGCGATAAAACGACCCGAGGAGAAGACGAAACTTACCGGTGTATAGCTGCTGATGTTCCGGGGAGGTTTGACGCACTTTCGCCGTCCGTACAACTTCGCCTGGCGAATCGAAGTCGTCTTTCGTGTCTGTGCTGCTACCATCATCCAGAGATTCCCACTCAAATTAATCGGAATCCGTCGAAATTTGCCGTTTCTGTGGAGCACCCGCGAGCGGCGTCAACGCGAAGTCTGAAACAACGAGCGCTCACCTACCCGACTGCGAACGAGCTTTAAAAATCTCCCCGCGGTGGAAAAAAACAAACTCGCAAACAAAACTGATAAAAAAACATGTTATTTGATGCTTTGTATCGCGTTAGCAGTCCAGAACCACTCAGACAGTGCCAAAACTTGATCTTGAAGTCATCGATAACATACTATCGATGGGAATAGGCGCGGTCACGAAAGTGTTAATTTCTCGGTAAGTCGGGCACTGCTGTTGATAATATTGCCGTTTTAGAAGTTGTCATACATTGAGCCTTCACTCAGACATAAATTGTTATTTGTCCTTAGTGTCCCTTTAAAGGCCAACTCTGGCGATTTTTTGGCCATGTCAAAGTAATGGTGCTTTTATGTTCCTGAGACGCTCCTGTTACCGGCCCGATAGCAGAAATACTCGGCAAATTGGAGAATAATTTTAAATAAGCAAAAAAGCGCGACACCGAAACCAAACCGAGTGTACTGTCTACGTATGACGTAGACGTTGTTACGAACGAACCGGAAGTCCTGCAAGGCATGGCGGTCACGCCGGCGCGGAGTGTGAAAACCAAGGGAGTGAAACTTCCTATACCTTCCATGGAACGCGATATTCGCTCGCAGCGCCAGACGAACACCTGGTGTTTGGAGGCGGTGCTAAAACATGGTGGCGCATTGCAGACACGCACTGGGGGACGCCATCTTGTTGAGGACTGAGGATCCGAGTGGCGTATAGGGACTTTAGCGGGGGGAGCGATTTAGCGCCAAATTCAATTGGGATGCACCAGCAAGCCAAACTGAGCGAGTGGAAGGTATTCAGATTGCGAGCGCGCGACCGTCTTCCTGTTGCGCAACCCGCCACATGATCAAAACGACAATCGTTGCGTTCTGATTGATGAAGGTTTGACCATCCACCTATTTTCGCACCACTTATTCTAAGTAAGACTGTGTTTTTGTTTACGTGTACACATAAATTAGACAGAAACAAAGAGCATAGCTTGTTTGAATCTTTTATTGCCTAAGCGTACCATTCATACAGTAAAAAAACACAACACAAAAACAAAAGCAGACAATCAGAATGTAATAAATAAATTACGCACGTGTATGCTCAATTAAATTACACAGCTACTGCTGCAACCGTATTCTGATATGCCGTGCAAGCGTAGAAAAACAAAACGAGCAGCATGCAGATCGTACCTTTCGTCCGCCGCGGATCCGAAAGAATTTTATGCCGGTGCGGCGTGAAGAATTTTGACACCGCTCAGCACAGCACGATTTGTGATAACGGCGCGAATACATTCATGCGTCTGTTTCGCTGAAGCTTGCAAGGGTTTTGCCACTTTCGCTGAAACAAACTTTACAGTGGTAAAAGCGGCCTTTGGGACACCGTAAGCCGCAGCATACCCGGGCGCGTGAGAAGAAACGCCCCTTTTTCGCCGTGAGAGATAACACGGTGCAGTTCCCGTTTTCCACACCGGGTGGCGCTCGTATTTTCGCAATTCCGAAACCTTTCCGTCCACTTGCGTATTCCGAGACCTTTCCGTCCACTTGCGTATTAAAAACACCGGAGTTAATAAGTAAACTGGCAATAAATATAAAATGGAACAAGAACGTTCATTTATGCTCGTAGGTATAGTACAGCCCCCAAACATTAGGATCGCTGCGGTCACGGGAAAGAAAAGCCGCGAAGTTTCACCCCCCTGTGAAAACTGTGACAGCCGGGACGAGCAGGCGCACAGTGGAGAGGTGAGCACGCCGCGCATCAGCTGTAATGTCTGCGACTGACGAGTTCCCGTTTTCCACACCGGGTGGCGCTCGTATTTTCGCAATTCCGAAACCTTTCCGTCCACTTGCGTATTCCGAGACCTTTCCGTCCACTTGCGTATTAAAAACACCGGAGTTAATAAGTAAACTGGCAATAAATATAAAATGGAACAAGAACGTTCATTTATGCTCGTAGGTATAGTACAGCCCCCAAACATTAGGATCGCTGCGGTCACGGGAAAGAAAAGCCGCGAAGTTTCACCCCCCTGTGAAAACTGTGACAGCCGGGACGAGCAGGCGCACAGTGGAGAGGTGAGCACGCCGCGCATCAGCTGTAATGTCTGCGACTGACTGTGTCTCGGCCAGCACAGCAGACGCTCGCTGTAGCGGCCGAAGTTAGCGGTGCCCTCGGCTGCGTCACTTCCGCCGTCTTCCCAATACTGACGTCACAGACGCAATGTTGCCAATAATTGTGGGAAGCCAGGAGGGCGTTTGCAGACAATCTTTGAAATTCATTTGCAAACAATCTGCGCATGTATCAAGCCTGTAATTTGGCATAAATGACGGAAACGTGCAAAGGAACGTACCCAGCGAATTTTATTGAGATCCATCGACCTCGAAAAATCGCCGGAGTTGGCCTTTTTAAGTGGCGGAAATAGCATATGCGCCCAACGAACGCTATCTTTGCGTACCCTATTCTAAAACTGCTTCTTACGCGGCACACGTAGCTTAAGCTAATGTGTATCTTGAAACCACCTCATCAAGCGGCCAAGAAAAGACAGTCATTTTACTGAAATTAGGTTAACAAATATAAATATGGTTTTCGCTCATGTTCGTTCGAGCATGAACGGAAACCACGACGTGCATTTACGTTTAGACAGCTTTATTATATGTGCTGAATAAATTCCGCAGTAACGTACTGCTGAAACATATGCAGCCCGTGATGCAATGGAACACGCTTTTTCATTTGCCATAGTTCTCAAATACTGAGCGCAAATGCAGTAAAAATGAACATACCTTCAAAAATGACAGAAGCCCGTGGTTTACAGTATCCGCAAATCCACAGAAAACTAATCGCACATGAAAGTAACCACGCCCGTCCCTCGAGCATAGAAGAAAGGAAGTTGCGAGAGCGTCCCGCGCGCAAGCTGATGAGTGAATTTTTCCGCAGAGAATCCTACGGGACTCTAACCGTCAGTCAGTGTAACAGTCGCTCCACAGAGACATACTTGCATTCGGGTCCACAAGTTTAACACGCAGCGAAGTAGTTTCTTCACACCTGCGTTTATAGCCTCCACGAACCACGACACAAGCACGAAATATAGCAAAAGAGTGCATGACCGGTGAGCTCGACCGCCCATGCGAAATCGGCGAGCTTAACTGACATTGCAGAAGCAACGGCCGCGCGGATGGATACAGTCAGCGCTAAGGCCTTCGCGCGGAAGTTAGACGGTTATCGCTGCGAGTAAATTACAGTAAATGACGTGAAGTTGATTGGTTAACGAACTTTGAAGTCTTCATTATTGCTGATGCAATGTAGACACCAGGGGCGTAGCCAAGGGGGGGGTTGGGGGGTTCAAACCCCCCCCCCCCCCGAAATTTTTCAATTTTGCTTGCGTATATATACACGCACACATACAAACGCACGCACCAACATACATGAAGTATGGTTGAACCCCCCCCCCCCCCGAAAAAAATTTCTGACTACGCCCCTGGTAGACACCATACGCATTTTGTGCGTTACTTTCTTTATCGCAATGAGAGATGGCGTGCGCAGGCTCGAGTTCAAATTTCAATTCGCGATGGTTCATGCATGCCCATGCATGCATGGGCGAAGTGGCGCGCGGTCCTCTGCTGGGCGACAAAACGTGTTATAAAGTGTGTCTTCCAGACGTCACGAACAAGACGTTTTTAAAACGTCGAAATTGGTTTAGGATCGAACAAACGTCTTCAAATATACGTTCCAGACCAAAATGGTCTTAAAAAATGCGTTTTCTAGATGTTATCAAAAACGGATATAATACGGATTTTCTATGACGTTTTTAAAACATCGAAATTGGTTTAGAATCCGTTTTATCCGTTTCATCCCTAAAAAACGTTTTCTAGACCATGTGTGCTACCTGGGGACCGGGGAGGAGAGGGTAGATAGATAGATAGATGAGAGAAAGAAAGGAAAACGCTCAAAGTGCCGTGTGTTTGCTAAATTTCCGGGGGTTAGGGGGTTTATAGATAGATAGATAGATAGATAGATAGATAGATAGATAGATAGATAGATAGATAGATAGATAGATAGATAGATAGATAGATAGATAGATAGATAGATAGATAGATAGATAGATCGAAAGAAAGAAAGATAGAAACGGTAAAAGGGCCTCAGGTTTGCTACATGTCCGGGGGGAGAGGGGGTTGAACCTCCCGAACCCCGAATCTTGTTGAACGTGAAGACATTTCCGTTCCTCTCTTGTTTCCTTTCTTCAAATGGCGACTCGCTTGCAGGGGCGTAGCCAGAAATTTTTTTCGGGGGGGGAGGGAGTTCAACCATACTTTATGTATGTTCCTGCGTGAGTTTGTATGTGTGCGTCTATATATACGCAAGCAAAATTGAAAAATTTCGGGGGGGGGGGGTTGAACCCCCCCCCCCCCCCCCCCCCCCGGGCTACGCCCCTGCTCGCTTGGTCTTTAGCGCTTTTTTAAATGATGCCGACTGGTCCGGAATGTATCGCGCCACAGATATCAACGTAGTGTAGTTGGCATGCTTACTGATTCTGTAAAACAAGCAACCTTTGCAAAATTCGATTCCCAGCAAAGAGCTGTTGAAAACTACGCTTGATAGTCAAGTGTGGTCGGCGTTGTTTTCTAATAGTTTACGTGGGTTACCTCGTAAAAACCTTAGGTACCATAGGAAGTTCTATAAAACTGAATCATGATGTTATATTGGTACGAAAAATTTAGTGTATTACGAAGCCAGGTGAAGCACGTAATGCATAGGAAGAACAGTGGCACAAATACATATTAAGTTTGTCGAAAAGCGCTGAAAATGAGATCCTAAATGTTTCTTTGCCTATGTAAAAGATTACAGTACTGAGCGGACTGAAATTAATGTCAGAAATCATCCTTATCATGAGGTTCTTACAAGCTGTAACAATATCGTTATTCTATTTTTCTTCCTTCGTACTCACAGGCCCCAACATCGCAAAAACTGCCATCCATTGTATCCGAGGATCATTGGCGTAGCCAGGGAAGGAAACGGGGGAGGGAGGGTTCACTCCCCCCTCCCACATTTAAAAATTTTGCATGTATACGTATTCACGCACACATACAGTCATGTCTCGTTAACATGGACACACCGCAATATGGACGAAATTCACGTACTACGCATGGAATAAAGATTCAAAGAATATGAATATTTACGGCGACCGGTCTCTCGCCGTGCTAGTCTACCCCGTTAGTATAGAAACCTCACTCGCAGTCCACACTATGGACACTATTTTCAGAACTAACCTGGTAAATGAAGGCATTTTTGTCTCGTTATTACAGACACGGGTCCACAAAGCAAAAAAATTCAAAAGCAAAGTAAGAAGTTTCGCGCCTGTATGCACGGAACATTCCAGGATCTGCTATGGAAGTGACGGAAGTGATCCAATAGATGACTTTCCATTCGCTGCACTTCGTGAAGCTTTTCGACAGGTCGGTGAAGAAAACCCAGATAAAGAAGCATCGGCGTTCTTGAAAAAAAAGGAAGAGACCAACGCCTGGGAGCCTGTGAGCGGCGAGCAGATGCTGGAGTTTGTCGGTGGATCCGCTCAACAGGCACACCAACTCGAAGAAAAATGACAAGGGGACAAGAAGCTACGTCCGTTCGTCAGCGCGCGTCATGACCTTAAAGCGCTTTCGTTGTTTTCATCGAACAAGCGGCTTACTTTTAATGTGATCGCGAGCGAGCGTGTGCACGTGGCGGCATGCTGCGGCAGCCGCGGTAACTCTACCGCTCACGATGTTCAAATCACCAATGGCCGTGGACCCTGGGTTTATGGCATCGCAGACACTTTGTCTGGGCAAGTTGGTGCGACATTGCAAAATATAACAGCACGAAGGACGGGACTGAAGACACAAAAATCACAGGACGAGTGCTGTCCTGTGCACTCGTCCTGTGGTTTTTGTGTCTTCAGTCCCGTCCTTCGTGCTGTTATATTTTGTTATGGCATCATTTGTCGCGAGTAAAGCGAGCGATTTTTAACTGACTTTGACAATGCATTGCAAATTCCAGGCTGCGTGCTGCCCTATAATGTTTGGCTCACGTGTTCTCAGGTGCCTTGACTACCGATCGGCAGCGTTACCATGCTGCAAAAGTGATACAGGGCCCCTTTAATGTTTGTGTTTTTGACTTTGATTTGCTATTATGGACGACTCACATTATAGACGATATTTCTGGGGAACGGAGGCGTTCATATTAACGAGACGTGACTTTACAAACACACGTACGAACATATATAAAAGAGGAAGTTGAATACCCCCCCCTTCCCAACAGAAAAACATTTCTGGCTACACCCATGCCGGGATTCCCCTTATCAAATCACAAACTTGCACATACACCTAGCAAACACCCAAGTCCACTGATCGCAGTCGCGGCGCTGTCTTTCACGTGCGCGTTCTATGCAACGCCGCAGCGCGTTGGATGCAACAGACCAAAACTTCACATTGCCAAGCCCGGCGCGACCAAAGCGGTGATGTCAAAACTTCTGCCAAAGTGGCATCATGTCATAAAGCAGTATGGTACAGGCCTGCTATGCCGGTTGTTTCAGAAAATGAGTCCGAATATCTTATGAAATACAGGATTAAGATAATATATTTGGGCACTTTTTGCGGGATTGCTTGGATCACAGCGCCACGCGCTTTCAAATGGGTAGGAGTGAAATTTTGAACAGTAATTAACGAAAATAGACTAATCAACTTTAAACCAAAACAGTAAGTCGATCCAACCCTAATGGAAGAATAGAAGTTATTTATGCGCAGAATCCACATTCATTTTAAAATTTGCTGAAGGGTAACGCTGCTAATTTTTATACATTGATGAAGGTCGGAAAATTTCACGTAGAAAACCGACACCAAATTAAAAAAAAAACGCAGTTGGCGCGACCTTCGCTCGCCCAGTCACAGCGCGCATATCTCAGCCGCTCCCGCGGACGGGAGTGGCAATTGGTAGAAGCGATGCGGGCGCGGAACGCCGAAGGAAAACAAAAGGAGGCTGGCGGTACTGTTGGGTGTTCAAGTGTCACAACTACGTAGGAATGAGGCAGGGTGTATCCTTCTACGTCTTTCCTTCTAAACACTACGGAGCAGAAGGGAGGCGGCGTTGGATCCAGTCGAGCGATCGGAGTACGTTCTGCTCGTCCTATCTAGCGGCGTCGCTGATTTCTGAAGCGAATTTCGCGTGCCTGCTTGATTTATTCGATAGTGAAGACGGCCAGCAGTGGGAGCCAGGCCCAAATAGACGAATATGTAGCCGGCGTTTTGTCGGGAATAAAACGAGCATATTAATGCAGCATATACGACATATAACAATTTTGTCATCGGACCACCACTGCCAAACCCCTTCTGTTGTCGCCGCGTAAAGTGAACGATAAGACAGGCGAGTAGTCTACGTTATCTGCAAACAGTTATGTGGAAGGAAAGCTGCCTTATCATACGAGATGTGCGCGGGGTCACGCGCGACTTTGCCGCCGAAGTGTTACAAAAAAATATATATATACGCACGCGATGGAGACTCAGTGCTGCTGAGATGCCTCCGTTTAACTTAATTCGTGCTATATCAGACAGGGTTCTTGTTACATATGCAGGGGACTACTCGGAGCCTTGCTCGCTGGAGTCGGCTGGTGCGGTAAAGCTTTCTTCTGCATTGGCTGCCGTGGCGAAGTGACGTCGGAATTTATGCGTCGCTAGAGGAGTGTCAGATGTCTTTCACTCGTCGTTTCATTCGCCTAACGTGTTGCATTACTTTTTTCGCTTCCCTGTGTCTGCCTAGAAATCAGTTGCCTGATGAACCTCAACAATTTCTGGGGTTTTAGGTGCCAAAACCAAGATTCTGAGTCACGTCATAGTGATATTGACTCCGGATGAATTTCCACCACCTGAGGTTCTTTAACATGTACCTAAACCCACGTGCACGGGTGTTATTTGTATTTTGCCTCCATTGAAATCCGGCCGGCGTGGCCGCGAATCTATATAGCCCGCGCCCAGCAGCCCGACACACTACGTGCTAAGCAAGCTACCCAGGGCTTAAAGTCTCCCTTGATTGGAGGGGGGGCCCTCAGAGGGTGGCGACCAGGGTGTCGGAACGAAATGTTTTTCGTTTCGGTTTTAGTTTCGTTCCACCGCAAAAAGTTCCGTTCCGTTTCTGTTCCGGAACGAAAAAAAAAAATGTTCCGTAACGGTTCGTAACGGTTTTTTTTTACGGAAAAATTTGAAGTTAAGGTAATCATAACGAACATTGAATTTGTGATGTAGTTACTTGCCCTGCTCTTAGGAAAGTGGGACAGGGGTAAAATACGTTCTTCAGAGGAGCGGGAGTAACTGTACCACGAATTTCTACCAACTAGCACAAACCAGTATTAATTTCAAAGTCATAGTATTTATTTTCTCAAAAGAAAAATACGAATTTTTTAGTGGGCTCATTGCTTTGTGTCAAGGGAGTGAGCACGATCTCAGAAGCAGCACGTCATTGAGTGTACTCTCTGATGTGCGAGACCGCTGTTCTGATAAAGAGATCGCCAGGCCTGCGCGACACACGCAGCACAGTAACAACGAAAGCTGGAAGATCGGACTTTGTAGAGCCCGCTGGAGAGTCTCTTGGGGCAATAACACAAGTACACATGCAAGGTACCCACTACGCCATAAATCATCCCAATTCTTCTGAAGTAGAGAAGTTCCCACTATGCCATTTTTCGTCATTCTTCGGAGTCTCGTGGTACACGCTACACATCTGTAAGGCATTATGTGCACTTTGCGCTGTGACTGATGATGATGAAGAATTATGGCTGAGCACTTTGCAGTGGGTGGGAAGCAGTGTGGCGGAATGGGCGCCTCCATTCCATTTCAATTATTATACTTGCCGCAATTCCATTCCTTTCAATTCCTCGGAATGAAAAAACTTAGCCCATTCGCACTCTGGGTATGGCCGGGCAGTTCAATTCCATCAATGTAATTCCTCCACGTAAGAAAGGCATCTTGATAGTTTTATTGAGTTAAGAATGAACGCCCTATAAAGCTGATGTCATTAGATGCATTAAGAACTGAGTACGCAAAACAGGTTACCAAGGTCGAGGGATAGAAGCTTGGTTGCATATCTCGCGCAGTACAACCACCCTACTAATTCCCATAGGGGCAGTTCTCCCGCTACCTATAGTATTTGCATGGTCAGCATGTTTGAACGAATGGTGGTGTTTTAATATTGTTTATGCTTAAATGTGTTAATGCTAAAATGACGACGTAGCCTATTTTTATGCTGACAAAAGTAGTATTCAGGAAGACTAAGCAGTTTTGCCACGCGTCTGGAGCGGTTGTGAATATGGAGAAAAATAAGATTTGGTTAATGAGGAATAAGACCCTCTAGATCTGCTGGTATTAGTTCGAACAGTGCACCGCTCGGGCACCTTGTGCCTTTGTATTGAATACGGAACACTGGGCCGCACTGCTCGTCAGCACTCACGCTTGTCCTGCGCTCCTCGCAAGCATAGAAGCACTAGCGTGGCACTGTGGTGGAAGACCCGACTGCCACGCAGAGGGCGCGGGTTGAAATGCCATCCGATCCTAGAAATTTGTTTCTCATTTATTTTTTTTTATATCATGCGATAGCGGTCACGGACACCGGCGGCGGTGGACAACTATGGCGCCAAAATCAGCCGTTGTGATCTCATAAGAGCTTTCGCTGTAACAAACTTCAGCGCCGACAATGCCCTCTCTACGCTGGCCTGCGTGACAGGCGCGCAAAAATCCACTTGCGTTAATATAAACATCTCTGGTTGCCACTGTTTTCGTTTTTCGCACAATTTCAACGTATCTTTGCTTTGGAATTCCTGCCTGAGGTACGCGCTAATACTGTACCCTGAGATATGCTCACATTGCACGAGCTCAGTTGCTCCGGATCGCGAAGTTTTCTCGTGAACCGAAAAACGATTGAAAAAATTTCGTTTTCACTCCGGAACGAAATAATAGATAAAGTTTCGGTTACGTTTTCGTTCCAGTCCAAAATATCGTTTTTTTCGTTTTTCGTTTTCGGTTTTCGTTCCGTTCCGACACCATGGTGGCGACCTATATACATACATACACACATACATACAGCCCCTCCGGGGGGGGGGCCCAGGGGGGGCCGGGCCCCCCCGAGCCCCCCCTGACTTTAAGCCCTGAAGCTACCACGGTTTGATCAACCTCCGCGTGCATATTTATTTATTTTTTTTAGAACATACTGCAGGCTCAAACGGCCCTTGTAGGAATGGTTATAGAGGTAAAAAAAAAAAAAAACTATCATGAACAGAAATGAATGGTTTGCGTTTAAGTAACAAATGATTTTACCAGGCCCGTAGCCAGGAACTTTTTTCGGGAGGGGGGGGGGGGGGCACTTGCTGAAGGCCTTGATTATTTTAGGAAAACATCTATTTTCGATATTTATTTTCGGTAAAACAATCCCATCCATCAGAATTTGGCTACGGGCCTGGATTCTACAGTATTACAGTTCACAACACTATTAGGTAAGAAAGTCGTTCCAGTGAGAGGCCCGCGGATTTACCGCGGACTTCCTCGGGGGAAAAAAATAACGCAGTTTTTCCCGTACCTTTCATTCTTTCTTTTTACTGCGAAAGCGGGCAGCACGGAAACGATGCAGCACTGCCTTATCAATGAAGGCTTGTCTGCCTGAACAGTCTGACACGAATCCCGAAACGCAGCCAGAAAATGATGACGAGGCAGTCGCTGTTACGGCACGGTACCGGCTCTCCGACACCTTATACACATTATATAGACATAGTCCGCTTCGCAGAGCTTTTCTCCGTTTGCGACAGCTTTCTCGTGAAAGTAGCCTTCAGCAAAAATTATTTTTCCAAAAATAACTTTTGGAAAGCGCAGAATGATCGAGCCGCGCCATAGCTGCTCGACCTCTTTTTATCGAAGCCCAGCAAGAGTTCAAAATCACAAAACAATGATGTCGTTTCAACACTTCTTTGAAGATGCTGGCATTTGGGATGAGTACCGACTCGACTATGCATCGCTCGCGTGTCTACTTGTGTGCTTCACACATTCTCGGACTTCGCTAAAATGATAATTTCTGAAGAGGTAGCCATCGCCAGCAAACAGCAACTCCTCTGTTTATTTTTATTTCAATAAATTTTTTTTTGATCCACCCAAAGGTCCACGGGTCGACGATTTCGAACGCTAGTAAGGGGCCTTCTCGAGAAAACGCTTGCAGCAGGGTCGTTTCCGATTGCGTAGTCCACGTAACAGGCGAAAACGCTCACATCATAGTTTTATGCTGTCTAATAGCGTACTAAAAGTAAGCGTACACTGTTCATCTTGCATACAAAGCATACAAAGTACTAACGCAGCGTACGGGTTCTGCGTGCTCTTCGTCGCGGTTTTGTTACTTCCAAAGTTCCGTAAAAGACGCTCCGTTAACTGTAAGAACTGGACAACATAAACAGAATATAGAAATTGCAGCTTTATCAAAACAGGGATTATTTCACGAAATAGTGAGTGCTTTTTATTGTCCTCCTACCGGTCTCCTCGGGTGCATGAGTAGTACACAGAGCAATAATCGGGTCCCAAAAGTAATTTTCAGCTCTGGCGCGAGCTTTTCGTAGTCGTTGACCCACGTCCAATATTTGTAGGGTGTGGGCTGGGCCGCTGCATTGCTGGACTTACAGTGGCGCTTTCATTTCCGAGGCCTTGCTCGCGTCTAGGGTAATAGATCCGAGAATCGGACTCATCATCGTCGGGTCCATACTCGCGTTCATCGCTGCGTGTGTGATCGTATTCGTCGCTGTACCTGCCGTCGTTTTCATTACTATGTTTGCCGTCGTCTTCATCACTGTGAACGGGTGGCAAGGGAGCTATCGGTCCTTCGCCGTTCTGCAAGCAGATCTGCAAAATAAGCTGGTCAGTCGACTGATTCTGACATGGCGACCCGTATCGAGGCTGCTGTCGAATGGGTCATGTACGTGGAACCAAAATAGCAAGACATATTAACTGAGTAACAATGGGAACAGACCGAGGAACAGTGCGGTCTAGTATGATTTAGTGGAACAAAAGCGACAGGCTACGCTGCGCCGGTCACAGTTAGTACAATTTCGCTAGTAAATGTCCGTGTTTGTGTTTTCGCTAGTAAATGTCTGTGAGGTGGGAAGGAGAGTGGAAAGGTAGGTGAGTTTTCGTCGATGCCCGGAACGCAGTATTTAAACGTACCTATGGATTACAAACTTGCCCGGACATCCACTTTGGTGAAATTTAGGCCCATTTTACAGCGTCAACTGTTATGAGCTCAAAAAAAAAAAAAAAAGCCGATTTCGGTGGCGATGTCGTCCGGCGGCGCCACCAGGGGTCACACCGTGCGAATTGATTAACGAGAAGGTGGTCTAAAGCATTCTAGTTCACTGTACTAAAGCTGCCCACACATGCGCCATAGTTGGTCAACGAGTGTTTTTTTTAATTCTTTTTCTCTCTCTCTCGGGAGGGCAACTTACCTGAAAATCGTCTATAACCTTCACAACGAGGTGGTCAGATATGTGAGGCTGCAAGTAATGAGCGGTGAAATTTAGTGCTACTTGCGCTGTCAATCGCTACAATAATGTTCTTTTATAAAACAGTACTGCAAGAAATTCAGTCCACATTCAACGAGTAAGTCCAATTAAAGTGTTCGCCACAATACTTTGTACTTTGCTTCCGTCACATCAGCAGAAGTTGTCGGAACGTTTCGTCGATGCTCGTAGAACGAGCACTTCCTATAGAAAATTTAATAACAATTAACTGCAAAATCAGAAACTTCTTCAAGTAATTCATTATTATATGGCTCTTTTGTTTGTGCGCTTAGGCGCACATTGGTTGACTATAGCCGTAAGACGAATTTTGACGTCGCCGTTTACAATTGAAACTATTGCCCTGCCTGGTTCTGGGATTCGCATAAGGTCACATTTCAGATTGATCTAAAAATACGGTTCATTATATCAGTAAACGTTAGCCATTCCGTCAGAAAAGTAATTATACAGATTACCTGTAGGCACAGCTTACGCAAAATGTTTTTTCCCCTTAGAATAAGTCGACAGTGCGATTTGCCCTTGCTCAGAATTCCAAATTCGCAAAACTTAGTGTTCGTAAGTGGTCTTTGCCGTTGGCTGGTCACCTTCGTTAATAATGTGCCCTGCACTTGGATTGGCTGAATTCTTCTCTGACAAATAATTCTCGCGTAAGAGCTTTTCTGAATGCGGGCCCAGAAGAAGATATTGAAAACATTTTTTTTAACACTGAAGCATTCATGCTTCACATCGATAAAAAAAAAGATAAATTGAGCGCAATGAACAAAAAAGAAAAAAAGAAGAAAAATGGGACCACAATGAACAACTATTGCCGTATTCACAGAACAGTCTTACGCAAGAACGTTTCGCAAGAAAGAGTTTCAGCCAATTCGGATGCTAGGAATATCATTAGCGAAGGCAACCGACCAATCGCAGAAAAAAAACGGCCACGCATAGTACGCTGGTGCTCGAACTTGTTTTGCCACATCGAATGAACTCGCCGAGCCAGCGTTTGCTTCATCGGGCGCCTGGACGGATGGTGCAATAGCAACACGCTCCTACATTTTATTGATTTGCACCTCTTTAAACGAGCACTATTCACAATGCAAGACTATTGGCCCGATCCTACCTTCCTCCATTCCTTCCTTCCTTCCTTCCTTCCTTCCTTCCTTCCTTCCTTCCTTCCTTCCTTCCTTCCTTCCTTCCTTCCTTCCTTCCTTCCTTCCTTCCTTCCTTCCTTCCTTCCTTTAACTACGCCAGACCATGTAGGTTGGTGTAGTGTCGTGCATGCAACAGACCCCGCACCAACTACGCGCCGATTACAACTCAGAAAAAACGAAAATATGCCGTGTTAGCTCAATCGCTAAGATGCGGGCAAAATCGCATTTTCGCAGTGGCATCTGCACGGTCACCAACTGCGGTGGACAAAGTCAGTGGTGCTCTAGAAGACTACGTTCCTGAGGTAATTTCTGCTGACGTCGGCTTAACTGTCTACACCAGTAAACAGAAGTTCACTTACTGCATTCAGTCTCAGTAGATACTCGTAGCAGAGTGCCATTTTTCTTGCCTTCGTGTTACAGTCATCGGAGGCATGCAAGAAAAAAAAAAGTAGCGAAAGGAACAGAGAATCCAGGAGTTTGCGACTATATTTGAAACTGTCGAATAACAAATCGAATACTTGATTCAGTCTTCAAACCGAATAGCAACTCTTTGTAAATACGAATGTTTTTTTCTAATAGCTTCCGAATGTTTCAGAATGAAAACTTTGCGCAACCAACGACGACGACGACGACGACCACCACAACAACAACAACATAAAATTGGATCAAAAGTATGCGACATACTTAATTTGTGAAATTAGTATGTAACCTAAAAGCTTATGTATAGTGGTGTAGGGTATGCGACTGACAGCGCCATACTTTACCTGCTGCATAGCGATCATTCGCGCTCTCTGGATAGCTCTGTGCATGTGAAAAGAAGCCGCTTATTTCTTCCTACTGCTCTGCCTGTGATTTTTCAATAAATAACGCTTCATAATGTGCTATTCTAGTAGAGAAAGCGGCTTAAAATATTTGAACATTATTCGAAAGGTACTGAACTTTAAATTTGATTCGGTTCTGGCGTATTCGATTCGTATTCGATTTGGTCGAAAAAAACTGCTATTCGCGCACACCTAAAGCAGGCGTAAGAAACCCAGTAGTACTCACAACAACAACAACAACAGCAACAACAACAACAGCAACAACAACAACAACAACAACAACAACAACAACAACAACAACAACAACAACAAAGGTTGTTGCGCACACCTAAAGCAGGCGTAAGAAACCCAGTAGTACTCACAACAACAACAACAACAACAACAACAACAACAACAAAGGTTTAAACGCGCACGGTTGCACTGAAATAATGGAACATTTTGTAACGTTACCCTTTCAAGTTTATTATTACGTAAACGTGAGGATAAAATGGTTGCGTAATTCTAAGTGTTTCCGTTCTTGCAAGAAAACGGCAGCGGATTCTTTTCTTCTTTTTTACAGTACTATAGTTTTCCGTCTGTTCACTACATGCAGTGACGTACTATAAAATGTGCTTTTGTTGAATGTTAAGATAGCCGGCTTTCGGTTGCCTGTTTTTCAAAACTTGAGCCGTTTTTGTATATCTGTAGCCCTTGTATCTCGTTGTAACCATAGCAGCGATCTGATCAACCACTGATAATCTTACGAAAAACTAGATTGTGCCAGGTTAAGAGACAGTACTATATGAACACGTTAGAAGCACCCAGTACAGTAAGCCAGGGAATATCCCACATATTTATGTGGCTCTGTTTTGCAGAGCTAAATAAAAGTATATACACTGTAAACCACTTTGTACCCTTAAGGGGGTTTCAAGCAAGCAAAACACCCTTTTGCCTAACCAAAATTTGCAAAAATTAGGGTGTAATGGTGCTTTCCTTCCCCAAAACAGCCTTTAGGGGGTAATGCTCTAACTAAACACCCTTTAGGGGTTAAGGGTGTTATGTGTTATCGAAACACCCATGGCCCATACCACAGCCTGCCAGATGACAACTGGGACTCGCTGATTAAAATGTCGTTGGATCTTCGGCGAGTTTAGATTAAAAGATATGTCTCTTTTAGGGCTATCTACAAGCGTACCATAAATTTACGCCTATTCTCTTAATGTTTAATGTTCATTTATACGGAACAGAAATATCTTCACCGGCACTGAACGGCGGCTTAACATACTATGGCTATATATACCAGATGGTCAGTGTAAGGCTGTGTAGCTCGAGCGCTCCGTCCATGTGGTATTTTACAATACGCTTTGTTGTATGTGCGGTGTGGCGCGTGCGTACACCTTCTATGCTGATGTCATCTATAATTGCATGTTCCCTGACTGGTAGATTTTTTTTTCACATTTTTCAGTGATAAGGGTGTCTAGGCCATTGGAAACACCTTATGGTATGGGTGTTTTGATTCGTCAAAACACCCTTTTCCTAGGGTGTAAGGGTGTTAGTTATAGACACGGCAAAACCCCCTTAAGGGTGTAAAGTGGTTTACTGTGTATTATGTGCACTCTTCAAGTTAGTTGGAAGTCAGGGCTCTTCTTTTTTTACCCCTTGGGCTGTTTCCGCCGCATTGTGCCAAGTTCGTGATGGAGCTTTGTCATTGCGCTGAACACTCCGCATTGTCAGAAGCTGGAATATTGCGAGCGCATACGCACCAGGGATCCCTTGTGTTCGCACCAAACCATGGCCTCGCGCGCGGTCAGGTCCAGCTTCGTCAGCATGCAGTCCTCGTAGTGTTCGGCCTGATCGCCCTGCCGCGAACAGAAATAGCTCGTTTTATGGCCCGATATCAGTGAATACTTCTCTTTTTCAGGAGGGAAGCAGGGAAGCAGTAAAAGAAAGGTGGACTTATTACCCTGTCGGGGTCCAGAGTGACATCTTCAAGTTCAGGTGTGGACAAAAGCTTGTCCCGACATCTCTCTACGCGGTGGTCCACTGCAACAGCGATAGCGCAAAGTATATGCATGTCAAATGTCATGGTAATAATCAATAAGTGAAAAGGAATACGTAAAAATATCGACCAATTTATGACGTAAAATAAATTCGGCCAGGAATCTGCTTAGCGAATGCTTCGGCATGAGCTAACTCATTTTAAGGTGTTAATACTGTAGTTCAAGTATTTCAGTACTGAGCTCTGGGTCAGCGTCAGAACCAGGTGAGGCCTAATCATAATGTCGTCTCTAAGGTGGATGCCACTGCATGCATGACTGACTGACTTAATCGTTGTACAGTCAGGTTCGTGTGCTGACGCACGTTCAAGACACTGGTTAAACCTGCCTTGGTCACACCCACGCCTCGGCTGACTAGGGCTCTCGTTAATGCTCTCAGCTGCTGAACTTATATCGAAGTTCTGAAGTCTAGCGCTCGTGGCCTGGCGTTCATGATAAGCAAATTATGTAACAACCACTGGCATCTGTACGGTCCTAACGTTAAGAAAATTTTACTCTTCTTTCTTTTTCTTTTTCAGCTTGGAATGTTTATTCTTCGTTTCCTCAGAACATCGTCGCCATATTTTTACGCAAGAGCATCGGCGTCAGA
This sequence comes from Rhipicephalus sanguineus, assembly GCF_013339695.2. NCBI lineage: Eukaryota > Metazoa > Arthropoda > Arachnida > Ixodida > Ixodidae > Rhipicephalus > Rhipicephalus sanguineus. The sequence continues at coordinate 229,364,205 of NC_051176.1, forward strand.
AGCTGGTTCGAACTTGGGTCCGCCAAAGCACACAAACCGCCTATGCAAGCCGATTTCGCACAGCGGTTTTTAAAAAATTACCGTCAGGGCGAATTTGAAGTCTATATATATATTGCCACGCCCACTTCTTGTCTTGTTTTGATGTATTCGGGTTTGACCGGCAGGGACGGTTATCAACGCTCGACGCTGTCCGCGAAGCATTGTTCGAGAAGCTTCACGTCTGTAGTAGATCGTTCTGTTAAGATTGCGCCCCGCACGCGAATGTTCCAGCTTTGTCTAGAGATAACGCCGCCACCAGCGATATTGCTGGAAAGTTCGATACCGCCTGTATAAAAGCCGACGCGATTGACCGCTTGTCAGTTGATCGACGGACGACGCCCTGTTCGCCGCTATCATTGTACAGCGTGTATTGCTGTAGCTCTAGTTCTCATTTTCCGGCCACAAGTTCGGCCAAATAAACAGTTTCATCCTGCAAACGCCGACTGCTGTCTTCGTCGACGTCACGACCACGTGACATCTGGTGGAGGTGCTGCTTCTTCCATGATCCGGACGCCCCCGCGAAGCGCTGACCAAGCACACAAACCGCCTATGCAAGCCGATTTCGCACAGCGGTTTTTAAAAAATTACCGTCAGGGCGAATTTGAAGTCTATATATATATATATAATTAATTTATTAGTAAGAGATGGTACGACTACGGGCATATGCTGGGCCGGAAAACGTCATTTACCAATCATTTTGGTGCATGTGTTCGTAAATTGTAAGGAAAGAGAATATGCAGACCTGTCCACTATTAAGCCAGAAGCCTAGTCATTACTGAAGCCGATATGTAGCTTCAACATTTCTTTGAATTGACGGACGTACAAAATGTTGCTGAATTGACGTGATGAGCAGACATCTCTTGATGTACATAATTATGCCTGCCTCGATCACATAGTTATATTGTTACGAATGCTCGAGATTACCCATTAATATGAAGTTTTACCTTTTTACGAGGGATGGCTCTGCCATAGGTCGGCAAAAAATGTGGAGCTCACTCAGACTCACTCACGAAACGTATCTTACCCTTAGGGCTCACTCGGACTCAGACTCAACAAACTTTTCCTCATCCGGACTCACTCGGACTCAGACTCACTATAATTTTTCTCAGCCGGACTCACTCGGACTCAGACTCATCAAAATATAATTCACTCGAACTCACTCAGACTCAGACTCACGGCTCGATCTGAGTCTGAGTGAGTCTGAGTGAGTCGACTCATGAGTCCGCTAGCCTATAATTAGCATTTTTCTACCATAATGTCAATGCTCTTTGTCACGGACTGCCATTTTTGCGACCCGGCGTCACGGCAATTAACGGGCGCCGCACTTCCCTGCTGACCGGCGGAAATCGCATACTCTTGCAAAGAGCCGGGAAGTGCTGAATGGGGTATCCTTCTTCGAACGTCGCCGCGGACGATTGATCCTTTGTACCTACGGCGGCGGCGGCAGGATCTTGCAAAGGCCGCGAGGTACTCCGAACAAGCTTTTGACTTCAAGACGCTCCGGCTGAGAGCCAAGCAAACTGACCGTTCCCACGGGAAAAACTTCTGGTGGACAAGCCGTATGGCAGCACCACAACAGATTGTCACCCTCGCTCAGTTGAGGACCCTCTCCTAATTAAAAGGGGGTGTGGTCAGTGTATTTTTAGGGCGGAGTTTCGGACAATGAAGGCCGCATGATTGGACCCAGGTAGATGTCCCTTGTTCCCCCAGGAAAAGGATGAGGGGGCATGAGGATGATTTAAGCGCAGGATTTGGCCCTGCTAAGCAGTCTAGTCGCTTACCAACATGGTGTAGAAGCAGATCAACAAGTATCTCTTCTGGAAGTTTTTAGTGCGGCTCTGTATCGGCTGGCCACCTAAACTTAGCCGTTCGTTTAGTTGCGACGAGAAATTAACGTCCTCATCGTAGACATCGGAGCTTCCTCTCGGGTTAGCTCAACCTGCCCGAGATCGCCTTCAAGCACTAGCCTCCCGGAAACACCAGCGTTGCATCACCACCGACATCGCAGTCGTGCCAGAACTCTGTGACTTCTTGCATCCGATCGTCGTGGACTCAACGCTGCCGGTCATCACACGTATGCCTTCCCCTGTTTATATCTTCGAACTTTCGCATCAGTAGTTTTAGTGCTTGTTAATTTTGTGTAGTTTATAATCCTTCTCTTTTGTATATGATTTATTGAGTTTGTATGTAGTTGTTAGTTTGTAATAAGTGCTGTATTAGAGTTCTTGTGCCGCAATATCCTTAGAGTAAAGTTGTTTTGTTTTGTTTTCCCACGTCTCTGATCTCTTCACTGTCTCTGCTTACCGTACGGAACGAACTAACCTGCTGTCATCCTGTCGCCGACTTCGCGCTGGCGTCGCTGGTGGCAGCTTGTAACACTCTTTAACGCCAATATCTCACATAATCGGTGCGCTACTTAGCACCTTTTGATCTCGTTCCTTCAAATACGAGTTATCTGACTTTGTAGTTCAATAAGGACCGTTTTATTGAAAGACATGACTCACACGAGATATTTTTATCAGTAACTTCCTATGAAGAAGTTTGCGGGGGGAGGTCAGGGCACCTCTTCCCCCTCTCCCTCCTCCTCTCACGCCTCTGATCAATAAATATTGAGATGACGTATGAACGGTAGCGCGTTGACGTATGCGGGACAAACCGTGAGTATAAATATGAGCCGACATAAGGCTGATAGTAATGCTGAAGTTGAGTAGACAGGACCATAGGCCGGCAAAAAATGTGGAGCTCACTCAAGCTCACTCATGCAATATATTTTGCCCTTAGGGCTCACTCGGACTCAGACTCACCAAAATTTTTCTCAACCGGACTCACTCGGACTCAGACTCACCAAAATTTTTCCCAACCGAACTCACTCGGACTCAGATTCACAAAAACTTTACTCACCCGGACTCAGTCAGACTCAGACTCACGTCTCCATATGAGTCTGAGTGAGTCTGAGTGAGTCGACTCATGAGTGAGTTTGCCGACCTATGGGCTCTGCACACTGAGCTAGCAGTAAACGGAAGAGTTTTAGCAAAGTTCGAACTGGGTACTCAAATTTGCAGCGATATGTATTGCTCTTCGAGGTAATACGTGTCTCCACTGGACAATATATGTTACGTGACCCTTTTAGCTAGAACAGCAATATAGCCCTATTTCAAGACACGTGTTGACAACGTATTTTTCGAAGCATAAAGAAAGCAAAAGGGTATATATATATATATATATATATTATGAGCACTGGCTGGTTTCATTTATTTTTAGGGGGGGGGGTCAAGATTCCACATCAGGAGTATAATTAGGAACTAATTATTAAAAAAAATTGTAATTGCCGTTACAATTGCACAAGGGCATCTGGTTTTGTCATTCGGGTTTATTCATTACGAAAAATAGTGCTAGTGTGCGAGTTTCTGCATAAAGTTGAACTGCCCCAAATAATTTGCACCTCTTACCGCCTTACGATTGTTTCGTTTTATTTTTTTCCCCATCTATTGTTCGCTCTGTTGTTTTTATTAAACGCTACATTTTGCTTATGAGCGAGTAAATGCGTCTCTACAGCGGGGTGTTTTTTTCCCTCTTTCATCCAATCACACTGTCGACTGATATCACGTGGCATTATGCGGAACTCTATGTCCATCCTATCTTAACCACTATCTCAAATGATGCGGTGGCGCTAGCGGCGCGGTTGACAGGATCTTCTTCAGAGAAAAAAAAAGAAAGAAAAAAGAAGAAAAAAAAAAGAAGAAGCGATACCACGTAATCTCATATTAGGCTCGCCGGGCACATTCACTCACTCGTTGGGCATTCTTCAAACCATGGCTTGACTTCGATGCCCATGAAGCCACCTGCGTCGACACTTATGTCTAGCATTGCGATTGTGACGAAAACTAAAACACGAGAGGTCATAATGAATCGAGAAAGATTACTGGCCGACGAGGCTGCACGCAGTGCCGTCTGCGCTGACGGGGCCACCTCAGCGCCCGCTTTCGCAGCGTCTCCGCTCACGACGGGCTCTTTGTGTGCGCGCGCACGCAATCTTGCTCACTAGACTCCGCTGCCTTTCCTTCGCTTTGTTTTTTTTTTCTCTTCCACATTCGGGCTTTTGTCCATCGTTAACGTGATTTCGCTTCGTTTTATACCGCTTTAGCGAGAAACACGTTTTGTTTCCGTAACAAAATATACACTGTCTTCATTTGGGCGCTTGTTGAATCTGGAGGCCGATCCGTTCGCGCGGAGGCGAGAAAGTTTATTTCGTAACGAAGGAGAAAGACGCAGCATTCGCGCCTCGTTTTCTTGTAACACTGCTGGAAGCAGGGACAGCGTGCAACGCGCATAGGGCGCGCGTCTGCGAGTAAGATATCCATCTGAGCAAATGCTGCGCGCCGTTGTATATCTGAACTCATGGAGGACAACACCTAACAGCACACCGGCCACCTTCTTCGGCTTGCGAAAAAGAGTGTTACATGCGGTACTACTTATGCGTATGCTGAATGCACGCCTTTCAATATTCTGCATTGTCACGACTGTCTATTTCCAGCTTACTTAACAATTTGTGTGCGTCTGCTTTTTTCACTGCTCATTCCGATGCCACTCTTCGTCATACGATCTAAGTGGAGTCTCATTCCGAGTCTGGTGACTTTCAGGCCTCCATCTGCATTTATGTATTTTCGCGCAATGTATGGACACAGCCAAGGTGGCCGCTTTTCGATGAGAGCGAAATTAAAAAAAAAGCGCTCGTGAATCTAGATTTGAGTGCACATTAAAAAACTTCAACAGGTCAAAAATTAATCCGTAATTCTATGGTCCGCTTCACTCTATGGTCCGCTTCATAATCAAATCTTGGATTCGGCACGTAGAACACTAGAATTTTTTTGTAAAGAAAAGAAAGCAAGAAACAAAGAAAATCACCGCCCAAGCACTTCATACTGATGGTTAACCCGCGAAGCTTAAATTTATCAGGGGGTTAATCCTGACGGCTCACTAAAGCGTTTGCTTACGTCTGTCCAGAAATCTTAATTGCTGTTGGCCGCCCGTGTGTTCCCTTGTCATTTTTAGTGGACCAGTGGTCAGCAGTGGGATTCGCACAATTTCTGAGGCACACACGTTTTAGGCAGCCCGCGGGCGACTGCTTCATTTTTAGTGGACCACGGGTGAGTAATGGCGCTTGCCCAACTTCTATGGCACATATACGCTCTAAGAGTTTTTACTCACATAGGACGGACAGATTTCGGCTTCGCCAGGCCATATACATGTAGCTTCGCTGCAAAAACGTGTAATTTCCGCCCCGGCAGTTATGAACAGAGCTGCTAGTGTTCAGCTTCCTTTTTTCTTTCTTTTTTTCTTTTTCGGGGTATAGCAAGCAACGTCCCACTCGATACACGGGCTATGCAACACGTGTTGCAGCGAGGGGCTGCAGACCGGACGTTGCACCGAGATAAAAACAAGATGCGCAAGCTGGTTCACCGGGGTTTCACTACTGCGTGGAAAAAAATATTTCTGCGTCTCTTTCACTTCTCGCGTGTCTCCGCGGTGTGACAGCAGCGCACGCACGTGCGTCTCGTGTGCCAACCATCCTCGGCTTCGCTATCTGTAGATTGGCCTATCAAATAAGTCCTCGTGCACGGACTGCTCTCGCTCACCGTCTGTACACGACACGTATATATACGCTGCGCCTTCCCATACCTGAAGTATCGTCAGTGGCCGATATACATGCGGTGCTCGCACTAATACACATTTCGGTTGCAAAGTGTGCTTAGTGGTAGAAAGTAAGTGGTTAATATTGACCCGGCCGCAGACAACACAATGAAGGCACACTGCATTATCGCTGCGATCGCGCTTGTGGTCATTTCAGACATGGCGAAGTCGTCTACGATCAGTAAGTATCATATTACTTTTTTTTTATCAAACGTTCGTAATCGCTGCGTTGCCATTCGCAATACGATTCGCGCACAGCTTCTCGTAATCCGTAAATGCTTTCGTAAAATAGAGAACCAGCCTATTGTGCGAACAAACGGGAATGGCGAAGGAGCGGCGGTTATAAGGCAAAGAGTTGTTGCGAAGCATAAGCTCCGTGAACCAGTTGCAGATGGTTTTAATGAGATTTTAAACTGTGTGTTATCTTTTTTTATTAGCCTAAGCGGCAACAGTTTCTAAAGGCTCACAAATGGTATATTCTTCGAACGACCTGTTTCAAATCTAAACATTAGCTGCGGAACAGATGTAAGATGCCAGAGCCCGAAATTTCGACTTTGTCTTCAGGGCCAACAACAGCTTAGCTTTTTCGCGTGCGCCCTTTGATATGAAGGGCGCGAGGGATAAAAGCCGTCTGGTGAAAAAGGGCACGTCTCAAAAAAAAAAAAAAGGAAAAATCCCGTAACATGCAGATGACGTTCAACGACGCGAATAACTATGGATGCACTGTCGGTCGGTTTTACGTCATCGTGAAAGAATTTTAGATAAGCGCGAGTAGCGAGACAAGGACACATGCACCTATTGTGGGACATATATAGTACTGTGTGACCACTTTGTCTTTTGCACGTCTTCCATTGGCGCAAACACTACTTTGAAGACTCAAAGCGACCGCAAAGACAGCAGGTGCGCAGAATGCCGCAGTTCGACCATGACGAAGCAAAATGATAAAGCATAAGACTGCCCTCGAAGGCAGTTCTGTTTAACGTTGGTGACGAGATCTACCCTGCTATGCACAGCTCCAGTTGAGAAGTGGACTGTAGAAATTTAGCTGTAAGGGCCCACAGCAGGAAATATCCGCGCAAGGTGATCTGTCTATGGCATATTAGTTTTATGTATCTTCCTTATGTCCTGGTACTTGCCGTCAACGAGCCGGGAAAAGTAATAACCGTACGCCGTATTTTATGAGCAATGCTTTTTTCCTGTTCCCATGATGTTTCCCCATAGGCACTCACAGTACGATGAATGATGATTTTGATGGCAACGATGACGTTATTCTGCGCAGGAACTGACGTGCCACGTCGTAGCCTGTGCCCGTTGTTCCTGATCCCCGAAGGCGGGTGCACCGATCCGCCCAGCAACGTGACATGTAGGGACCTGCGCTGCGAAGAATACCAGCAAGAATGCTGCAGCAGGGCCTGCGGTGGAAAATTCTGCTTCGGCATACGGGTCGGCAATGATTCGCCTCACGAAAGTCATTAAGACGAATTGTGCGGTGTTCCTGTCGACTACCTGACATCTTTCACTGACATTTAGCAAAAATGCAACTGAATATGAGGAGTTATTTCCACAAGGACATGCATAGTGAACAGAACGCCTGTACAAGGCTCATAACGACTTTGTGGCCCAGCGCACGAACGAAGCAAATGTTGACTTCTGTGACAATCGCTCATCCAATGGGCAGCTGTTTAAAATTATATAACTTTAGTATGCTGTTGTACCTAAGAATATGTAGTGCACCGGAGAGATGTGCACATTTGATCTGTCGCTGCGTTGGTGCATCGTCCATGTTGCTAGCGGTAAGAAACGTCTTTTAAATTACGCTTACTTATGTAGAAGTGTTGGTATTACGCAAGAATAAACCAATTCTTAATGAATGGAGGTGCTTTTATTTTGCTGTAACACACACACACACACGCACGCGCACGCACACACCTCTGTCGAGTCTTTGAAAATGGAAAGAGAGAGAAATATTAATAGTAAAACTATGAAACGATTCACTATTTAGCGTGCCATCAATGAAACGACTAGCCTATATGCTAGTCGTTTTATTGATTTTACTGGGATGGCATATATAGTCTATAGACCATTCCATGCCAGCCTAAAGTGGGAGCACTATTTCAGTGACTCTGCGCCTTTGAGCAGGCTTTTTCACGAACTTCTTTGATACACACAACGACGTCCTTGGTTACTACAATATCACCTGTTGTGACCTTCAAAATACAAGCATACCTATGATGAGTGTGAAGACGGGCATGAGGAAGTGTCATGTCGACGACGAGATGATAGCGACGTCATCGCGATGTCTCGTACATACAACGTAATTACCGTAGACGGAAGAACGACTGGAAGAACACAGAAAACCAACTTTCGAGCTTTTAACTCCTGCAGCAGTAAAAATTACTGTACCAAAATTACAGCTTTCTGATTCACGTGTTTCACTTAGCGAGAGTGAGATAATACAGTTGTATAGGGAGGTCAAACAGGAGAGAACATCAATTTGCTGTCCTAAAATCGGCTCGATGGGGGAGTAGAATGATAAGGCACTGAGTATAAAGTAGTACTAGCAGTTGGATCGATAGTTGGGGGTAGTTGGGCTAGATAAGGCAATGATTATAAGGGCATCACGAGCACAAACGCGCACAAAGCAATATACACGTGACGACGTCAGTCAGAATTAAAGCCGTCTCTACAAGTCTGGTGCTCCTCTTCAGTTTCTGGGATGACGACTAGTAGGGTGACTGTATGTCAAGTTTCGCAATTTCTTTAGGCTTATAGCTGGTTTATATCATGGCCACAACCAGAAACTTCAGGCTCGTACTGGTGTGGGATGGTAGTGATGATGTGGCGGCAAGGCGGGGGCTCCTAAGGGTCATAATGGTAGGATCAGTATGCTCATAAGGGTGGCTTGCGAGTTGGTACATGGTACTTGTAAGGGTGTACCAGCCGCGGAAATGAACTAGCAAGAATTTTGATCAAGACACAAAGAAAGGAACGGGAAGGGTGCTGCTCCGCCACCTTTCCTGTTGGCGGCCGTGGCATCTCTGCTCCGTGGCCAAAATAATGAGGGACTCTGAGGAACACACCGTTTCTGTCTAACTTACAGTGTGGCCGGTCAGTCAGAAAACTCAAAACACTAGCCACCAAGAGAAAAAAGAACCTCTTTATAAGATGACTGTGGAAAACCCGTAAAACACACAAAACAAGATTCGCAGAGATTAATTCAGAAAAACAAAACAAAACAAAAACGGTCTGCTAGATGAGAGAAAGTGCGATACCAACGAATGATGTAGTGCGTCACCTCGTAGCAGTAACGCTGCGGGCACGAATGGCTTCCCGCACTTGTATAGCGCGCGGTAACAGCGGCGACAAGCGGGACGCTAGACTTGCCTCTCTTACGAGATGCTTGAATGCATGCTTCGTGTCACACAAGCAGATCACAACGCTGTGGCGTTGTACGAGACATTCCAGGGTCACAATGTGCGTGCTGCCGACTTTCTGATGTAATCGTGAGTTCTACGAAACACAGTCTGGCCAGGTAAAAGCATCATAATTGCAGCAGGTCACTGACCAACGTCAGAAAAGAAAATAGAGAGAGAGAGAGAGAGAGAGAGAGAGAGAGAGAGAGAGAGAGAGAGAGAAAGTGTCAACGATAAAGAACACAAGGACGACAAACATGGCTATTCAAATGAATGTATGATTATATGTTGATTATAAGTCTCCTGTCTTTCTGTCTGTTTTTCATGCGCATTATTCACTATACCTCTCTTCTTCGTCGTAACGTATTTCACGCCCAATTAAGTCGGCTTTGCTTCCTTTAGTGTCGACAGTATGTTGACCATATCCCCCCCCCCCCTCATGACTTACAGTCGGCCGCCCTACACCGTAGGAGACGCTTGTTGTGTTCTTCATTAGTATTGGCAGCCATGCGTCTCTGTTGTGCGACTCAGTTCCGCTGGTGGGCCTCGAAACGATGCTCGATGTCCTGATACTCCTGGCAGGCTCGGTGCGACAGCACGAATTTGTGCGAGACGGTCCTTGCGACATTGGGCCGTCTCCTTAGCTTGGCTTACTTGCTTGCTTGCTTGATTCTTTAATTTTGGCTCTCACCCACGACGGGGGCCATGAAACCGGCGGTTAATACAGGGGGGGGGGGATTTAGAATTTAGACGAAGGAAAAGGAATTCATCGATCGTCTAGGGTATTTAGAAAAATTGAAGAATGATTCGTTTATGTTCCAATAAAAATAAGAATAGAACAATAATATGAAATACAATGAATACAATGAATTAGCTTGGCTTACGGTGGCGTGGCTGGCGCGGGATTTGGCGATTTGAGCTTCGAGCACGTCTTCATCGTCGGGCAAATATCAAAGCTTATACTGCGCCTTTCATGAACATCCTTTGAGCAATCCCACCGTCACCTACCACAGTCATCATCATCTTCTTCACTATCATCAGTCATTTTAGTATAAAGATCAGCATACAGTATATTTCAACTCAAACCACACCGTATAACTACTTTTTTTTTTTTTTTTTTTTGACGGACGCGTTACATTCACGAGAAGTTTTCCTCATACCATTAGCCGTGATGTCTGTGCGATTGCGGTATTCTAAGTACATAAAGTTATCTAACAATTCAGCCTCGTTCCACTACTGTGAAGATGGAAATCCAGCGAAGCTGTTATTATGGTGGGTCCTGGTGTAGTGAATTTATATATTATCGTTACTGACTATGTTGAGCGAATAAAGAGACATACACTCGAATATCCCGGTGTTTCTCTTGCGCATGACGCATAATAATTCATGCCTCCGATGGTCAGAAAATGAAATATAGTCGAACCCGCATATATCGAACTCGCTAGAAAAACGAAAATTGGGTCGATATATAACTTCTTTAGAATTTACCACGTTTTCGATGCGAATTTCGGCGCGCAAGTTGGTTTCACGGCACCGCTTTACGATAATGCAAGAAAGGCGGCTGACGAAAATGCGCGGGAGCGTTATCTTTTTTTTATTTTAGTTTGTAGTTTGTAGTTGGGTGTGCGGCTTATATAATACAGGGGCAGGTTGTAGACGAGAAAATGCGGTATCTATGTAAACAGTGACTCATCATCTTCATACGCATTTGTGCGTACTCGTCGGGCGCTGGAAGTCTATAGTATTCCTTGGCCCTAATGCTGGCACTGTTTTTCAATATCATAGTCAGCGTGCATCTAGGGATGATCTACACAGCGACGACGCCAGACTTCTTTTCTCTACGTTCGACTGTATTGATTATTGCTAGCTTTGCGGAGAACAGCGAGCGAACGGTAACCCCGCGCGACGGCCGCGACGACGACGACTCATGGCATGTAGTAGTTTCTCCTCGCTCTGCGCGGCGCCCTCCTAATCACACCGCTCACACTCCCTAATACATGCGAGAAAGTCCCCTTCCGTGAGAAAAAGCCATCTTGTTGCGAGGGAAAGCCAACTTCTTGGGGCGTTGCGCGCTGCCCGATGTTCGATGTATCGAGTGTTCCGGCTGTTTTTGTTCGATCTAGCCGTAAAAGCATTGCAGTATTCGAAAATAGTTCGACGTAAAGGATGAGTCGACTTATCCGAGTTCGATATAGTCGGGTTTGTCTAGTATACATACCCCGTTGTTTTGAAAGTACGAAATTGGCATGACGTTCGTTTCTTATGCAAGTGCTCTTGTCTTTGAGGCAAAACTGTTCACGTCATTCTGCAATGTCGGCGAAATCATACACCTTTATATTTACTTTTACGCCGCGTCCATCTTTTCGACGCGAAAACACTGGGTTAGCAGAGTTAATCACGTAGCGGAATATTTTCGTTCTACGCGTGTTTTGTCCGCGGGGACGATCCGCCAGAATTTAGCCGCATACAGCTTCGCTCTAAAAACTCTGACGTCCCAAGGCAACTCACGAGTTGTAATAGACGTTGCTGTGGGAGCTTTGTCTTCGTTCTTGCGTCTTCCACCACCAAAGCAAGGCCGCCGAGGCCAGGAGCCAAACCTCGCGCCCTGCACCAGTACGCCATATAGTCGCACCGTCGGCGTAACTATTATATTTGTTTGGTTGACTTCCTCGGGGATTGCACTGAGGGCAAACGTCAGAATTATCGCTGTGCTGCGTTAATGTGTCCCGACTAACATGAAACAAAGAATGAACAAAAGAAAAAGTTGTAATTTACGCGAATAAGACCAATTTGAGTTACATTTCAGCTCAGAAGCCATCAGTAGTTTTTTTTTTTTGTTGACGGCAGTAAAGTAGACAGCTGCATTTAGTTAACTCGTGAATTGCTGCCTTAATTAGGTTCTCAATTACCGTCTTAAGTGGCAAACATCAATTAATACGTTGTAGAAAATTATCATATGGAACTGCGATGTTTTCATTAAAGGTGCGAATAGCTTGCTTAATTTTTCGAGCTGCAAATTAATTGCCCACGAAACACGTAAAGAGAAACATGATGTTTCGCCTCTTCTGCGTGTTTCCGAGTTGGTGTTTATGTTATGGCACCGACTGAGGGACTTTGCCATCTCCACTGTCGGGCCTGTACGTCTGGTGCGGCTGCAGGATGAGCGAAAATGAGTCGACTGAGTCCGCCGATTGCGCCAGTAAGTGACGTCTTTGCGCTTGATCGGAGATACCCTCTCGCTCGAAAGTCGCTCTGACAAAAGATGAAGTAGATCGAAACACGCATGGGGGGCAACCATTGAAGCACTTCTTGGTCGTGTTTCCGTAACTTATACGCGTCGCCAGCTCGTGGGCACGGGACACTGTTTTCTCGACGCCCTCTTCTCGTACATACCGGCGGATGACAGCGGCGCGAGAGAAGCACATCGGACTTTCATGAAGACTAGCGCCGCTGACGAGGAAACGCGGCGTTGGCAGCAACGGCGCGTGGCCAGTGGACACGCGGCTGTGCCGTACTCTCCCCCGGAGAGGCCAACCTCGCGCCGACCCATGAGGCGCGCCAAGGAAGTTCTTAGCACAATTCAAAGTCAAGGCTGCCGCATCGAACCGATCATTCGGCCAAAAGGAAAGGAAAAACGCCGTTGGCCGTCCTGACGCAATTAGGCTTGCATAAACAACAAAAGCGACCCGTCATTGTTTCCCGCCGCAGCAGATGAGCCCAGCGAGGGCGCCGCACCCGCAAGCGGACAGTCGGCGCCAACACGAGGACCGAAGCGGCTGGCGCGTCTCGCCGACACTAATAACTAGCCAGGGCCTGCTATTCATCTGCAAACAGCTTTCACCCCCTCGCCCGTCTTCTTTCGAGCTCGGAAGTGAGGCTTGCAGTTCGGTACCAGTGTGGCAGCCAGCGAAGACTCTCTTTACTCACGTCGTTCAAACGGGCACCGGTGCCATCCTGCACGCACATGTGAATCAGATGAAAAGCCGCACAGACGCAGTGTCCGCAAGTGAAGCTTCGCGTTCCCTCGTCGTCATTTCCTGACATCGACTACCCCCAGCGACTTCTCGCACAGCCGAAATACGTGTTGGGCGGGAGAGCGATAACCTTGTCTGCTGTGACACATATACTGTGCTGACTGTGGTGACTGCGCACACACCTTTGTTTGTGGAGGTGAACTTCGTTAGTGCTTGCGTGACTCCGGGGACTGCTCTGAGATACCGGGTGTAAGCGGCTTCTGTTCATCGCAGCTGTAGCCATGGCAACCATTCGTAATCGAGTAACAGCGTGCAAAGCAGCTCCAACAGAAGAGGTCACGACGTGCTTCTCAAAGGCGACCATAACCCGGAGCTTGTCAAAGTCCTCGCCTTCCTTCCAGTTTCTCTGCAGGCAATTTCACAAGCCCCGGGACTCATTGCTCAGCCAACCTGAAGGTTTGATCACCCTCAGAGGATTCGCAAACTTCACTGTGGTGTTGCTGGTGAGTTGTATAGAATGGTTGCCTTCTATATCGCTTCGCCTGAAATCGTGCTGTTCATTTGAAAATGGTTCGAGACGAGGGAAGCGTTAAGTTACACTGTTAGCGGTGCGGACACGTTCACCGCTGACCATTCTAGGCTACCGAACAGTCTAATGGCTGCAGAGACATTAGCTCACGGCAGCCAAGGAAGTTCTTAGCATGCACAATTCAAAGTCAAGGCTGCCGCATCGAACCGCATCGATGCCTTAAATTATCATATTGCAATGCATTTGGATATAGTTTCTTGCCGTCTATTTTTACGCAACCTTGGGTTTTCTTGGACACGTACTGTGGTGCTCCGCGTGTGTCTCAAGCTAATTCATTCAATAAAATACAACAATATTTTTTAGAAGTGCAATTTCGACGAAGCATGCTTCAAGATAAGCAATTGAAGCACGCTTCAAGGGGAACGTTGGGAGATTTCTTGCTGCCTGCCAGGACAGTACTCGGCCTGCACTGTCCTGGCACTTAGCATCTCCTTCATTAAGTCGATAAAAAATTAACGCGCATGCTTTATTTCGCCTCGGTGAAACTGTTTCACTTTTTGAACTCATCTCCAACTAAGTCTTTGCTAACACGAAAATATATCTATACTGCATAGGCTTTTCAGGAAGCGTTGAATTGTGATGAAAGATTTCTGTCGAGAAGCGTCGCATTTTTCATAAACAGTGCGATGGGACCAGACGTTCTGACGTGCAACACCGTCAAGGTCCCACGCAGGGGTTACTTGATCACCATGATATGCTGAGCTCCCTCTTGACATGTATGTGCTGGCGCCAGGCCCGTAGCCAAAGGAGTGGGGGGGCCTAGCCCCCCCCCCTCGAAATTTTGGTGAAGTATGTATTTTTGCTAAAAATAAATAATAAAAAGGCGTTTTTCTCAAAAAGTCAAGGTTTTCAGCATGTGCCCCCCCCCCCCCCCCCCCCGAAAAAAATTCCTGGCTACGGGCCTGGCTGGCGCACATGCAACGTGAGGAAGGCAGTGCGCATATTGACCTCAGAAAGTAGCATATTAACCCTCGAAATAATTTTTAATTTACTCAGACTTCGTGTCGTAAAAAAACTTCCTGTAAGTTTGTAGGCAAGCTCGTTCACTGGAGCTTCTTATCTCGACGTTTCCTACCTGATTGAGTATTTTCTCATCCGCTGCAAGGATCATTTCGGCTCACACACGAACGATTTTCAAAATGTTAATACGAGACTATAAATGTTCCAAGTGCATCCTCTCGCTGATTCCTGCAACCTCACTGCGAGATGTGGGATTCATAAAAAAAGAAGACAGTACACTTGTGCGACAACGCAGAATCGCAACCCAATTTTTAGCGAACCAATTTCTTTCTAGTAGCTCAATTAAGCATTTATAATAATAAATTTCTGGGCTTTTTTTGCCAAAACGACGATATAATTATGAGCCACGCCGTCGTGGGGGACTCCAGGTTAATTATGATTTCCTGTAGTTACTCAACGTACACATAAATCTAAGTACACGGGAGTTCTCGCATTTCGCCCCATCGAAATGCGGCCGCCGTGGCCAGGAATCGAACCCGCCTCCTCGAGTTTAGCAATACGACACCTTAAGCTACCAAGGCGGGTGAAGCATTTCAGTCGCCTATAATTACACGACATACTTTAAATCTTCCCGCATAATTATCCGGTATGCTGCTAGTTAAGAACTCTATCCCAAACTTTCGCCACACATTTTAAGATGCCCCCTACTGCTACCAAAGTTTGAGACAATGTATAGCTATCTGAAAACGCTCGTAAACATAGGTTTTAACGGCTGTACTTGATTATTTGTTAAATAATGCATTTTATTCCCGCGCATTTAACTTCGCATAAAATTTTGCTATAGAATTTTTCCAGTTTCGCTCAGCTTGATCTCGGTGGAATTGGCAGTTCCGTTACAGCAACTGAGGGAAGTTCTGCATCGTTCGTAAATTCTAATACTCTCATAATAACGCTTCGGAGCGCTCGCGTACTTAATTTATTGCAAATACTGCGGTTAACACATTCATTTCTAACTTTGTTTACACGTGACCCATAACGTGCCTTTATTTTCAATAAATACAAAGTCGTTACTGCAGAACTTGGGGCATATCTTGACCAATTTGTGTGGGGCAGGTGACTACCGGCTGTGGAAGAAAAAAACTCACCAAGCCGTTTGCGCGGTGTGCCACGGATGTGGTTTACGATATCCCCCTATCATGTGACAAAGTTTACGTTAGTCAAACTGGGCGCTGCATCAACCAGCGTGCCAAGGAACATGAACGGTCGTTAGAAGATGGGTCGGCATCGTTCCAGAACCTACCCGCCCATTGCAGCACTTGCAGAAACTGTGAACCACGACTTGAGGAAATCAAAATCCTAAGCAGAAGTAGGGAAGGATTAGCTCGCGAACTATCGGAAGCATTCTTTGTCACGCAGAAAGGCGACACGTGTGTCAGCACCACATATGTATCTTTGCGTGCCTGTGAATTTGGAATACTAAACAAAAGGTGATAGTTTTGCACAAAGCCCACCCTAATCTACTGTTCCCTTATGACTGCGCATGCGTTCATTGCCTTCATTCCCTATAAAGTGCAACGCGCGCGTTTGCAATGAACATAGCTCAAGTCAGCGCCCGTCCTGGCATGCACTTCTCTGTCCTGTCTTCGTTAAAAGTAGCGCTGGAATATTTTATGTAAGTACATATCACCAACTAGCCCCGAAACGTGTTTTGGTAAGTAGTCAAGCCTTTCTGGGCTTCATTTTCTGAAGCCCAGTGATGGCCAGTGTCGGCATCGGACGTCTGCGAACTCTGAAAAATAACAAAACAGAAACAGCTTAGATGAAAGGGAAAACCAGCCGTTGGTAATAATCATGGTAAGGAAGGAGCGCGAGATGCAAGAGCGCAATTAATCTGCAAGGTTGAGCAATTCGCCGTTTGTAACATCGTATAGAATGCCGACGCTCTTCCAACCGTGACGTCGCACACAAATGTGTTTCAATGAAGTACGAGACCATGTATTTTTCCAAACGCATGGGCTTTGAATATTCAGAAGTATTTGCATTGATTCGACAATTCGTAATTCTTCTGACTGGAGAAGAAAAAAAAATACTGGCCGAGCAAGGATGCAACAGCGACTTTCTTCTATCGTTTCCTCTGCCGAATAGTGGCAGGTGCGCGCGTAACATGTACGGCGAACCCGCCACTATACTATATACGGTGCACGTATACACACACACTAAATATACGGTGCAAAAATATCCGACACAATACCACTTGAAATGAAGATGGCCAGAAAGTTATCTTTAGCTGTTGGAAGGTTCTATTTAGCATAAACCTAGCGTGATTAATGTTTTTTTTTACTTTCTGTCACTCGTTTTTCTTCTATTCAAGTAACTCCTAATGTTGTCTATATACTCTTATCTATATATGTCTATATAATACGTCTGTGACGTCTAATTTGTTGCTATTTCGTTCCTTCATTCATTACCTGAATGGGATGCGTCTCACCCTGCACGTGGTGCCTAACTTTTCACTTATTATACTTTGTGCGTGATGACGGGCCTGCACAGCTCGGTTGGCTTTTCATCCAACGGTTTTCTAATGTGTTCTGTTGAAAGTGTTATCAAATAAACAAAATACCTGTCAGTATTTGTCACCTGTAGGGAAGTCACTATTCTTCGACGCTCTTTGCATGCACAGGTGGTTAACCGCGTGCTTTTCCAACTGTATTTGGTAACGCCATGATCGTCTGGAATCGCTGCATCGTCAATTAGTGAGGGTCTTGCTGTGCCACGGACAGCAACGAGGTTATGCAAGAGTCGTCCTCCATCCACCGTCGAGCATCTCAATTGCTGCTCTCGCGCCTCTGCACGCCTCTCGGACACATTTCGGGCAGTGCTTTTTTACAAGGTTGACATTGTCACAATTTTGTTGCCTTCAACAAAGTTTACCTACTTAGCATGCAATTTTCTAGAAAACGAGAGGATCTCGGACCACTGTGATAGCACGAGTGTGTAATGTCAGCTAAATATTCATTGCATTCGCACTAAGCGGCTTACAACTGTGGAATAAGTCAGATATTTGAAAGTAGACAGATTGATGGAACGTTTGAGAGTTATTTATGTTCATACACACCTGTGGTTCTATAGGCAGATATGACAGAGCTTGTGAATCAGCTTGCGTCATTCTTGTTGTCTGTGTAGCCTACAGGCTACCAGATTAGAATGCGTCGTATCCCCATAACGGCTTCGCGGAAAGTGAAGCCTTGCCACCCGAACCATGTTGTGCTTTCAGACAGAAAGACTGCACTACAGCGTGAGTTGGCCCTAAACAACTGTATTTAGCGTTCGTTGCGCACTGTTAAAGAATTACGCATCATGGGTTTTACCGTGATGCTCCTCAGGACACAAAAACAGTGATGGGGCAGGCCGTACTTAATCCTCTTTCGTTCGTTGTGTTCTATACACCGCAACAGCGCTGCATAACTATTAGAACCAAAGCTGGTCTCGTCTATCGTATCTGCACACGATCAGCACAAACTGCAACTTGACGGTGCAAGACAGGACTCTGAAGGTTGCCTTGGTTAGCATTGCCGAACTGTAGGTGACACCATTATTTGTTAGGTCGTCCTGAACTCGTAATAAATAAACTCAAGCGTGAAATGGCTAATCACACAAGCGCAAGTGACATTTTGTTCCCGAGCAGGATATCTGATATTTTGGAGACAGGTGTCAAAAATCAGCGCATTCTGCTTAAGAAACAGAAATATATATATAGCAGTATTCCTTCGACAGGGAAACGTCATTGGTTGATAATCCGGTTGAGCTTGAATTGTAGAAGTGAGGTTGGCAAGACAGTTGTGAGTTGTTGCGCAGGGAACATAACCCACGGCCTGTTGGTACCAAGGGAAAAGAAATGCCGAAGCAGCTATGCTACGTAGCTATACCACGAAATTGGCAGGCATTGCCAGGACGGCTGGGCTCACTGCATGGAGAGGAGGACACTGTTCTTCATCGGACGCGGGGGATAACGATGATTGCGATGATGATTATTTAAGATGGTGTAACTCGTCCAGTTCTTGCACAGAAAATAGCGAATTGTGAAGAAGCGCTTCTGGAAGTCGAACGTGCCTCTGGCCTCAATTTATTTCAGTTAAAAGTTTAGGCGCATCACCTATAACGAAAGTGCCGATGCAGAACAGTCCACACCGGGAACGAGCTGCGGAAGTAAATGCTGAGTGGTTTTGGCTACCGTACATGAGGTGTGGTGACAACGCGAAAGCAAGTTCGCTGTTTCGATTCCGATAGCGGTGTGGTATTTGTCAACCACGTCTATACCGTTAATTTCACGAGTGATCCACTTCGCCGTTCGTTTCCCGGCGGAAATTTAGAACTCTTGAGTCTTACGGGTTATGACTAATGTCCCGGTGTTGTGTGCCCTTTGCCGGATGATCACGAGCATTCATTCAGAACGTGCGAAGTTTCCGGCTGTGGATGTTGTAATTTATTGTGTATAAGTACAAAGGTACGCTGCTTCAGAGACGAATTTGATACTGACCTCTGCTAGAATCAGGCGCCACCTCCACCACCAATAATAATACCTACCTCCTCTTAACACCCTTTTAGGACCTGAGAGTACTATAAATAAAAAAATCCGGCAGATCCCACGCACTCTCGGATTCGATGTAATGCGAAGCAGCCAGCAAAGAGCTGCATACATCGCCCTGTTTGTCTTTGAGGCAAATGAAGTAATTCATGTCATGACATCTACTGCACTATATATGTCATGTTTGTCATGCATGCATGTACAATCTGGTATATACAATGCATGACCTGTCATTTATGTTCGTCACGCACTATTCTCATGCCATACCAATTTTGCATATATCCACTTAACAAAACCGCGGGAAGGCAACAAGACAGTGTCATGTAAATCATACCATACATGACATGAATGTCATGGTTCGCATGTTAGGACCTGTCATTTATGTTCGTCGTACAGTCACGTCACGCAATACCAATTTTGGTGCATGTCAAGCAAGCAAAATGACCGCAAGCGCACCATGAGCGTGGCATGTAAATCATGGTCTACGTGACATGCATATCATGATTTTCATTAAGAGGGTGTAAACTTGAGCTTGTTGGCTTGGCTTCATAGCAAGGAACAGCGCAGATACACTAGACAAGAGAGACTGACAGGACTTGGCGCTGGCTAACAACATGAGCGTTTATTTCGTATGTGCACAAATATATACGCTTCTTGGGAAACGGAAATAAAAAGAGAGAGGGAGGGGGGTAAAATACGCTTCCTGGACCTCAAGATAGCCTTTAGTGCAGAGCACACCTGCTGGGAGTATTCACTCCGTTCAAAAAAAGACCTCCTTCCATTTTC
The DNA here is from genome assembly GCF_013339695.2 of Rhipicephalus sanguineus. Lineage (NCBI taxonomy): Eukaryota > Metazoa > Arthropoda > Arachnida > Ixodida > Ixodidae > Rhipicephalus > Rhipicephalus sanguineus. Next base: position 229,384,242 of record NC_051176.1, read on the forward strand.
ATCGCGCCATTCTAAGTTGGTCAAACGTGCTATCGCCATCTCTGCTATGAAAAATCCGCTAGTTAGGTCTTGTCCACATGTAATTGCTTCCAGTTTCACTAATCAAGTCTGTAGGTTGAAGAAGGCTGGCTTCTCTGACCAATTCCTGTCGGCGCTGACAGAAGCCCTCCTGAAGGAACACCGTAAGACGGTTCGACCTCGTGCTGAAGAGAACAGGGCAAGGGTGGCGGTCATCCCATACCTGCACGGTGTTTCGCACAAAATCAAGAAGGCAGCTGCACGTGCAAACGTAAGAGTGGTGTTTTCGGCACCGATAAAGCTGGGTTCATTGTGCAGGAAGGTGAATGCCCCTCGCCAAAGTCCTTCCACTTGCAAGAAGCATCATGCAACACAGTTTGTGCCTTGCAATACCGAAGTGATCTACGAGGTACCTACGTCCTGCGGAAGACTTTACGTTGGGCAGACGGGCCGCTGCATCAACGACCGTTTGCGAGAACACAAGAACAACCTCAAGGCCCGTATTGGAAGCAGTTTGGCTATTCAGTGTGCCGACTGTGGCTGCAGTCCTAATTTTGATCAGACGCGCATCTTGCGCAGATATCGTGACAGCCGCGCCTGGGAAATATATGAAGCACTCGCAATTCATTCCTTTGGGCCATCATGTGTAAGCACACCATCGATCGCACTAACCGACAAGGAAATTAAGTATCTCCGCACGTGATCATAGCACCGTCATGGACTAGTTGGGACGCATATGCGTTGACCTCCCCCCCCCCCTCTCTTTTTATTTCCGTTTCCCAAGAAGCGTATATATTTGTGCACATACGAAATAAACGCTCATGTTGTTAGCCAGCGCCAAGTCCTGTCAGTCTCTCTTGTCTCGTGTATCTGCGCTGTTCCTTGCTATGATGATTTTCATTTTACCACCTGCCATTTATGTTCGTTGAACAGTCAAGTCACGCAATACCAATTTTGGTGTATATCAAGCTAGCGAAACGGCCGCGAGCTGGCCATCAGCGTTGCATGTAAATCATGCTGCACATGAAATGCATATCATGATTGTCATGTTACCACCCGCCATTTATGTTCGTCGTACATTCACGTCACGCAATGCCAATATTGGTGCATATCAAGCAAGCGAAACGGCCGCGAGCGCACCATGAGCGTGGCATGTAAATCATGCCATACGTGACATGCAAGTCATGATTTTCGTGTTACCACTGTCACTTATGTTCGTCATACAGTCATGTCGCGCAATACGAATTTTGGGATATATCAAGCCAGCGAACCGGCGGCGAGCGCACCATGAGCGTAGCATGTAAATCATGATGTACATGGCAAGCATGTCAAGATTTACCACTTTACTTTCTTCACATTTATATTCTAATTACTACAAATAACACCCTTTACTTTCCTTGGCATTGCTGTCTGTTAGTTCTCATTAATATTGTGTCTAATAAAGAAAAACGAGCCCTTAAAAGTAATCTTTCCTTTATGTTATGACGTGTCATTTATGTTCAGTCATGTTATTTCATAGCGATTTCGGTATACATCCCATTAACGAAACGGTCAGGAGAGCACAAAGTCGTGGGCGGCTAGATAGATAGATACGCTCAAAGTCTCACAAGTTCGCTAAATGCTTCGCATTTAATGAATGAATGAATGAATCACCATCATCAGCCTGTCTTATGTCTACTGCAGGACGAATGCCTCTGCCAATGATCTCCAATTCGCCCTGTCCTGCGCCAACTGATTTCATTTTACGTCTTCGAAGTCCCGCAAAAGTCGCATGTCGATGTTTCCGCCATTCCTATGCGAAACGAGTATACGCCTCGTGAATGCGACACCCATCCAGAGGCGGCACAATAACTTGGCCGAGAGTCGGCACAATAACTGGAGCGAGAGATTTGCGATTGTGGCTGTAGCTTCAAGGAAGGGTCACGTTGATCCTTTTGAAAGCTATAGGAGACGACGAATAAGTGTCGGCAAGGAACTTGACGATACACGTAGCTTCCGTGCTGGGACATTATATGTGTATGCGCGCGCATGTGCGTGTGCGTGTGTGTGTGTGTGTGTGTGTGTGTGTGTGTGTGTGTGTGTGTGTGTGCGCGTGCGTGCGTGTGTGTGTGTGTGTGTGTGTGTGTGTGTGTGTGTGTGTGTGTGTGTGTGTGTGTGTGTGTGTGTGTGTGTGTGTGTGCGCGTTAAACGTTTATCGAACTGGCAAAAGCGTTTTAAAATGCACAGCACGCGTCCCGGTCAGAGAGCTGATCAACTGTGCAACAGTGCAGCCGCCTGTAGCTTATTAATACCAAAGTATTTTATAGAAAGTCATTTTCGTACCAACCTTCAATTTGCAGTCCGCTAAAATACGACCTGTTGTTCAGTTAAGTCGCTGAAAAATGTCGCTGGTCGCCAAACAGAAAAAGATTTTGCTAAACAGACAGAACAGCCGCTAAAAGCGGACACAGAATTACTAAAATGGCAACGCTCATAATAATAACACTTCCACTAGAAAACTACAGCACAACGCTAACAAGGTGCTCGACGATCTCAAGAACAGTGCAGCTCACACGACAGTAGCGTTCCGTGAAGCTATATGCCTTGTATATAAGGACAATGTCCTTAAAAAAATTGTGGGTGCATGGTCATTTGAAAAAAAAAGAAAAGGCAACGCAGGCGCCAACGTCCTAGACAAACTATTGAGGAAAACAAAATGAACGACATTAGCGTCTCTTCTGTACGGGTATATTGTAAGCAAAGAAATAAATTAGCACATGAGTGCAAAGCTTGTGAGATAAGCTGTGTGCCGTCTCTGTTCTATTACATAGTTTTTTTTTTTTTTTCGTGTTGTACGGTTTTCGGTCTTCTCCAGCCTTTCAAAACCAAACATTTGTTGTTGGTCAGCGAATCAATGGTGTCCATATTTATTCTCGGTATACTCGTGCTGGTAAATACGATTCGTGGTGCTCTATGATGAAGAAGAAGCTTCCGCGTGCCGTAGACTCGAGCAATCGTCTACAAAACTGCGTCGTACAGCCGTGAAGCGATTTAGCGCGCATTATCGCACGGAAAACAAAGGAGCGTGCGCCAGCGTGCAACACGCGATCGAGTGCGCCGACATGAAGTATAGCTGGGGGAGGGCGGAATGGGAAGGAGGGGGAGTCTCTTCCTGTATATGCAGCACCGATCATGTCTTTTGTTCGGCTCGAGTATGGCGACCACCTGACCGCCGCAGGCGCAGCGCCGGAGCGCGTTCGTTATTCGCCGAGCAGTCTCGATTATCTACCGTTTCTTTTTTTCCTCAAACACGCCATCGCCCTCCGTTTTCCTGAAGACTGCAGTTTGCTTTCGCTTGAAAAACGTGTGTGTTTTGGTCGGATCCGGCGAGATTTTTCCTCATTTCTCGGCGGCCGTGGCTGTATTTCACCGGCGGAAGGAAACAGCAGCTGTCTGTGGCCTAATGCTTCGGCCTTACCTGTCTCTAAGTGGGCGTCCTAATCGCAGAGATTCACTTGGTTCATCACAAACAGCGACGTGCCACCAAGGGAAGCAGCGTTCCCACAATGAAGGCACGGCCGAGGTTAATCGGTTTTCCATAAAGACAGAGAGCTAGAGCCATAGGCGTGGTCCCTGGGTTTCCGGAAGTACAGATGGGAAGTAAGCAGCTCTAGGAATGCAACATCAGGGGCCTTCGGCCGCCATTGTCGTCAGATACCTGCGTGACCATAGCCCTGCTCTTTAAGCAATGGCGGTATAGATTGGACAAATATTCAAAATTTAGCAGACAAGTGCGTGAACACTGCTTCCTCTTTTAAATCTGTAAAATCACTGGGGCCGAATTTCGGAAGTGCCTTTTGCCATTGGCTGGCTGGCTGCATTCCCTAATGATATCAGGATTGCCGGAAATTCTCTCATACGAACAATTCTAGTGTAAAATGATTTTGTAAATACGGGCCCTGGGATAGAATTCACAAGGCCAACCTCACGGAGAAATACAGAGGAAAAAAAAACTTGAAAAAAAAAAGCGTATTCACCAAGCTACAGAAACGTTAGTAAGGACAGCATGCTTACGATGTCCTCCGCTGTAAAACGCGTTGTAATCGACAACAGGCGTGTATGTAATCCTCACTACCGCCAGATGCATAAGCGCAGGTCGATTGACAAAACTTAACCGGTCGCCGTAATTGACGACGTAAGCCTGCGACAGGAGGGCGGCCGTCTTAGAAGTTAGAACGCAGGCAGGCCTTTCTGCCAAGCCTACCTGCACGCACTCGTTTGCGTATAACTATGAATGGTACTTTTGAGAAACCCACGGAATCTAGAGGAGGTTAATTACCACGTAATTTGTAATTTAATACTTTACGAACAGTGCAGATGAAGACGGCAGGGAGAGAGACGGCGAGGGCGGCTATAGCACTGGTCCTGGTCGTTTTTGTTCCTGTCGTCCGCTTACGCGATGTTCTTGAGGTATGTACAACCAACTTGCGCAAGTGTACACCCTTTACTAGAAATTAATGCGCTGTTCCTGCTTGCTTTATAAAGGGCGGAGGTTCTATCGAGATATATACGTTTACCTCGATTACTTTTAATTAGTGTCGTTTTTGGTATTCCTGTAATTGACCGATTGATTTTTTACTCCTTAGCGCTCGCTGTGATTTCATTACTTTTCTCTGCAATCAATCACATATAACCGTTCGCTTATTCGCGAAACAAGCTTGTATGCCGCTTTTAGCATTTGTATTTGGCACGAAGAACCGTATCACGCTGTACTTTGCATCCACATCTGCCAACATGTTGCGCCAAAACGTACGTTGCATGCATGCTCACGCAATCTGTCATTGAGACATCTCCCTGTTTGACCGTTATAGTTAATTAGTTTGTTAATTGTGTCAGTAGCGTTGTCTACAAGATCCCGCTTTCATGCCGCGCTTTTTATATCGGTCAGACCGGGAGATGTCTCAATGACAGATTTCGTGAGCATGCGTGCAACGCACATAACGGGAACGATGGTTATTTTTTTTTTGCGCAACATGTCAGCAGATGTGGATGCCAAGTACAGTTTGGCAGCGCAACTGTGATTGATAAACATAAAGATGACCGCACAAGAATCATTACTGAAGCTGTAAGCAGCGCGTGATCACCTGTCTTGTGTGAGTAAACCTTCAATCGCCCTGCAGTGTCAGATAAGGAGCTCGTGTTTAAGGGGCGAAGCTCCTCTTAGTCTAACCTTGTCCGGCGTAAGGCGTCCGGCGTAAGGCGTAACCGGCAGTATACTACGACCCATCACCGATCCTTTGCAAACTGCCCACTACTTCGTCTTTGCAAACATCCCACTTCGACCTATCACCGATCCATCACTTCACCGACCATAAAGCCGTTATAATGAAGGGGGAACGGATGCCACGTCTAGCTACCACTTACGATTAATAAAATTTCTTGTATAAATATATACAGTGTTTGTCACGTCTTTGATGATGTACTGGGCTATCGCTTTGATTACTGCTGGGCGAAACCACTGAAGATTTCACGGTGTAACCATGATTGCTTGAGGAGCTTCGCCCAAGCTCTTCATCATTCACCCGTGGATATGCTGTGAATTTTTTTGGAAAGCGGCACGTCCCGTCTAGGGGTGAACTATTTTCTGCAAGGCAATGCAGGCTTTGGTAAGGTGCGGCAGTTATTTTTTATCGCTCTTATCTGTATCGTTGTGCTCTATCTCGGATGTTTTTACGGAACATTTATCTGACGGTGCATATAATAAGAATATCTCGGCTTTTACGTCCCAAAACCACGATATGATTATGAGAGACGCCGTAGTGGAGGGCTCCGGAAATTTCGACCATCTGGTGTTCTTTAACGTGCACCGAAATCTAAGTGCACGGGCCTCTACCATTTCGCCTCCATCGGAATGCGACCGCCGCGGCCGGGATCGAACCCGCGACCTTCGGGTCAGCAGCCGAGCACCGTAACCGCTATACCACCGCGGCGGACTGACGGTGCATATATGTCAATGCTTTCCAAATAAACTTTCAGTTGTGTAGTATGCGCTTGTCCCTGTCCTCCTATGTCACTGCGTAGTTACGCGCTCATATTTCAAGTATCATTAATCACCAACTCGCCCAGTCAGCCATTCTGACGAATGGAGGATTTATTGGGACAGGTATTTTAAAAGGGGGTTCGTTCTAGCACTGAGAAACTGGGCATGCGAGCTAGCTTTCATACGGCGAAGAATGTGCATTATAGGAGAGAAGGACTCAGCAAGCCACACAAGCTCTCACACAGAGGAACGATTGTGATACCTCGCTTAGCCCTTGTGTTCCTGCGCACCTCCTGCACAGTATAAATGAGCAAATCGCACAAGAAACAATAGTTAACTTACACGCCATTAAACTCCCTTAAAGAATACAAGTAGACACTCCGCCGTTCGCAATATTAATTTATTAATTATATATTGAGTACGAAAAAGTGCTAGCCTAACGAGAACGCTGCCGCTTTGGATATCTACTTGAATCGGGCTAAACCTTGAACTTCACATTCGAATCACCATCATCACTACTATCATATATATAATATTTTAACGCACACAACTAATACCAAGTTAAATGCAACCTTTGTATTTGCCTTTCCATTGCTTTGCAGCGTCTGTGTTGTATGTCTTGTGTATTCGCGCTACATCACGACGGTTAGCGAACACCAACCAGCCCAACAAGTCGACCTGCTTTGCATGTGCATGAGACCGATCGTCCCCAGTCGACGCAAATTGGACGGCAGCTGCACGGCAAACAAACCTCCAATGAGCGTCAGCGGAACCACAGATCGACGACTTACATATGCGACGTAGGACAACTGCAGACGTCAACGTCTAATGCGACACGCTTAGCGTGAAAGCAGCGTCATGTTTCGAATTCATCTGTCCCACCCACGTCGTGTGACTGTCAACTACCTGCTGAGTGACGCATGCAGGCGTGACGCGCGTGCGTGGCGATCCAAGCTGTCTTTGGGGGGACCTTACCGCTTACGCAGCCGCTCTCGTAAATCCGTGCAGCGCAGTTGATGCTGTAGTGAGTGTCGATTAATCGGGCGTCGATATCGCGAAGATTTCTGCGCGAAATAGGAGCGCTCATTAATTGTCTTGGGGTCGTTCTCTAACTAACCACAACGGGCAACGACGCAATTAACCAGCCGCTGACCAATGATGTACGTTGCCAGTATAGATTCCTTTAGAGTCGCGACTGGTCATCCCGTGTGCTCCACCAGATCAGCTGCCGGTATGCGAAGAGGGCTGCAAGGGCGGCGCTATCGCACAATCTTACTCCAGTCCTTTGTATGACCGAAGTGGCAACCAAACTTGAACGGCGAAGGGTGGTTGCATGATTAAACAGAATTGGAGCGAAAGGAAATTTCACACTACGGTAACAACCCAGACTCGCGACTTCAATACATGACGAGGTAAAATGCCACCCAGGCACGTAGCCAGAATTCTTTTTCGGGGGTGGCCCAAGGCCTAATTGTTCGAAAGAAAGTCTTTTCATGGCAAAAAGAAAAAAAGTTGCCCGGGAATATAGAAGGCTGGACGAATTACGGGGGGTGCCTGATGCCATCCCTTACTTTCAATTCGATTTCATTATCATCATCCACGGTTCCCGTCAGGCCGGTACTAGTGGTAACACAATTATAAACACGTTGTCGCTTAAGTCGTTATAAAATTGCCATTGGAACAGAATCCGAATTGAAACGCGCACCGTTATTGGGAAGAAAATTCGTTGATGCCCGCAGAATGTTGTGCCCGGTTGCACAGTTTTAGTCAAGGAGGGCGTCGAAGCATTCTCCCACGTTCCATGCATGCGTCACGTTGTTGTTTCCCGCTTTTATTTTTCCTCACGGCGGAGTCCTGAAATATTCGCCACTTTCGATGAAACTTTCCTCCACGATTTCCCTACTCTTTCCGCACGTCCATGTTCACTCTTTCCAGTAAGCGACACGTTGTCATTCAAGGGTTGTATTCGCACCGTTCGAGCTTTTCTTTCTTTTTTTTTTCCTCCATAAAATCATTCTTCTCTGCTTCAGTACACGACTAACGGACGAAATTTACGCGATATGCAGTCGTCGAGGAAAGGAATACGTACAATCAATATGCATAACTCGAACAAAACAAAACAAAACAAAAAAAACAAGTGTGGCCGTTACAACAAGTGTAGCCAATAAAGAACGTGTAGATTTTAATTTTTCCTTTTAAGTGCAACAAATCTTCATCAAAAGCGGTGTTGCGGTTGCTGAGAAGAAAACAAAAGTCCATTCATACCCATGTATTTACATATGAGCTTCCAAACTAAAGCTTTCTCTTCATTCGCTCCAACAACACAATGCAAAGAATACCTTTGTGAAATATTTTCATAAGGGACATTTGCACTAAGGAATTGCTGAACTCAGGTAAATCTGAAGCACTTCAGGTATCTGAAGCAAATACAGCGTGGTTTTCTACGCACTTCTTTAGATTTCTTTCCGCACGTGTGTTAGTTAAGTTCGCTGATTTGGGCTCAGTTTTCCTTTGCGTCAGCCGCATTAAATTGTTATAGCTTTGCGAAGTTGTCGCAAGCTAATTGCTTACACAAGAATTTCGCACATAAAAGACAAGCACGTTAAAATGAGTGACTTTACAGTGAATACCAGTAGTAGGAGAAAATGCATCGCCGGAAACGAAGTTTCGCCAAGGGGGCTTATCTTTTTCAGGGGAGCAACTGCTTTCCTTAGAAGCGTTGAAATATTCTCGAACACGGGTTGTCGCTGGAGCCGTTGTTGATGGGCGAGAGAACGAGTACAGAGAGAGAGAAAGAAAAAAAATACAAAGAGAAAATTTCTTGGCGAAAAAAAGTTTTTTTGCCGAGATTCGAACTTGCGTACCCGCTATCCGAAGGCGAGCGTCCTAACCACTCGGCTATCCAGGCACGCTGGCAGAGCGAAGCATAGCCTTGTACAGCAAGGTGGCGGGAAAGAAAAGAGAGAGGGTGAGGAGGAGTGATCTGAGGATTGTGAGGAGGGAAAGGAGGATGGGGGAACGAGTACAGAAAGGGAGACAAGTAAATAGAAACAGAGAAATAGATGGAAAGAAAGGGAAGAGACAAAGAAAAAGATAGAAGACGAGAGACGGAGTACATAGAGAGAGAGAGAAATAGAGAAGCAAAGACATAGAAAGAGAAAAATATAGAAGTTGAAGAAATAGAGAAAAAGACAGAAAGACAGGAAAGGAAATAGACAGAGAGAGAAAGATGATCAAAAAAAAAAGAAATAAAGCACAGCCATGTATAGTACAGTACACAGCAAGTATAGTTTGCCGTGTGGCGTAGAAAAATATCATGTTCATGAATCGGCACGCACTCTCTTCGTTATCTTCGTCTCCGTCCTCTTCTTCCTCTTCTGCTTTGCTCCCAGAACACGCGCGCCGATTTGTCCACCACTAGTACATCAGCTCTGCTTCACCCAGCCTTGCGCGACTTTCTGCAAGCTGCGCTAATTTTATGAATTTCCTTAAAAGCGTTTTTCGCGTAGCTCACTCTTCCCACAGCGCACACGCGCGAAGACACAAAGAAGAAATGATGACACGATATCTTTGTGTCTTGGTGTGTGTGCGCTGTTTAAAGATGATACAAACTACCCGAAAGTCAATTACACTGCTCACTGTTCCCCACCAATTGTGGTCTGGAAGAAACTACAATGTTGCAGTTTTGAATATGGCTACAGTCAGACATTTCTCTCTCTCTCTCTCTCAGTTTTGGCGCTCACACACACACACACGCACACACACACACACACACACACACACACACACACACACACACACACACACACACACACACACACACACACACACACACACACACACACACACACACACACACACACACACACACACACACACACACACACACACACACACACACACACACACACACACACACACACACCTGCAACGAGTACCTGCAACGAGTACATCGCTATCAGGAAATGTACGCATGGCTCGGGGTTTCACTTTCTCTCTAAAGGCAAAAAGAAAAATGCAGATTTTTCCTCGTCTGGTGCTTGTATGAATGATAGCAGCCATCCCGCACAAGACATGTGGTCTTTTTTTTTGCTTGGAACGGTCGATGCAGCTCAGGTAGAGAATACAAGGAACTGGGGGATTAGCGCCGAGGAAAGGACGCGTCGTAGTCTCATTGAACGCTGCACATCTCGGAACTGCATGGAGCAAATGACCAGCCGTTACACGTTTCTCTCAAGGACGTAGTGAGTCTGGCGACAGGCTCGAAGCGTCCGTGATATCTGTCGTCGCCTTTTTTCCCCTTAAGATAAGGCCTTAAAGCACTCGTCGCGTGTTAAGGATATGCACACTTTTTGTCAGGTCATCACGTGTGCTTCGCTCCATCAAGTCTCATTAGGCCCTGGTCGCAGATGGCTTTACCTACACGTGTGTACGTCATCAGTATGACGTGATTGCCGGTACAGAAGTATACCTGACATTAGCCGTGCAGTGAAGGCTTATCCAGTGTGTGGCGGTTAGTTAAGTGCATATACGTCAGCATAATGACAATGACGCGGAAAGCTAAGTAACGAGACTGCGCGTGTGCTGATATTGGTTTAACTGACGGCGCCTCTATTTATGTTGGCAATATACCAATGTAAGGCTCGCCTACCTGCATCATCGATTTTCCTCTTTAGCAAAACACTATATATGTAAGAATAATGCCTTCAGCTGCTGCCAGATATTGCTGAACATTTATAACATGAAATACGGACGCTTCATAATAGGAGGCGTTGGGTCTGACTGAAAGCGACGATACATAAGCACATGGCGAGACGAAAAAGCTTTTATTATGGTTGTCGGGAAAGACTGTGATTCTGTAACGCCGGTACAATTACACCTTGGTTCCAAGGATATTCCGCGCACTACGGCGCCATCCTGCAAGGCAGCTCTTGTATTGTTTTTGGAGACCTGATGCAGGCATGCCATATTTCTGCTAGCTGATGTGATACGGAGCTTAATCACTGGGCGCAACCAGACCGTCACCACTGGCGTCTGCGCAAGCTCGACACCGAAATGAAATTTCTCACGCCACCTAAGATCAAGCGCTTTCATCAAGTTTGACGAAAAGGAAACGGTGTGCCATTCACACGGGCGTTCTGCGCCCCTCATCTGTCGTGAGAGCATATAATTGCGAGCAGGGTGTCGGAACGAAATATTTTTTCGTTTCGGTTTTAGTTTCGTTTCACCGCAAAAAGTTCCGTTTCGTTTCTGTTCCGGAACGAACAAAAAAAAAAAAAACGTTCCGTAACGGTTCGTAACGGTTTTTTTCTTTGTATAAAAAAAGAAAGTATGAAAAAGGTGAGGCAATCATTAAAAAAAAAAACATTGTATTTGTAATGTAGTTGCTCGCCCTCCTCTTAAAAAAGTGGGACAAGGGTAAAACACGTTCTTCAGAGGAGCGGAAGTAGCTGTACCACGTATTCCTACCAACTAGCACAAACCAGTATTCATTTCAAAGTCATAGTATTTATTTTCTCACAAGATAAATACGAATTTTTTTAGTTGGCTTAATTCTTTGTGTCAAGGGAGTGAGCACGATCTCAGAAGCAGCACGTCATTGAGTGTACTCCTCTGATGTGCGAGACCGCTGTTCTGATAAAAAGATCGCCAGGCCTGCGTGAAACACGCAGCAAGTCACAGCAACAGCTAGAAGTGCGGACTTTGTAGAGCCCGTTGTTATCTCTTGGGGCAACTAATACAAGTAAACATGCAACGTACCAACTACGTCATAAATCGTCGCAATTTTTCTGAAGTAGCGAAGTTCCCACTATGCCATTTTTCTTCATTCTTCGGAGAATCGCAGTACCCGCTACATATCTGTAAGGCATTATCTGCACTTTGTGCTGTGGCTGATAATGAAGAATTATGGCTGAGCACTTTGCAGTGGGTGGGAAGGAGTGTTGCAGGAATGGGCGCCTCCATTCGATTCCAATTCCATTCCGGGCAATTAGAACTTGCCGCAATTCCATTCCTTTCAATTCCTCGGAATGAAAAAAAAAACAGCCCATTGGCACTCAGGGAATGGCCTGGCAGTCCGATTCCATTCCTGTAATTCCTCAACGTAGGAAAGGCATCTTGATAGTTTTATCGAGTTAAGAATGAACGCCCCCTAAAGCTGATGTCATCAAATGCATTAATAACTGCAAAAGTACGCAAAACACGTTGCCAAGGATCGAGGAATAGTAGCTTGGTGACATATGTCGTGCAGTACAACCACCCTAGTAATTCCCATAGGGGCAGTTCTCCCGCTATCGATAGTATATGCGTGGTCAACATGTTTGAACGAATGGTGGTGTTTCAATATTGTTTAAGCTTAAATCTGTTAATGCTAAAATGACGACATAGCGCTTTTTATGCTGACAAAAGCGCCTTTGCATCGAATACGGAACACTCGGCCGCACTGCCCGTCAGCACTCACGCTTGTCAAGCGGGCCTCGCAAGCATGGATGGGGTGAGGAGAACTTTCTGTGTTCGCCTGTGCGCAGGTATGCAATGTCTTCCTTGTCGCAAAGGTTATTTACGTGTGTCAGGTACTAAACTGCTCGTGAGATAAAGATCAGGCTGTGCATAGAGTATTCGCCACTTTCGGGTGGGGGTATCAACGGGAACCAACGCGCAGGGGTAATTTGTTTCTCCCTTCGGTATCTGCTGGGATAATGCATTTGTTTGTACACTAACTTATGCCTCCGTTTGTAGTAGGCGCGTTGCTTATAAATGTACCGTGCTTGTAATCAGCTAAGCCACTTTAAAAATACTGCTTTAGTGTTAACTTGCGAGGCTCTGACTTACTAACGTTTGAAGCTTGAAAAACAGCACGTAGACGAAAACGTCCTCTATTTTCGGAAAAAGACGTAATTCCATTCCTATTCCATTCCTCCGAGCGTTGTCCCCATTCCATTCCGGGGTCCAAAAATGTGGAATGATTCCGGAGTCATTCCAATTCAGGAGTGGTAACTCCGCAACACTGGTGGGAAGCATTAAACCACACACTCTTTGCGCTATTAGAATTGTGTGATGACTGGTTGTTATTTTACTCTTCTGCCACGCTATATCAAATATGTTAACGCGATTCCTTGCCCGACATGACGCCTGTGTAGAGTATTTTTGCGATGGAGTTTTAAGAACCAGCGTGACACTGTGGTGGAAGACCCGACTGCCATGCAGAGGGCCCGGATCCTAGAAATTTGTTTCTCATTTATTTTTTTCTTATACCACGCGATAGCGGTCACGTACACCGGCGGCCGCGGACAACTATGGAGCCAAAATCGGCTGTTGTGATCTCATAACAGCTTTCGCTGTAACAAACTTCAGCGCCGACAATGCCCTCTCCACTTTGGCCTGCTTGACAGGCGCGCAAAAGTCCACTTGCGTTAATATAAACATCTATGGTTGCCACTGTTCTCGTTTTTCGCACAATTTCAACATATCTTTGCTTTGGATTTCCTGTCTGAGATACGCGCCTGAGATATGCTCACATTGCATGAGCTCAGTTGTTCCGGATTGCGAAATTTTCTCATGAACCGAAAAACGATTGAAGAAATTTCGGTTTCACTCCGGAACGAAATAATAAATAACGTTTCGGTTACGTTTTCGTTCCGGTCAAAAATATCGTTTTTTTTTTTTCGTTTTTCGTTTTCGGTTTTCGTTCCGTTCCGACACTCTGATTGCGAGACCGCTGCCATATATAAGAGATAACATATTTTGCGTCCTGTCCAGCGTGCAAGCAGGAGTGGCAAACTTTATAGCCTTTTTTTTCTGACACCCAGACCGCCTGTGTTGTGTGTCCTCTTCCTCGTGTCCCTGTTCATCAAGCGCTATGTTCGTCGACGATGTTGTGCCAACAAGTCCAAATGGCAACTCCGCATACAAAACATCAATTTATGTACACATGCATGGTCGTAGCCGTAGAGCGACTAGATGTGAAATCAAACTATTTCTGTACTTATCTGAAACACCCTGCCGTTTCAAACACAGTGCTCAAACGTTGCAATGTTAGACACGTCAGAAAATACCTTTTGTAGAAAGAGGCACGCACTCCATTGGACGAGCGACGTCGGCCATATCAAATGTTTCGGGCTTATATACGCTTTCGGGTGCAGGTGACTGCAGTTACTGTGAAGTCAGGTGACTAAGAAGTTACTGAAATACAACTTCGTCATCAGGCTCTTCTGCGATCCTTGTCTTTATAGCTTACTTCTTTGAAGATAAAAAAAAGAACGCTATTTCAAACAAGCTACTCCAAAAAACTTCATCAGATCCCACGCACTGTGGGAATCGATATCATGCAAAGCCAGTCATCGAGTAGTCAAGCGTTACAATGTGGATCCGCGTCTTGGTGCAAATTGAGTAATAGTGTTCATATTAAGGGCTTACCAGGCACATCGACTAAAAGCACTCACGTTAGAGCACAGACGTCAGCTTTGTCGAAACGAAGTGCACGCTACGTTGCGATGACGTACATGTCATAACTAGCGATCGTTGGCGTATTCCTCCGGATCCTAGCAACGCTTGACTATAGCTTGCTGAGTCATATGAATACATCCGTAGTGTTTATTACATTGTTATAAAAACGGATACTTAATACTGCAACCGCAGTTGACTTTGCCGCGACATGACGCCTGCGTGTATTTTTCCAAAGAAGTTTCAAGTAGTGGCGTTACTTTGTGGTAGAATACTTGACTGCCACGCAGAATGCCTGGGTTCGATTCTGCCTTGAATCGTGATTTTCGTTCCTTGCGTCCGTCGGGATTTTTCGTTCACCGAAAACGCCGCTGACATCGGCACCGCATTTTCATGCACACAGGCTCCTTAACGCTATCGCGTTAAGATTTCCAATGTCTATTCTCGCCGTTCCTGGGTTGACAGTGGATCACTTGTGGCGGGTAGTGGTTTGCGGGTATGCGCAACACGTGACTGTGGGAAATTTATTTATTATTATATCTGGTGTTTAATGTCCCAAAACCACGATATGATTATCAGGGATACCGTAGTGGAGGGCTCCGGAAACTTCGACCACCTGGGATTCTTTAACGTGCACCTAAATCTAAGTGCACGGGCCTCAAACATTTTCGCCTCCACCGGAAATGCAGCCGCCGCGGACGGGATTCACTGTGGGAAACGGTTTCTTGACGTACGCGACGGGCATGTCATGTTATTCATGTCAGGACCTGTTAGTCGGTTTTGTCATACACTGATACCCTCCTATGCCAATTTTGGTATACAACAAGCAAAGGAGGCGACCATGAGAGCACACAGACGTAGGCGGCTAGATAGATAGATATATATAGACAGGTAGATAGAAACGGTCGGAGTGGGTTTGGTTCGCTAAGAAATGCTTCTCATTTAGTAAATATTTACGCAACAATCACCATTCACTCATAACTAACGCTTCAAAGCTGCATGGTGGGCTTTGAGGTGCGAGTAGTTAGAGGGCACGGATTATTTTTGGCCATATTGGGTCGTTAAACATGTGCCTAATGTTAACAGGACGATTTTTATTTTTTTTTTGCACTTCTCTACTTTGACACCATCGCAGCAGGGTAGTCGTTGAAGCAAGGTTTGGATTCCGCGACTTTGTCGTCAGCAGCAGAACGCGGCAGCCACCTATCATCGCTATGGCTGTTGGCAAAAAGTTAACGCCGAGGTTGGAAAGGAAAAAATAGGGCCCAGTTTCGCAAAGGAGCAGTGAAAATGGTCAAAGCCCATGATAAGCGATCGGTACAGCGCCCACCTTAACAGAAGAAAATAAGACAACGACTCGATTCCTCTCAGCCTGCAAATCGCCTCTTCTTATTTATTAGTGGCTGAATAGACGTCCACCTGCGCCGTTTCCTGGGTCAGCTCTCTTGCTACGGTTGATAGTTAGATAAAACTGAATCGGAGTAAAAATAATTGTCATGCAATATATCAACTCGGCTTCAGGGGCGTTGAACGTTGCTATACATTGTCACAACTATGCGGTTCCGCTTGACTTCGTCTTCAATAAGTTGTTGCTATCTGCTTTGCATTCAATCAAGCGTTGCTTTTTTTTATTGTTTCAGGTACTGTTCAACTTGAAATTGGCTCTCTACAACATATCGAGGTGAGTGGCCTCAAGTGAGGACACCGTCACTTTCTTTTTCACACTTTTTTTTAATCACTCCAGGGCGTTCGCTTACTGCCAACTCACAACATGGCTGCTTTACGTCTTGGCTGACACCGCAAGCATCCCACCTCTCTTGGCTGCCGCCTGTGAGTATATGTCCTTGCAAGCTCAACACCCAAAGCGCGGTTCTCTTCCTCCGCTGCAGATAAATAATGTGTTTACTCGTGATTGGCTGTTACCTCTTTTTACGAATCATTATTCAGCACCACCTATCTTAAAGATACGACGACATTCACAAAATTGTTCGTAGAGTGGTCTACATTCGAAAACGACCGATATTGTGATAGCAACCCTGGCATAATGAGAACGGGCGGTGAACGAGCGATTCCTACAAACGAAAAATTTTGTTAATGTTATGACGCATTAGCGCAAAGATAGCTTATAAAAGTTATAAAGAACAAAACTGTTTAAACAAGAATCGCGGACAAACAGGCTTGCCTAATCAATATACTATAGCCAAAAAGGTATGTTAGATTACGCGTATTTTGTCTTATATACAAGGCCATGTGTCGTTTACGTAGAAGCGGCGCACCTTTCGGCTTCCTGAAAGCAATAAAGATGATTCTAGCCAATTTTTTCTTCAGTCAGCGCATAGTAAGCGTCGAGTCATGCGCACTGATCCAGCGCTCATTGGTAGAGTGAGCACTAATATAATGTCCTTGTGACAGCACTAACGGTTTACAGTTCGGCCTCCGGCATGCTCCGTTTTCTTCGCTCTTGCCGGCACAGTAAATGTCGTAACGTCTGCTCGCAATTGTAACGTGCTTTCTTTTCGTATCGAGCGCACTTGTGATGCCATTTGCGAAGCATAAAGTGTTCGCACGTGCGTGTACCCTCTCGGCTGACCTCGCAGGTCTCCCAGTGGCGGTGTGCGCCGCACTTCAAGCGGAAAAGCTACTGGAAAGGGTAAGCACGCGAGAGGCGCACGCATGGCCTCTTTCCATGCATTTGTACCTCTTTTTCACTTATGCGGGCGGCAGACGACCAAGGACTCGGTACGACGAGGCGAACGTCTTAAAACAACGTTCGAGCATTTCGCTTCCCTTTTCCTGTATCGGTGCGAGTGTCTGTGCGTGTCAAGTGAAACGTCTCTTACACGCGCATGCGGCGCTTAAATCGGACGCGCTGACTTGCAAGCAGTCAGCCGTCCCTTGCCAACTTCGTTTGCAGGATTCTGCAGGAGCGACTGCTGCTCTGTCCCCTTCACTCCGTTTCTCCATTTCTGGCACTGCTGCTTTTTGGAGAGTTCAATATGTGTTCCACCTTGAAAGGAGTTCGCGGTGGTCGACATCCCGGAGCGCCAATCGTTAAAAATGTGGCTTAGCGCACTATTTGTTATGTTCTGCGATTGTTCAGGGCCAGACTCTTCGTGTCCAGTTGTGTTTAAGGGCCCACGAAGAGTCTGCGCGGCTTTTTTTTTTATTGAAATCATAAATAGAAGAGGTTGGTGCTATTATGGTGGCACCGGCTACTCCTCGCTTTGCAGACAAAATGTGTGGAAAAATAATAATAATAAGGGCACCAAACAGGCACGTAGGCAAGGGGGGGGCCCGGGGGGCCCGCCCCCCCCCCCCCCGAAATTTTTCAAGCCTTCTATATTCCCAGGCAACTTTTTTTTTTTGTTTTTGCCATGGAAAGACTTTCTTTCGAACAATTAGGCCTTGGCCCCCCCCCCCCCCCCCCCCCCCCGAAAAAAAATCCTGGCTACGTGCCTGGCACCAAATGTCATAGAGTCGAACATAAGATGTGCAAATGCAGTACATTCGAACACGTTACAATGTGCTTGCAACTAGAAAGTTCTCGAGCACCACCCTGAAGACTTTGCCCTGACGCCCGCTGATAAAACGACTGCTCAAACCTGAAAAGAGAGCCTTAAGAATGGCAACGCAAAAACAAACATATATAACAAAAAATTATACTCAGTTGAATGTTCAATGCAACATTTAGCCGCCGTCTGAAAGTGGTTTAATTATGAAAGCCTTCAAACGAGCTGCTTCGAATGTGATTAAGGGCTCAATACAATAAAGGCTCCGGCATAGTGACCCAGCATTTAATGCGATGCCTAACAGGTGGCTATTACCGACGTAAAACATTGGAGTGTTCACGTAGCCACGCGAATATGTAACTCCCCATTCCCCATCGTCTCGGGAGCCCGAAATTCCCAAACTTGTTGCAATGATATTTCGCGCGCGTCGTCCAATCAGACGGCATGCGTTCACGGAAACGATTACAAATTATGTGTATATAGCCTTCCGGAGGTTTAATTATATCGAGCGAGCGTGAATTGCACGGCCTGTGAGCGCTTCATAGCGGCGAGGTCGACGATATTACGCCCCAAAACAAAAGGCACTCTCTAATACGAGCGTAGCTTTCGGTGCTGTTCACTGCACGAGTGCACAAGTGTCTTTGTTGTCTGTGAGGCCCACGCCGTACTGAGACAATACCTCGCCATCTGCGATGTATACATAACAGCAGATATAATAAACTGCCATATAATGACCATTTATGTTTTTTTCCCTCCTATAACTCTATGTAGTATACTCGAGTACTGTAATATATCAATAAAAAGATAAAAAGCAACTCGCGCACGACGTATCTTAGTCATTCAGATTTTATACTTACCGCTTTTTTTTTCTTTTCACCGTACGGATAGCGCCGGCAGGGCG
This sequence comes from Rhipicephalus sanguineus, assembly GCF_013339695.2. Lineage (NCBI taxonomy): Eukaryota > Metazoa > Arthropoda > Arachnida > Ixodida > Ixodidae > Rhipicephalus > Rhipicephalus sanguineus. Next base: position 229,403,131 of record NC_051176.1, read on the forward strand.
TGCGCTGGAGCGTATTTTACACATGCGCGTAAAATCACCGATCTCGCCGCTTCTCGCCGTTATAAGGCGCTGACATGCCAGGCAGTATGATGTCCCTGGATAAAACAAGTTTTGTCTGTAGGGGCCTTAGCGCGGTCGACGCTTGCGCGACATTATGAAAAACGTGCGAGCTTCAACTACATATAGCAGCGAAAATGTACAGGGGTGGTCAAAAGTTCCCAGGCCGCGGTGGCATAGGATTACATGCGACATACCACCCCTGTACCAGGGGCGTAGCCAGAAATTTTTCTCGCGGGGGGGGGGGGGGGGTTCAACCACATTTTATGTATGTTCGTGCGTGCGTTTGTATGTGTGCGTGCGTATACATATGCAAAATTAAAAATTTTCGCGGGGGGGGGGGCGGGTTGACCCCCCCCCCCCCCCCCATGGCTACGCCCTTGCCCTGTACAATCTTCCGGTGATATCACATGCGAGCTCTTGCACTAAACCAAGTGGCGAGGCCTTGTTTGAGGCGCATTCGCAACGGACCTGTCGGCACTGTGGTAGCAGCAGTCCTCAACACTGCCACTGGCAGTTGGGTTGAATGCAACATTGTGGGGAATGACATGAGCATAGACCATTGTGGACTTTTCCTGCGAATCTTAGGGGACAGATGAGGGGTTTGTGTACCAAACATTTCCTCTACCTAATCGTTTTATTCTCACATCTCTGCATGTTTATTACGACGTCCAAGAGGACTTGTCGTGGTACAACGTGCTTCGTTGTCCACAATAAATGCCAGCAGCACGCCGAGGCATATACTTACAAGACAGCACAGAACGTGGAAAACTTCGGCAAGTGCAGTCGTTTTCCTGTTAACTAAGAACACGACTTGCAAAATGTCGTTCAGGACTTAAACTAGCAAGGCCGTTTGAGGATTAATGCGAATAAAACTATATAAATATGTCCGACTCTCTGGAAACTGGACAAGGTTGTGCTTGTTTCATTTGGAATGCGACCAGTACGTTTTACTGGACGTTTGTAATGTGCTCATTATTTTCCCCCAAACTGCTCAGAAAAAAGTTGGCACAAAGACGTTTATGGCCGTGATAGGGGCCAACTTGGCGGTGCTGATCGTCGCTCCTCCGCTGTTCCTCCTGATTCCAGTGCGGACCAACCTGGGTGAGTGCGCTTCCCCTGCCGCGGCGAACCATTGTAAAACGCTCTTTATACACATGGATTAGCCGTCAACCACGCATTCACCCGTCTTGCTTCGCAAGGGGTACTGACACAAAATTTCGCGGCCGAGATTGCCTGCGGGATCGATTCCCGTGAACATGCGTATATCATCTGCAAAATATCAGCACCGAATATAGCTTGGAAGGTATTTTTAATGAAGTTTGAAGTTTGCGTGAGCGATCGACACCCTCGCTCTATGGACACCCTCAAAGGTGAGCCTCGGTGACCCCCTACTTCCCTTACGTGACGACGCTGCAACAAGTTATGACGACGTCAAAGCCGCCTTCTCTCTCTCTCTCTCTCTCTCTCTCTTTTTTTTTTTTTTGCCGCGTTCACTTCAGCCTTGCTGGAGTGGAGGCTGCCTATACTTACCAATGAGCCTCAGTGAAGCCGCGCCGCGCGCTCGGTGGCCATCTTGCCATAGGCAAGAAGTGTGAGCCAAAGCACGCCACCCGCGCTGACCGCGTCTCTCCGCCGTAGTTTTTAACGGTTATGGCGAGCATTAAGGGAGAAGTTGTCAAGATTAAGAAGCCAAATGGCAGATAAGAATGCAGTCAGTTTTAATCTGTTTCTTTTGGCGTTTTCCTTGCAAGCATGCACACCGACGAAGGGTCTGTATCACTGGTTCTTAAAAATAATCATACTCGTAAGAGCACACCTCACTTTCTCGGTACTCATTTTCCTGTTTATTTCATTCGTCATGTGACGGAGTCTTGTGCATATGTAGAGTTCGGCCACTTTCTTTGCGCGGAATATAAATGTGACCACACTCTAGAATATGCTAACCGATAAGAATATGCTCATCAAGGCTTGAAAGCCATTTCTTTTCTCAAGGCAAGCTCAAAACCTCCAAAACCAATTGCATGGACGTGCTTCAAATATGGGCAATCAGCTTGCAGTCGACACTATTTCAATAGATATATAGCTTTTCGATACTATTTCGTTAGCTCGGCTCTCTCTTCTCCTGTCAATAAATCAATTAAAATAACGCCCAAGTAACATCCCAAGTCGTAAGTTTAAGCCAACGAGAACATACACATGCAGTCTGTCATCATGCATTCCAGTCCCAAAGTCCACATATCTAGCCACTTAGTCGCCCACAATCTCAACATGTTTGCTCACTTGTCATCAACAGTCAAAGTACAGTACAGAGTCTTTGTGTGGCATTGGGCTATAGCTTTTTCGAGACAGTGGCTCATCTGTGAAGCCAGCATTTCCTTTGCTGGAATTCTGTATGCCGTTCTCGTATAGTGCGCTCTCCTGACAGCGATCGATTGAACTTCGAGCGTACATAAGCTGATGGAGAATAGAAGTGCAACGTTAGCGCAAACGCCCGCAGCTCGGATGGATATGCGCCTTTCTGGTCTTTTCGTGCCCTGTGGAGGGGTTGCTGTATGTATGGGGGAAGACTGCAGTGAACATCCCCCAGCCCTACTCAGACATGAGCTTTTCATCCTTGATCTCCTTTATTATCGCTTGAAGATCGAGCCTCGCTCTTTTTGGTCAGTTCAATTTCTCTGCTGCAGAATTTTAATCTTGAGCTGTTTCATCTCCCTTGGGGAACATGAAGCCTTTCTTTGTAATCCTGCCGTGTAGGTGATGCAATTCTCACATCTTCAACAACTTATTCAATTTGACACATATAACGACCGGAGTACCCCGGGGCCTCGGTTATGGTCGCTTTATTTGCAGCTGGAACGAACATTGCACAGTTCAGACCTACTGGTTTTACTCGCTGCACTACATAAAGCAAATGCAAATAACAAAAGAAAAGGCACGAATGAAAGAAAAAACAGGTCCTTGTGTATTGCCCAAATGACGTTACTCAACCTCGTAGTTGCGAGCTACCCTTTTACAACACGAACAGGGCAACCGATAACGAAATCTAGGGAGTCGTCTATTTATATAATTTCAACGAACAAAAAACGGTGCGTCCCTTTCCTATTCGCGCTTCGCACCAGTGGTATCAGTAAGCACAAGAATGTGTATCACTGGGTTTTGCAGGTATTTTACAAATGCGTCAAGCACAGTCGGACAACTTCCGGGTCGCAACCTAGTCCGGTCGAAACAATTCGGCAAGAAGTGCCTCTAACATATGTGTGTGATCGCCGTTTTTTGGCTTCCAGACTTTCCGTCCAACAGCTCGCCACGACGTGCTTAGAACATTTGGGTCCTTATGAAACCGGTTAGGAAAAAAGAATGAGCGTCAGATGTGAAATTAGAAACAGATTGCGAGTTGTCAGCATGTGTTCCGGCATATAGAGAAGTTTTCATAAAGCTCGAAGTGTTCTGCTCACAACTGAAACTTCATCCCAGAGCACCTTTTCGCTCTATTTATGCAGCCGTACGCAAAGCACGATGTACCAAACAATGTCCTGACGCCATCACGCCAGAGAACAGCTGGGACATCTATGCCGCCGCTGCAGCATGCGTTGCGGAAGGCGCATTTTCTGCCTATGGCAAGATGGCGGTGCGTGGCTTCAGCTGAGGGGCGCCTCCTCCACCCCGGCAAATCTTATGGCATCTTCATGAAATCGCCCCGGTGCGTACCGGGGCGCCAAGGCGCTACGATGACTGGACGAAACGTTGCAACGGGGCGCCCCGGTGCGCACCAGTGCGATCGAACCGCGCGGAAGTGCGTCACAGTTCTGTGTGCTGACGTGATGGAGCGCAGCACCCGCTAGGTGATGATAGTTGCTCCCGGACGCGTGTCGTTTTTGAAACGGAAACTGACACTGGTTGGTAATTAGGAGCCTTTAATTAATTATGTGTCGCGCGCTGCAGCAAACGATGTGCCGTGTTAAGACTAACAGGCCCCCAGCAACACATTGCAGCAAAAAACAAAAAAAAAAAGCAAAAAAAACGCGAGGCCAAAATTTTTGTGTCAGTACCCCTTTAAGCTTCGTTATTTGCTTTCAAAACAACTTCCAATAGGGTGGACGAAGAGTTGACATTGTCGGCCTCGACGTCTTGTGGAAAAGGGTTTCCACAAAATATAGTGTGCCAACGGGTATTTTTAAAACTTGTGCAGCATGCAATCACTTCCTAAGCGTCAACTATAGAGAGCGTCGCTCATGTAAATAACCGAAATACAACATCAATTCGGTGATACAATTTCCTTATTTCCACGGGTTTCGCAGTGGCATCCATAGCCTGTATTTGGTTGACGATAACCGTCTGGCTGAAACTGGTGTCTTACCACATGGTGAACTGGTCTTCTCGTCGGGAACACCTATCCGAGCACAAAACCGGCAACGGAAACGTCTCCTCGGCAGAGAAAGATGGTGAGCCGCCAACCTGTCCCTCCCCCTTTCCTCGTTCGCAGTCTACTTAACAGGTTGCCAGAGGGGAACAGCAGGCTACAGTTAGTTTTGAAAAATTGAGAATGTATAACTCCGTCAACCTGCGCGTATTCCACGTAAGTTTCGGGCGACATAACCTGCAGTAATTGCTCACTTGTTGCTCTTCTGCGCAGTTGTTTTATTATATACATGCTGTTTGGGGGTAAGTTACTTGAGGTTAGAATGCTAAAGGACGTGTCGATGTACAATTAACTCAGCAAATCAATCTTTCGACAGGTGCAGTCAGCCAGAAGGCCAACGGTGCAGCTGCCAACGGGCATATTTCCAATCTTGTCGTCTATCCCGACAACCTCTACGCTGCGGGTAAGGATCCAGTGTTGTGACTTCACCAGCTTTAGGTGACGATAATTATAACATTACGACCGCTTCAAATAGCGCGTGTATGCGCGCTATTCGATCTCGTCAGAATGTGAGTGATCGGGACAGACAGCGTTACACTTCCGCTCACCTTCGTTATCACCACTTCTAGCGGGAACGACATTCGTTTCGATGTGTGCAGGCGTTACGCGTTTCAGATTTACGCTCAGAAACCTTTGTTCCTACAGCGTATTGGCGTATAAGTAAAATGAGTTACTCCTCGAATAATATTTAACGGCAATATAATGTAATGTACTTCCTCACGTTAACAAAATGCGACGAGGAAGTGTACTAACAAAGTTCAGAAAAAATGCAATACAGATGTAACAGTTGGACCTGCGCTCAAAGGGATGAATACTCGTTTAATGTGACGTTGGTGTGTGCCAGCAAGGGAACGTCATGCGCAGTTCTTGTTACTCGTATCTACGTGACGCACATGAGTCGCCTCCGCTTCTGAGAAGAAAAATCTAAACTGAAGTTGGCTGAAAACGGCCAGGTAGCCAACGTAAGAAACGAATACTGCAATTTACTGTAAAATAGGCATGCACGACAATTTCTCAAGGAGCCGGTGAAAGCACGACAGTGACTAAAAAGCGTTGCGACGTTCGTAAATTTCTACTTAGCCTTACGCAGTTACACATTCACCTTGGGTCATCCTGCTTATCCAGAAAACAACAACAACAACAGGTTACCTGAGTTAAGATTCACCCGATACACATCCCAGCTTTCTGCAAAACGACTGAATCCTAAAACATAACAAACAGTGATCCAAGACTTAAACTAAAAAAAAAAAAAAACATTAGCACTCACTCCACTATTTATCACGGAACTTCACAGTCCCGGGGGTGCCGATGCGTTCTTCAACTGATCACAGTGCTGCTTCTTGTGAAATAGTGGTAAAAAGAAGATCATTGGCTCACATGGTGTTGTATACTTCACTGGTTGTGCGGTTCTGAATGAAGCCGATGACTTTTTCCCGTTTTGCGAACATGGAAACGGTCGTCCAGGGGCAGAACGCGAAGCTGTGGCACCAAAGATGTCGTTATGTACCGAGGTGCCGCTATCTTCAGCGTTCACACGGATAGGGTTTCCTTCCTGATGTGTCTTTACCGAGAAAAAAACAAAAACAAAAAAAACCCCGTTAGTATTAGCTTGTAGCGGCGCTGACTTTCCTGGTTAATTTTTCCACTACCGCTTCTTCGCACTGCAAAGAAGCTTTCTGTTTTTTTTTTGTTTTTTTTCCCGACTGAACGTTCTTGTGAGCATGAAGAGCTTCACGGAAATTTTTATTCATTACTGCTTCTTCTGCCTCCTTCATGTAAACATTGCCGCCTATGATGACGAATGTGCTCGTTCTGTAGCAAGGTTATGCCAAGTATACCAATTAAGGGTGTACCAAGTGTACTAATTAATGTAGTAAGGGTATATCAAGTGAATAGAATTGATAATGAGTGAGTAAGGCGAATCCAATGTGAAATAAAGGAAATTGAAATTGAATCACGCGCCAATTAGAGAGAATTATTTAAAGTAATAAGGGTATGTAAGTGAATCACATATTGCCGAATGAAATGTTAAGAGAGAGAGAGAGAGAAATAGATGAAAAGGAAATGCAGGGAGGTTAACCTAGTAAATGAAAGTGAATTAAAGGTGACTCAAATGTGAATTACACCTCGATGACCAAGTCTCAGCATGTAGAACCACTGGTGATGTCTAGGCGACCGAAAGAGAACGCGTAATGGGAAGTAAAAATTCAATCGACTAAGAATTTCAAAGTGATTTAATGAGTGTCTCGTCAGAGCGTATGCTTTTGCGTCTGCTTTACTTAGCGTTAGCTAAAAACACTGTAAACTTTTGTGTAAGCAAAAACTGAATGCGCAAATACTGTACATGTATATTTTTTTTCGCTATACCTGGATATGATTTTAAGTAGAAACAACCTAATGATGGCCCAGAAGTTCCGTTTACACACAAGGCGAACGACAGTAATCTTCTGTCAATGAAAATTCAGATGTGTTCACGAGTTTCTAGATACTGAAGCCGGTACAAGGGCACAACTGGTTGTGGTTACTATTTGTTACAGTTAGTAACTATTATTAACGCTACTCTTACTAACTGTAGTTACTAGCAGGCTATAGTAACACAGCCGCCACGGTAATCCAGTGGTTACGGTTCTCGGTTGCTGACCCGAATGTCGCGGGTTCAATCCCGGCCGCGGCGGTCGCGTTTCGATGGAGGCGAAGAGGCCCGTGTACTGTGCGTTTTCAGTGCACGTTAGAGGTCCCGAGGTGGTCTAAATTATCCGTAGCCCTCCACTACGGCGTCCCTCATAGCCCAAGTCACTTTGGGACATTGCACCCCATAAACCAACCAATCAAATTAATGGCACTTATTAACTACCGCGATTTATGTTTAAAACGTGCAACATTTAAAACGTGCAACAGTTCGCACTCGTGCCATGCAAGGCATGTCACGACCGGGCTGCCAGCGTCATGGACCACCACCAAATGAACGCTTGAGAGCAACGGGGTCGTGCGGGGACCCGGGAGCCTGCGTGCTCCAAACTCCTCTGTTCAATAAAGTTTTTTCCTCTCTCTCCCTCAAGAGTGGGTTCCGATCACTTGCATATAATGAATACAGTACACCTCTAATACGTTCACTGGTAGGCAGTATGTAATTGCACTGCGTTGCACGAAAAATGATACGCCGTTACGAAAAGGGATGCCGTCTAACTATTGTATGTACATTCGACTTGCCTCCCCCCACCACCCCTTCCCATTTTTTTTCTTTTCAGATATATGGTACTTCATGCTCGCTCCCACGTTATGCTACGAGATCAACTTCCCTCAGAGGCCCAAGATACGAAAATGGTTTCTGTTTTGGATAACCTTGGAAGTAGTACGTCTTAAATATTATTTTAATACTTATCCGCTGAGGACAGAGTCTGCTTATCGAGGTCAGAAATTTCACTTTATTTCGCCGCACGAAGCAAAATCTGTACTACCGTATTTACTCGAATCTAAGCCGATGTTTTTTTCGAAAAAACGATGTGCGAAAGTGGGGGGGTCGGCTTAGATTCGAGTACAATGAATAGGTTTTTTTACTTTTCTGGTCTTGCGAATTTCGGGGGTCGGCTTAGAATCGGGGCCGGCCTAGATTCGAGTAAATACGGTATTTTTCCAACATCAAGTAGGTAGGCGACGTAAAAAACCAGGGGGACCGAGGAGCCAGATGTTTTCGTCGGTAACAATGATACGTATACGCAAGCAGCACAACATCGTGCCGATGATAAATTGTTCGTGAAACTAATTCGACTGCAACATTATTCGTTTGACTAATAATAGGAGAGTGCTGAATGTTTTATTCTGCGTTTTTCTCGTAATGTCACTTCAACGCCAAGGTTATAATTGTTTCACATGGACAGTATTTTGCGAGTATCTCGTGATACGGAGGGTATTCGCGAAAAGTGGTGGCGTATTGAGTGGGTGCACGTGGCCTTCCAGCAATAAAAATTGCTGGGGTTTTACGTCCCAAAACCACGATATGACTATGAGGGACGTCGTAGTGGAGGCCTCCGAAAATTTAGACCCCCTGGGGCTCTTTAACGTGCACCTAAATATAAGTACACGGGCTTCCTGCATTTTCGCCTCCATCGAAAATGCGGCCGCCGCGGCCGGGATTCTATCCCGCGAACTTCGGCTCAGCAGTCGAGCGCCATAGCCACTAGACTACCGTGGTGGGTGCGCGGCCTTAAAGAAAAAACATCCGCACATCTATACATCATGTCCTGCTCGAGTGAGTTCCGTGGTTATATTCCCGAAAGAACACTTTCAGATTTCGGTATCACATTGTGTGCTAAAATTGCGTGCAGTACGTGTCACGCGGGCGATTTTCGCATCATATTTATATATGCTTTGACATGCCAACTTTAGGCAAGAAATAAATAAAAAGAGAACAACACTTCACACTCAGCGATTTCTGCTATGCTCTCCTGAAGTGCCTCAACTAGAGGTCCCAATTATACGAATCTTTCTTCTGCCGTTCAGCATATTATTTTTTAGTTTCTATGCGATATACTACAAAGTTATTCTTCTTTTTCTTTTTTTCTTCATTCATTTGGTTCCATCAATATGTAGTCACTCATTCCTTTTATTGTTTCTTTTTTTCATTAACCTGCCAATGTTCAACCTATACGCGTACTGCTGGTGCCGCCGGAAATATCGGTTTGAAAAGCTAATCTCTCGGGACGAATACTACCGGACTTTCACCCGCCATGGTGGTCTAGTAGTTATGATGCTGGAATGCTGACCCGAAGGTCGCGGGATCGAATACCGGCTGCGGTGGCCGCATTTCCACGGCGGCAAAATGCTAGAGGCCCGTATGCTTAAATTTAGGCGCACGTTAAAGAACCCCAGGTGGTCGAAATTTCCGGAGCCCTCTACTACGGCGTCTCTCATAATCGTATCGAGGTTTTGGGACGTAAAACTCCATAAACTATTATTACTACCGGACTGTCTGACCGTTCGGCTGGATGCAGCCGTCTTCCTGAATAGCTCACGCAGACTATCACTCGATCAGGCTTATGGGTAGCCTGACATCTACGGGCATGCTGGTAGCCAACTCTAGAACTCTCCTGGCATGAAGGCGCTCGCAAAGCAGCCAAAATTGGATGGACTAAAGAGTAATGCAGCAGCCGTCGATCATAGGTCGGCAAAAAATGTGGAGCTCACTCGGACCCACTCACGAAATATATTTTGCCATTTGAGCTCACTCAGACTCAGTAAAATTTTCCTCAACCGGACTCACTCAGACTTACTAAAATGTTTCTTAGTAGGACTCAATCGGACTCAAACTCGCCAAAATATTACTCACTCGGACTCACTCAAACTCAGACTCACGGATCTATCTGAGTCTGAGTGAGTCTGAGTGAGTTGACTCGTGAGTCCGTGAGCGCATAAATAGCTTTGTCAATCATGGTGTCACCGCCAATGTGTCGCATAAATGGTGGTCTACTTGGCGCCTTTTGATCTCGTACCTTCAAATATGAGTTATCAGTGGTTGCAATCCAGTAAGGATATTTTTATTGAAAGAGATGACTCACACGAGATATTTTTTTTTATCAAGAACTACCTGTGAAAGAGATTGCGGGGTGGGGGAGGTCACCTGCCCCCCCCCCCCCCCTCCCTCCGTAAATCACGCCTTTGATCAATAAATATTGAGCTGGCCTATGAACACTAAGTGTTCTGAAGTATGTGTGATCGCAGGGAGCATAAACGTGAGCCGACATATAAAGCTGATATTAATGCTGCAGTTGTTTAAATGGAACCATAGGTCAAGTGCTGAGCTCACTGAGACTCACTCAATAAATATATTTTGCGCTTAGCGCTCACTAGGACTCAGACTCACCAAAATTTTCCTCAACAGGACTCCTCGGACTCAGACTCACTGAAAATTTTCACAACCGGACTCACTCGGACTCAAACTCACTAAAGTATTACTCACCCGGACTCAATCAGACTCAGACTCACAGCTCGATCTGAGTCTGAGTGAGTCGACTCATGAGTGAGTTTGCCGACCTATGCCGTCGATATCAACCCACTTGTAACGCACGCGCGCACGCCTCAAGACACCATTACCTCGTAAATCTGTGCAAAAAAAAAAAAAAAGAACAAGAAAAGAGGGGGGGGGGTGCGAACGAGTTAACGTCCTCGACCTAAGTATCCACGCGTATTTCTTTCATTTAACTGATTTACTCGTTTTCTTGCAGATAATTATACCACTGCTCGGTATGACACTGCTGAACCAATGGGCATTGCCCATCATGGCCGTAACTGCGAAAGCGTACAACGTAAGTTCGCCCTTGAGTTCGCATTGTCAAAATCGCGTGCAACGCGCGGTTGCGAAAGTTACCGATGAAGATAAAGGACATTGATGACCAAGAAACGATATTCCGGCTGAACAGCGTGATATGAATTATCATGCGGGAATAGAACGAGCGTTGAACAGACTTTCGTTCCCACAGTCACCCTGGTGTTGAGACACTCGGGCACCCATCGCATCGCACTGCGGCGTGAACATCGTCGGGGCCCATTTGCGCGGCGAAGTTACACCTCGCTTCTAGCAAGTAAATGCGGGGGCACTCTGCTATCGCTTTATTTCCCGCTTCACTGTGGCCCAGTGACTGAAAACCATTCTGCGCCGGATAACAGCGAACGGATTTACAACGCACCGTCGACGTGTGCCGGTGTGGACGCCCCCAATGAGTTTGACTGCCCTCTCTGTAAACTGCAGATATATGATCTGCTTTGGAGTACTGTGAGCGTGGCGCAGCGTAGCCAAATTCTGTCATATTGAACGCCGTAAATTCAGCGTGCCTGCCTTCTTGCTCAACGAAACATTAGCTTTATAAGGAGATTTGTATTATTTCTTCTAATTGAGCTAACCGTACGGACTTCGTGTGTGCATATCCTACGAGACCACACCTGCGCCGTTAAATGCGCGTTGCCTGCTCACGGAGACAATGTACACTACTATATATATTTATATACATCTGTACTACTATTTACGGGTCTTCCGTCCCCGGCCTCGGCGCTTTATAAATGTGTCTAGGATGATATATGTATTTGTACTTTTGTACGTACTATATGTAGGTGCGATCAAAAGTGTGCAGACCACGGGATCGCGTGGCAGAATGCATTGACGCGCCAGCTAGCGACGAGACACGACGAGACACCTGCTGCAAGGGCGCATGCGCGTCCCGTCTTATCACTTGTCTTCTCATGTCGCTCTGTTGGACGCGGTTACGGCGCTCGTACCCAAAACGACAACTGGGTGTCGCTTTCTTTGCTCCATCGAATCTGTGTCATTCTTTTACGTAGCGGCTGCGACGGGGCCGGTTCAACACCGGCTCGCGTTGTTATTGACACCGGTTGATTAGGATAAGTAAGCATAGCGAGCATCGCACAACCTGACGAAGCCAAACGCACAAAATTAAGTTTTCTCAGGCCAGCTTGCCTTTGTCGGGCTGATCCAAGTTGCACTTAAATGAGCTTAGTTAAGTCAAAGTTAATGTAGCCGAAATTAATCAAATGTAGTCGAGCACTTTATGACCTAAATAAGTGAGGTGTAAGTAGGTTTAGTTAAGCCCAGTCCAGCTTGGTGTTTTCATGTTAAGCGAAGTTAAGCTCAGATGAGCCCAGATGAGTCGAAATAAGTATAGCCAAATCTAATTAGGCAAAGTTGATCATGCTCATCCTTAACCTAGCCGTGCAAAATTAGCCTATACAAGGCAAACCTTATCGTGGCTAATTAATCTAGGTCGACTTCCCCATGAGCCCACAGAAGTCAAGGCCAGGAAGATACTAATTACTCTTTACCGACTCCATACTAATTAGGATAATTTAAATCTAATTAGTGCTAATCATTGTGAACACTAATTATGACTAAATATTATTCTGAAATGCAGCTAGAGTATCCTCTATACTGGAATTTCACGTGGCATAATTAAGCTAAATATGCATACCTATTCTAATCAGGCAAACACCAAGGTAATTATAAAAACTCTGATTAAGCTTGGTTGGTCATAGCATGATCAAACCAATTGGATTATGATTAGCTTTAATTAGGCAACATCTTATTAAAACAAATAATTAACGTAATTGAAATCGAATTCTCATGAGCTCAGAGAATCCAAGCTCAGCAAGATGCTGATTACTCCTGCCCGAGTCGAGTCTCATTTACCTAAACATAAATCTAATTAGCCTTAACATTATTTATAAACATTAGCGAATAATGTGCGTGACATCAAAGCCCACCCGAAGTACTCGAGTTTGATGTCGCAGAATTATGCAAATTACGCCTAGTTACGCCTAATTGATAAACACCTTTACTCTCAAAAGTGTCCTATGCAGCAACAGATGTCTATATTAGGCGGATCGAGCCGTGATTTGCATAATTCTGCGACATCAAGCTCGAGTACTTCGGGTGGGCTTTGATGTCACGCACATTATTCAGTAATATTTAGAAATAATGATAAGGCCAATTAGATTTATATTTAGGTAAATGAGACTCGACTCGGTCAGGAGTAATCAGCATCTTGCTGAGCTTGGATTCTCTGAGCTCATGAGAATTCGAATTCAATTACGTTAATTATTTGTGTTTTAACAAGATGTTGCCTAATTAAAGCTAATCATAATCCAATTGGTTTGATCATGCTATGACCAACCAAGCTTAATCAGAGTTTTTATAATTACCTTGGTGTTTGCCTAATTAGATTAGTTATGCATATTTACCTTAATTATGCCACGTGAAATTCCAGTATAGAGGATACTCTAGCAGCATTTCAGACTAATATTTAGTCATAATTAGTGTTCAACAATAATTAGCACTAATTAGACTTAAATTATCCTAATTAGTATGGAGTCGGTAAAGAGTAATTAGTATCTTCCTGGCCTTGACTTCTGTGGGCTCATGGGGAAGTCGACCTAGATTAATTGGCCACGATAAGGTTTGCCTTGTATAGGCTAATTTCGCACGGCTAGGTTAAGGATGAGCATGATCAACTTTGCCTAATTAGATTTGGCTATACTTATTTCGACTCATCTGTGCTCATCTGAGCTTAACTTCGCTTAACATGAAAACACCAAGCTGGACTGGGCTTAACTAAACCTACTTACACCTCACTTATTTAGGTCATAAAGTGCTCGACTACATTTGATTAATTTCGGCTACATTAACTTTGACTTAACTAAGCTCATTTAAGTGAAACTTGGATCAGCCCGACAAAGGCAAGCTGGCCTGAGAAAACTTAATTTTGTGCGTTTGGCTTCGTCAGGTTGTGCGATGCTCGCTATGCTTACGTATCCTAATCAACCGGTGTCAATAACAACGCGAGCCGGTGTTGAACCGGCCCCGTCGCAGCCGCTACGTAAAAGAATGACACAGATTCGATGGAGCAAAGAAAGCGACACCCTTGTCGTTTTGGGTACGAGCGCCGTAACCGCGTCCAACAGAGCGACATGAGAAGACAAGTGATAAGACGGAACGCGCATGCGCCCTTGCAGTAGGTGTCTCGTCGTGTCTCGTCGCTAGCTGGCGCGTCGATGCATTCTGCCACGCGATCCCGTGGTCTGCACACTTTTGATCGCACCTTACGTTAGCCGCATTGTGATTTACGACACTACAAAGTCGTCGTCGGTCTGCACCCATGCCGAGAGGTGCGCCGAAATGATGTTCCCTTCAGGCCGGCCTTTATTGTAAGAATGAAGGGACGTCGTCGGACAGGCGATTACACTAAGCGTTGCTTATTTATTACTTTTTGCCGCTTTCTGCAAACATGGAGAGCGCTACCGTAAGAAGCCTGGGAAACGACAAAACCCCGTAAGTTTTATTTTCGTGCTGCGAATGTTATTTCATGCGCAAACAGGCACCTTTCGGTGAAATGATGCATTGCCCTTTCAGATAGAAATCCACATATAGTGGAGCATTACAGCAGCGTAATCTCACGAGAATTCGCTTTACTCTTGCAATTAGCGTGTGCATCCAATACTGCCACGGTAGTTTACTTTCTTAACTGTCTGCAATGTTTGTTTCTACGGTATATTTCGACAGGAAATGGACATGTGGGAACTATTCAAAGCGTACATAGACCTGGTGGTGAGTACCCATGAAACACTACTTTCCGCGTAACATGAAGCGTCAGCGTAGGAACAGCGATATGACAACGAAATTATACGAGAGAAAAAATCGTCGGGGCTCAAAAGCCACCGCATTGCCAATAGGGATGGCGACAACGATTCCAGTGACAGACTACTGGCAGATTTAAACGTCTGTACGTGTGAACAGAAATTCTGTCAATGAATGCGTTATACGTTGCACGGTTTATGGAGCACACTTTTTCACCTTGAAGACGTGTACGTGACACCTTGAAGACGTGTACACCACGGGGGCCACATCGTGCTGCAGTTGTACGTACAACTCCTGAAATGTAAAGAAAATACAACCTTCAGCGATTGAAGGCCAAGCGTCTGATAATTTCAGAATACGTACCCATATCCCCTGATGCTCCGCGTTGGCATTGCCAGTCGTGGACGCGTGGATCCTGGCGTTATTCGGATAACGAGAGCCTGACACTCACTGCACCGACGAGCTGAAGTGACCCCGCTAGCCAGTTGCCTTACACGATGTCGCAGCTTTACAAGTCAACAGTCGCTAGCTTTACAGCACACAAAGCAGCTGCGGCAATTCGTGGTGTCCGGGAAAAGAAACCTCGAGAAAAACACTGTCGCTCAGCTCACGTCAACGCGGAGCATGTTTAAACACAGGCACAAAACGCTCGCCTATCCATCGGAGGTTCAGTGACGTGGTCGGGATACATCCAATCAGATCGGTCGCCGGTGCTACGTATAATGAGACAATGCTACGCAAAATGGAAGCGGGAAGTTGAAAACTCGTTCGGCTGAGCCGCTGACAGAATCACACTGCAAAGAGCCGTGGTACAAATACCACAATAACAAACTGTGTGATTAGGGTTAAGGTATTTCTTTTTTCTTATTTATTTGTACATATATATTAAAGTCCAGCACGCTATATATCGTCATAATCCTTTCTAATTTAGAACTGCTTTCTCTCACAAAAAGAAAGAGGGTTCAATTAAGTCGTTGGTAATTGCTTGAAGCTTTGGTGATTTACGTAACACATTAAACGTGTTCCAGGTATGGAACACCGTCTTTTGGATAATGATGTCCTTTTGGCTCTTCCACTCGACTCTCAATTGGCTCGGCGAGGTGCTGCGGTTTGCCGACAGGGACTTCTACAGAGATTGGTGGTAAGCTGCTTGGGTTTAATGACTGATTTGGATAACGTGCTTCCGCAGATATATCTGACGGTAAGCTTGAATGTAAAGTCTCTATGTGCAGAGACCAAGTGAACTGTAAAAAAAACATGGCTGATCCCTCCGTCATAGGAATCGGTATAACACGAAAGTGAAACGTGTCTTCACAGAAGTAGTGCTTATGATATATGAGAGCTTGTACAATGTCTATTCGTGTTTGGCAGCTATAGCACCGTTTGACGTGGATGCACCCATGTTGACAGCATGTCTCTATCGCGACGACTAACGCCCTTGATCATGATAAAACCGTTGAGGTAGCGGACGGTGTGAACATATATTTGGACACAGCGAATCGTGAATCGCGCGTAAGGATGATATCAACAAGCTCATAATCAACACTGGTACCCGGTATGCACTTTTTCAAAGCGTCGTCAATTAAGGAGAGAAACGGCACGGTGTGCGCTTTCTAGTAATGGGTTGCCGACGCCTGTGCTCATGCATACATAACACACACTGCACTTCAGCAACGCGGGAGGTAGAGGTTCGTAGCCTGAGCCGCAAACGCGTGCGTCCCGCTGGCCTCTGTCTCGCAGGCGCTGCTCTCGCTCCACCAAGGCACGACATTCGCCCGTCGAAATCGCGTCCTTTCTGCAACGCATATTGCAGCAGTTTTGTTAGTCGGTGCTCTCGCATTTGAAGCAGTCGGCGGCAGAGAAATCCCGTTCGTGCACGTGTAAGCTGCACTACTCCGATGAGCCGACGCACGCTAACAAGAATCCAAAGGCAAAGAACGTAACTGCGTCAAGGGTGCCTCGGCGACGCCAGCGCGGCCAGTCTACCTCTCTGGTATCGAGACGCTTTAACCATGACCTCCGATATCACGTGCAATCTCGCAGTAAGCGCTAGTAAGTGTCGATCGTGAAGCATTACTTCTTTCCACCTCTCACAGACGGCGGCACCGCCCCGCTCCGCCCGCCGCGAAAGAGAATGTGTGAAAGATATAAGGCGCGTTCGCGCCGTGCCTAGCATCTCCCGAGTTGGCTTAGTCGGTAGAGCGTCGGGCGCTTCCCGTCGCGGCCGCAACGTCGTGGGTTCGATTCCCAGCGGGGTATCTTTTTCTTGGTTTTTTTCTTTCTCACCCGTTGGCGTCCATTTTATCAACGTCATATCCGTGACGGATGTACTTGGTGGACCCCGGCATAAAACACTTTCGTGTTAAAAGAGAGGGAGAGGGCAAGGCGCGACAGAGAAACGAAATCCTTATGAGTACCCCGTGTGCACCAATATACACTTAATTATTTTTTTTCTCGCGAACATCGTTCGCATTTCGTCCCATTATTAGACAGCCGCCGTGTTCTGCGTGTGTTAAGACAAGGCACATAATAGTAGCCAATTGATTGCTAGGAGGAAGTAAGGTAGACATGAGGCAAGAGAGCTCTCCTCCCCTGTACAAGAAGAACGCTGCTCTCATTCCTTTTTTATTGCGATAGCAATTATATGGACAGTCTCGACGGGTTTTTGCCGTCGCCGTCATGTCCGTCCCCTATGAAGTCCAAATTGATAAGATCCCCCCGCACGTATGTTCTACCGTGGGTAAAAGCGCGCGAGCGGGGGCGACGAACGCGGCCGAAGCAGAGATCAAACGAGCCGGCGCATTTCCGTCGCTCGGTGGGTGCATGCGATAACATCACCCTGCTCGGGAGGCCTGCCGTCGAAGCAGACAGAAAACGCCCCGCCTGTCTTGAACGACCATGAAAAGACGCGAGGTGGGTGGTGGTGGGGGGGGGGGGGTGTTGTCGCGCGAGCAGCCACTTTGAACTTTGAATCTAAGGGCGCGGTCGCGATCGCTATCGCGCGCGCTATCTCGACAGCCATCCCAGCGGGCGGCTCGTATACCCTTCTACGTGCTGCGCTCTCAATGCGAAGTGACTATGCGGAGAGCATCGCCCCGTGGAGTGGCCATATTCTCTTACACCATCGTTTTGTAGTGACGCGAGATCGGATACAAAACAGTTAGCTGCCAGCCTCACTTCGTATAACACTGCAATTTGTTGCTATCGCATTCATTGCTTCGCCCTTGCGCTGAAACTGTGATTTTTTTTTATAGCGGGAAAGTCTATCTGTTTTTCAATCGCATACTTGCGGTGACCCGCGCTGTTTACCGTCAGTTAAGGAAACATTCATCCAGAGCAATCGTCGCCAGAATATATAACGACATGTGGGCAGCCGTTACGTTCTCAGGACTATATGGTGACGTGCAGTGCATATCTTCTGGACCGTGTGCTGCAACTGCTACTTTATTCAGTAGACATTACAGAGCAAGCACGGCTTGCGTGCCCCCCAGAACACCACAGGACATCGTAGTACTGCGTTGTCGTTCTGTCTAATGCTTGTTTCTTTTGGTACTCGATGTAGCAGCTGCGTTTTGTGAAAAATTGGCGAATGCGAGTCTAACAGTTCGGCACTGTATAAGTAGCCCTGGAGAGCTTAGTATCTGAGTTCATGTTTCCACCATTCGTTGCCACTTCGAACGTTGCGAAGTCGAATAAAACGTATACATGTAGAGCCTCTGAGTCGGCGCAAAAATGAAGCCATTCTGACAGCAGTATTTCACGTTGTCTCTCGCTATTGACTCTCGCTGTTTGATGTGCAGGAACGCCGATTCCGTAAGGAGCTTCTGGAATCGGTGGAACTTGCCCGTGCACCGCTGGTGCTGGCGCCACATCTACAATCCGCTCGTGAGCGCAGGGTTTACCAAGTTCCAGGCGCAAATGGCAGTGTTCGGTGTGTCCGCCGTTTTTCACGAGGTGAGGCAGTGTTTACTTGAAATGCTTTTCTTAGTCTGCCTAGATAATTCATACCGCGATCCATTGCTTTCTGAGCACGGCTGCAACAGCGCGACTTCAAACGGACTAAGCAAGAAAAGTTGGAACAACACACGGCGCCGCGTGTTCTTCCATCTTCTTTTCATACTTCATGTCTATCCACGCTGTTGCAGCCATGGAACCACGATAACTCGCCCGGTTTTCCATCCTATACTGGAGCCCCCCCCCCCCCCCCCCCCCCCCCCCCCCACGAAGATTTAGTGAAAACTTTGTACGCAGTGGTCAATGGAATATTGTCGAACGTGTTGTCATCAGCGTTGTCTTCGGGAATTCCATTGAAGATTATTATCTCTCTCTCTCTCTCTCCGGGCTAAACTTTTCTCAGTTGCTCAACCCGACTTTTAAAATTTCAGACAAAAGGTGACAGCAACATTCGAATATATCTTTATTAAACGTTATTAATTCATAAAACATATTGGAAAGACAGGCTATCTTTACTGATGGGATCAAGACGACCTAAATACCTAAAGACTGGAGTCTTATATTAAGAAATCACACCAGGACAACAAGATCTGTGATAGAGAACCAGGCGTGTAACCTTTTTTTTTTTTATCGGGGGGAGGGGGGGAGGGGTAGGGGTTCAACCACCCTTAATGTATGTTCGTGCGCACGTTTGTATGTGTGCGTGTATGTATACACATGCAAAATTGAAAACCTTGGGGGGGGGGGGGTTGCAACCCCCAACTGACTACGCCAATGTAAAGAATCTTTTGTATTGATGTTATGTGCCTCCTTTTGCAGTATATCATGAGTCTTCCCCTGAAGAAGGTTTACGGCGTGGCATTTGCCGGCATGGCTATACAGGTTAGTTCAGTGAATAACATTTGTTTTATGAAAGCCAGACCGAGTTGCTATCAGCTGCATCCTGTGGATGTATAAACAGAAATAATAATAATAATAATAATAATAATAATAATAATAATAATAATAATAATAATAATAATAATAATAATAATAATAATAATAATAATACACTGTAAACAATCCTCATTGTTCACGTGCCTTGCGCCATCGTGTTCATAAGAGTAATTTTGTGAGGATCTCAGCACGTGCGAAACAATCGGCACGGAAAAATACTTAAAGGTTTCTGCCTGAAGTGAGAGTGTTACTTTCTTGTCATGATGCATCAGTGAGCCTTGATCGTCTTTGTGGGACGTTGCGTCGACTGAGGAACCAATCCCAACATAGAAAAGGGGCAGCAGTTTATTGCCAGGAATGTTGCAGAGAGCGTGTCGCCCCATGTTTTTGCATTCGTTGGAAGTGATTGCAGAGATTTAGTCACGATTATTTTTTTAATTTTTCAGTTGCCGCTTTTCTACCTATACGACAATGTCATACACGAACGATTCCCGAAAATCGGCAATGGACTTATTGTGGTGCTCTTCATATTCGTGATGCCCTTGGTTGTTATTCTCTACTACTGCAAGTATTTCTCCATCATCATAGGGGGACAATAAAGGAGTTTCAGAAGATGACGTGGTCTGCTAACGTTGGTACTTCGCCAGTAGGGTGGTGTGCTTCATTTGAAGGTGCACCGCTCGGCCCGCACCATGTGCACAGTTCATATAGTACAAGAGGACTCTATGTTTGTATATACCAGTACGCTGTAAAGTTCTCGCTTTCCATTCTTCATTTCCTATCACACATCGTATAGTGGATCATATCAGATCTAATGGCATCGCGGATACATGCGAGCCACGTCTGAGCCGACAGTGAAGAGCGAAATTAAATAAATAAAAAAACGTATCGTTAGAGGTTCTTATTGGCAAAGCATTTTATTTCTCGGACATTTTTTTTCCCCATTGGCTGACGACGTTCGCTAATATGTCCAACACTAAAGGTGGATGACAACAGCTCTAATACACAGACAGTTATAGCTTAAAAACGTATTCTTTTCATTGATGTGCACAAATTTATAGCCTAACAGCTAGTGTGTTGCCCTATATCGGCTATTAAGTAGCATCATGAAGAAAATAGTTACACCTGCATATTAAAAAAAAGTGTCGGATAACCAATAAAAAACAGCTGTTACGAACGAAAGGCCTTGCTAATCCGGCCCCTGGACCCAACATTCACAACAAAAAGGTCTTGGCCAAGAACTGTTCGTAAGAGACAGCCAATCGGGGGTCGGACTTGGTAATAGCAAAGGTGGCCGACGGTAGTAATAACAAAGGTGGAAAGGGCTTGCAGTGTTTCTGAAAAACAACTTTGTGCATTAGGTGCTAGGAGAATACGGTCTGCGATCTGTAGTAATCGGACGTTTCGCACCAATTATCACACACGTGGTTTCACCGGAAAATGCGAGGTCCCGTGTGCCTTCACAGATTTGCGCGTGTTGATGGAAGCAGAAACTTGATGCTTACTTCTCAAGAAAAGGCATAAAAATACCTCCACGATGTTAAGAGCCTGTGCGCTCCGCAGACGTCGGTTAGCATCAGTTACTACGTGAACCTAATTCGCAAATGGGGAATCCTGGCTTCCACATTTGCAAATTTTAAAACTCTTGCGGGTTCCTTTGGAATGCAGTTTAATTCATGCGAGACCTGTGTCCACTGAGTATAAACATCAGCACTCCGGTGACTGCCCTGAATAGAATCTAGTTACAAGACCAAGGTAGCAGTCTGGCTTGTTGGTGTGACATGACACAGTGTACATGCGTACGAGACGAAGACAGAGAAGAGGCTCGTGTGTATAAATCATTTTCTCTGTTTTCGTATTGGGCGCAGTTAGCCCGTGTAGTTAAGAGAGTATAGCAGAATCTAGACTGCGCCGTTCGCAAAAATTCCTTGCAGGGCAGCTGCGTGAAAAATGCCGCATAGCGCTTGGACATGGTAAGATTCCTGGGGTCTTCACTTCCCCGCTCGCCCTTTTTTTTTTAGCGTGCCGCTGCATCCTTTCGAATCCCAGAATTGGATCATTTACAAGTGTCGTAAAGAAAATAGTGCAAGCCAATTTCAGTGTTCTTGCTGTACTATTACTGAGGGCTGTTTTCTACACAGTCCTGAGAAAAGAAAAAAGCCAATGTGGCATGTTTGTTTATTGGGGTTTAAACAAAGCCACGCTTATGAAAAAAAATATAACTTGAGCATTTCTAAATGCGTGTGTTCGTGCAAATGATACACAATATTAAGGAAATTCGTCGAACGTGTCAATGTACTGTTAACAAACTGAACGTCAGGTGCACCTTAATGCGCAAAAAGATTTAAACTGAGCAAACTGAGCTCTGGGCGTGCGTTTGACGATATTAGGTCCTTACTGCCCCTTGTCCGGCTTCTCCTGCCTCAGCGTGTATTAAGCGCAGAGCGTTATAGAAGCGAAAAAGTTGGCCACAGAAAAATACGTCAATGCGCATTCCACGTCGTTCTGCACAATTGTTTGCATCATTATTGTTGCGCATCGAATGACTTTCGCGCAAAAATCGAATAAAGTCCAAAAGCTTGTTGGTGTAGCATTGCAAACAGAGTTGTACGTAACGCGTTACAAGTAATCGATTACTTCTAATTAATTACATTTTCTTGTAATTTCATAATGTGATCAATTACTTTTTTCGAAACTGTAACGTTCTGGGTTATTCGCTTATATGTTCTTGTAACTAGTTACCGGTAATCAGTTACCTTTTTTCCCCAAAATCAAGTTGTAACCAGTCTTCACGGTAGTTCTCGTTCCGAAAAAATATGCGACCACTCTAGGGACCCCCGTCCTGTCAGGCGCGGGGTCCCTACAGAGCCTATTTTTTCACCTTTTCCTTGGCCTTACCTGTAACGCCTTACCCCGAGCGCCAGCAACAGCGAAACGCGACACTTCATAGACGACATGCACATAGTGGCTTAGATTTGCATAAAACTACTCGTGGTTGACAGTTCTGCCTCTTTTTCACAGACTCGTACAGTGCATGAACAATGTTTTCCTGTCCACTTGCTGTTAGAGGGCCAAAAAAAATGAAAGGTGCTAATTGGAGCGTTCCCTTTAACAGTGGACCGTACTGTACATTAGCATCGAAGCACTGCGAAACTACGAGCTGGGGCGCAAGGTGTTCCTACGTTATAATACCCCCCCCCCCCCCCCCCAGCGCATGCATTCAGAGAGTGTTCAGTGTAGCAGCTGACCTCTTAACGAGAAAACATGGAAGAATCAGCGACGACAACTTTGAAAAACAGCTCCTGTTGAAAGTTAACAACGTGTAACCCTTTATCACAGAAACCACAGTAAGCCTCCCAGCCTTCTCTCTGCCATGCAAGCCACAGTAGCTCGTTGTAGTTTCAGTAAACTTGTGTTATTGTGTTACGGCAATAAAACTTTGACGGAAAGTAACACAAAAGTCATCAATTACATTTCTGTAATCGCTCAGTTACTTTTCTGGGGCTGCCATTCAGCACTGTAATCAATTACATATTAAAGGAACTAATTGTAATTGCTTACTTACTTTCTGTAACGTGTACAAGTCTGATTGCCACCCACCAGCGCACTGATGATGATGATGATGATGATGATGATGATGATGACCTTTATAAATGGCTCACACCGACTCTGGGGGATTGGCCAAGAAACGAATAATTTATAGGTAAAAGTCGTCACATGTGAAAATGAATTATAGAAGGTTAGAGTATATTATTAATGCTAATTTAAAAATTCAGAATTAAAATCGCCCTGATTCAATTAAGAATTTTTGTACAGCGGAACAGACATCCCGGTGACAATGACCTAATGAGGAGGCTCCCAAGGATAGAACATTAGAAGCAATGAAATCCAATCTAATGCGATTGAACACCGCTTTGAGAATGTTTTTCCTCGGTAAATTGAAGTGGTTACATGATAAGAAATAATGTTCAATTGTTTCGTCCTGGTTACAAAACGAGCAAAGAGGGGAAGGAGCCAGACCAGATCTATGCATATAAAAGTTTAATTTAGGAACACGACATCGTAATTTAGTAAAAATAACTTCATCTTTTCTTGTTAAACAGAAATTCCTACGCCAAGGGAACAAGAGGTGTCGATATTCGTTTAGATGAGTGATTAATGGTTTACCGGAATTTTGAATTATGGCACGCCTTCTAAATCTGTCACGAATTATGAGTGCTGATGTGGGGATAATCGATAGTATCGGACCACTGAGAGCGGCTTTCGCCAGAGTGTCCGCCATTTCGTTCATTTTTATCCCTTTGTGGCCTGGTACCGAGATTAATCTGATTAATCTGATCTGACGTGGGAGGGAACAAGAAAATGAGAAGTACGTGATAATTGAGAATCACTATGCGCAGCGAGTGCTGAACACAAAGATAACGAATCTGTAACTATGGCCACTCTTGAGTTGATGGGCTCAGCTTTCGAAAAGCCATAATCACCGCTAGTAATTCCGCCGAAAACACTGATAAGAAATCAGGAAGTCTTAATGAGAATGACCAGTTGAATGTCTCGGAGAAAATACCAATGCCAGATTTTTCTTCGGATTGTGAGGCACCGGTAGCTATAATATTTGTTGCATTTATCCCCTCTAAATGCTTTTGTAGTAGTCCGTTTAATATCTGGTAAGGCAACTTTTTGGCATGATTTGGATATATATCGTCAAAAATGATTTTAAGGTTGTGCCTTTCCTTGTCAATGGAAGGAACTTCACTCAGTTTAACATCTAATGGTCAAATAAGTGCTTGTACGTAACCCACCTGTGGTGTATGAAACCGAGGCCAGTAAGATTGAAAAAATAACGCTGGGTGAGACATGAAAACAATTTTTAGCTTTATAGGACATTCATGCATCTTTAGGAATGTTTGTACCGTTAGTATCCTAAATCTGCACAAAAGAGAGGGCAATCTTGCCTCTAAGTAGAGGACATTATTGGCTACGAATTTCGGTAATCCAAGGCATAACCTTAGGGCCTTCTTTCCAGCAGTACAAGAGGACGCAATTTATAAGCTGGTGCACCCGAATATAAAACACGTCCGAATTCTAATACTGGGCGTACGTAAATTTTGTATATCATAATTAGTGTGTCCCTTCGCATCCCCTATCGACTGTTGCATAGTCTTCGTAGGATTCCTAGCGCCCGTACTCCTTTCTTTGTTATGTATTCAATGTGTGTATGCCAGAGGAGATGAGTATCATAAATTATTCCCAGATATTTTACCGAGTCCACCTGTGGCATGTTCTGCAGGTTGCAAGTTAGTGTTATATTAACTGGGTTATCCAAAGGGAAAACTATCACTGCGCTCTTTGAGACATTAAGACATAAATGGATAGACTCTAACCAATTTTCAATGGCGCACATATACGTTTGTAAGCGAGTATATAGCGAATGTATATCGGTGTATGACGCAAAAAATGCTATGTCATCTGCATATACGTATGTGTATACACCATCATGGCTGGGAATAGTGCTGAGCAATACATTAAAAAGAAGAGGCGAGGTAACTGCTCCCTGAGGAACCCCTTTTGACTGGCAATGTATACCTGAAGAATGACCTTTTAGCGAACAATAAAACTCCCTCCCAGTTAAAAACTCACTAAACCTCCTCACTATATAATTAGGGATATCATGAAATTTTAATTGATCCAATAATATTTTGTGTTCTACACTATCGTAAGCTTTTGAGATATCCAATGTTACCAGGAGGAGGAGGAGAAGAAAAACGGAAAGACAGGGAGGTTACCAGGGCTGCTATTTGTATCTGACGGCGCGCTAATTTGATTCGGCTCTCCAAATCCACATGTGCATGCCAAATAGAACATCTAGGTCTAAAGCCAATTTGGAAGGGGCTGAAAACTTCCTTATCCTCTACCAATTTCATTAGACGAGCATAAAGAATTCTTTCTATTAATTTAACCAGATTAGAAGTTAGTACAATTGGCCTAATATTGTCAAGGGTGTATCCTGCAGAGTTGTTTTTAAGAACTGGAATTATTTTAGCAATTTTCCAATTAGAAGGAATCCATGAGCATTTGATAGAATGATTAACTATAGCTAATAAAATATCAGGGGCCTCGCTGAAAAGGATTTTTAACATTTTTGTAGTGATTCCATCACTACCTCAAGCGGAATTGGGAAGTACTTGTATTACCGTGGCAAGTTCAGTCATTGATATCTCGTTATAATCATCACTCGGTATTGCAACTTTAGTGTATGGTGATAGAAGAGATGAAAATCTGCTTTCTAGACCATTTGCTATATCTTTTAGCATTTGCTTAATTTCTTCGTCAGAGTACACCAAAGAAGCGCACTGCGTGTTCTTCCTTCTTCTCCTCGTCGTGATTGTGCGCTGGTAGGTCGCAATCGAATAAAGCTTCGCTTGACGCAAATTACTGCTTAAGCGTTGACTCTGTGCAATTCAAATCTCAGTATAGCAATTAAAGGTATTTTTGGCAATATCGTGTATAGCTTCACTGCTCGAATGATAATGGCGCAAGAGCGTCCGCAGAAGTTTTTGCAGGGGGTGCATCCATGGAGGAGGGGGGAGGGGGGGGGGGGCTGGGCGTTTTGGCGTTTTTTTTTTCACTGCCGTGACATGACTGGCAAGATTAGTCAATAATATGTAATAACGTGCAAAGTTGGCTGGCAATCCTGCAGGCTATTTCACACGGATTGCGGACCTTGAGTGTGCTAACCAACATGTGCCGCTTATTGCTACTGCATAGAAAGATATCGAAAATTCGCAGCCCCCCCCCCCCCTTGCACCTCCCTTCGGACGCCCATGTAATGGCGTCAACCTCGATAGCCGTTACGGGATTGGTTCTGCTAGAATTTTGTTTTCTTTCGTTCGTGTCAGCCCTTCCAGCGTCACCTGGCTGCAGCACAGAGTTTTCAGCATCACACAAGTCCCCCAGAAACTCTGTGCCTTTCGCCAACGTCTTGAAATAAGTACTAAACAATACATTGCTGTTCTAATCGAGTAATGAAGCCGGCAAACAATTAAGCCAAGGAAAGCATAGGGGACATTATTTGTGGTTTCTTAACTGTATTGTAATGATTCTCACTTAAACTGAAAGAAATTAAAGTGGACGAAATATGATCCTTTCCGCCGGTGGGATTCGAACCCGCAACCTTCGGATCCCACCGACGGAAAGGGCGATTTTTAGTCAACTTAATTTCTTTCAATTTAAGTGAGAATCGTTACAATACAGTTAAGAAACCACAAATAATGTCCCCTATGCCTTCTTTAATTGGCTTAATTGTCTGCCGACTTCATTAGCTGTGTATAATACAGAAAACGAATCCATCGGACAATTACCCTACTTTCGTGTGTTCTAATCAACGTGCTTGAGCAATATGGAAAAATTCAGTGCGGGAATCATTTACCTGAAACAGCGTGCATTGCCGAAGGGAACGTCTTAAGTACTGGCTCACATCATTTCTACAACACCCTCTAAAGTGACTGCTTCCATCTAAATTAGGAAAATGTATTTGTGAATAACAGTATTGAGGACTCTCACCTAAATTCTGGTGTTTGCTGGTGATGCCATGCATCGTTGTTGAACTCTTTTCCCACAAATGTCAGAAAAAAAAATCACGTACCCACTATTTTTAATAATCTGGAGGCAAGGATCTGAAGTGCGGTAATTCACTATAGCTAAGCAAAAGCTGTCGCTATGGATCTAATTCCGCTTAACTGCATAAATGCTGTTTAATTATTTTTGTGCTTGTTTTTATTTATCAGCAGGAATGACTTGACCGGGGGCCCATAAAGCGGTCTCGGCAATGCACTGCGCATAGGTAAAGCTACGAAAGCAGTAAATGTTCATAAAGACTGCAGAAAAAATCACCCAAACTAATCAGACTAAGAGTGGATGATAAATGCAGTGCAAATGAAAATATACTACAAAATAAAAAAAGGCGCGTCCTTTTGGGAAGACGACCGTACGAAGTATTCATACTCCATTGTATCGACGTAAAAACGAGGACTCAATCAGGTGAACTAGTTAGTGAATTCTTCAGTCAGTCGACTTCATCATCTCATGTCTGTCGGCTTTACGTGAGAAAGCAATTTTGGGTTTACGAACAATACCGCTAGTGGATGAGCAAGTTCACAATAAAGGTGGCTTATTGCAAGTAACTCCTCCCTCTAAATCTTCGGCACACGCTTTTCTTGTGGGGCGACCAATCTATAGCGGCGTACGCATGCTCCGCGTTACGTCAGGCACATGCCCCGACAAAGCGATGGCTCGGAATCGGCGCTCGAGCTGCGCGAATAAGAGCCCTCGAACGCGCACCCGGGCCAGCGCCCGTGGCGCGAGCACTGAGGCGGCAAGCGTGGCCTGCGCTTCAGTTGGACTGGACGACCCTGGAGAAGGCGCCCACGGCGGACGAGTAGACGTGCAGCACGTTCTTGACGATCCAGTGGTCCTGCTTGAGGACCTCACGGAACTGGTCGCGGCTGATGCGTCCATCATTCTTGACGTCCAGCCGCCGGAATATCTGGCGCGTACGTCGCCGGATGTAGTGCAGCTTGTGGTCCTCCATCTCGGGCGACTCGCCGTGCAGCTGCCACAGGGCCTCGACCACGTTGATCATTTCGTCCAGGGTGACGAAGCCGTCGCCCTTCTGGTCGAACACGTCGAACGCCCAGTTGAGCTTGTCGTCCGCCGTCCCGCTCACCGTAATTGCTATCGTCTTCACGAAGTCGCGGAACGTCACGTATCTGCGGGGAAGAAGGGGAGACGGCGTATACATGCGCTTCAGCCACGGCTGCCGTTTTTTCATTTTTCTTTCTTTCTTCTTTGACACGAAGAGTTTTCGGGAAATATACTCCTACACACGGGCGAACTAGAGTAAACGTCTTTATTTTACTTTGAAGGATCTGTTACGAAAAGGAGTTTCGTCGTTGACATATGGTACGACGCTGTCTCCACTATATTGTGTTTTCAGTAAGCACCGCAGCAAAACCGAACGCGTTGCTTCTTTGAACTGAAACTGACGAAACACTATAAGATCGCATATCTGATTAATGCAGAAGAAGAAGAAGAAGAAGAAGAAGAAGAAGAAGAAGAAGAAGGCATTTCAAACATCAAAGCTTGTCAGTGTCCGCAAGTGCAAGCTTCGATGGAGTCAGCACGCTGTGCCGACAAAACTGGATGGCCGGAAAACATAGAGGCGCAGCTGCCTGAGGCGGTTACGGTGATGTGACAATCGGGACGCCTGCGACGGCTTCAGTTGCATGCGTTTGAAAGTACGGCAGCAATAAAAATTATCTGCAAGACGAAATGGGGGTAACGGTAAGAAATAGCGTTTCGTCAACTTTTCTGCTGCCGATCGGTTGCGCAGGAGGCTATACCTTTTACGACCATAAAGGCAGAACACATCCATTTCCGCGAGCGGCCTGTATTATAAAAAAGATGCCCCGTCCCGTCTGACTGCATTTCCGGTAGATGTGCCTTAGTTCAATAGATTTTGTAGTGCCCGCGTGTCACAGGTATTATTCTGATAGCTAAATGTGAATGTCCGCAAATGTTGTAGCCAAACGACTAACGAAGTGCGCGCGTCAATATGTATACGCTGTTTTTATTTGTACCAAGATGCTCGGTCATTTCTTAGGAGGTTGTCAAACTCGTTTCGCAGCAAACTGCTAACACGCTATACTAACACTCACCTAACATGACAGGATAAAAATAAAGAAGTGTAGTAAGGTACATTTTCCAAAAGGAAACATCTGTCGCGGGTAAAAAAACAAACTAACAACAACTTTCAGTTTATCTGGAGAGGAAAAGGGGCGATAGGAGACGTTGGACAGAAGTAAAAGTACTATTTATATACTTATATAAGCTTATTTATATACTTGTATGGTCTTCGTGCTACATTACAGCTACAGCTGATGCCTACATCATCACCGTCAAATGCAACGACCTTTCCTTTTAGGCTGACATATTAGTGGGGCAAGAAATATTGCTGTGCCAGTAATAGTTGCCTCCAATAATTTTCTCGAGTTAAAGTTGCATTTTGGTTCATCGGGAATTTGTTAGAGGCAGAATGTTAGAGACACAACTCGACACAGGGAAACTAGGAAAGGACTCGACACAGGGGACGACAAAATCACCATTCATATAGATTGTGATTGTTCATTTTTACCAGACAAGGGTGCGCAGTTGAACCAGCAGTACCATCGAGAAACCGCGAAGGAGCTTCAATACAAATCTAAAAGATGTTTCCGGCGCATTGATACACTAGCAAAACATTAGTGGAGCATGTTGATTGTAATTAACATAGCCAG
Source organism: Rhipicephalus sanguineus (assembly GCF_013339695.2). Lineage (NCBI taxonomy): Eukaryota > Metazoa > Arthropoda > Arachnida > Ixodida > Ixodidae > Rhipicephalus > Rhipicephalus sanguineus. Next base: position 229,432,973 of record NC_051176.1, read on the forward strand.
CAAGTCATAAACTGTACTATTAAAATAATGCTTGGTAACGAGAAAGTCAGTAGCCATCATAGGTCGGCAAACTCACTCATGAGTCGACTCACTCAGACTCAATCCGGGCCGTGAGTCTCAGTCTGAGTGAGTCCGGGTGAGCGACATTTTGGCGAGTTTGAGTCCGAGTGAGTCCGGATGAAGAAAATTTAGTGGATCTGAGTACGAAAATATTGGTGAGTCTGAGTCCGAGTGAGCCCCAAGCACAAAATCTATTTCTTAAGTGAGACCGAGTGAGCTCCACCTTTTGTTGCCGACATATCAGGCCCGTAACCAGCGGGGGGGGGGGGGGGGGGGGGGGGGGGGGGGGCGAGGGGCTGGGCACCCCCACCCCGAATTTTTGATGACACATGGTGTTTTATCGAAAATAAATAATGAAAATAGGCGTTTTTCTCAAATAGTCAAGGCTTTCAGCAAGTGGGCCACCCCCGAAAAAAAGTTTCTGGCTACGGGCCTGTGACATATGGTCCTATCTACTCATCTTCAGCATTACCATCAGCCTTATATCGGCTTACGTTTGCACTCAAGTCTATTTACACATATCTCAGCACACTAGCATTTATGCGCCACCTCAATATTTATTGATTAGAGGCGTGACTTAGGGGTAGGGGTGCCGTGACGTCCCCCCCCCCCCCCCACCCGCAAGCTTTCTCATCGGAAGTTCTTGATAGAAATATCTTGTGTGAGTCGCGTATTTCGCAAAAAAATGTCCGTACTGGACCGATATATGATAATGATGATATATGATATATGATAACTCATACTTGAAGGTACAAGCTCAAAAGGCGTATCGTTGAGCACTGATTATAGAGATGTTGGGGTTAAAGAGGATTGACACCATGATCGAAAAAGCATATTTTACGCCAACGGACTCATGAGTCGACTCACTCAGGCTCACTCAGACTCAGGTGAAGCCGTGAGTCTGAGTGAGTCTGAGTGAGTCCGGCTCAGTAATACGTTGGTGAGATTGAGTCTGAGTGAGTCCGGCTGAGAAAAAGTTTAGTGAGTCTGAGTCCGAGTGCGTCCGGTGGAGGAAAATTTTAGTGATTCTGAGCCTGAGTAAGCCCTCAGAGCAAGATATATTTCTGGAGTGAGTCTGAGTGAGCTCCAATTTTTTTGCCGACCTATGGTAGCCATACTTTTTTTTCGGTGGTATTATACAGTGAAGCGAGTGGAGTGAATATGCATTCTTTCTCTTGAAGTCAATGAACAAGAGGCATTAATTGAGTAGAGGGGTGCAAATACGTGCAAACTCTAACTTGAATAACCTCAGAGGTGCATACTATATACGCATTATTTAATATAAACGGTATTTGCTTCATGTAACGATATAAGTCACTTTATAAGTTATCATAGTAGCGGCGTCCACTTTCACCTTGCATAAGTGGAATTTCGAGGAGACTTAAGCATTGCTTCACAAGGTTTCCAAAAATTACGCACTTAACCACAGGACTGCAACTGAATGAACTCACATCTCCCGCGCGCTTAGCTGAAACGCGGGGCCGACAGACTTCCCGCTGAGCAGCACAACGTGGCCTCCCGAAAGCCCGTCGCGCCGGCTTACCCTATTCGTCGCTTGTCCATAGCGTTAAATATTATGTCCATGAAGGCGTTCGGGTAGCCGTCGGGAAACATTGATCCGAATACATGCTTCATTTCTTCCCGCGTGAAGAATCCCCGGGGAAAGTCCTTGAGGAACTCGCGGTGCCATCGCCGTAGGATGCTTGGATTTAGTCCCGTGCACTCCACCAGCTCGATCAGTTCGTCGCCGTGGAGGCGCCACGAACGGGATTTTGTGAGCCCCATGGCTCGGCGGCGTGCCACCGGAGCATCACACCCGGCCGACGCCACGAATGATGGCGATGATGGTGGGGGTGGTGGTGATGATGACTCCAAATAGTCATGGTTTACAGCGCAAAAGGACAGAGGCAGCCGAAAAGAGCAGACGACAGGTCTGCCTGTGTTCTTTTGCGTTGTGACCAATAAATATAATTTAACTCGCCAATTTTTCAGTCGTTATTCTGTAGAGCCAAGCCCACTGCGGGACATTAGTGACGAATTGAGCGACGCACAAAGAATGCACTATTGCAGTGCAACAGAGCCGGTATTGATTGTCCAAAAACTGCCCCTGGCGGAAAACAAACCATTAAACTCGAGAAATAGAGCCCAATGACAACTAAATATTGATGGGGATGGCCTTAGCGCGACCGAAACTTAATCCCCAATGGAATAATAGGTGCTGCCATAGTACCTTTCGCAGCGGATGTGATGAAACTAAAACTTTCTTATTTCGCTCATGTCATATTTGAGCCACCTGTTCAACGGAGCGAAAATTTTAGCTAGCCAGAATTGAAGGTAAGAAAAAAAAATTACACCATCTCCCGCTAATGGGGACCATGAGGCGATGCGAAGCCGGAGCACTTGCACGATCGCGTTCCGTTGGCGTTCGTTGGGCATGCTACCGACCTCGCGTCGTGGAACGCGAAGAGGAACACTGCGCGCGTCGTGTCTTCCCTCTAGCCTGGCCGTTAATTCTCACAGGGCGAGCGGGGAACGCGGTTGACAGGCGCGCGAGAGGGGGGCAGCGTAGGAGAGGAGATAGAGGGGGAGGAGACGCGCATGCGCTGGCGCTCATCGCGGCGCTGCGCAGGAGAGAATTTCGGCATGTCGAGCCCGCATTTCAGAGTAGTCAACCGAAGCAAGCGCTGGACTGAACGAGCGCAGCGCTCTACCACTTGAAGGAGAGGAGACTAGAGAAGGAGAGTACCGCATGCGCTGCGAGAGCAGAAGCGAGAACGCAGGAGAAGCGCAAGCAGGTGCTCAGGTGCTGGTAGAGAAGTGGAGAGAGTAACGCGCAGCTGTTGGAGAGAGAGAAGGAGGAGAGCTGCGCATGCGTAGTGTGGGTGCGGACTACCAGGCCGACGCCGAGGGACATACCCCCGAGCAAGAGATGCTTCGCATCTAAAACGAGGCCGGTCATGCACTATATGGTTGGATGGTATTTCAGAGGTCAGAGGGAAACGTATAAAGGAGCCTAAATAACTTGTAATAGGTCTCAGTGGTGATCACATACTTATGGTGCCACCAGGAGTCGCCAGCAAGTCGATGGCACTTAACAACGGTAGCACAACACAATGTTTGCGACGAACTTGAGTAGCCTCAGGCCCAAGCGAAACTCTTCGCTTCTTGCTCCAGCATAATATACGGGTCTGGTCCGGTGTACCCATGTAGATTAAATATTTAGGCAGTGAAACACGGTGGCGCAGTTTTGTAATGAATGCTTCTAATTCTCTTGAGTGACAGCAGTTATATTAATACAGAAGAAGCTCTGATGATTGGAGTCATACTGTGATACTGAGGGTTCATTGAATAGTGACCAGTGAATAAAATGACTGCAGAAATGTTGAGTTCAGGGATGTGTGCACACTTACGGGGAGTAAAACTTACATTTGATTTATTCAAACAAGAACTGATACACAGGAAATGTAAAAGAAAAAAAAATCTGGAGTCGGTCATAACAAGACTGTCGACAAAGCATTTTGGGATAGCTTTCGGAAGGCCAATGCGATCCCGAACAACTGTGTCTGAGGTGTGGGCGGTAAGTTGGGCAGGCGAATAGAGCAAGGCCAGTGAACAGGCGCGTCTGTATCTAACAAATTAACTGTATAAGTCGTGCTGTTGTATTAGAAGGGCAAATGACGACAAAGACGCGGAATGGAATTTTTTTTTCGTCCTGGACTGAGGACGCCGCTCACATGGGGGCGACATCATCGTCTGTTCCTTAAATAAAGTTTCTCTCTCTCTCTCTCCGGCCTACTCATGCAGAAGCAGCGTTTAACAGTTCTGGCCAGTCACGAAGCGCTAGTGGCAAAGATGTAATAGAAGCTGATCGGAATAGTTTTACGTTGTAGCGACTCAGTGCCTAGTGGAACCAGAAAGCTGGAAGCATGGATTCGACACTGTGGTGAGCGCAGTTGGCCGGTGAAATGGTAAGAAAGAAAGGTGAACTCGAATCAGATCAAGCTACATTGGAGAAGTAATTGATGCAGACAATATTCTGTTGGTTGACCTAGGCAAACACCAAGTTTTAATCCACCAGTGAGGCAGCTAGAAAAATATCTCAATAAGCTAATCACATAATACAACACACATCAAGGCAAAAATGGTCCCAATGGAAACAATTCGGATGGGCCGACAACATCAAATAAAGTGTGTCATCGCGTGGTGTTAAAATTATGGAAAGCACTTAGTCAGGTATGTAAACTAGCGCAAACGGATATATTTTTTATCTGAATTTTCTTTCGGACTTAGGGATCCAGCTATCAGCAATCCCATTTTCATTAATTTTACTCAATACAGATTGAACAAGTTATTCAAAATATTCCCGAGGTTCAAGGTTCTGTCTTAACGGATAGTTCAGTTTTACGTAAGGCTACATGTTTGAGCACAGGTATATTACATCACTCGTGATTTATTACCGCTAAAGCACAGCAAAATTAAAATCTCGCTCCCCTGTAAGACGCTTATAGAACAATGTTCTTTGTCAAGCAGCTGACTTGCAATGATGGATTATAAGCTATGGTATAATCATCTCTATTGTAGGGTTCACGAGATGGTATATTTTCCCACATTCCGCTTCGAAAGCTCGACTAATCTAAAGAATTTCGTTACAGTGTAATAAAAATATATATTTACTTGCGGCTATACCGCTGTTATTCTCACTGCCTACGCTTTCAAAGTTTTCTTGCTTTAGGTCTTCTACAAGTTTGAAATAGACTTTGTCCTTGCACAGACACTCGTATGCTTAATGTGCGATTCGTCGCCTTGCTAAAAACCACGCACAACCGGGCTTGTTGCACGCTTAACGTTGTTACTTTCGATTAGACCCTCTCGCCCTAAATTGCCGACGTTCTGGTCCAGACTGTGCATATTATTTCATCGAATATACCTTCAGAACGCTTGCCTTTTTACACATCGTGGAGATGAGAATACACCACAATAGCGAATTTCAGGACACGTTTTATACAGTAACTTAAAGAATACCTACATTCTCATACTATACAGGGTTTACGCAGCGTCTTCGATATATGCTTTCAGTTGATATGATATTCCATAGGGTGGAAGCTGTCGCATGCCCACTCACATTCGTTGCTAAGAGAGCGCTAATTGTGACTGAAGTTCGAGTGCAGAGGTGAAAATGTAAGTGTGCATCTTTGGTGAAGAGACTCATTCTCTCAGTGCGGCATAAATGTGATGATCATAGCTTCGGGCTGGACAGCGCGAGCCCTTCGGAGAAGTTCTTTCGGACCTCTTTCAAGAGTTCAGGGTCGCGGAAGAGCTCGAGGCCCGTGAGCGCCATGGCCTTTGCCATGAGCAGCGTCGGGCCCTGCGCATCTTTGTAGCATACAGCGGCGGCGAACTCGCGGCTATGGTTGGGAGCCGAGCAAACGGCGAACGTCGGCTGGATGGTGGGCACGCGCTGGGACACGTGACCTATGTCTGAGGAAGACAAGAAGAGGACCTTTGCCGAGCTCTTCGGTTGGAGCTGTAAGCCCAGCGATGCAGCGCTCTTGCAGAACGCGTCGGCCAGCGGGCCGTTAGTGAGCAGCGCCTCGTAGCCGCCCTCCCAGTCCATGTCGAGGGTGCAGCCTGTGGACACTGCAGCACCCTGGAGGCAGTTATCGAGCAGCCGCCGCAGCTGTTCCAGCTCCAACGCATTGGGTGCCCGGTAGTAGTACAAGAGCTCCGTTTCGTCCGGGACCACGTTCGCCACTAAACCAGCGCTGGTGATTACGCCGTGCACCTGCGATATGTCATGCGTACACTCAGGATGCCTGCGCTTACGTCGGGTAAGTGCAAGTATCCCCCCCCCCCCCCCCCATGCTCGGGTCTCTCGCTATGTTGATTCGAGCACACCAATAGGAAAAGTATACTGTGCATTTCTTTTCTTTTTTAATGAAGTCTTTCGCGCGGTTTCATCATTATGGCGACACACCGCACCAATTACTCTGCATACATCACAGTACTTCAGAAGCCTCGGGATACCGCTGCGGGCTACACAACATAACAAAGCCAACGGACAATGAAGATAAGGAAGGCACAAGGTCCCCTAAGCCTTCCTTGGCTTCATTACGTTGTGTCGAACAATGCAACGAGCCCTTGATCCATTCCCCTCCTTTCGTGCTGCGGACTACAAAGTCGCGAGTTTTATTGCACGTGTTTGTGAGTATCATAGTAAGAGTAATTGCCAGTGCAACCAGAAACAAAATCCCGAAAAAACGTGTTACCTTCCAAGTCGGTTTAATGTGCTGGCGCATAGCGGTGACAGCGGTGTAGGCGGTGACCGCGGCGTCCAGAGCATTCACTGGGTTGGAGGGTGCGCACGCCATGTACAGTGCTTTGGCAATGTAGCGCGCACGCACTTTGCCCATTGCAAAGTAGGGCGGAGCCACGTCGTTCACCGAGCTCGGGTGGGCCATGATCACAGCGTCCACGTCGGCTAGTGCGCCGCCGTTGACCATGAGCAGCTGTAGAGCAAGTGATCCAGCTTGTTTCGAAAATTGTGTGGCACAGCGACTTGCACATTGTCATGAGATCCACTCTTAGCAAGTCTCATTATACTGATTGTAGCCTGCACTCACTTGAGAGACATTACTCTAACAGGGCGTTCGAAGCACCCTTTGTCGATGATCTGCCACGGTAGCTCGGTGCATATGGTAGCTCCGTACGAGGTCTCCGGTCCAGTTCCCTACCTCAGCAGCCGCATTCCCGCAGAACGTTACAACAAAGCGATCATGGGTTGTCCTTCACGGGCAAGTAAAGGAATCCAAGATGATCGAAATTTACCTGAATATCTCCCACTATATGAGACTCAAGTACATGAGTTGCTATGGACATTTTCATTAAACAACCATTTTGTCAACCGCCCTTTTTTCATTTGAGTATTTACAGCTACACTTGTCTACGGAAATGCACCGCCGGTCGATACTGTAATACTCTTGCATTATTGTATGCACTTTCCTTTTTATTGCGATAGCAATTACATGGACACACTCGGCGGATTTTTGCCGTCGCCGTCACGTCCCGTATATGTATACGTATGCATAAATAAAAGCCACAAATAAAAATAATTCAGAAGAAAAAATTCCGAAGTGCGCTAGCGAGGAATCAAACGCTGCGACCCCTCGCTCCGCAGCGCGCTGCCTTAGACAATTACGCCATGTGTCATTGGTTCTCCTGGATACTAACGGCAGAGTACAAAATCACACGGCGTTGCGTGAAACACACGAGACGCGCCACACCTGGCGAAATTAAAATTATGCGAGACGCGGGCCATGCTGCATCGTTGCCCGCGCTGCGTTTGCGTCGTATCGCTGACGACTCACGCTAGTTTTTCATTTTGGGGTTGTAGCGTCACGCCACTCGTGACCAGGCGTCCGGGGAAAAAGAAGAGCATCCTGTGGCTCCTGGTGGCGCGAGCTAGTGGGAACGCTTCGGCTCTTTTAGGGGGGGATCGGAGATCTCTGTTCGTTCCGCGTTCGTTCTGGCGGTGTTACGTCACAAAAGTGGGCGGTCCGCAGCTCTCTTCCGCCGAGAGGAAGAGGACAGCCAATCGTCAAGCGGTGAGCGGCGAGCTTTCCGGAAGTAGACGCGCATCGTTTGTCCTCGGCAAAGGGACCGAATATTTCAAAACGAAGTGTTTCTCGCCTTCTAATAAATACAGTTATTATACGAAAAGATATTGTTTTTCTTTTCAAGCTCAAACAGTTTCTGAAACAGCAATTGGTTTGAGCGCTGATATTTATTGGTGTTAGTTTTTCTAACGTGCTCGCTATGTGAGGTCGCGCACGCGAAAAAAAAAAGGAGAAAAGTAGCAGTTGTCGCAGTTTTTCAGATGTCGTCCCACCGGAATGTCTGGCTTGGCTCCCGGGTGTCGAATCGTCAAAAGGAGCTTCTGCTGGCTTTTATAAAAGAGCACCCACAGATACCTACGCCGTGGTGCCCACTGGGGCCGTCGTTCACGAGTGAGGACCGGGACGACACGTGGCAGTAGCTGGTAGCGCTTTTGAACTAAGAAGTCCCTGCGCGTAAGACCACAACCCAGTGGCAGGCCCGTTCATTTTGTTCGCACTGTTCGTTTCAAGAACAGAAAGCGACGCCGCACTCGCTCATGTCTTCAAACGCATCTCGCACCTCCAACCGCAAGAAAAGCACACGTCGCAAACGCCATTTTCTCAAAATCAGGTTGCGGCAGCCGCAACCGCCGCATCATGCCATGCGAAGCCGTTTGTTCGCCCGAGAGAACGCGTGCGAACGGTCTCGCGCTCCGTTCGTTTGTAGCAGACGACATGCTCGTTATGACGCGGTATGACGTCACCAAAAAAATAAAAAATCAAGCAAAAAGAAAAATGGCTACGCCCCTCAGAGACGTGGTTTTTCCCGTCTTCGGCCAATCGCGTACGCCGCCAGAATGGGTACAGAACGAACGGCGCAGAACAGAGATCTCCGATCACCCTACTCGTTATGACGCGCTATGACGTCACCAAAAAAGAAAAGATCAAGCAAAAAAAAAGAAATGGCGACACCCCCCGGCCTTGAGTGGCATCTCCCGCTTCAGCCAATCAGAGCGCTTGTTCTTCCCCAGGAGAACGAACAAGCGGAACGAACAGATCTCCGATCGCCCCCTTAGGCTTATGCCACAGGAGGGAAGAAACGATACGGCTGAATTAGAATCACCCACCGTGACCAGAATCCCGAGGCTAAAATTACAGCGCAAGCGCACAAGACACCCACGAAGAAAAGAAACGTACGACACAAGCGCTGACTAACAACTGCTTTATTCTTTCATACGCCAATGCATATATAAGCCCAAGGCTAACTTACCGCACATGCGCACACAACAATAGCTCTAAACCAAAACGTGTAACAAGGATGATAGTGCATTAGATATGCGAAGACATCAAATCATATTCAGATGGCTGCAGGGACAACGAAGTAAAGAATAAGTAAGAAGGACAAAGAAGTGCGTTTGCGCTGTAATTTTAGCCTCAGAAATATGTACCAACTAGACCCAAAAGAACTTTTATTTTAGTCACCAGAATCGCCGTCGGCAGGGAACGCGAGCCGTGTCTTCACGTGCCTGACAAGCGCCGTCTTTATTTTCTTCAATTGAGGTCGCGCGCTCACCGGTTTCGTTCGCCGCCCAAAGGAAGGCGCTGCAGGGTCTTGGGGCAACGCGAGCGCAAGAGTACGAGAGTGGCTTGCGTTCTACGCATGCATCCTGGCGGCTCGCAAATTTACAGTCGCATATACCGGGACGTTTACACACCACAATGCAAAGCTTGCGGGGTGGCTCGCGCCAACCTCGACCACATTATATGGGCATGTCCCGTAGCGACACACACCATCAAACACAGCAAGAACCTTAAACTTAAGATAACGCCCGAGCAGTGGGAGGCTACGCTGCTCAGCGCGTGCCCGGATGACCAACTCTGGGCAGTCCGGCTGGCTGAAGACGCCGCCAAGACCCAAGGTCTGGCCGCCGCCTGAGGAAGGGGGGCTCCGGTAGGGCTAGTCTCCCGGCCCCCGCCTCCCTTGACCCCAGCAAGGACAAAAATGAAGTTATGTCTCTCTCTCTCTCTCTCGCAAATTTCTTGAGTCCCCAATTCTAAATCTATCTAGTGTTTCGCCGGAGTTGGAATGTGCGCCTCCGACTTGTACTTCGACATACAGGGCGTGGTCGAACAGCTCGCGCGATTATCTCTGGAGGCGGAGTTTTGTACGTCGTGTGCTTTCTCCGCAAAGTTACAGACCGCATGATGGTCACTTTGCTCGCTGCAGCAGCTGCGTTTGCGAAAGGAGTGAGCTGCTAGCTAGAAGAGCCAAAGTATAGGGTTAGTTGAAGTAACAACTGTGACATTTCGCGCTCGTCCTGTGCATACCTGTGCGTTCTTTTCGTGCGTCCTTATGTTTGAGCAGTGCGCTGCAAGTGTGCTTTCTTTTCCTGCGTCCTTTGTGCTTGAGCGGCGCGCAGCAAGTTTCTAGCTGCTTACCGTTCTTCCTGTGGCATCCCAGTTTCTTGCTGTCGCATTCATTGCTTCGCCTTTGAGGCGAAACTGTGACTTATTTTTCCTTTTAATTTTATTTATACCCACTTCTCGCACTCGACCTGCCAAACCTGTCAGTGATCGTGGCATTCATCGACTGTGCCCGAAAGGAAGGAAGCGTAAAGGACTGAATCACAGGAAAGGAAGGATGAAAGAAGTGTTTCAGGGTAGTTTATCCTATTACTGCTGCATAGTTTTGTCACGCACCTTACTGGAGCCGCTCTCCCCGGCAGGTGTCCCTAGGCAGATGACACGGCCTGGAAGATCTGCTGTTGTTTCGAGCGCCTTTTTGAGCGCCAAAGAAGCGCCTAGGGCAGCTTCTACGATCAAGTTGTGTCCGCACGAGTGGCCCATCTCGGACAGTGCGTCGTATTCGGCCATGAAGCAGACGCACGGGGCGCTCACGCCCGGCTTCGAGTACTCGGCCCGAAATGCCGTCGGCAAGACGTAGCTGGGTGTTACCTGCGCGCAGGCAGGCACGCTCTCCTACAAGACATGCGGGAGGGGCGCAGCTGCGCAACTAAACGCTATAGACAACAATTTTTATCGCTCGTATAGGTGGCAGTCAGTCTTGCCCGGGGTAGAGTTACTGGTACATGCTACCTTTAGGTAGTTTCGCGTCTGTTTTCCTAACACCGCTAGCAACCACGCATTGCGGAGAACCTGATTTTCAGGCTAATTTTTGTATTTCCCGACGCCGCCGCTGCAGTGAACTGGATTAACACCACTAGTTATTGTCATTAAACTTCATCGCCGGTCGGCGACACGCCAGGTATGTCGATCGGCGACACGCTAGGCATGTCGCCTGCAACAACAGAGTGCATCTTCGGTCTTCGCATAGTTGTGATTGCTAGCCGGACCAACGCGTTACTCTGCTACCTAGAGGTAGCATATACGGTAACACTAGCCGGGGGCTGAGGATCAGGTGAAATGACTGACCGCGATAGAAACCAGCCTGTCCTTATTGCCTGTTTGCCGCCGGCGTACGCTCGCCATCAGCTGTGACGCGCTAAACCAGATGTACCTGTGATGGCCGCGCTGGTAGGTGATAACAGGGGTCAAGGTAATGTATGCATGCTCTAAACATAGGTACAATAGTGAAATAATCTGATCTGGTGAACAAAGCAAGCGCATGATATAGATCGCCATTGCATCACTGATACCGCAGTGTATCGCACTTCCCAGAGTACCAGGGTATGTAATACAGAGCCACGCTGGTTTGATATGATGCATCATCCAGAACCAGTACAACGGATCCAAAAGAAGCTGGCTCTTGTTCCCGGCAAGCGCATTCGCACTTGAATGTAGAAGAGCGCACGTACAGCGACGAGCACATGTGTGCAACAATCTAGGTTGTGTTGGGTGCAACACGCGCGCGCGCAGCCGCGCTATCCGCAGCGCCAGTGCAGCCAGCGCGGCCGCGCCTCGAAGTGAACCTGCGTACACTGTAAAAAATAGTTGTAAATTTACAGATAAAATACATGACATTTCTGTACCGCGAAAGAAACTTTCTGTAAATGTGTCATGAAGGAAATCTGTTAAAAAAAGAAACCAAAATTTCCTGTTATTCGTGACCTTCAGCAAAACAAACGACTCAAAATTGAACCTCCACAGTTTTAAATACTTCAAAGATTACAAATGTCCGTGAAATAATATTTCATGTTTTTCTGGTTTCTCCCACAATGTTATTTTGATTGATTAATATTGCGAGTCTTTTCTGCGGTTCTACGTTCATGCCTCGCGGGCCCCTGCATTTACAAGATGGCTACCGCTCACGTCGAAGCGCGGCTACGCATGGCTGCATTGTAAAGCGCGGATACGGCACCCTCCTGCTCCTGCTTTTTGTGCGTCTGTCATTCAAAGGTGGGTGGTTTGCTTCTCACTAGACTTCCTTACATCAAGAACTCGTTGATATGCCTGCCCGCTTTCGAAATTCGCTCTCGCGTAGTTTCTAATTCAGCTTTGCGTCGGCAGCGCGTGCGACCACAACGTCGAGGCCTTGTAAGTGGGTGCTTGAGGGAACGCCTGCTGTTGTACTACATTTATTTCTTTGCTGGTAGCGGCAGCGTACGTCAAGGTATGCTAATTTGTACTTGGACGTTTGCAGAGCGCATACTACAGCGTTCGCAGCGCACTTCATGTGCGTTCTCTGCGGGCAGCCATTAACGAGGTTTCGCTGTGCAGAATAATGAGAGGTATTTGTTCACCTTACCCGCTTTTTTTCTTTATTACATCAAACCTGTGTATTCTATGTTTCTGCACCTATTTTTTTCTTGTAGCTTGGCCCGACTTTCTCTAAAAACTAATGAAGTGCGTATACCTGAACTCAGCTAACCCAGCGACGTTACAGAGCATATAATTCTTTCTTTTTTTAATGAAAGTGCAAACGTTTCCTTTTTTTGTGTGTTTATCTACGTGTAATAGGTAGCTTTCTCGTGCATAGTGAACATGGCCCTGAGCAATGTTGTTGTGGCTTGGTGTACGGCGTTTAGTGTTTTGTAGTGGTCATTGCATGATAAGTTCTGCTTGGTTGTATAATGCTGTGTATCTTGAACATTGCTGGCGGGAATGTGCGAACGCATAGCTTCTTGGCGTAGTATCATTGGATGGCCTTCCTTACGAAGCTTTAAGTTCCTGGCGAAAGATAGATAACCTAGGTAAACCTAGTTTACCGAATGGACGTGTGGGGCACATCCACTCGGTAAACTGATACCTCGATTGACTAGCCAATGGGGCACGGGCTTGACGTGTACTGCACGCGCTACCTCGCGTCATCGCATTCCGCCTGCGTTGCGGTGGAGCACGTCTTCTCCTCGGTAGGAGAAACTCGGCGCGTTTCGGATTGGCGTGTTCCCTGCTGAAGCTCATGTTAGATACGCGGTTGTTATCCGTGGTTTACACACAACGGCGTGAAGCCGTGAACACCCCTGGAAAGTGGGCTCAAGTGCGCTGGTAGTACAGGCGGTGCATCGTGGCACATGTCACATGTGATCTCTCAGTGGGCACCAACGCCGACGCCGCTTTTCTAGCCGTGCGTGAAGGCTTACTGTGGACATCGATCGTGACTACCTTTAAAGAATCCCGGTTTCCGGAGAGGCGGACTTTGTTTTTAGTGGCGTATTGAAGGGCGAATGAATCTTTCGTTGGCTCTCGCCCGTTTTGTTCACCAGTGCTTGGCGGCAGTAGTTATTACTCTTCCATCGTCGAACAAAAGTACCGACACAAATTTTGAATAACGCAACCAAGTGTGTTCTAGACGTGTGTGCCAGATGGGTTCGTCGCTGAACGCAAAATTTTTTTAGCTCTTTGAGGCGCACGTTCTGTCGCGCGTGAGGTTTAGGGCGTCTGAAAAAAAAAAGACATGCGCACGTTTTGGTCGACAGCTTTAGAAGGACATCCGTTCTATACCTCCGCCCTATCGACATGTAGGCCACAAAAACAGCAGCTTGGCAGATAACAGCGGCTCCCGAACTGCTCAGACGACTGGCATATGACGGAATGGTCTGTGCGTTTTGCCAGGCATGCTACCGCGACAGATGGGCTTTGTTTATTTGACGGTGCTGTTTCCTGCCAAATGACGCCATGCGAAACAAACTGTAATTACGCTAATATTACCACTGAACAAATAACATCTACTCCTTTAAGCGCATCACTCCTTGAATGAAGCGAATTGCTCATTAGAAGTGTTCTGCGATTTGTAAACATTCACAATATTCTATAGATTTTGAACATATATATTGCGTTGCTCTTTTGCGGAGAAGCAAATTTCATGCTATGTATAGTTTACAGCATGTAATAGGCAAAAATTGCCGTACCAGGATGGGGGTTCAACCCCCCCCCCCCCCCGCCCAATTAATAGTTAGATTTTGCATGTCTAAATATGCACGCACGAACATAGATAAAGAGCGGTTGAACCCCTCCCCCGAAAAGAATTTCTGGCTACGGCCCTGCAGGCAGGTGCAACTCGTCTTCTGGCCCAATGGCGTAGCCCAACTCGAAGGAGTATTTCAGTAAAAATAAAAACCAATTGACCCTCTCCTTTTCATAAAACGAAGAACATTTTGCTCCATATCAGGTGGCAAGTTTTCCCAGATTGATACAGATCATTGGACAAATTTCCCCACCACGTGCCCTTTATAAATGTATTTCTGGTAACGAAAAAGTGTGACGGAAATCGCAACTTGGTGGCTCGCTAGCCCAAATAATGAAATAGTCGACGCGAAGCATCCGTCATTGCGAACGTCATTGCGCATGCATTGTTGATTCCTTGCGTAAACACTTTCTGCAATGGAGGTTCACTGAGCGCGCCGACGTGCTCTGGTGTTATTCGTCTGCGTGCTTAGCCTCACGTCCGTGCAAATGCGCATGCCTTTAAAGGCTTTTTGAAAGCATTAGGAATATGTTTCAATTAGGTATAGCATTTAGTGTTAAAGATTCATGCTCTCTGAATTGGCAAAAATGTTTGTTACAGTCAGGCATTAGCCTCCTTTCCTTTCTCTTTAGAGCTTTAAAGAAGTGCATACCGTTATAACAGACTTTTCTATTTCTTTCGGTAACTGCAGTTTTTTTATTTATTTCAGCGATGTATGTCTGCAGTCTCTGTGGTACCACCAAAACGTCTGTGCCACGTTTCATGAAGTATGCCGCACTGCACAAAAACATGAATGCATTCTCCATGAGGCACCCATTGGAACAGCACAGAAAAGTGTTCCGAGAGCTCCTTCTCTGAGCTAGTGCTACGAGATACCGAGGACGAAACTAGGACTGTAAAGAAAACGAAGAGTCCAAAAGGATTTATATGGTTTTGTGTCATGGAAGCCCAAATCACCTGCACTAAAACACAACAAAATGGATTACACTAAGTTGGCACTGATGCTATAATGCCCTAAGGTGGTGCTGCATCTTGAGCTGCCAGAAGGTAAGATGATTATTTCACAGTGGCCTGCTCCTCAAATTGTTCGCTGCTTTAATTTACCTTCTATTATTGAGAGCATTTATTTATTTTTATTTTATATCACATCTACAATGTATGTAGTTCGATAAAAAATATTGTCTAACTTTTAATTGTCTTCGTACGCTTGTTCGAACTCCAGGGTACATGAGTTTTAATGGCTACTTATCGCATAAAAAACGTCATAACTTTTATTATTGCAGGCAAGTACAAGTGAAGATAACGTCGGAGACGTGCCGTGTTCCTAAAGGTACCTTATTTCCAAAGTTAGTGTTAGGGATACTTGCAATATATTGCTGAATATTTCTAAACAGGAAATGTTTTGTTCCAGGGGAGAACTTGCTGACTGCCGGGGTATTTACCATCCGTATTGATACCCATGCTGTGATCGAATCCACCACACGGTGCCAGGCATTCAAGTTGATGTTCTTTACACATTTCGCCTTTACTATTGAATACCGCAAGGAGGTCAGCCTAACCCTGGTGTTCACACAAAGGTAAAACTTAATGTGATTTTTCTGACTTTTTCAACAAGATTCATGCAACTAACTTAGATAAAGCCACATTAGATAGTACAAAAGTAGGAAAGTACTGGGGAATTTCCAACATCTGATACTACACTCCCACTTGGCTACGTCAATGAGGGTTCTGATGGAGGGTATGACTAAATGGAAATGTTCAGCTTATTAAGTGTAAAACTGTCTACGGGAATCCTGAGCGGTCATGAAAGATTTTAAGTAATAACGTTATTATATGGAACGGTTGACGTGTCAAGTATTTTTAATCACTGTTTAATGAGGATTTCGAAGGGGCACTAAGTAACATGAAAATTTTCATTATTTAAATAAGAGCCCTTTTTTATGCAGTTCTGCTGCCGGAGCAAGGTGTGTGTCCGGGCTAGTTGGTATACCATAATTGTGAGCACAACGCAGAAAGAGAAAGAGACATAATAAACAAAGGACCGACTTGCAATCAAGCGAGAATTCCCTGTAAGCAAAATGGGCACAGATTGCGTCAGCGACACGTCTATAAGTTTATTTGGCATCTATAGCTACACACGACTTTTTCATATCTTATTGTTTGCAATGGAGAACATGTGCACGCATGCGCTTTAGGATGAGTATGTTTTTTCCCTGATTGTCTGGGGCAATGCCATAAAATCCGTGGTGAAAATTGTGCCCGTGGTGTCCCATCATGCACTTTGTCCGGTTCTATCGCGCTACAATGGTTTCAGTGTAATTTTTAGCAGATCGAAATTGTGAAACCCATAGTGCCTACCATGCAATCATGCGTGTGCACTTAAAAAATCGGATTGTTCGGGGGTGTTCTCGGGTCCCAGCAAGCACATGCATTGTTTAATAACACCTTCGTTTTGTTTAATAGCATGGTAGCATTGTTTTGACTTTGGTCTATGCTCGCACAATGTCACAAAGCTCATACATGGTGGAAGCTGTTGAAGGTGAGGACCTTCAGCGGCACTTCGCAAGTTCACGTAAAACTCGCTTGTTACATTCCGATAGACAAACGATCAGTTGCGGGCCAATTTTTCGGCGACAAAATGATCATCACGTGGGCGTGATGGTGTTGCTCGCGGAGGTACGTAATAAGGGATGGGTTGAGAAAACGTTTCGGCTTAATACACGGGGTCTTGGGCCGCGGTCTCATTGTGAACGATGAACCTATTGACAGGAATTGTGGCTTTTACTCCTGTGCAAAATAGATACTGGATTTGCGCATTCATCAAGAAAAAGAAAATGCATTGATATAACAGTAATTTGTTTATTTTTTTTCTTGATACTTTCGATATTTGGGCATTCGGTTAATTCAGACGTTTTTTCCGGACCCATGAAATCCAAATTAATGAGTTTTTATTGTATTTGGGTGAGTGTTTAAAAGCACATGAACCTTGCTCTGTGAGGAGCATTATTTCCTTTAAAGTCCTTACACTGCAATAAATGACATTTTATGAACCATAATGCAATTTTATAGAAATGAATTTCCATCTGGATCATGAGGTTATTTTTTTAACTGATTCCACACACACCTTAAAGAGGCAATGCGAGGGTTTCTTGAGTGCTCTACCAACATAATCAATGTTGTTCTCAGTGTGGTCCATTATGTTCAGCATAGTCATGCAACAGCCTGGTGCACCTAAAAATACCATTATTCGTTTTTAGGGCAGCCGCAGCACTCAACCCTGAAAAAGGGAGCAAGGTCGAGAAGTCAAGGAAGCAGCGCCGCCTCACACAACAAAGACCAACTTAATCAAAGCTCTGCGAGACTGAATGCTAAGTGTTACAACGAAAAATTTGCAATGTCATTATGAATATACCGTATTTACTCGAATGTAAGTTGATGTTTTTTTTTTTTCGAAAGAACGATGTGCGAAAGTGTGTGTGGGGGGGGGTGGCTTAGATTTCTGGCCTTGCGAATTTTGCGAGTCGGCTTATAATCAGGGTCGGCCTAGATTCGAGTAAATACGGTATATCTACACATTTTCCAAACCAGTTTGAATCTACGGTGACAACATGTACGCAGTTTTCATTATTTTGAAGCTGTTTACATGCAGCATTTCCTGTGCTTAAATAAAGATTCGTTTCTTTTATCATGAAAGGAGAATCTACTGAAACGTGCCTGTTTTTATTGCGTTGTTTACTAGAATGCTGGAAGCAACACTTCGCGGGTGTAGCTCCAAGAAGTGCACAGTGTCCGCTGCGGTAGTACAGTGGTTCCGGTGCTCGGATGCTTACCCGAAAGTCGCGGGTCCGACCCCGGCCACGGCGGTCGCATTTCGACAGAGGCGAAATGGTACAGGCCCACGTACTGTGCGATGTCAGTGCACGTTAGAAACACCAGGTTGTCGAAATTTCCGAAGCTCTCCACTACGATGCGCCTCATAATCATATCGTGGTTATGGCTTGTAAAACCCCAGATATTATTTTTAAAAATTGAATATATTTGGAATATGCAAACGCAGTATATTGGTATTTTTGCCATTGCATTTGGCTAAACAAAATATTTTTGCGTATCGCTTGTACAAGTGACATAACTACTTTTTTTTTGTACTAAGGAATGCTTTTATAAGAAAATATATATAAGTTGATCTTTATGCATAAAAAATATGTTCCCGAACTAAAATGCAGTAATGAAATAGCAGAAGGGCAGTAACAGAAAACACAGCCTATGTGACTCGATATCCGAGATTGTACTTATAGATAACGTTTCTGTAAACGATAACAGACACTATTAGCGAAATAACAGATAGATGAGAACAGAAAACAGTTTTTTTTTTTCAGAGTCTGAAAACTGAAACATGTTTTTAAACATAAAACTTCTGTACTGTAAAAGAGAAAATAACAGTGAAATAACAGAAAGAAGAAAAACAGAAAACCAAGTTTTTTCTGTAACACAAAACTGAACATTGTGTTTATGCAGAAAACTTCTGTAAAGTAAAACGGAAAAAATCTGTTAAAAGACAGAAAACTTCAAAATAGAAAACATAGCTTTACAGAAATTTTGTGGCAAGAGAGCTGCCAGACAATTTCTGTTTTTTTCACAAAATATTTTTTACAGTGTAGGTGCAAGAACTTCTGTAATGGTGGCCTCGAGTGGTCTGCTATATGTGCGCCAACGCAGCATGCACTGAATGTAACTGCACTCGCTGCAGCGTTTCACGAGCAGAGTTGCAGCTGCAAAACCGACCTTGTATCATGGTGACTGTATTAAGGGCGAAAAGTACGTTTTTGCCGGAGTACTGAAGTTATGTGCTTCATTTAGTACTAGTGGTAATCAGTTTCATACTTTGATTTATCGATTTGTTTCTGTACATCAGCAGAAATCGAAGCAATAGCAAAAGGTTACACAGTCTGACGGAGCCTTTTGCTCCGAAATGCAGCTCGGCACCAGTAACTTGGACTTAACGCTCCTCATAGAGGTTGTGAATTGGAAGTAAGTTAAAGATATATTCGAAGCCATATTTCAGGTCACAAGGGGAAGCTGGGTGAGGGTGATTACGTTTCATCATCATCATCAACCAGACTACGCCCACTGCAGGGCAAAGGCCTCCCGCCAATCAACCCGGTCCTGCGCTTTCTGCTGCCACGTTATACCCGCAAACTTCTTAATCTCATCTGCCCACCTAACTTTCTGTCTCCCCCTCGCGCGTTTGCCTTCTCTTGGAATCAGTCATTTACTCTTAATGACCAGCGGTTATGTTGCCTGCGCGCTACATGCCCTGCCCATGTCCATTTCTTCTTCTTGGTTTCTACTAAGATGTCCTAACACCCGTTTGTTCCTTGACCCACTCTGCTCTCTTCTTGTCCCTTAATGTTACACCTATAATTTTCCTTTCCATTGCTCGCTGCGTCGTCCTCAGTTTAAGTTGAACCCTCTTCGTAAGCCTCCAGGTTTCTGCTCCATAGGTAAGTACCGGTAAGATGCAGCTGTTATACCTTCCTCTTGAGTGATAGTGGTAAATTACCATTCATGATTTGAGAGTACTTGCCGAACGTAGTCCATCCCATCCTTATTCTCCTAGTTCTCCTAGATTACGTTTCACTACACTGTTAGTTACTATATTAACTAACGTAACAGAGTAAATGGCAACGCCAGTATATTTTTTAGCAGTCGTAATTTGCAAGGACAAATTACGTCGTAGCGTTTAATTATTCTTAAACCTCATCGCGAAAGGAGGTGGGCGTGAAAACACGGACAAAGGAGAAGGGAGCGAGACAACACAAACGCCTCGTTCTCTTCTCCTGTGTCCGTGTTTGCACGCCCACCTTCTTTTGCGATGAACACCTACCGACTAGCTCAACTTTCTGCCGTTCTAAGCCTCTTAAACCTATTTTTACGTTTTATGTGCCGGCTCAAGGTAGGCAATTGAGACAATGTTGGCAAATTCAATTTACAAAGGAAAAAAATTTCTTAATGCAGCCAGAATTTGATTATCGCGAGTCTGCATATAGGGGGTGCCCCCCCCCCCCCCCAGGTAACGTTAACCGTAACCAAGATGTTGTGTTTTAGATCATTTTCGTTTCTTTCGTCTAATCAGCCAAGTAACTCGCACGGGAAAAAAATGCGTTGCTGGCGGAATAGGACAGATGACCGAACACTGCATAGGTCCCATAACAGTATAGTTTGCCTACTTTCTTTTGTTATGAAGGGTGGAAACTTGGGCATCTTGGTAGGACATCATAAACGTAAGAACAGCGCAACAAACAGGAGGAGGAGAGGTTGAGGAAAGGAAAAGGCGCAACTTCTGCAACAAACAGGGACTAGCGCTGTGTGTGTGTTCTTCGCTAGTCCTTCTCTGTTGCGTTGTTCTTAGGTTTATTATTTCTTTTGTTTTCTTGTTAAGCTTGGCTAATGTTAGCTGGAACACGTGGTAGATGTTTTTCGCATAAGTGTGTAATCACTTCAAGCTCGCTGCTTCGTGTCTTCATGCGTACTGAAATTTTATCAGCAGAGCTTCCATTTTCGTTGAGGAATTGGATGCATGTGGTGTCTGAATGCACTTACACAATGACAAAATTCACGCTCGAGACGTGTAAGCAGGAGAGAAAAAAAAAGAAAGAGGGAACTTCTCCTGCGATACATTTACGTGGAGGAGCTGAGATACACAGTATAGGAAATGCAAAGTAACGAGGGCGAGACGCTGTACGAGACGCTTCCCTTACCTGGAACCCTGCCTTGTGAAGCTCTTCCGTCAGCAGGTCATGCGCTCTCTTTTCTTCGAAACGTATTTCCGGCAACGGCCATATAGTTGCCTGCACGTCGTTGAGCAATTTGGCGTTGACATCCACCGTTTCCACGACGCAACGCGCCACGGGATCCATCGCCAAAGGTGTCGCTGCGATACCGCGACTGGCAAGCGCAGGCAAGCGATGCGACGTACTTGTAAGCCCCAAAGCCGCCCTCAACGTCACTGTCTTCGCCTGAGCTCGAGAGTTGCGTTTAAACCTGCATCAAAACCCATGAGCATCACTGTAGGACAGAGCCCTATAGCCGGTTGTGGGCTGTCAGTGAGGAACACGTACTCGATCCTTCTTTTTTTGCAAGGGTCTCCCCAGCCGGGAGTCGCTGGAGAAAGGCTTTCTCTTGCCGAGAAAGAGTGGCGGCGATGGCAGCACACACAATCGATGGTTTTAAGGCACATGTGTCCCGCAGGAGAATACATATATTCAGGCATCAACAGCTCCCGCGGGCCGTTATGCTTGACAAACGGCGCCGTCGCCTCGCAGTAACTCCAGACGGACTCGGGTGAATCGCAGCGCCTTGCTATGAACCTCTCTACTCATCGAACCCATCGGCTCGATCAAACGGACTTGCCTCGGAAGCGCGGCGCTACGTCTTCACCATGGCCCTCTATAAGGTGGTTGGGCCTCATGATGATGATAATATTTGGTCCCAACTGGGATGACACAACTCTCCACAGGACCTAGAATCGTGCAGTCAAAAGGGGCAAGCAGATAAAACAAATTGTGTTAAAAGAAATTGTAGAATGTATGGTGGCAGCTGCACTATATGGAACGGCTTGCCGTTTTATCTCCGAAGACCGTGAGTAGTACAAAAATAAAACATATACATAGAAAAGAAACGTCATAAACCTGTTCTGTTGCCTTTATGTTTTTGGTTGCAGTCAAAGGCCATCGATCGGAAAAGCTCGTTATTGAAGTTCGCCGTCTATTTTCTCAGTCTCGTCGTGCTCGCTTTCTCTCTCTCTCAGTGCCTAATGTATCTTTTTTTGTTGCTTGCTTTCATGGGCGTTTTATTTTTCTCTCTCTATCTGCAGTTTAGTTTTTTATATTTGTAAGGTTGACAAAAAACTAAATCGAACCATCTCCTTCAGATTCTCGCGGCCCGCAACACCTTATTCTCGGTCGGTCCCCGACAGTGGGTACATGTCACAGTTTCCGAGGTCGTCGTCATCATCTGCTTCTGCCACTTCACTGCATTCAGTAATGTCAGCAGAACGCCGTGGTTCGTTCTCGTAAACGTATCTTAATGATTCTAACTTAGCTATGAATTGTCTCAAGGCTAAACCTCAAGGTTCTCCTCAGCAACTTCCTGCGCAGCACCACTGCTATTCGTCATAGATAACCCTGTCGTATCGCTCCTCTGTCATCATATATACATTACAGCGGTATAAAAATATATGTGAAAAGAAAAGGTATGGCGCTAAGGGGGCACCCGGGTTTGAACCGGGGACCACTGGATCTGCAGTCGAATGCTCTACCACTGAGCTATGCCCCCAGGTGCGAATGCCCAACGGAAATGACATACTTCACAGTGGTATAAAAATATATATGTGGAAAGAAAAGGCATGACGCCAAGGGGGCACCCGGGTTTGAACCGGGGACCTCTCGATCTGCAGTCGAATGCTCTACCACTGAGCTATGCCCCCTTTTTTTTTTTTTCTTTATTGCCACCTTTGCACATAACAGAAATTTACAAGCACTTCGTAACCAGTCTAAAATCACCAGCCTGGCTGCGACTGGTTTTATTTAAAAGCGCTTCATTGCAGCCAACTCATCTAATAACGACACCCATTCGGGTTGTTCGTCCCTAGACTTGTACACATCTCGTATGTATACAATGCTTTCTGTGAAATATTCATGCGCAGATCGGGCATCTTTATCTACATGGCGCACAGCCATTCTTGTTCGCCACACGCTGTGAAGCACAAGCAACATAAACATGTCAAAAGGCACACCATCTTGATTTTCCGTAGCTAAAAATCTAATACCGTATGGCGTGATTGGCAAGTCCTTTTTCAAGGTGCGCTGCAAAATGTCCCACAGAAAAACAGCGTCCCAACAGTCAAGAAAAATGTGGTTGATAGTCTCGGGTTTTCTGCAGATAAGGCAATCTATCGACCACCGGGACGAAGAAACCCTTCTCTTGTAGCCACGGTTTTACCGGCAATGTTTCGCTGTGCAGCTGGAAGAAGAATGTCTTTGCGCTTGCACGTACGGTCATCATTTTTACCCTCTTAAATACGTCACGCTCATGGCCAACATGATATATCGCTCTGTAGATGGGCTGAGGTAACATAACGTCACGTAAATCTCTGTAGAGACGCTTTCTCGGTACATCAGATAAGTAGTCTGATGAAAACCGCACCTTCAATATTCCGTATGCCATCACTACTTCTCTTAAATATCCACGCAGGTTACATTTTACAGACACATTTGATACCACATAATCAGGAATCTTGTCACACAGTACAATTTGCATAAACGTTCGCAGAAAAGGGTTACATTGGTCACGCAAAAAAATAAATCTTGACACTATTTGCTTTAGAAACAGATGAGCCAATCCTAGACCACCATTTTTGGAAGAATGAAATAAGTTTGTCCGGCTAGTACGCTCCCATACCGACCCCCAAACAAAAACTGCTAAAACTCTATGCAATTTTTGCACATTTGCTCTTGTCATGAAGAGGAACTGCAGG
Source organism: Rhipicephalus sanguineus (assembly GCF_013339695.2). Taxonomy (NCBI): domain Eukaryota; kingdom Metazoa; phylum Arthropoda; class Arachnida; order Ixodida; family Ixodidae; genus Rhipicephalus; species Rhipicephalus sanguineus. Next base: position 229,456,524 of record NC_051176.1, read on the forward strand.
ACATACCATACTTTACAAATAATGAACCAATTACATGCAGTCGCTCTAGAAAACATAGAAAGTTCCCTGCCATGCCAGCTTTGAGTCTTTTCACGTGTACATTCACATATCTCCTTCCAATAATCATTTGTGTCTCTGTAATGCTGCAGGGGGACACCAAGGTACTTAGTTGGTACAATTAACCATCTCATATTTGCATAGTTTTGCGGGGTGGTCTCCCAAGATCCGTGCCACAAGCCTAGGCATTTATCCCAGTTTACTGCACTACCTGTGAACTTGCAAAACGAGACCACATCACGTATCACTTCACTGACACTTTCTTTATCCCGACAAAACACAGCAATGTCATCTGCATATGTTAACATTTTGACTTCACTTTCCATTAGTTGATAACCCCTTATTCTATCGTTCCCAATAATCTTCATACAGAAAGGTTCCATGTATATTGCGAATAATAAAGCTGAGATGGGATCACCCTGCCGCACGCCATTTCTCACTTGAAAGCTTTCAGTAACATGCCCATTAACCACAATACGCGTAAAGCACTTTCTATAAGCCATTTTTACCCCTTCCAATATTACAGACCCTACATTAACATATTCTAGTATCAAAAATAAAATGTCATGGTTTACACGATCGAAGGCTTTTTCCATATCTAATTGCATCATTGCCACTCTGCTCTCGAACACATCACAACTCTCCAACACACTCCTTGCTACATGAACATTGGTGTTTATTGTGCGTCCTTTTATTCCACAAGTTTGATGTGGTCCAACTAATGATTTTATCACCATCTGCAACCTACTGGCGAGAACCTTCATGAACACTTTATAATCTACATTGGCTAAGCTGATCGGTCGATAAGACTTCACGGACAATAACTTTATAGGGTCTTCGGTCTTCGGTATTAGTATTACGTGCGTCTTTCGAAATGAAGACGGAAGCTCCTTTAATCTTAAAGCCTCTGTGTATACACGATGTAAGGCTACAGATATTACGCTTCTAAATGTCTTATACATTGCTGCTCCCAATCCATCGGGTCCAGGTGCTTTGCCAACAGACAACTCGTCGATAGCTTTTTCTATCTCGGAAATATTTATCGGCATTTCCAATTGTTCTCTTTCCTGAGCTATGCCCCCAGGTGCGAATGCCCAACGGAAATGACATACTTCACAGTGGTATAAAAATATATATGTGGAAAGAAAAGGCATGACGCCAAGGGGGCACCCGGGTTTGAACCGGGGACCTCTCGATCTGCAGTCGAATGCTCTACCACTGAGCTATGCCCCCAGGTGCGAATGCCCAACGGAAATGACATACTTCACAGTGGTATAAAAATATATATGTGGAAAGAAAAGGCATGACGCCAAGGGGGCACCCGGGTTTGAACCGGGGACCTCTCGATCTGCAGTCGAATGCTCTACCACTGAGCTATGCCCCCAGGTGCGAATGCCCAACGGAAATGACATACTTCACAGTGGTATAAAAATATATATGTGGAAAGAAAAGGCATGGCGCCAAGGGGGCACCCGGGTTTGAACCGGGGACCTCTCGATCTGCAGTCGAATGCTCTACCACTGAGCTATGCCCCCAGGTGAGTATGCCCAACGGAAATGACATACTTCACAGTGGTATAAAAATATATGTGGAAAGAAAAGGCATGACGCCAAGGGGGCACCCGGGTTTGAACCGGGGACCTCTCGATCTGCAGTCGAATGCTCTTCCACTGAGCTATGCCCCCAGGTGAGAATGCCCAACGGAAATGACATACTTCACAGTGGTATAAAAATATATGTGGAAAGAAAAGGCATGACGCCAAGGGGGCACCCGGGTTTGAACCGGGGACCTCTCGATCTGCAGTCGAATGCTCTACCACTGAGCTATGCCCCCAGGTGCGAATGCCCAACGGAAATGACATACTTCACAGTGGTATAAAAATATATATGTGGAAAGAAAAGGCATGACGCCAAGGGGGCTCCCGGGTTTGAACCGGGGACCTCTCGATCTGCAGTCGAATGCTCTACCACTGAGCTATGCCCCCAGGTGCGAATGCCCAACGGAAATGACATATTTCACAGTGGTATAAAAATATATATGTGGAAAGAAAAGGCATGACGCCAAGGGGGCACCCGGGTTTGAACCGGGGACCTCTCGATCTGCAGTCGAATGCTCTACCACTGAGGTATGCCCCCAGGTGAGTATGTATATGTGGAAAGGAAAGGCATGACGCCAAGGGGGCACCCGGGTTTGAACCGGGGACCTCTCGATCTGCAGTCGAATGCTCTACCACTGAGCTATGCCCCCAGGTGCGAATGCCCAACGGAAATGACATACTTCACAGTGGTATAAAAATATATATGTGGAAAGAAAAGGCATGACGCCAAGGGGGCACCCGGGTTTGAACCGGGGACCTCCCGATCTGCAGTCGAATGCTCTACCACTGAGCTATGCCCCCAGGTGCGAATGCCCAACGGAAATGACATACTTCACAGTGGTATAAAAATATATATGTGGAAAGAAAAGGCATGACGCCAAGGGGGCACCCGGGTTTGAACCGGGGACCTCTCGATCTGCAGTCGAATGCTCTACCACTGAGCTATGCCCCCAGGTGCGAATGCCCAACGGAAATGACATACTTCACAGTGGTATAAAAATATATATGTGGAAAGAAAAGGCATGACGCCAAGGGGGCACCCGGGTTTGAACCGGGGACCTCTCGATCTGCAGTCGAATGCTCTACCACTGAGCTATGCCCCCAGGTGCGAATGCCCAACGGAAATGACATACTTCACAGTGGTATAAAAATATATATGTGGAAAGAAAAGGCATGACGCCAAGGGGGCACCTGTGTTTGAACTGGGGACCTCTCGATCTGCAGTCGAATGCTCTACCACTGAGCTATGCCCCCAGGTGAGTATGCCCAACGGAAATGACATACTTCACAGTGGTATAAAAATATACGTGGAAAGAAAAGGCATGACGCCAAGGGGGCACCCGGGTTTGAACCGGGGACCTCTCGATCTGCAGTCGAATGCTCTACCACTGAGCTACGCCCCCAGGTGAGAATGCCCAACGGAAATGACATACTTCACAGTGGTATAAAAATATATGTGGAAAGAAAAGGCATGACGCCAAGGGGGCACCTAGGTTTGAACCGGGGACCTCTCGATCTGCAGTCGAATGCTCTACCACTGAGCTATGCCCCCAGGTGAGAATGCCCAACGGAAATGACATACTTCACAGTGGTATAAAAAATATATATGTGGAAAGAAAAGGCATGACGCCAAGGGGGCACCCGGGTTTGAACCGGGGACCTCTCGATCTGCAGTCGAATGCTCTACCACTGAGCTATGCCACCAGGTGAGAATGCCCAACGGAAATGACATACTTCACAGTGGTATAAAAATATATGTGGAAAGAAAAGGCATGACGCCAAGGGGGCACCCAGGTTTGAACCGGGGACCTCTCGATCTGCAGTCGAATGCTCTACCACTGAGCTATGCCCCCAGGTGAGAATGCCCAACGGAAATGACATACTTCACAGTGGTATAAAAAATATATATGTGGAAAGAAAAGGCATGACGCCAAGAGGGCACCCGGGTTTGAACCGGGGACCTCTCGATCTGCAGTCGAATGCTCTACCAGTGAGCTTCCCCCCCCCCCCCCCCCCCCTTTTTTTTTTTCTTTATTGCCTGTTTTACTTTACAGGTGGTCACACAGAAACAGGAATGGTAAAATCACACTTCGACCAAGCTTTGGTCCGAAGTGTTCACATTAAAATTTTTTCAAGTGACACAGTTCGTCCGACATTGGCAACCAGCGGGGAGGTTCTTCTTGTGCTCTATACACTTCAGCAATATGCCGTATATTTACAATGAAGTTTTCCCGGACATGACGCGTGTTCTGGTCCATGTGTCGGACAGCCATTGTAGTCTGCCAGATGCTGTGAAGACTAATTATCATAAACATGTCATATGGGACGTCGTCCTCATTGTCCACACACAGAAAACGAATTCCATAGCTCGTAATGGGCAGCTCTTTTTTCAATGTTCTTTGAAGGATGTCCCAATGAAAGACTGCGTCCCAGCAATGAATAAATACATGCTCTATTGTCTCAGGTGTTTTACAAAGTAAACAATTGGTTGTCCATGGCACATTGATTCCCTTATCCGGTAACCATTGCTTTACGGGGAGCGTACGGGAATGAAGTTTAAAAAGGAATGTTTTTGCCCCTGCTTTCACGTTCATCCTTTTGACCCTTTTTAAAACGTCCTGTCCAGGATCTCCATTGAACACAGATCTGTACAAGGGTGTTGGTAACAGGACATCACGGAGATCTTTGTACAGCTTGTTTCGTTTAACAGTGGAAAGATATTCGATAGAAAATCGGACTTTCAAAAATTCAAAAGATTGTATAACTTCTTTAAAAAAACCGGTCACATATCGGCCCATTTCATTGTCTGATGACACAACAAAATCCGGAATGCGCGAAGACAGCCTTACTTGTATCACAGTTCGCAGAAATTCATTTTTTTGATCTCGAAGGAACATAAAACGAGAGACAACTTGTCTTATAAATAAATGACATAAACCAACTCCTCCGTTGCAAACGAACTGGAATAAATTTGAACGACTTGTACGTTCCCATGGCGATTTCCACACAAACACAGCAAAAATCCTATGAAATTTCTGCATATTAACGCCCGACATACAGATGACTTGCATGACGTACCATATTTTGGATATCAGGAACATATTGCACACGGACGCAAGCGCGAAAATAGACAAATCCCGACCACCCCAAGCGTTTGCTTTTTGCTTGAGTGTTTCTGCTTCACCCTTCCAGTAGTCCGTGTTGTCACGATAGCTTTCCAAAGGTACACCGAGATACTTTAAGGGTTTACTTTCCCATTTTACGTTGAGGTATACCTCCGGTCTCATATCCCAATTACCGTACCAAAAGGCAGTTGTTTTGTCCCAATTAATTATGCTGCTCATCATGTCACAAAATTTATTTGCCATGTGAACAACCTCACATATATTCTGTCTATCTTAGTACCGCCACATCATCGGCGTAAGCGAAGCTTTATCTCCGCATTCTGTAACCAAAAGCCATGGACACTTGTGTTATTAATGATTGATAAACAAAAGGGTTCTAGGTAGATGGCGAATAACAATGCTGAGGCCGGACATCCTTGTCTGATAGAACTGAGTATTTCAATTTCCTCACTGAGCTGCCTAGGCGAATAACAATGCTGAGGCCGGACATCCTTGTCTGATAGAACTGAGTATTTCAATTTCCTCACTGAGCTGCCTAGGCGAATAACAATGCTGAGGCCGGACATCCTTGTCTGATAGAACTGAGTATTTCAATTTCCTCACTGAGCTGCCTAGGCGAATAACAATGCTGAGGCCGGACATCCTTGTCTGATAGAACTGAGTATTTCAATTTCCTCACTGAGCTGCCTATTGACTATCAGACGTGTTACAAACTGCGAGTATGCCATCTTAAGACCATCCAAGATTATGTCACCAACTTCCACATGCTTCAACACACTGAACAATACTTCATGTGAGACACGATCGAAAGCTTTTTGTAAATCTAGTTGCATCATTGATATTCGTTCTTCGAAGGCATCACAAATCTCTAGAACGCTTCTTACTACATGTATGTTTGTTGTAATGCTGCGACCTCTAATGCCGGTCGATTCCACGAAAGATAAAAAAAGGGTGTATATTTGATGTTTCCGATTTTCCTGATAATTTTGTATGTTGTGCACATATGACTGCAAAGCACGAAATCGCAGTTCGTTTTCAAATAAAAAAATTTTTTTCAACACAGCAAAATTCGAGAAGTGTCGCCGGTTGACGACGACCATTTTACGAAGAATGCGTTTTCGTAAATTCGCAATCATGCTGGCAGCTACTGAAGCTATATATTACAAATATCTTTCCTTTTGGCGGAAGAAGAAGTAAAGAGGACATAGCTCTGATCATTTCATGGAATTCTGAGTAAATTATGTATTTTTAAAAATTCACGAAAAACGCTGCGTTTTTGAAAATCAGTCAAATTTGGGACGCTATGGCTACTTATGTGAACATCTTAGCTTGCTCATATTTGCAGGATGAATAGGCCTTTATGTGAATAATGAACCTCTGCATTTGTATTTCTCTAATAATCTTCAAAGTAGTAAATTTTCATGCTCGAAACACCAAAAAGAGAAAAGTGCTCCTCGATTCAAAAATCTATAATAAAAAAACCCCAATCTCAATTTTGTTCAAAGGCCCCCAAAATGTTCTCAAAGGACTGCAGAATATTATGAAAAAACATGTTGCATCATTTTTATTAGAACAAAATCAGAAAATGTCAAATATTGTGTTTCCAGAGCGTGGTGGCTACTGCGTAAAGGACATCTCTAGTAACAAGAAAATACAGTAACACGTCTTTTTTCTTCTCTGAGCTTCGCTAAACAACAGTAATGATCTATTGTCGGAAAGTGGGAACTGTTTTGTAAAGAAAAAAAGATCGTTCCAATTAAATGCATTTGCGACACCACTTATATTCCTCGGCGACGGGCAGCACGGACATTTTCATTCCTCTGGATAATTTTTTTTTAGTAAATGCGCTTATATAAAAGCAACGAAGCTAAACGCGAAATTTGTGTAGCTGAGTCGATCATGCATTGTAAGAATGTGAGAAATCGCAAATGGCGGCAGTGGTGAACGGCGAGTACGCAGTGCAACCTAAGCACAACAGCCATACATTGTTTGCCAGGCTTTGTCGCTCTGCACGAGAAAAAGCTGGGGTGTCGATTGCGTTGGTTACACGATACATTTTTCACCGCTCGTCGCTCTCCCGCCCGGCCTCTGGATCCGCACCATGCGGATCGTGTGGCGGATCGAGTGGCCCGCGCTACACGCCTTCGTGTAAACGGAGTAGCATGCGTTAGGCGGACAGGTGCAAAGGGCGGCGCGATAGACGCCCGCCTGAGCAGACGACAGCAACGAACACGGTTGTGCCAGTCAGCCAGACACCACGTGAGATATAAATTAAGCATCCAAATTGTGCTTCACTTTGATGCGATCACTGTCCTACGCTCTGAAGGTGGCTATGGGTAGGCGTTATAGCCATGACCGATATTTTGCACGGACTGCCTCATGGTGCACAAAAAGAAAATTCCGCTGCAGCGGAATTTTCGTTATGTAGAAGATATCGGGTCGAGTCTCTTTTGCGGAGGGTCATGAAGTAGGATCCGCGCTCAATTCAAGAGGGAGACCAGATCTGCCAGCACTGCTTCAAGAGGTACAAGGAGATGCAAAACAAAGCAGATGCAATGCAAACAAAACGTGTTTTGTCCGTGGCCAGAACTGCTGCCACCAATCTTCACGTAATCGATTCTTTTTAAACTCTGTTTTGATCACATAAGGTTTGACAACGTACACATTTGGGCCAACAAAAACCACACCTCTTGGCGACCGCTCTCCAGAAATTCATTTCCATTCATGAAGAGACCTTGGCTTTTATACCAATCTCTCAATTCTGGCACAGCACATCATCATAAGAGACGCATGGAGGGAATGCGTTCTTTAGCACTCAAGATATGAATTATACTCAACTAAAATAGATGAAAGAAAAGAAGGCTACAACTGAAAGTGCCTACTGTGGACTGAGGGATGTCTAACACTGGCGTGAAGTCGCAAACCACGCGAATGCATTTAATTGGAACGGTCTTTTTCTTTACAAAACAGTTCCCAATTTCCGACCATAGATCATTACTGTTGTTCAGCGAAGCTCAGAGAAGAAAAAAGACGTGTTACTGTATTTTCTTGATACTAGAGATGTCCTTTACGCAGTAGCGACCATGCTCTGGAAACACAATGTCTGACATTTTCTGCCTTTGTTCTAATAAAAATGATGCAACATGTTTTTTTTTTTCATAATATGATTCTGCAGTTCTTTGAGAACATTTTGGGGGACGTTGAACAAAATTGAGATTGGGTTTTTTTTATTATAGATTTTTGAATCGAGGAGCACTTTTCTCTTTTTAGTGTTTCGAGCATGAAAATTTACTACTTTGAAAATTATTAGAGAAATACAAATGCAAAGGTTCATTATTCACATAAAGGCCTATTGATACTGCAAATATGAACAAGATAAGATGTTCACAGAAGTAGCCATAGCGTCCCAAATTTGACTGATTTTCAAAAACGCAGCGTTTTTCGTGAATTTTTAAAAATACATAATTTGCTCAGAATTTCATGAAATGACAAGACCTATTTTCTCTTCTACTTCGGCCAAAAAGAAAGATATTTGTAATATATAGCTTCAGTGGCTGCCAGCATGATTGCGAATTTACGAAAACGCACTCTTCGTAAAATGGTTGTCGTCAACCGGCGACACTTGTCGAATTTTCCTGTGTTGAAAAAAAATTTTATTTGAAAACGAACTGCGATTTCGTGCTGTGCAGTCATATGTGCACAACATACAAAATTATCAGGAAAATCGGAAACATCAAATATACAGCGTTTTTTTATCTTTCGTGGAATCGACCTGCCACATGTCTGGTGTGTTCCTACAATCTTTTCGATGGCATTCTGCATTCTCCTGGTTAAAAGCTTCATGAATATTTTGTAATCAGTGTTCAAAAGGCTTATAGGTCGATATGATACTGCAGATTGTAGTTTGGTGCTATCATCTGTTTTCGGAATAAAGACAGTATGCGCCCGCGTGAAAGAGCGCGGTAGTTTCTTCTTTTCATATGCTTCTACCATAACCTCGTGCAGCGCATTTGCTACGTCTTCTTTAAACGTTTTATAAAACTCAGCTCCGATTCCATCTGGGCCGGGCGTCTTCCCCGTGCTTAGGTCCTCGATAGCTCTTTTTTATTTCCTGCATGCTGATAGGAGCCCCTAATCTTTCTTGTGTATCTGCGTCAAGCTTGGGCATGATAGGGAGAAAGAGGTCAGTAAAGCCTCTGGCCATCGGTATACGCTTTCCGAGCAGATCGCGATAATGTTCCACAAACGCTTCCATTATCTGAGCTTTTTCATTTGTCAGCCTATCTTTGTGCATTATTCCCTTTACTTCTTTTCTTTGTGCATATTTCTTTTCGTCCCCCAGAGCTCTTTCTGTGGGTGTCTCGCCCATCCAAAGCTTTTCACTTCTAGTTCTTATTATAGCACCTTTATACTTCTGTCTGTCTAAGATTTCCAGTTTGTTTTTATGAAAAAATCCGTAAAACAGGGGGTGGATGCTCGAGCCAACGTTTCGACAAGTGGACTTGTCTTCTTCAAGGCTGGAACTGATTTCCTTAGCTATCGTGTGTATATGCTTCGTGCCCTCTCCAAAAGAGGGGAGAAGGGGTGGGGGGGGAGAGGCCACCGCGACGATTGGGTGAGTCATAGGGACGGAGAAAAAAAAAAAAAAAAAAGGGGGGGGGGGGGGACGGGAGGGTGTACGTTTGTTAAAACCTACTATTGTTAAAATGCCACGTGCTTCCATTGACAATCATTCAGTGAAACGTACACCCTCCCGTCCCCCCCACCCTTTTTTTTTTTTTCTCCGTCCCTATGACTCACCCAATCGTCGCGGTGGCCTCTCCCCCCCCACCCCTTCTCCCCTCTTTTGGAGAGGGCACGAAGCATATACACACGATAGCTAAGGAAATCAGTTCCAGCCTTGAAGAAGACAAGTCCACTTGTCGAAACGTTGGCTCGAGCATCCACCCCCTGTTTTACGGATTTTTTCATCGCAGCTTCCATCTTCCACTTCCTGCCGTTTTTCAGTTTGTTTTTAGTATTTCTAATTTCTTCGGTAAACAAGCCAGGTTTCATACTTTCTTCCTGCAAGAGAGCTTGTAGTTGCCTTTGTAGGCTCCTTTCCTCCTGCTTCCTCTCAAAATTATTTTTAGTAGTTTGTTCTATCGCTTTCATTTTGACATCTTGTTTGAACGTTTCCCACTTCGCTTCACAGTCGTCTTTTCGATTATCATATAGCTTTGTAGGGGCTTCGGTTACATCTCTGCCAAAAATTTCATCATTCAAGACATTATTGTTTAATTTCTACAGGTACCAGTTAAATTTAGGTATCCTCTCCCTAGCACCAAGTGTAAAGCTAATCATACAGTGATCGCTGAAAGACACCGGTGTAACAATATAATCATCACAGCACATAACAAGGTCCAGCGGGATGTACGCTCTATCTAACCGTGCGTGGCTTAGACCCTGAAAGTGCGTAAACTGAACTCTACCATTATACATGCATAGGCCAACATCTTCCAATCCCTTCTCTGCAATCAATTCATTCAAAAACACCGCGCTTTGATCACATAATTGGACCAGCTTGGCACGGTCTTCTTTCGCGCACACGCAGATAAATCACCAACAAGTATTACATATTTGTCACATTCGAGTAAATTTCTTATTTCTTGAAAGAAAACTTTCCTTTCACTGTCTCGGTTCGGAGCATACACACATATCACGCGCCATTCAATTTCAAGAAAGAAAAATCACACACTACAGAACGTCCGTTATCACTGCTTACTACACTTCTTTCAACAGCGCCCATCGATTTTCTGATCAAAAGAGCACACCCTCCTGATAAGCCATTGGCGTGGGACACACAAACGTTATACATTGAGCGAAAGGTAAATACCATGCGATCGGTATCCTCCTCGGTCGCTAATTTGGTTTCCTGCACAGCAATCACGCCGAATTCATGCTCCGAAAACAATCTACTCAATTGGTACTGCCGCCTTCTATAGAAGCTAACCCGCGTACATTTATACTGGCAAACCGTACTGCTCGCTCAAGTCTCACTGCCATTTCTATAGTAGAAGTAAGTGCTCACCAAACAGTCTGCGCTGAATAACGCCTACTCAGTCATCAAGCACACCTTCTGGGCAGGGGGGCGCGCACCTAGTGCGTCGTCAAGGGGGCGGTTTGGCCGCCCTCTTCTCCCCTTCTACGACGTTTGGCTTGACCATCAACCGCTGCCTCCGAAAGACAGCCGCTTTCGCTGGCGGTTCTTGACTGCTTGCATCATTTGGTTCTGATGGGACTGCGTCTCGTGGTCTTTTCCCTCCCGTCCCATGTTCTTCGGCGACGTGCCACTCCATGGCACAACCGTCGGAAGGTTCCTGGACAGTCTGAGTAACTACTCCTTTGATACATGTGCCTCCTTTGCGCTCGTCGGTGATTCTGCGGCAGACTGCACACCCGCACTGTCAGCTGATTGTGCCGTTTCTTTCACTTCCGTCATGCCTCCTGTACTTGGTGTTTCTCCTGCAGAAGTCACCTTGGATTTCACCGGTGATTCTGCAATAGGTTGCACCACCCCTGCACTGTCAGTTGACTTTGCCGCTTCTTTCTTCAACTGCGTCATGCCTGCCGTACTTAGGCTTTTCCCTACAGAATCAGCCTTTGATTTCACCGATTCTTCGGCTTCGGCCTCAACCATAGTGAGCTCGAATTTATCCGTGCTCCCGGTGTTCAAGGTAGCTGCCGCATACGTCCTCGTGCAGCTCGCTGGGGCATGTCCAAAGCGCTTGCACGTGTCGCACCGCGGAACTCGACAGTCCTTTCTAATGTGGCCAATCTGCTGGCAGCGCAAACATCTCGGCGCTCTTTCGGGTGCCACAATAAGTGCGAGCTCCCCTCCAACTCGTAACTGGTGGGGTATATCGTCCAGCGTAACGTTAGCCTTGATGTGATAAGGGTTCTGCCCAGAGGACCGGAGCCAGCCAGAGTCCCGGGGAGATGTCGAGGAGAGGAGCCCGGAGCTGTTAACCAGTAACGTTTATTACATTATTTACAGGTAGCGTGTTGCTACATGATGGGGTTAGCATCATGGAAGCTCTCGAGCTTCTGGGAGCTTCTCGGAGCTTGTGAGAGCTTGAGAGAACTTGTGAGAGCTTGTCGGGAGCGCATCGGCGCTCGCATTTTATGTCCGGGCCTTCCCAGGGTTCCCTGTAGGAAAAAACAATGGAGGCCAGGACAGTCCAATGAAAATTTCCATCTTCACCTCCGCCCCCAAAAGGGGAAGGTGAAACGCCGCCTCCTTCCCAACCCACGAAAGGAGAAAGAGGCACGTCCAGTTCGTCCCATGGCGAGGGAAAAACACTGCCCACCGCGCACAACACGGCACAGCACGAAGACGTTGAGTCTTACGTGGAAGTCAATTTCGTAGTCTGTTGCAGTGATGGGTATGCGGCGCCAGGCAGACCACGAATTGTGGAAACAGCGGCACCAAGGCGCCACGGAGAACGTGGGAAATGCATCCGCAGACGGTTCCCAGACGCTGGGCCCTTTGTCCGGGGCACCTTGACGACAAAGCAAGCCGCCTCGACGGTCAACAACTCTTCCTAATCTGTCAGTCGGTCAGGCGTGCCCAAAGGGTTTTACGAGGGGCGCAGACAACCTGAGATAATTAGACGAACGACTTTCGTGTTGTCGCCGCTCTTGGTGCATCTCTGGAACCGCTGACCCGGAAGAAATCAGGGTAGTCTTAGCCGCAACGTCTCATGCGTCAAAGCGGCGCCAAGCCAGGCAGGCCGATCATAACAGCCTTGAGCCGGAGCGTCACGGTTCTTGTCATGGTATTCTGCTGCGTGTAGCCATCAATTCGCCATTTATCCATTCCTACGTCAACGACCGTCCCGTAAGGGATCAGCGCATTTCGGACGTCTTCTCGCACGTGGTAGAGCAACCAATGCAGTTTCAGACGGACGTCGCGGTGGCTTGGGTCGATTACCATGCATTTGAGGCCTTTCACAGTCAATTGCGGCTCAGCTAAAAGTTTCTTCACACCTTCAGCGCTTTTACAGGTCACCGCCCACACGTGATTCATTTGGTACGCGCCAAGCGCAAGAACCTCGGTGGGCGGGACACGTCGAAAAAGGGGCTCACGAAAATATTCCGCATGATAAGGCATTCCTTTTACATCTGCGTGCAGAAAAACAGTGTTCTGAACCACATACCCATTTGGCAGAGGGGGCAAAATGACGGCATAATCCTGTGGCATTTCAATCCTGGAACCGCGGCTAAGCTGGGCCGCTGCCCCAACGGAGCTCATGATACACACGTCCTAACGCTTTCGCAACCGGAAGTGGAATCCACTGAGCTATGACCCCAGGTGAGAATGCCCTATGGAAATGACATACATTACAGCGGTATAAAAATATATGTGGAAAGAAAAGTATGACGCCAAGGGGGCACCCGGGTTTGAACCGGGGACCTCTCGATCTGCAGTCGAATGCTCTACCACTGAGCTATGCCCCCAGGTGAGAATGCCCTACGGAAATGACATACTTTACGGCGGTATAAAAATATATGTCGAAACAAAAGGTATGCCGACAAGGGGGCACCCGGGTTTGAACCGTGGACCTCTCGATCTGCAGTCGAGTGCTCTACCACTGAGCTATGCCCCCAGGTGAGAATGCCCTACGGAAATGACATACTTTACTGCGGTATAAAAATATATGTCGAAACAAAAGGTATGACGTAAAGGGTGCACTCGGATTTGAACCGGGGGACCTCTCGATCTGCAGTCGAATGCTCTACCACTGAGCTATGCCCTTTTTTTTTCTTTATTGCGAAGTTGCAATACAAAACCATGATACAAATGATAAAACAAACATTAACCAATCTTGGCCAATGCTTGACATTAAAAAGGTTTATGGCATATCAAACTATCTAGGAGATGATACCACTTTGGTTTATCCGTCATGACTTAAGGCTTTCACGTATATAAACAATGCTCTCATTGAAGTACTCTCTCGGTGACAATATACCGATGTCTTCATGGAGCACTGCCATACGAGTCTTCCATATGCTATGTAACATCATCACCATGAACATATCATACGGCACACCATCGTCACAGATCCTTGGCAGAAAGCGTATGCCGTATGGTGTTACTGGTAAGTCCTTTTTCAAGGTGCGTTGTAGCACGTCCCACAGAAATAGCGCATCAGAACAATCCAGAAATATATGTTCGATCGTCTCAGGCTTTCTGCATCTGAGACAATCGATTGTCCACGGCACAAAAATCCCTCTTTCTTTTAGCCAAGGTTTCACAGGCAATGTCGCACTGTGTAGCTGAAAGAAAAAGGTTTTACATGACGCATGTATTGGCATTCTCTTAACTCGTTTCAACACGTTTGCACTGCAGCTTTTATTGTACATGGATCGGTATACTGGCATCGGTAAAGTGACGTCAATGACGTCTTTGTACAATTTTTTCCTTGTAACACTACTAAGATAGTCCAATGAAAAACGCGCTTGCAAAAACCGCAAAGACCATACCACTTCACGCAGGAATCCTGTTATTCTCAAACCCTTTCTATAATCTGATGAGATAATAAATTCTGGGAGAGCATCACTTAATCTTAGTTGAATAACTGTGCGCAGGAAGTTGTTTCTTTGATCCCGCAAGAACAAAAATCGTGACACTACCTGTTTCAAAAATAAATGTGCTAATCCGAGACCACCTGCCTTCAGTGGTAGAAATAAATTAGTACGGCTCATTCGCTCCCAAGCTGAACCCCATGTGTACATAGCGAAAACTCTGTGTAGCTTCTGGATACTCATTCTTGATATACATAAAAACTGCAGTACATACCATATTTTCGCGACCAGAAAGATATTGCACACTGTCGCTCGTGCGAATATAGACATGTTGCGGCCTCCGAATTTAGCCGTTTCTTTTCCTTCACCTAATCGATTTCCTGTGGCCAATATTCTTTTGTGTCATTGTAATGTTTTAATGGTACGCCAAGGTATTTCATCGGTGCCGTGGTCCATGTCATGCTTTCGAAAAGCATTGGAGTAGCTTCCCAGCTTCCATGCCATAAACCCAGCGATTTGCTCCAGTTTACAGCACTGCCGGTCATGCTACAAAACTTTGCAGTCACTTCAACCACCTCGCTTACGCTTTGCTTATCTTTACAGAATATGACAACGTCATCCGCGTACGCTAGTAATTTTATTTCGCTGGTATCAAGACTAAATCCTTTGATGTCATTATTATGCATCACAATTAAGCAAAATGGTTCTAGGAATATTGCAAATACTAGTGGGGAAAGAGCACATCCTTGTTTTACAACCGTCCTGATGTTAATGCTGTGAGTCAACATTTTGTTAACTACAATTTGCGTCGATGCGTTGCGGTAGCCCATCTTTACCCCTTCCAATAATATGGAACCTACATTGGCGCGTTCCATGACAAGGAGAAGAATTTCATGCGACACCTTATCGAAAGCCTTCTCCAAGTCTACACTCTAAGAAAAAAGAGAGTCAAAAGCGGGTCATGGAACCATGACTCTCTTCGGGTGTCCATCTGACCCCTTTTGGAAGGTACAGGCAGAGAAAAAGAGTTAGCATTTCGAAAGGAGTCACTGGACCCTCCTGAAGCGCGTTTCGATTGGCTTCGGTATACGGAAGAGCCGCCGTATACGCCATACATATCGCGCGCTTGCCCTTTGGCGCCGTTGTGGCGCCTTGCTCGCCGACGCACACGGGGTTGGCGCCGGGGTGGCGCCGCTCTCCTCTCTCAGTCGTCTCAATCTCTCAGTCTCCTCGTCTATTGGAATGCGTTGCGTGGTTGCGTTGGTTGCGCGTCTTCGGTGGTGTTGACGCCGGCTCCGTGCACGAAGTGACGCTTGGAGGGCGGAATATTCATGGAGCTGCGGACACCGACAACGGGCGCCAGTTAACGGTGAGTGTACTGCTTTCGTAGGTACTAATTATACAGCTTTAGCTGGGCGTCCGTAGCAGCCTTGCTGAAGTTATCTGCCAGCCATTTCCAACAGCAGCCTGCGCCCGCGGGGCTGTTGCGGATGCCCAACTAAAGCTATCAGTTAACGAGTTGCCACCGTTATGCGCGTTGCTGTACAAGCTCCCATAAAGTGAGCAATGCAAACAATTATCGAGGGTCATTTCTTGCTGATCGCACGTCGTGTCTGCACTACTGAAGGTGCAAGATGTCGTTTTGAGATGCACTTTAGTCTACTTCATAATAACATTTCCATCGACCTTGCGTGTGCAGCGTGCTTCCGCGCGTGGGAACGTGAAAAAAAAAAAAAAAAAAGAAGCCTGTGCACAGAACGCTCAGACGCACTATATACTATAATGGTTTTTGTTGGCTTAAAGACGGCAGTTTGAGGTGCAGATATAGTGCGGTGGGTTCCAGAACGTACGCGGTAGTCATTCAAGTTGGACACGCCTCGACGGTAAAGTGAAAAAGCGCTAGACTTTCGACGGCGCGCGTTGTTGCGGCCGCCGCCGTGCACTCTTTTCCCTCGTTTCTCTTTACTGTTTTCGTGGTTTGCATACACTGCGATGACGTTGGGCGTTATAACAGAATCGAGTGAGTGTACGTGATTGTGGGAGTTATGTGCGCTAATTCTAGCATATGACATGTCTGATCTCGACGTAGACGGCGTACGCACGCGCTGGGTGTCGATCGGGCCCTCGTAATCGCATCTGTTTATCTGAGTATTTAAGGATGGGTTACGTTTGTAAAACATGCGGTCAATAACCGCTCACGGCACGTCCCTGACTGCGGGAGGATGTACTTTGTTGTTTTGTTGTTAGCCTTCATTATGTCTGTGTGAACCACTTATTGTGTATACTAGGTTTTGCAAACCTTTGCATGCAATTTCATTTTCTCATCATAATATCACGTTCTGCTTTTCAGATACCGTTTTTCATGGTGCTCACGCTGGACAGGAGCGACAACCTAGCAAGCTACAAGTCTGATGCCTCAAGCCGTCACCACTTTTTGATTTATTCTTAATCATAAGGAATAAATATGGAAACATGACGGCGATTTCTGCTGTTTATTTAGCACCATATGACACTGTGCACATCACAGTCACACATTTTAGTTGGCTAGACTTATAGAAGCATCTAAATGAGGAATACCCAAACTTCTTAATTGGAAATCACAGACAATCTTTTTGCGCTTTCTATATAACTTTGCTGGAAAATATGTGTCGTACAAAGAGGGTTCAACTTAAATTGAGGACGACGCAGCGAGCGATGGAAAGGAAAATGATAGGTGTAACTTTAAGAGACAGGAAGAGAGCAGAGTGGGTCAGGGAACAAACGGGGGTTAAGGACATCATAGTTGAAATCAAGAAGAAGAAATGGATATGGGCCGGGCACGTAGCACGTCGGCAGGATAACCGGTGGTCATTAACTGACTGGATTCCAAGAGATGGCAAACGCGTGAGGGGGAGACAGAAAATTAGGTGGGTAGGTGAGATTAAGAAGTTTGCAGGTATAACGTGGCAGCAGAAAGCACAGGACCGGGTTGATTGGCGGAACATGGGAGAGGCCTTTGGCCTGCAGTGGGCGTTGAGAGGCTGATGATGATGATGATGATGTGTCGTTTTGACGAGTTTTATTAAAATAATGCTAAAACTGAACCATTCTTTTTTTTTTTCAGTCGCTGGGCAGAACGGCAAGTATTATTGGACTTGCTTAAAATGAATACTCCACTATTTTCAACAGTAGCCGCGCAAAAGTAGAGCAAGGGTCAAATGAGTAGCTTAAAATACTTGTGGAGTCGCTTGACGCTTCGGTGTGGGTCACTTGACCCCCGTAGGAGTGTTACCGGCAAGAGTCGTCTGACTTCCTATAAGTGGTAACGTGATCCTTCGGATGAGAGTCTTTCCACTCTGCCTAGAGGGTCAGGGGACTCTCCTAAAGCGAGCCGACCCTGACCCACCAAGAGAGTCACCGTGACTATTTAAAGAGAGCCCTATACGTGGCAAGTCAGAACTCTCCGAAAAGAGTCACGCATAATCTTTTTTTTCTTAGAGTGATATGAGGATTATGTTCAATAGTTCAATGTCATAATAACAGCTAGGTTCGTAATTTCTACAATCTTGTCTCATTAAGTGCTGGTGCAGTGTTAATGCCTTAAGACATGGACTGACTTTTGTGTGCATTGTCATGTGTCATTCCTGTGGGCAGTGTTTTAGTGCTTCATAAACTGACTTTCTTTCGAGGAGGGAATGGTTGTTGTGTTGCGATTGTATTCACCAGTTTCGGTTTCACAATTGTTCGTGATGTGTATTCACGAGTTTCGGTTTGCCAATTGTTCTGTGGATGGATGCTATGAGCGTCCCCTTTATAACGGGGCGGTGACATGTCTGCCACCAGGCTCGAAGAAAAAAAAAAGCCTTCCTTGTTTCATGTTGGCTTAATACCTTATCTACATTGATTAAATCTATGTTACTATACCAAAAAAAAAAATAAATTCACGGTCCATCTCTCTGCCTCTTAAGGCAGAATGACCTTATTTTTCCCCATTATTTATTTTTGTACTTTATCTCTACTTTTCTGCCACCAATACTCTAACCGTCTCTTACTTATTTCTATCGCGGACGTGTTCAGCTTTCAATTGTCGTCCCTAAAACCCAAGGCTTCCTGTAGACTCGTGCCCACACGTATACCTGGGCAGGGTTGCCAATGGTGGCTACTTTTCGCCAAATTGGCGAATTTGAGAGGCCCGTGGCGACCTAAAATCATGAATGGCGACATGGCGAATTTTTGGCGATTTTCAGCTTAGGTCTCCACTGAGTTATGCATCCTAAGCTCAGTGCCTTCCCAACGAATGAGCGGCACTATTCTCTGTATTTTTCTGGGTTTTGAGGTGCACATTGCGCGCCGTTCTGTATGTCCGTCCTGTAACTCGTGTGTATCTCCTCAATTCATCTAGACGCTTCTAACTCAATTCATCTAGATTCATCTAGATGCTTCAGAGCTTCGCTAAAGTTTCGCTTCTGAAGGGGCTAGATGACGGGTTGGTCGTGTGTTCCGGCCATTTGTTCCGCCAAAGCTCAAACTATTCTGAATAGCTTGGCGACCTATTCACCGCTGCAGTATCCCCTAATCGAGCTCGTATAGCGAAGATGGGCGGATACGCGGGTGTTCGTTTATTATTTTATTTAATTATTTATTCAGGCATTTTCTACTGTTCTCGGTGGATGTGTGCAATGAAAACAATTGCTATATAACATTTTACAATGTCTACCTGTTCAATTATGACGCACTGGATTGACGCGGGTAGATATAAGTGATTATATATGAAAGGGACAGTGGCGTCCGGTATCATATTAGTTCACACTGAAAGGCATAAGACTCACTAATGAACGATACCTGTAAGAATTCTATCTTACTACTTTCAATAAACCTGTTAATCCTTTTTTTCATATGAGGGGATGTAAAGCTGTCTACAAACAACGCCTTCGCGGATTTCGCCTAAGGTTTACCACACTTTTACCTTTGAAACGAGCGGACAGGGATGGAAGGATATCATGAGCGTTTTTTCCTTTCATACTTGCGCCTCCGCGCACATCTTGCGGCTAGTCGGAGAACCAGGTGCACCAAGCACTCCCATGGTGAAGGGGCGATGCGCCTGGCATTGAGAAATGTCAATATACTTTAAGGGCTTTGAATGGCACAGGATATGCCGCACATATCTAGAATGGCGACTTTTTTGGCGAAATTCGTAAAAAAATGGCGACTTTTGGCGACTTTCTGCTCGTCGTTTGGCGACATTTACTCGAAAGTCAGTGGCAACCCTGTACCTGGGTGAATATCGCCACATTCAATCAGTACATGTTCCATCGCTTCCTTGGTTCCCCCGCAGCATGTACATTGTTCTTCTTCGTTACTGAATCTCGCTTTATAACTACGCGTTCTAAGGCAGCCCGACCTTGCTTCAAACAGTAAAGCGCTTCCCCTTGAATTATAATCAAACCTCTCCCTCCTTATTTCGTTTTTTCCCTTTCGGTAGTTACACAGAGCCGGCTTCTTTTCCATCGCTGTCATCCAATAAGTGCTCTCCGCCTCTCTGGCCTTCCGCTTAATGCTCCTTGTTGCCATATCGCCCGCACTGCTAGCCGTACATTCACTGGTGAGCCTCCTAGTTCTTTTTCTCCACTGCGTGTCAACGCTTTTTCTATATAAATACCTGAAAACCTTCTCTGCCCATCTACTCTTCTTCATTTTCCTCAACCTCTCTAGGAATCTCATTTTGCTCTGAGCATCCCTCACTTCAAAGCCTGTCCATCCCATATCACCCTTTACAGCCTCATTTGTCGTCTTCCCGTGAGCGCCCAACGCGAGGCGGCCCACCGTCCTTTGATTTACATCCATTCCTGATTGTACCTCTGACTTCATGCACACCACTGAGTTCCCAAATGTAAGCCCCGGGACCATCACACCCTTCCACAGCCCTCGAAGCACCTCGTACCTATTGTATCCCCATAAATCTCTGTGCTTCATAATTGCAGCATTCATCTTTCCCTTTGCTACCGATGCTTTCTCTTGTACCTCCATATATCTATCCCCCTCATTTACCCATACTCCGAGGTACTTGTACTCGCTTACCCTCGGTATTTTTTGGCCCTGTATTAAGACCGCATGGTCTTCGTGATCATTGAATACCATCAATCCACATTTTGTTGCACTAAATCGTAGTCCTAGAGCCTCACATTCCCTTCCGCATATATCTGCCAGTCGCTGTGTATCATCTTGACTGTCCGCAAATAAGACAATATCATCAGCATAAAATAGACCTGGAAGCTTCTGCTCAACCATCGTGCCGACCTGTTTGTGTGACAAATTAAATCCAATGTTGCTACCTTCTAGCGCTTTTTCCATCCTCACCATGTACAGCATGAATAGCAGCGGGGACAAAATACATCCCTGTCTCAGCCCCTTGCTCATTTCAACGCTGTCCTTGCTACTTATGCCTTCCCATTCTATACAAACTGTATTTTCTCGGTATATTTCCCTCAAAAGCTGTATACAGTCGTCACCTATGCCCACTTCTTTCAATATATCCCGCAAAATTTCCTGATTAACGTTGTCATACGCCCCGGTGATATCTAGATAAGCTACGTATAAGGGCCTGTTTTCTATTTTCGATATTTCTATACACTGGGTAAGAACAAACAGATTATCGTCTAACCGCCTGTCGATTCGAAATCCATTCTGAAGTTCTCCCAAAATATCATTGTGTTCTACCCACGCTTCTATTTTTAATTTTACTGCCTGCATCGCCAACCTGTATAGCACCGATGTAATGGTTAGCGGTCTATACGAGCGTCTGTGTTCCCGTGTCTGTGTGAACGTCTGTGTTCCCGTGTCGTCCCCCTGTTACATTTTTTAGCGCAGAACAAGAACGACGAGCGAATGTTATCCTTTTCTCCCCTGCCTTTATAGATTAAGTTCATTCTACTTTTTCGCCAACTGTCTGGTATTTCCCTCTCCTGTAAGCACTTTTCTACGGCTTTCAGCAGTGCTTCTTTAGTGTTATGTCCGAGTTCGTTAAGGAGGCTGACGGGAACCCCATCTAAGCCCGGAGTAGTGTGCTTAGGAATTTTTCCTTCGGCCTTCTTCCAATTGAAATTCTCTAGTACTACATCTTCGTCGGTTGCACTCCTTTGCGTACTTTTACTCACCGGGGGAATCCCCTGGGCGACCTTTTTAAACGAATCGACGGTTATCTTTCGGATGTAACCTAGCGCTTCATACCCTTCCAATCGATTTCCTCCTTCATCTACCGTATGTTGTTGCATTGTGACAGACTTCCTACCCAGCGCTTTTAGGTGGCTCCAAAATATCCTAGGCGCGGCCTTCTTCTTTTCGCGAATCTCTGTCATCCAGCGTTCATTTTCACCTTTAATTTTTGCCTCGACTAATTTCTGCACAATGGATTTTTGCTCTAAATATATTTCCCATATTTGGTTGACTTCGTCCTGTGGCCGCTTCTCCTTTTTTGCCTGTCTGTGCTCCCGTGATGCCTCACGTCGCTTCTCGATCGCCTCCCGGATTTCTTTGTTCCACCAACTTTTTGGCTTTCTCTTTCCTTTCCAACAAATAGTTTTCTTCTCTTTTTCATTTCTTTCGTGATTACATGTAGCAGCTCACTATACTTCCAGTCTTTGCCTGGTAGTTCGTCTACTTTTTCCTCGACTCTTGCGGCTACATTTATTTGTTTGTCATTTAGATACAAGCTGCCAAACTTTGATTCTATGTTCTTATTTTCAGTTTTATATCCCATTTGTAATATTGTGCGTTTATGATCACTACCCAAGCTGTTAATGCCTTCCTCGTCTATTCTCATCTCTCTAAGTTTGTCATATATTCCTTCTGTCATGAGACAATAATCAATGCTCGATTGTCTGTTTCCGACTTCCCACGTGATCTGCCCCTCACACTTAAGCCCCACGTTAACTATCTCAAGACTATGTTGCTCGCAGAGATCTAGCAATAACTTGCCATTGGTGTTTGAATATCCATCAAGGTCATGAATGTGAGCGTTAATGTCCCCTAGAAGGATTATTTCGGCATCATGACCAAATTCTTTAATATCGGTGCTTATGCATTTCACTATCTCCAGATTCTTTTCTCTGCAGTTATTCCCCGTCTACAAGTAAGCTACACCTAGCCACGTTTTCTTTCCACTTGCTGTGCCCGAAACCCATATGTGCTCTGAACACGTTTGTTTCCCTCTATACCATTTTGTTCTGCTATGAATTAGCATTCCAACACCCCCACCTCTCCTTTTTGATGTGATCCTGTTACATCCTTCCCAAATATAATTGTCAATATGTGGTGGCTCTTCCAAGTCTCTAAGGTGTGTTTCTGTAACCGCATAAACACCTGTCTGTTCCTTGTTTAACTGTCCCTCAATCTCTAACCATTTTGCCTTTTTTCTGCCACCCTGCATGTTTATGTAACTAATTGCAACACGCGCCTTCTCCCTTCTTTTACCTTTTCTCTGATTTTTCGCTATACTGCCTGTCAAAGAGTCCCCCTGGTTGTTTTCCTCACTACAAGCTATCCTGGGCACCGAAGGGCCCGCGTGCCCCCCAAAGAAGCTACTGCGCGTCCTGCAAGTCGCCAACCCACCTCAATGCCAAGCTATGGAGGCTAGAAGGAGAGGTGTCAGCATCGGCGCGCTGGAGAAGGAGCGAGAATTCATCCAGATGCGGCGGCGCTGCTGTCGGCTCCGAGATGCCCGCGCTCGCGCCCGCGTAACAGCCGCTTTTTGTTGCAACTATTTCACGCTACCATGCGAATTATAACAAAGGCTAGATGGCACATTCCTGGCGGCTCGCTGCAAAGTGTGTATTGGCACTGAAAACTAATGTTTTCAATTTACTTCCTTGTATATCAGATATGTTTGCCACTCGCACCCCGAAGCGCTGGAAGATAGGGAATCAAATGAATGACTTGTCGTGAGCTTGATACCAAAACAACGTCCGTGCAGTTTTCACTTTGATGCCACAGTGTTCTCCGTGACGTCTCAACAATAAAGTTGTATCCTCCTCCTCCGTGACGTCTCAATGCAGGTAAAGGTATTAGCAACCATACTTGAATGCGTTATTTTTATTAGGGGTTTGCGAATAGTGAAATTTCATCTAGAATCGAATTCGAATCGAATAGTAGCGAATAGTGGCGAAAAATATCGAATCGAATAGTACGTATATTTACATGAAACATGTACCGCCAGTTACTGCAAGACCAAGGAAAAATAAGGGACGCTACGGGTTGATGGCAGCTTTATTACGTGCTTAATTGTTCGGAAGAGTATTTTTCTTCTGCTTTTATGGACGCGCAGGCATGTTGATAGAAGAGACGTCACTCTAGTTAGCAGGGGCCCTCTCAACGGCTAAAAAAAAGGGGGTACGGTAGCTAGTTTTTTTCCTTATAATCGCAGAATACGGCGCCTTCAATTGTGCTCCATCTGTGGTCGCGCAATACTGCTTTATATGCATACTCGGGGCCCAACAATCTTCGGGCGCTCGTTCACAGCAGTGTTTCAACTACGCGCCGGAGCTATGGGAGTTCTTGAACGAGTGGTGCGGTGCGGCAGTGACGACTGCACAGCGGGAACAAATTTTCATATATGAATCCAATCACCGAGGGTTTCGCGGGCCGAAGTCTGAATGTATTATGTCGCCTGCGGCATACGCCACCGAACTTGGCAAGGAAAGTCCATATGCCTTCGTTTCAGAGGCGAAGTTGTGAAGAGCTTGACAGTTTCTCATCTTTCTTTTTTTTTTACGTGCGCAAATTACATGATCGCCTTTGAAATAAACACGCGCTCGCTTTTGTACCAGGATATCAGTGAAAGTTTAAACGAAAGGCCTACTGTACCGCTGTTAGCGTTAGTTTTATCCACTCCACCCTATAGCCAAGTTGCGCACCTTTGTCGCGTTTTAGACATTCGTCCTGTCGAATTATTCGATACTTCGATTACTAGCTATTCGAAAGTCGAATCGAATTATTTGGTCAGGTAATATTCCATTCGAATTCGAAACTCGAATATTCGCACACCCCTAACTTTTATGACTTGCGCATCGAAAACCAAGGTATTTGTACAAGCAAGACATTTATTTTGACACACTCTTAGAGTGCATCCAGGTGCAAAGCAGTGTCTGCTGTTTACACCTCGCTGTGGCATGGTCACATCGGTACGTACCGATATCGAACAAGTTCAAATCGGCACACCGCAGACGTTGCGAGAACACGTGCAAGCAACGAAACGTGCAGCGCCGGCGGTCGGCGGGTGTTCTCGACAGATCTCAGTATAGGGTGCCTCGATGCGCGCAGCGCGCGGTCATTGAGGCACCCTATCTCAGTACGGACGTGTGCGCCGCCCCGCGGCGGCATGAAATACCAGCACGCCTCCTTTCAAGGCGCGGCCGAGACGATGCTGACACCTCTCCTTCTAGCCACCATAACCAAGCCTCCTATCGAAGTGTATTCCGTCTCTTCGAAAACCACCCCACCTGTGCACCTCTCTGTTTATTTCCGCTACCTCGATGCCTTTCTCTCGACTCATCTGCCATATCGCTTTGTTTGCGTCGACAACCGCTCTTTGCAGGTTGCCGTCACGCACCGGTACCTCCGGTATTGTGCATACCACTATCTGCACCTGAGGGGAAATGGCGCGCATGTCATCGAGCCCTTTCGCCAATGTGGTCGCTAGTTCGGCTGATTCTTCATTCAAGACGTCGTTTAGACCTCCCGCGATTATCACGAGGTTACGTCCATTAGCCTTACTTGCGAGTTTTGCGCTAGCTTGTCTCATCACTGATCCCAGCCCATGTCCCGGGAACTTCCCTATTAAAACTCGTTTGTCGCCTCT
The DNA here is from genome assembly GCF_013339695.2 of Rhipicephalus sanguineus. Lineage (NCBI taxonomy): Eukaryota > Metazoa > Arthropoda > Arachnida > Ixodida > Ixodidae > Rhipicephalus > Rhipicephalus sanguineus. The sequence continues at coordinate 229,481,701 of NC_051176.1, forward strand.
CACCCTTTCCTCGACTGCTTCTGCGCATCTAACTAAATTCGAGTCCCCGGCGATTATCACGTGCTCCAACTTTTCTGCTGGACTGTCCCGCACCTACCGCACCTGGCCACTGCCTTGCTGTTTTGTCCCCTCCCCTTCCCAAAACTACTTCGCGGAAGCTGGGTCCTGTGACCCTTGCACCTGTCTTTTCCAAACCTGTTTCCCCCTTCGCGTCTACCACTGTGGGGGTCGATGCCCCGCTGTTGCTTGCTTCCTTGTTCACCATGACTACCTTTGCTAACCCCTCCTCGGCTGACTTAAGCCTTTCCCCCATAGCCATCGTTTTTTCCCGCTCTGTCGCCAACGCATTCTCCAGCTCGGCGATTCTTACCATGAGCTCATTCTGGGCAGCCATCATTATTTACATTTTCGCCTCTAACTCGCATTGCTTACACTTGGCGTCAGCTCCCTCTGTCTTCTCATCCGTACAAACCTCTATTTTCCATCCCAATCCGCACCCTGAACACTTTACGGTCTTTTTGACCATGGCTAGATCGTTCACACGGCGTAGTAGATACACTTAAAGTCAAATGGTATCACAAAACTCCGCAAGTATGCTACACTTCAAAGCACATGTGTACCTTTCAGCCACGTGGTGGCCGAACAAACAAATAATAAAAAAACCCAGGCGACTGTCACACAGGAAACAGTACAAAGTTGTAAGCCCTATTAAGCTTCAATCTAGTGGCTTATGTACTCATATAACTAAAAAAACAAGCTCAAATCATGCAAAAAAACTTATCTGACGCTGTCATTCCGGAGCCCACGAAAAACACGTCCGTCTTCTAGCAGCTCTGCCAGGGGGCGCCGCTCTGGCATTCATGTTCAACAGGCGGCGTGTACATAAACGCAGTGTGTGAAGAGTACTCTTTGAGTGCGCACGTTTCGTTCTTCTTCGGCGCTTCGCGCCAAACAGCGTGTTCGTGGTTGGTTGGCGTCCCCGCCGGCCGCGTCAGTCACCGCCGGTCTTCCTCGACTGCTGCTGCGCCGGGACTGCCACCCATTCACAGTCGCCTCAAGGTCGACACAACTATCACCAAACTCAAAAAGACCGGCGAACTGGTAGGACGGATGATTCACCGCGTCTCAAATAAGCGTGGAGGACTGCGAGGTAGGGATGCGCTTCGGCTCTCCCAGGCCTTCATCACCAGCAGAATCCTGTACTCCGTTCCCTATCTCCGGCTTACGAAACACGATGCCGAGCGCATAGACGCAATAATACGAAAGGCCACCAAACGGGCTCTGGGCCTTCCAATCACAACATCCAATGCGCGTTTGACCGCACTTGGCGTAATCAAATCGCTCCAGGAGCTCACGGAAGCCCATCTAGTCAACCAGTACACTCGGCTTGCGCAGACGCCTTCAGGTCGGCGCCTTCTCGCTCGCCTCTATATACAACACGACCATGAAACAGAGGACACGCTCAGGGTACCGGAGCTTTGGAGGCACAAACTTTTCGTCGAGCCTCTACCCAGAAACATGGACTCGGAGTTGCACCAGGGAAGACGGGAAGCGCGCGTTCGGGCGCTAGAAACACGGCACGGTAGTAACGCAGGAGTTTACTACGTGGACGTCGCCGGACCGGGAGCGAGGGGGTACTATACGGCAGCAGTATTCCACAAGGAAACGCAGGTGGATGGCCTTTCCTTTAAGGCCCGCAACTCAACACAGGCGGAGGAGGTCGCTATAGCGTTAGCTCTCTCGCACAAAACTTCTAATGTAATCATTACTGATTCTCGCAAAGCCTGCGCCCGTTACATGGCAGGGGAAATTTCACCCCTTGCCTACGAAATTCTGCATGCGAGCACAAGGTTCGCCGAACCCACCCCAAAACGCTTGGTATGGACCCCAGGCCATCAGGGTCTTCGAGGGAACGAGGCCGCAGACGCGGCTGCCCGAGCGCTCATTCCCCGGGTGCCTCATTTGAACCCTATGGACTGGAACCCACAACCGCCGCTGCTCAGGTACAAAGAAATTGTAGAGCACTATCGCTTCCAGCATTGCCGGTATCCACCCCCCGCCAAGGGTCTGGATAAGGCGGGAGAAAGAATCCTACGACGACTGCAAACGAACACATTACTATGCCCGGCCATATTACAATACTTCGATCCAGCAGTCACTGGCAGGTGCAGGCACTGTGGGGAGACAGCCGATGTCTACCACATGGTATGGGCCTGCCAGCTGAACACAGCCATTCCCCCCCTCCCCAACCCTACGCGAGAGGACTGGGAGGCGACGCTGCTTAGCTGCTCTGACCTGGGGGCCCAACAAGCCCTCATTGCGCGAGCAAAAGCAGCGGTGTCGTCCAATGACGTCCCGGACTGAGGATGTCACCTAGTCTGTAGGGCCCTTTCAGGGGCTCATACACTCTCTTTTATAATAAAGTTTTTCACCACCACCCACAACACAGCAGAAAGTTAAAGCATGAAGCCCGCACGCTCGGTGCGGGCCGTGCGGCGACTGCTGCGGCGTACACACTTTTCCCATGAGCGCTTGCGCGCCCGTTGGTGGCGCTCGTGTGCTTAAAAAAGGTCTATTCCTCGCGGGTCTAGGGGAAAGTCTTTCTTCAGCGTTCTTTGCAATATGTCCCAAAAGAACACGTCTTCCCCGCATTCTAAAAAGACATAAAGACATACTCAATGGTCTCAGGCTGTCTACATATAATGCAGTGCACCAAACCTCCTTGCAGTGCACACCCCAAGGTACATGCATCCCCTTTTCCTCTATCCATGTTTAAACCTCTAGTGTCCCGGTGTGCAACCTGAAGAAAAAGGACTTGGCTCCTGGAGCAACATACATTCGTTTTACACGCTTCAGGACATCGTTTCCTGGATTGGCACTATAAGTGGCGCGATACAGAGGCACAGGAAGAAATATATCGACAAGGTCCTTGTGCAACTTCCTTCATTTCACTTCCGACAAATATTCGCAAGAAAATCGAGCACGCACGAATTTATAAGCCGCCACAACTTCCTTCAGGAAACCGAAAACCCCTCCTGCTGTAAATTCGGTGGATACACCAAAGTCTGGCAAAAGTTTGCTTAGTCTAAGCTGTAGTACATTACGTAAAAAAGGGTCCTTCACATCATGCAGGAAACAGAACCGGTTCACTACTTGCCTCAGGATTAAATGCGACAGGCCGAGGCCTCCATCATGTATATGACGGAACAGGCTGGTACGGCTTGTCCTCTCCCAAACTGACCCTCAAACAAAAACAGCCAGAATTCTGTGCAACATTTGTACGTTAGTGCGAGAGCAGTGCAAAACGCTTAGCACATACCACAATTTCGTAACAAAAAAGACATTGCACACAGTGCTGCGCGCAAACAGTCAATTCTGATCCTTTTGTCTTCTCTGCCCTTGCGCGCATTTCCAAAACTTAGTTCTGCCAGTATGGTTCACTATCGCGATAAAACTCTAAAGGGGCGCCTAGGTATCTCATGGGAGTGGAAACCCATCACATGTTGGCAAACGTGTTAGGTGTCACTGGCCAAGCGCCATCCCAGATTCCAAGGCTCTTGCCCCAGTTAACAGCGCTGCCAACAGCACAAAACCGCTTCACAATTTCCACGGTATTCGTGACACTGGCGTGGTCTCCGCAAAACATCGCTATGTCATCCGCGTATGCGATTAGTTTTACCTCAACTTGCTGTATTTTAAAGCCATTTATACAGCTAGCTTAGATTATACTGAGGCACAAGGGCTCGATATATAAAGCGAAAAGTAGCGGTGAGAGGGGGCAACCCTGTCGCACCGACCGCTGCACTTCGATAAGCTCTCCAACGGACTTGTTGATTATTAGTCTCGTCGCGCAACCCCTGTACGCCATTGCGACTCTCTCCGTGATAACGGATCCCACGTTTATATATTCCAGAATAGTAAACAGTATTTCGTGCGGGACGCGATCGAACGCTTTCTCCAAATCGAGCTGGAGCATTGCGACTTGTTTGCATAATACGTCACAGCACTCCAGTATGCTTCTCGCCGTGTGAATGTTAGTGAAAATGGACCGGTCCTTTATACCGCACGTCTGGTGCGTCCCAACTATATCCTTCATAACCGCTTGAAGTCTTTTCGCCAAAACTTTCATGTATATCTTGTAGTCGACATTCGCTAAGCTGATAGGGCGATATGCCGTTACCTGCCTTAACGTGTCACGATCGTCTGTTTTTGGGATGAGAACTGTGTGCGTGGACAGGAATGAAGGCGGTAATCGCTTACGTTCATATGCATCTTCTAAAACATCAGCTAGTATAGGGGCTAATTCGTACTTGAACGCCTTGTAAAAATCGGCTCCTATCCCATCGGGCCCAGGAGATTTTCCCAGTTTCAAGTCATCAATAGCCACCGCTATTTCCTCGGCCGTAATCGGGCGCTCTAAAATCTCTTTTAAACTGTTATCAATCTTTGGCATTGAAGGCATGGATTCTGTCTTGAAGCTTCCCGCGTCAACCGGGCTACAGGCAAACAACTGTCTGTAGTACATCGTGAACGCGTTAAGACTTTCAAAGGGCTCCAACCAAAAATGGGTTTATTTCCCGACGTTTCGGAATCAACTCGATTCCTTCTTCAGGGGGAGTGACAGCGGAAGGGTCTTGAAGCTTTCTTGAAGCATTCGCTCCCCCATTCACTCCCCCTGAAGAAGGAATCGAGTTGATTCCGAAACGTCGGGAAATAAACCCATTTTTGGTTGGAGCCTTAATCTTAATTAATTAAGTCTTAATTAATTAACCCAACCAGACAGGCGAATCGTGAACATGTGTTCGATGTCTGTCTGTTCATCCAAGATAACACCGTCGTGTTCAACTTCGTAAATTACGTTCCTGCGGGCCCACTTCCTTTCCTTTGCGAGGGCTCTTTTAGTTGGTGCCTAACCTATCATTGCATCTACTCTTGCTCGGATCAACGCCCCGCGATAGCGTTCGATACCTGTCTGCTCAAGCTTCTGCTTGAGCGCACAGATATCCTCCCTGAACGTCCCATGAGCTAGGCTTTCTTCATACATAAGCACTTGCAAGCTTTTCCGCAGGTCGGCCTCGTATTTATTCTTCTCGTACTTTATAGCGCTGGATCGTTCTAGTGCCTTCATTTTTGTTTTTTGTTTGAAGGTTTCCCATTGTTCGCATACTGTTGTGTGTGCTTGGTTCTTAATCTATTCAAGCAAGGCTAGCACTTTTTCGCAGAAAACCTCATCGTCCAAAATCTTCGCATTGAGCTTCCATAATTCCCATGCGAACTTATTTCTACTTTCCGCTTTGCTTTTAATATGAAACGAGACTAGGCAGTGGTCACTGAATGAAAGAGACTGCACTCGGTACTCTTGCGCAAACGTTATCAATTCGACCGGAACGTATACACTCTGTCAAGCCGGGCGTGGCTGGCTGCGTGAAAATGCGTGAAGCGCACATTTCGAGCGCTATCCCAGCATTCCGCCACGTCCTCGAGCCCGTATTCATCAATTATTTTGCGAAGCTCAGCCGTGCTGGCGTCTCTATACGCTGCACCACTCGATTTATCGCGTGCTGCCAGTACACAATTAAAGTCTTCCATAACTACCAGATTCCCTTCATTATTGCAATAATTTCTAATACTCTCGAAGAACTGTCTTCTTTCATCGAGTGCATTAGGAGCATAAAGGCATATCACTCGCCAGTCTACTGAACCAAAAATAGAATCACAGACAACCATACGTCCTGCCGAGCCTGACCTCACAGCCTTCACTTCAAGGCCCGGGTGCTGGCGCACAAAAAGGGCACACCCTGCGGATCTCCCAACGGCGTGACTAACAGCCGCATAGTACCTTGACGTGAAAGGAAGCACCATACTCTTGGTCTCGACGTCACCTTCAATTTTCGTTTCTTGTACGGGCAATGACATCTAAATCTTGTTCCGTCGTCAGCCTATACAACTGCCGTTTCCTTCTCCTAGCTGCAAGCCCTCGAACATTGATTGTGGCGAAGCGCAAGGGTTTATCAGGCAGTGCAATTGCAATAATATAGTATAATAGAGAGCGAGAGTATGGGGCGACAGATTGACTACAGATTACCGTGGGGCCCGAAACCTAGATCGCGGCTTCCTAATCTTACTGCTATGTAACCGGTGGCGGTGGTGGCGGCGTCGATGGTGTCGACGCCGTCAGCCGCCGGTCTTGTAGGATGGTCGGCCTTGGCCGCAACGTCGGCCGACGCTGGGGGGCTGTTTTTGGTGGTGGCTCTCTGGCGCTGATCAGGTCAGTATAAGAACCCTCTCCCTCGACGCCTTCGTGTGATCGCTTATTAGTCGCGGCGCCTTCCTTAAAAATGTCCATTGCCTCCTCCACTTCCTTCTTGCCACCCGCCACTGACGCTTTGCTTTTCTGATCCCTCACCAGTGCTGCTTCTGAGGCTTCATCTGTAACCGGTAGTGCGTCTTCGCCTTTGAAGTTCGTCGGCCCAGCTCGAACTTTCTTGCTTGAGATTTGTTCAGCCAGTGCACTGTCCGTCGTAGCGCTTTCTGCCTCAGCACTCGCTGCTGCTTCCGAATCGGCTTCATCCATTAGTAGCTCCGAGTGTCGTCGCTCCCCACGGGCCCCGCGACACTGGCGTAGGTACGCACGCATTCCGTCTCGGTGTGGCCAAAGCGACGACACAGCGTGCAGCGTGGCACCTTACGGTCCCGACGAATATGCCCGGTGCACTGACAGCGAAGACATAGTGGTGCCCTTCCCGGCACTACCACAAGGGCCAGCCCACCAGCAATCCTTATCTGATGGGGCTTGACCTCTGGCTTGACTCCTGCCTTCAGGTTCATTGTCCCGGGATGTGTCGTTGAGGCCTTGTCAGACACGCCGCTGACCTTCCAGCGCTTCTTGACTACATCCGTCACTCTTCCGTAGTTCAGCAAGGCCGCCCGTACGTCGTCATCGGGAACGGTAGGCAGGAGTCAATGCAACTTCAACCGCAGCTCCTGCTTCGACGGGTCAATGAGGACGCAACTCTGGCCCTTCACTTTCACATCGGCTTTCTCGAGCAGCCTCTTCGCGCCTTCCGCGCACTTGAAGGTGACTGCCCATATGTGATTCATTTGATACGCTCACGAAACCTCGGGGAGCAGTTTCAAATCACTCAGCGTATCCCTGAAGTCTTCTACACGATAGGGCCGCCGGCCCTCACGTCCCCATGCATGAAAACGGTATTCAAAACTAAACGACCTGACGGCAGACTAGACAAAACAACGCGATACTCGTTATCCGAGGCAGCAGACACCCTGTTTCCGTGGCCAGAAACGGCCGCTGATATCGTGGACGCTGAGCGCGGGGCCGACGATCAAGAGGTCGCACGGGAGGGTTCTGAGATGGTATCGCACATGGTAAAAGGTCATTCCAAATGCGTCCGCTCGCTATCGCGGCCGGAAGTGGAATCAATGCTCTACCACTGAGCTATGCCCCCAGATGAGAATACCGTACGAAAATGACATACTTTACAGTGGTATAAAAATATGTGGAAAGAAAAGGTAAGACGCGAAGGGGGCATCCGGGATTGAACCGGGGACCTCTCGATCTACAGTCTAATGCTCTACACTGAGCTATGCCACCTTTCTTCTTTTTTCTTTATTGCCTTGACTCAAGCAGTACATTAAAAAGAAACGTGTAACAATACGGAAGGTGAGATCACTCGCATTCGGCTAGATCGTTTATATTAAAAAGTACTTAGCTTTAACAAGTTCATCTAGAACTGTTATCCACTCTGGGGGATCACTCAGTGTCTTAAACACATCTCGCATATAGATTACTTCTTCCAAAAAGTAATGATTTGCTGGAAACGCTTTCAAATGCGCATGTCTGACATCCATTCTACATGCATACACATGACACTATGCATACACATAACGCATGGCGCTTCATCACCTACCGCCATAGACGTACGCAGATTTCCCCTTCAGGGGGGGGGGGGTTAGTCGCAGCGCCCCCCCCTCCCAATTATGTCAATGTATGGTGCTGACATTGCGCCCCCCCCCCCCGTGTCGCAGCAACCTCCCCTCCCTATTATGTCAATGTGTGGGGCTAATTTTGCGCTGCCCCCTCTTAGTTGAATAGGGGAGGTGGCCGCCCCCCCTGCACCCCCCCCCCCCCCTGTGCGCACTCCTATGCCTACCGCGTATGGCAAGTAGCGAATTCCGAAGGGGATTAAAGGCAAGTCTTTTTTTAAAGTCTGTTGAAGCACATCCCAAAGGAAAATCGAGTCATGACAGTTCAGAAACATGTGATCGGTGGTTTCCGGTTTTCTGCAAATAAGACAGTCAACCGACTATGGAACAAAGAGGCCTTTGCTCTGCAGCCATGGCTTTGTAGGGAGGGTGCCCGTGTGCAGTTGAAAAAAGAAAGATTTCATTGACGGTTTCACTGGCATTAGTTTTACCCGCTTGAGCAAATCACGTTCAGGGCCTAAGTGGTATAATCCCCGATACAATGGAACCGGCAGAAAAACATCTAGTAAATCTTTATACAAACGTTTACGCGTTACAACCGCTAAGTAGTGTAAGAAAAATCTTTCCTTAAGAATCTCCATTGAGGCTACAACTTCACGTAAGAAGGCAGACAGTTTCGGCGTTCCCAAGGAATGCGTTGCAATTACGCAGTCTTGCAATGAATCTCGTAATCGCACTTTGACTACCGAGCGAAGAAAAGGGTCACTTTGGTCCTGTAAGAAAAAAAATCTTGTTACAATCTGCTTGAAAACCACACGAGGTAACGCGAGACCACCGTTCTTAACCCGAAGAAAAAGATTGGAACGGCTCATGCGCTCCCAAGCTGATCTCCAGATCACTGCAAAAACCCTGTGCAGCTTTTGAACTGATACTCTAGCCATGCCTTAAGACGTGCAGCACATAATACGCTTTAGCGATCAGAAAGACGTTTTCAAACAGCTGCTTTTGCAAACATGGAAAAATTATGTCCACCCCACTTTTCTGTTTGCAGCTGTACTCTTTTTGCTTCGTCTGCCCAGTAGTCTTTACTTCCTTTGTATTGGTCGAGAGGCGCTCCTAAATAGTTTCCGGGCATTGTGCTGAAAGGTATACGGCCTACCATATCTGGAGTATGCTCCCAGTTTTCGTGCCAGAAGCAGAGACATTTCGTCTAGCTAATCATGCTTCTAGTTGCATTACAGAAATCCTTAGTCTCTTCTATGACTTCATGAACACTCTGCTCATCTGTGCAAAAAACAGCTACGTCATCCGCATAAGCGAGAACTTTGACTTCACTATTGAAAAAGGTGTAACCATGAATGTTTGGCTTCCCAGGAACATTTAAACAAAGGGGTTCTAAATACAGATCAAAAAGGAGGGACGACAGACAGCATCCCTATTGAACAGAGGCTTTAACTGCAATACATTCACTCAATTTTCTGTTTATCACTATACTTCGCTGTGCATTTGTCATAAACCATTCTAACACCATCCAGAATTACTGATCCCACATTCACATGTTCCAGTATTAGAAACAATATCTCGTGTATCACTCTATCAAAAGCCTTACTTAAGTCTAGTTAAATTATAGCACTTCGACCTTCCAGGCATCACAACAATCGAGAACTGTTCTAGCTATATGAATATTTGTAAAATGGACCTACCTTTAATTCCACAGGTCTGGTGAGGACCGACAAGGGACTTTATCACACTTTGTAAGCGGCGAGCTAAAACTTTCATGTAAACTTTGTAATCGGTGTTTGTTAAGCTTATCGGTCGATATGCTTCCACCTAAAGCAGTTTCGATGGTTCATTAGTTTTGGGAATCAGTATAACGTGGGATGTTCGAAATGACGAAGGTGTTAGTTTCTTATCATAGCATTCAAGTATAACTCGATGCAGCGCTTCTGCCAATTCGCTTTTGAAAAACTTGTACACCGCGGATCCAAGACCATCTGGCCCAGGAGACTTCCCGGAGCTCAGTTCTACTATGGCTTGCTCATCTTCTGCGACCGTTATCGGCCTTTCAAGTGACAGCCTTTCTTCATCATCTAGTTTAGGCATAAGTGACAAAAACTCATTCCTAAATGTTTCGGTGTCACATGTTTTAAGGCTGAAAAGGTTTCTGTAGTATTCGACAAAAGCAAGCTCTATTTGTTCAGTCTTGCGAGTAATGGTGTCTCGAAAACGAATTTCGCTCATTTCCTTCGACAAGGCATGTCTTTTCTCTTCACTGAGTGCTCGCTTGGTGGGCGTCTCACCCAACCAAAGCCGCTCACACCTAGCCCTTATCATCGCTCCGCGATACCTTTCCGTTATCTATCGCCTCAAGCTTTACTTCTTTTATTTCTTTCATGAACAAGCCAGGTTTGTTACTCTCTGCATCGAGCATGTACTCTAACGTGCTAAGCCGTTGCTTTTTTTGCTGCTTTTCTTTCTGTCTTAACATGCTCGCTCTTTCCAAGGCGGCGATCTTGAATTCGCATTTAAGTTGTTCCCAAAGTCCCATGAAATTACTTGTTTGATTCGACAGCATATTCTCGATATACTTCTTATCTTTTCGACAAAAATTTCATCCTGTAGTAATTTGCTGTTGAATTTCCACAGCTCCCAGCTAAACATCGACACCTTTTTTTTAGTACCTAAGGTAACCATCACCAAAGAATGATCAGTGATACTAACACATTGTGTATCATAATGGGAGCAGAAAGACGCCAGGTTTAGGGGAACATATATTCTATCCAACCTAGCATGAGTGTTACCTTGAAAGTGAGTGTATCTTGCTTTCTGGACATGTGCCAGCACTGAACCTATAACATCGAGTTCATTTTTATCTGTCATTTCTCGTAACACGTCCGCGCTCTTATCTCTCTGGTTGTTGTTGTTCGTTCTATTTTCAAACCTACAGACACAATTGAAATCATCAAGCAAAAACACATTTCTTCCACATTCTAGTATAGGGCGAATGCTATTAAAAAAAACTTCTCGGTCACACGCTCTATTCGGTGCATAAATGCAAACTACACGCACAGGATTTCCAAAAGTAATATTATCCCAAACAATCATGCGGCCGCTTTCACAATATAACACTGACTCGACAATCCCAACGCATTGCGGATAAATATAGCACAGCCGCCAGACCTTCCAAGTGCGTGACTCACACATACATTACATCTTTCACGAAATACTTGAACCATTCGATCAGTTAGTTCTTTGCTTTCAGTTATGGTCTCTTGGACCGCTAACATATCGATTTCATTTTCTAACATAATACGACTTAGTTGAGACTGCCGCCTTCGCGCAGAAAGTCCTCTTGTGTTGAGTGTTGCGATACGCAGGGGATTTGTAATGTTCATAGCCATCCTAAGTTGTGATTATCACAAAAAAAAAAGAATATTTACTCACGTCTGTATGACGAGCCATGAGCTATGCCCTCAGATGAGAATGTCCTACGAAAATGACATACTTTACAGTGGTATAAAAATATATGTGGAAATAAAATGTAAGACGTGAAGGGGGCACCCGGGTTTGAACCGGGGACCTCTCGATCTGCAGTCTAATGCTCTACCACTGAGCTATGCCCCCAGATGAGAATACCGCACGAAAATGACATACTTTACAGTGGTATGAAAATATATATGGAAACAAAATGTAAAAACGCGAAGGGGGCACCCGGGTTTGAACCGGGGGACCTCTCGATCTGCAGTCGAATGCTCTACCACTGAGCTATGCCCCCCCCTTTTTTTTTTCTTTTTTTATGCCCCCTTTTTTTATGCCCCCTTTTTTCTCTTTATTGCCACCTTTGCACATAAAAAATTTACAAGCTCTTCGTAACCAGTCTAAAAACACCAGCCTGGCTACGACTGGTTTTATTTAAAAGCGCTTCATTGCAGCCAACTCATCTAATAACGACACCCATTCGGGTTGTTCGTCCCTAGAATTGTACACATCTCTGATGTATATAATGCTTTCTGTGAAATATTCATGCGCAGATCGGGCATCTCTATCTACATGGCGCACAGACATTCTTGTTCGCCACACGCTGTGAAGCACAAGCAACATAAACATGTCATAAGGCACACCATCTTGATTTTCCGTAGCCAAAAATCTAATACCGTATGGCGTGATTGGCAAGTCCTTTTTCAAGGTGCGCTGCAAAATGTCCCACAGAAACACAGCGCCCCAACAGTCAAGAAAAATGTGGTTGATTGTCTCGGGTTTTCTGCAGATAAGGCAATCTATCGACCACGGGCAAAGAAACCCTTCTCTTGTAGCCACGGTTTTACCGGCAATGTTTCGCTGTGCAGCTGGAAGAAGAATGTCTTTGCGCTTGCACGTACGGTCATCATTTTTACCCTCTTAAATACGTCACGCTCATGGCCAACACGATATATCGCTCTGTAGATGGGCTGAGGTAACATAACGTCACGTAAATCTCTGTAGAGACGCTTTCTCGTTACATCAGATAAGCAGTCCGTTGAAAACCGCACCTTCAATATTCCGTATGCCATCACTACTTCTCTTAAATATCCACGCAGGTTACATTTTACAGACACATTTGATACCACATAATCAGGAATCCTATAACACAGTACAATTTGCATAAACGTTCGCAGAAAAGGGTTACATTGGTCACGTAAAAAAATAAATCTTGACACTATTTGCTTCAGAAACAGATGAGCCAATCCTAGACCACCATTTTTTTTCAAGAATGAAATAAGTTTGTCCGGCTAGTACGCTCCCATACCGACCCCCAAACAAATACTGATAAAACTCTGTGTAATTTTTGCACATTTGCTCTTGTCATGAAGAGGAACTGCAGGACATACCACACTTTACAAATAATGAACAAATTACATGCAGTCGCTCTAGAAAACATAGCAAGTTCCCTACCATGCCAGCTTTGAGTCTTTTCACGTGTACGTTCACATATCTCCTTCCAATAATCATTCGTGTCTCTGTAATGTTGCAGGGGGACACAAAGGTACTTAGTTGGTACAATTGACCATCTCATATTTGCATATTTTTGCGGGGTGGTCTCCCAACATCCGTGCCACAAGCCTAGGCATTTATCCCAGTTTACTGCACTACCTGTGAACTTGCAAAACGAGACCACATCACGTATCACTTCACTGACACTTTCTTTATCCCGACAAAACACAGCAATGTCATCTGCATATGTTAACATTTTTACTTCACTTTCCATTAGTTGATACCCCCTTATTCTATCGTTCCCAATAATCTTCATACAGAAAGGTTCCATGTATATTGCGAATAATAAAACTGAGATGGGATCACCCTGCCGCACGCCATTTCTCACTTGAAAGCTTTCAGTAACATGCCCATTAACCACAATACGCGCAAAGCACTTTCTATAAGCCATTTTTACCCCTTCCAATATTACAGACCCTACATTAACATATTCTAGTATCAAAAATAAAATGTCATGGTTTACACGATCGAAGGCTTTTTCCATATCTAATTGCATCATTGCCACTCTGCTCTCGAACACATCATAACTCTCCAACACACTCCTTGCTACATGAACATTGGTGTTTATTGTGCGTCCTTTTATTCCACAAGTTTGATGTGGACCAACTAATGATTTTATCACCTTCTGCATTCTACTGGCGAGAACCTTCATGAACACTTTATAGTCTACATTGGCTAAGCTGATCGGTCGATAAGACTTCACGGACAATAATTTTATAGGGTCTTCGGTCTTCGGTGTTAGTATTACGTGCGTCTTTCGAAATGAAGACGGAAGCTCCTTTAATCTTAAAGCCTCTGTGTAAACACGATGTAAGGCTAAAGATATTACGCTTCTAAATGTCTTATACATTGCTGCTCCCAATCCATCGGGTCCAGGTGCTTTGCCCACAGATAACTCGTCGATAGCTTTTTTCTATCTCGGAAATATTTATTGGCATTTCCAATTGTTCTCTTTCGCTATCGGAAAGCTTTGGTATCAAACGCAGAAACTCAGTCTCAAACCCTTTATCAGCTTTCACTTCTTGACCAAGCAAGCCATGAAAGTATTCAACAAATGCCCGCTCAATAGCTTCACCTTCTCGTGCGATTCCCCTACTAGTTGTTATCGCTTTAATTTCGTTGCGCTTGGCGTACCTCTTTTCGTCTCCTAGAGCACGTTTTGTAGGCGTTTCGCCAAGAAATAGTTTTTCCGCACGCGCTCTTATCATCGCCCCTCTGTATTTTTCAATGTCTATCGCCTCCAATTGATTCTTTAACTGCCTTATTTCTTTTGTGTACTTTCCAGGTATTTTACTTTCTAGACTCAGTGCAAAGTCTAACTGACATTGCAATTCTTTTTCTTTTTCCTTTTCACTTCTAGACAGCACACTCGATCTTTCAATGGCCCTCATCTTTGTTATTTCCTTAAATCGCTCCCAGGCTTCGATTGCATTTACTTGGGGCTCAGCTAACATTTTATTAATGCTGTCCTGTACACCTTCTACAAACACTTCGTCTTTTAAAATTTTATCATTTAATTTCCATACGTCCCAGTTAAAGCTCGTCCTCTTTTGTTTATGCCCTACAGTGAACATCACTAAGCTATGGTCATCGAAGGATACACTTTTTACTTCATAATTCGAACATATTCGGATTAAGTCTATTGACACATAGGCTCTGTCAAGCCTTGCATGGTTTTCGTGCTGAAAGTGTGTATAGTGCTCCCCTTCAGATAGTACGACACCTACATCTTCAAGATTACAGTCTTGTACAATTGTGCTGAGTAGCATTGCACTTTGATCTTTTACAGTTGCCTTTTTTACTCTGTCTTGAGGGTTACAAACACAATTAAAATCTCCAAGCATAATGACAGTCCTGTCGCATCTAACAAAAGACTTCAGACTCTCAAAAAAAAACTACGTTCACCCTCATTGTTGGGCGCGCACACACAGACAACACGCCAGTTTTTCTTATTATATGTAAAATCACATACTATATACCTCCCAGTACTAGACACAATTACAGTCTCTTCTACTATACCAAGAGAATTTCTAAGTAGTAGTGCACAGCCAGCAGACATTCCAACAGCATGAGACACACATACATTGTACCGCGCCCTAAGTGGAGAGACCATGCGGTCGGCCTGATCTCTACTTTCGTTTCCTGAATGGCAACAACATCGAGATCATGCTCAAGCATCAATCGACTTAATTGATACTGCCGTCGTCTAGCAGCAAGGCCCCTAACGTTGAGAGTAGCAACTCTTAATTGTGTCTCGACGTTCATAGCCATTAGGTTATAACTGGCCATCCCGGCCGCATGATCCTCACCTCTGGTACTCTCTCATCACCTTCTGCGTACCACCGACTCGGCACAGCAACGCCGGGTAATCTCACGCGCATTGGAGGCCGCGGCGTCCCAAGGCATTCCCGCTGACCTCCTCTAAGCAGCGTAACCGATCTTTGGGTCGGTCCCCTCTTTTGGGTGAAATAAAGTTTTGATCATCATCATCATCAGGTCCACGGTTCCATGTAGCCTCACAGTCCCCCGTTCTTCTGGTCGTCAAAGTAAAGCACCGCGTATCATTCCCGCAGCACTTTAGGCACACGTCATTAATGTGCTCCATTTGTTGAGGTCCGATGCCGGGTCAATAACATGTATCTATTGGTCCAAACCCCCGCCTTACGGGGGCTGTTGATTTGAAGGCGACCCCGTTGAAGAAGGCATCTGCTGTTGTTGTAACAACTGTTGCTGATGATGACTTGTCTGTCGCTGCTGAAGAGTCTGCTGCTTCGGCAGTGGTTGCTGTTGTTGTGTCTGCACTTGACCAACTGTCTGCTGTTGCTGAGCCTGTTCTTGCTGTTGTTGGAGTTGGGTCGGCGGCTGGGTCTCGGCTATACGACGTTCACTTAGGACGTTAGGTGCCGGTCTTCGGCGCACTATAATCGCCTTAGCCGGCGGTTCCTCGGAAGCTTTCATTACATTCACCTTCTTCCCTTCCGCCTCCTCCCTTGTCCTCTTGTTAGTGCTAGACGTGTCCATATTTTCTGGCATCTCTTCCTTCGTTTTAGGCGTCGTTGCACCTTGAGTACTCTTCGTAGGTTGGCCTTCATTCGCAGGTCCTTTGCCTGCCACCAGTTGAAGCAGCACTCAGGGGGCGTGAAAAAAGGGGCGTTAACCTGGGTGTTGATTCCTCCCGTCGTCCTCCAGGGAGCTCTTCTGCCTCGACCTCGTCCATGTGGTGCTCAGATAGTTCTTCGCTCCCCACGAGCCCGGCTACACTTGCGTATGTCCTCGAACACCCGCTCTCGTCATGCCCAAAACGCCGACACACTGCGCACGCGGGGCCCGGCACTCCCTCCTAATATGGCCTGTGCCTCGGCAACGCAGGCATAGCGGTGCTTTTCCGGCTACGACAACGAGCGTGAGGTCTCCTGCAATCCGTAACTGATGTGGGAGGTCGTCTACCGTGAGGCCCGGTTTGAGTTCGAGGCTTACCGCGCGCGTCGATGAACCTTTGTCCGCGCAGCCATACACGCGCCAGCGTTCTCGCACTATTTCATTAACCTTGCCATAAAGTGCCAACGCTGCTCGCACGTCGTCATCAGGAACGTTATATAGTAGCCAATGAATCTTCAGTCTCGTATCCTGGTGGCTTGGGCCTATAGCAATACAGCGCTGGTTCTTCACCGCTATGTCATCAGCAGCAAGCATTATCTTCTTGCCCTCAGCGCTTTTGAATGTGATGGCCCAAACATGATTCATTTGGTACGCCCCGAGGCAGCCACCTCGGGGAGCAAAGTCAAACGAATAAATGCGTCCCTGAAATCTTCGACGCGGTACGGCCGCGCCCTGATATCGGCGTGCAAAAAAACAGTACGCAGCGTTGCATCACTTGATGGCAGTCGGGGCAAAATAACCTGATATTCCTGTGACGATTCGTCTATGTTCCTGGTACCGCGGCCCTGCTGGTCCGCTGATGCCGCTCCGATATCGTCGGAGCTCATTCCGCCCACGTCCGTAAACTACGGTGACCGGAAGTGGAATCACTGAGCTATGCCCCCAGATGAGAATACCGCACGAAAATGACATACTTTACACTGGTATAAAAATATATGTGGAAAGAAAATGTAAGACGCGAAGGGGGCACCCGGGTTTAAACCGGGGACCTCTCGATCTGCAGTCGAATGCTCTACCACTGAGCTATGCCCCCAGATGAGAATACCGTACGAAAATGACATATTTTACAGTGGTATAAAAATATATGTGGAAACAAAATGTAATACGTGAAGGGGGCACCCGGGTTTGAACCGGGGACCTCTCGATCTGCAGTCGATTGCTGTACCACTGAGCTATGCCCCCAGATGAGAATACCGTACGAATATGACATACTTTACAGTGGTATAAAAATATATGTGGAAGAAAAGGTAAGACGCGAAGGGGGCACCCGGGTTTGAACCGGGGACCTCTCGATCTGCAGTCGAATGCTCTACCACTGAGCTATGCCCCCAGATGAGAATACCGCACGAAAATGACATACTTTAAAGTGGTATAAAAATATATGTGGAAAGAAAATGTAAGACGCGAAGGGGGCACCCGGGTTTGAACCGGGGACCTCTCGATATGCAGTCGAATGCTCTACCACTGAGCTATGCCCCCAGATGAGAATGCCGTACGAAAATGACATACTTTACAGTGGTATAAAAATATATGTGGAAAAATGTAAGACGCTAAGGGGGCACCCGGGTTTGAACCGGGGACCTCTCGATCTGCAGTCGAATGCTCTACCACTGAGCTATGCCCCCAGATGAGAATACCGTACGAAAATGACATACTTTGCAGTGGTATAAAAATATATGTGGAAACAAAATGTAAGGCGTGAAGGGGGCACCCGGGTTTGAACCGGGGACCTCTCGATCTGCAGTCGAATGCTCTACCACTGAGCTATGCCCCCAGACGAGAATACCGTACGAAAATGACATACTTTACAGTGGTATAAAAATATATGTGGAAACAAAATGTAAGACGTGAAGGGGGCACCCGGGACCTCTCGATCTGCAGTCGAATGCTCTACCACTGAGCTATGCCCCCAGACGAGAATACCGCACGAAAATGACATACTTTACAGTGGTATGAAAATATATGGAAATAAAATGTAAGACGCGAAGGGGGCACCGGGTTTGAACCGGGGACCTCTCGATCTGCAGTCGAATGCTCTACCACTGAGCTATGCCCCCAGATGAGAATACCGTACGAAAATGACATACTTTACAGTGGTATAAAAATATATGTGGAAACAAAATGTAAGACGCGAAGGGGGCACCCGGGTTTGAACCGGGGACCTCTCGATCTGCAGTCGAATGCTCTACCACTGAGCTACGCCCCCAGAGGAGAATACCGTACGAAAATGACATACTTTACAGTGGTATAAAATATATGTGGAAACAAATGTAAGACGTGAAGGGGGCACCCGGGTTTGAACCGGGGACCTCTCGATCTGCAGTCGAATGCTCTACCACTGAGCTATGCCCCCCCCCCCCTTTTTTTTTTTTTCTTTATTGCCTGTTTTTCTTTACAGGTGTTACAGAAACAGGAATGGTAAAAACACACTTGGACCAAGCTTTGGTCCGTAGTGTTCACATTAAAATTCTTTCAAGTGACACAGTTCGTCCAACATTGGCAACCAGCGGGGAGGTTCTTCTTGTGCTCTATACACTTCAGCAATATGCCGTATATTTGCAATGAAGTTTTCTCGGACAGGACGCGTGTTCTGGTCCATATGTCGGACAGCCATTGTAGTCTGCCAGATGCTGTGAAGACTAATTAACATAAACATGTCATATGGGACGTCGTCCTCACTTGTCCACACACAGATAACGAATGCCATAGCTCGTAATGGGCAGCTCTTTTTTCAAATGTTCTTTGAAGGATGTCCCAATGAAAGACTGCGTCCCAGCAATGAATAAATACATGCTCTATTGTCTCAGGTGTTTTACAAAGCAAACAATTGGTTGTCCATGGCACATCGATTCCCTTATCCGCTAACCATTGCTTTACGGGGAGCGTACCGGAATGATAGTTTAAAAATGAATGTTTTTGCCCCTGCTTTCACGTTCATCCTTTTGACCCTTTTTAAAACGTCCTGTCCGGGACCTCCATTGAACACAGATCTGTACAAGGGTGTGGTAACAGGACATCACGGAGATCTTTGTACAGCTTCTTTCGTTTAACAGTGGAAAGATATTCGATAGAAAAACGGAACTTTCAAAAATTCAAAAGATTGTATAACTTCTCTCAAAAAACCGGTCACATATCGGCACATATCATTGTTTGATGACACAACAAAATCCTGGAATGCGCGAAGACAGTCTTACTTGTATCCACAGTTTGCAGAAATTCATTTTTTTTGATCTCGCAGGAACATAAACGAGAGACAACTTGTCTTATAAATAAATGACATAAACCAACTCCTCCGTTGCTGAACGGACTGGAATAAATTTGAACGACTTGTACGTTCCCATGACGATTTCCACATAAACACTGCAAAATCCTATGAAATTTCTGCACATTAATGCGCGACATACAGATGACTTGCATGACGTACCATATTTTGGATATAAGGAACATGTTGCATACGGACGCACGCGCGAAAATAGACAAATCCCGACCACCCCAAGCGTTTGCCTTTTTGCTTGAGTGTTTCTGCTTCACCCTTCCAGTAATCAGTGTTGTCACGATGGCTTTCCAAAGGTACACCAAGATACTTTAAGGGTTTACTTTCCCATTTTACGTTGAGGTATACCTCAGGTCTCATATCCCAATTACCGTACCAAAAGGCAGTTGTTTTGTCCCAATTGAATTATGCTGCCCGTCATGTCGCAAAATTTATTTGCCATGTGAACAACCTCACATATACTCTGTCTATCTTGGCAAAGTACCGCCACATCATCGGCGTAAGCAAGTAGCTTATCTCCGCATTCTGTAACCGAAAGCCGTGGACACTTGTATTATTAATTATTGATAAACAAAGGGTTCTAGGTAGATGGCAAATAACAATGCTGAGGCCGGACATCCTTGTCTGATAGAACTGAGTATTTCAATTTCCTCACTGAGCTGCCTATTGACTATCAGACGTGTTACACACTGCGAGTATGCCATCTTAAGACCATCCAAGATTATGTCACCAACTTCCACATGCTTCAACACACTGAACAATACTTCATGCGAGACACGATCGAAAGCTTTTTGTAAATCTAGTTGCATCATTGCTATTCGTTCTTCGAAGGCATCACAAATCTCTAGAACGCTTCTTACTATATGTATGTTTGTTGTAATGCTGCGACCTCTAATGCCACATGTCTGGTGTGTTCCTACAATCTTTTCGATGACATTCTGCATTCTCCTGGTTAAAACCTTCATGAATATTTTGTAATCAGTGTTCAAAAGGCTTATAGGTCGATATGATGCTACAGATTGTAGTTTGGTGCTATCATCTGTTTTCGGAATTAAGACAGTATGCGCTTGCGTGAAAGAGCACGGTAGTTTCTTCTTTTTATATGCTTCTACCATAACTTCTACAGCGCATCTGCTACTTCTTCTTTAAGCGTTTTATAAAACTCAGCTCCGATTCCATCTGGGCCGGGCGTCTTTCCCGAGCTTAGGTCATCGATAGCTTTTTGGATTTCCTGCACGCTGATAGGAGCTCCTAACCTTTCTTGTGTATCTGTGTCAAGCTTGGGCATGATAGGGAGAAAGACATCAGTAAAGCCTCTGGCCATCGGTACACGCTTGCCGAGCAGATCGCGATAATGTTCCACGAACGCTTCCATTATCTGAGCTTTTCCATTTGTCAGCTTATCCTTGTGCATTATTTCCTTTACTTCTTTTCTTTGTGCATATTTCTTTTCGTCCCCCAGAGCTCTTTTTGTGGGTGTCTCGCCCATCCAAAGCTTTTCACTTCTAGTTCTTATTATAGCACCTTTATACTTCTGTCTGTCTAAAACTTTCCAGTTTGTTTTTAGTATTTCTAATTTCTTCGGATAAACAAGCCAGGTTTCATACTTTCTTCCTCCAAGAGAGCTTGTAGTTGCCTTTGTAGGCTCCTTTCCTCCTGCTTCTTCTCAAAATTATTCTTAGTAGTTTGTTCTATCGCCTTCATTTTGACATCTTGTTTAAACGTTTCCCACTTCGCTTCCCAGTCGTCTTTTTGATTATCATATAGCTTCGTAAGGGCTTCGGTTACATCTCTGCCAAAAGTTTCACCCTTCAAGACATTATTGTTTAATTTCCACAGGTACCAGTTAAATTTATGTATCCTCTCCCTAGCACCAAGTGTAAAGCTAATCATACAGTGATCGCTGAAAGACACCGGTGTAACAATATAATCATCACAGCACATAACAAGGTCCACCGAGATGTACGCTCTATCTAACCGTGCGTGGCTTAGACCCTGAAAGTGCGTAAACTGAACTCTACCATTAGACATGCATAGGCCAACATCTTCCAATCCCTTCTCTGCAATCGATTCGTTCAAAATCACCGCGCTTTGATCACATAATTGGACCGGCTTGGCACGGTCTTCTTTCGCGCACACGCAGTTAAAGTCACCAACAAGTATTACATATTTGTCACATTCGAGTAAATTTCTTATTTCTTGAAAGAAAACTTTCCTTTCGCTCTCTCGGTTCGGGGCATACACACATATCACGCGCCATTCAAATTTCAAGAAAGAAAAATCACACACTACAAAACGTCCGTTATCACTGCTTATTACACTTCTTTCAACAGCACCCATAGATTTTCTGATGAAAAGGGCACATCCTCCTGATAATCCATTGGCGTGGGACACACAAACGTTATACATTGAGCGAAAGGTAAACACCATGCGATCATTATCCTCCTCAGTCGCTAATTTGGTTTCCTGCACAGCAATCACGTCGAATTCATGCTCCGAAACAATCTACTCAATTGGTACTGCCGCCTTCTAGAAGCTAACCCGCGTACATTTATACTGGCAAAACGTACTGATCGCTCAAGTCTCACTGCCATTTTTTATGGTAGAAGTAAATGCTCACCAAACAGTCTGCGCTGAATAACGCCTACTCAGTCATCAGGCACACCTTCTGGGCAGGGGGCGCGCACCTAGTGCGTCGTCAGGGGGGCGGCTTGGCCGGCCTCTTTTCCCCTTCTACGACGTTTGGCTTGACCATCAGCCGCTGCCTCCGAAAGACAGCCGCTTTCGCAGGCGGTTCTTGACTGCTTGCATCATTTGGTTCTGATGGCACTGCGTCTCGTGGTCTTTTCCCTCCCGTCCCGGGTTCTTCAGCGTCGTGCCACTCCATGGCACAACCGTCGGAAGGTTCCTGGACAGTCTGAGTAGTTCTTTTGCTCTCACTCGTTTCAGCGGTCACATCCTTTGATACATGGGACTCCTTTGCGCTCGTCGATGATTCTGCGGCAGACTGCACACCCGCACTGTCAGCTGATCTTGCCATTTCGTTCACCTCCGTCATGCCTCCTGTACATGGCGTTTCTCCTGCAGAAGTCACCTTGGATTTCACCGGTGATTCTGCAATAGGTTGCACCACCCTTGCACTTTCAGTTGACTTTGCCGCTTCTTTCTTCAACTGCGTCATGCCTGCCGTACTTGGTGTTTTCCCTGCAGAATCCGCCTTTGATTTCACCGATTCTTCGGCTTCGGCCTCGTCCATAGTGAGCTCGGATTTATCCGTGCCCCCGGTGTTCAAGGTAGCTGCCGCATACGTCCTCGTGCAGTTCGCTTGGGCATGACCAAAGCGTTTGCACGTGTCGCACCGCGGAACTCGACAGTCTTTTCTAATGTGGCCAATCTGCTGGCAGCGCAAACACCTCGGCGCTCTTCCGGGGGCCACGATAAGTGCGAGCTCCCCTCCAACTCGTAACTGGTGGGGTATATCGTCCAGCGTAACGTTAGCCTTGAGCCGGAGCGTCACGGTTCTTGTCATGGTATTCTGCTGCGTGTAGCCATCAATTCGCCATTTATCCATCCCTACGTCAACGACCGTCCCGTAAGGGATCAGCGCATTTCGGACGTCTTCTTCTCGCACGTGGTAGAGCAACCAATGCAGTTTCAGACGGACGTCGCGGTGGCTTGGGTCGATTACCATGCATTTGAGGCCTTTCACAGTCAATTGCGGTTCAGCTAAAAGTTTCTTCACACCTTCAGCGCTTTTACAGGTCACCGCCCACACGTGATTCATTTGATATGCGCCAAGCGCAAGAACCTCGGTGGGCGGGACACGTCGAAAAAGGGGTTCACGAAAATCTTCCGCGTGATAAGGCCT
Organism: Rhipicephalus sanguineus; assembly: GCF_013339695.2. Taxonomy (NCBI): domain Eukaryota; kingdom Metazoa; phylum Arthropoda; class Arachnida; order Ixodida; family Ixodidae; genus Rhipicephalus; species Rhipicephalus sanguineus. The sequence continues at coordinate 229,504,977 of NC_051176.1, forward strand.
TCCTTTTACGTCTGCGTGCAGAAAAACAGTGTTCTGAACCACATACCCATTTGGCAGAGGGGGCAAAATGACGGCATAATCCTGTGGCATTTCAATCCTGGAACCGCGGCTAAGCTGGGCCGCCGATGCCGCTCCAACGGAGCTCATGATACACACGTCCGAACGCTTTCGCAACCGGAAGTGGAAACTGAGCTATGCCCCCAGATGAGAATACCGTACGAAAATGACATACTTTACAGTGGTATAAAAATATATGTGGAAACAAAATGTAAGACGTGAAGGGGGCACCCGGGTTTGAACCGGGGACCTCTCGATCTGCAGTCGAATGCTCTACCACTGAGCTATGCCCCCAGATGAGAATACCGTACGAAAATGGCAGACTTTACACTGGTATACAAATATATGTGGAAAGAAAAGGTCTGACGCGAAGGGGGCACCCGGGTTTGAACCGGGCACCTCTCGATCTGCAGTCGAATGCTCTACCATTGAGTTATGCCTCTAGATGAGAATACCGCACGAAAATGACATACTTTATAGTGGTATAAAAATATGCCTGCAGAATGGGAGCGTGTGTGGAGCCTACACTTTTTTTTTAGTCATGCAGCGCAATTCCCTTCCCGAAGTTGCAATAATTGCGCTGGCATTTATTTATTTATTTATTTATTTATTTATTTATTTATTTATTTATTTATTTATTTACACAATACTGCAGGCCCAAAAAAAGGGGCCACGCAAGAGGAGCAAAAGTAGTAAATAAGAATGTATCAAGGCAACGCGTACAGACATTAGTATGTGTCAAATCACATACTCAGCAAAAATAACAATAATAACTGTATAAACAGTAATATGAAAATAAGGAAGGCACAACCCGTATAATAGCAAATATCAATGTGAAGTGTAACGAAAACAGAAAGTTTTTAGTCTCTGCATTTTTCTGCGTAATTGAAGCGTGTCAATGTTATGCTGGGTCATTAGACTAGAGGGAGAGTCACTATTACTATATTTGGAATAGATGAACCTGACGGCTTTACACTGTATCTTTTCCAGAGTATCGATGTTAGTGTTTGTATGCGGATCCCAGGCAATGCTGGCATATTCGAGTTTAGGTCGAATTAGTGATGAATAAGCCGTTAACCTAGTACTAGAAGGTGTATGTTTTAGCTTTTGTCGGAGAAAGCAAAGTTTCTTGAACTAAGAGTTGCATAGTTAGAAATGTGAGTATTCCAGCTGAGGTTGTTGGTTATTGTGATTCCCAGGTACTTGGGAACTTGTTCTCATTGACTTCCGTGAGCTGTTGTGAAAGTAGTTTGTAGACAAACGATAGCTTCTTAAATTTCTTTTAGATGCGAAGCAGCTCTTTGACTCACGTGTGTAACGCCGTACGTTACGTGCGTCCGTACTAATGCGCCGCAACGCGTTCCCCTCGCCGTAGGTGTTGGAGCGTTGCCAAGTAGGTCACGCCACAGCTTTGCGCTCCCCTCGCACGCTTCCCTCGCAGGTGCGCGCTGACGTCACTCTCTCCCTCATCCGCAGCATGCTCGCCGTAGCGCACGCAGCTGCCGGCTGCTCCGCCCGCTCGCAACACCTCTGAACGTGTCACTTCTCTCTCGCTTCACCCGTGGTAGTCAAGGCGAAACGCGCGCCTGCTCCGGTCCAGCGCCCGTGTCTCGACTCTGAAGAAACAACGACTACGAAGTATTGCCAAACGCTTTAATGAAACTTACACGAAACCCAACCCGCCTCCCGTGTCTTTGCGTTTCAAACAAACGTTTACTCGAGTAAACGCTACACCGCGAGTTTCGCTTCAAACCGTTCTTCCAGCACCCGCGTCGACGCCCGTTTCAACCTGGTCAACGCCGTGCGCACCGCTGCTGCTTCGCATCCCATCAGGGTTCCCTTCCGGGAGATGGTCCAAGTTTTTTTAGTTGCTGAAATATATAATGTTTTACTGGTATTTAATTCCATGCTACACCTATGAAACCAGGAAAGAATACTTTGGAGAGTAGACTTGAGTGATAATTTATCTTCATGGCAGTTATTTCATTATGCAGTACACAATCGTCCGCACATAATCTAATAACAGGGGGTTTAATTTCATTATTATTCAATAATTAATAGTAAGAATAATAATCAAGGATATAACGAACAGTATAATGAATAAGGTGTCGGCCACTCGTGGATTCCTCCATACTTCCACACGTACAGTTGAGTCGTTGAATGTCGAACCAATATCGGCCCGCTGGAGACACTATAGGTTTGAATAATTTATTTTAATAGAAGGGTACGCATTTGGGCTGGTTGGTTCATGATTACGGGTGAGAAACAGCGCTAAAAAGACGGGACAAGAAAGGACACGAGACCACGGCGCTGACTAACAACCAAATGTGCTTTATTCCTTCAGTCAGCATAAATATACTTCACCACTAACGTAATGAAAATACAGAAAACTCAGCCTGCGCAGAGGCAGTAAGGCGATCAACGAGACATGAATTCTATCTCCTTCGGAAGGAGGGAAATCGAGGGGAAGCTTACACATGCCTCGCCGCTATTGTAGATGTGATAAGCTTCTGAAATGAGGCGCGCGCGCTCGTCATGGTATTTTGACAAGAAAGTGGTATCGTTAAAAGATGGATGGCAACCACGCGCAACTGTTACAGTGAAGAGATAACTATCTGTAGCTTGTTTTTGAACCTTGTTCAAATGCTCGCGCATGCGGTCATTAGCGCACCGCCCCGTTTGCCCGACATAGTAACGCCCGCAAGAAAGTGGAATCTTGTATACAACTTCTTGACAACATTCAACAAACTTCTGCCTGTGCTTCTTAGTGCATCTTCTTTTCTTCTCTTCTTCTCGGTTGACTTGGCGTTAGGCTGTTGTTTTCTGCCCAAAATAAGCTTGGTAGCCTGTGCCAGCAAGTCAACCGAGAAGAAGAGAAGAAAAGAAGATGCACTAAGAAGCACAGGCAGAAGTTTGTTGAATGTTGTCAAGAAGTTGTATACAAGATTCCACTTTCTTGCGGGCGTTACTATGTCGGGCAAACGGGGCGGTGCGCTAATGACCGCATGCGCGAGCATTTGAACAAGGTTCAAAAACAAGCTACAGATAGTCAGTTATCTCTTCACTGTAACAGTTGCGGTTGCCATCCATCTTTTAACGATACCACTTTCTTGTCAAAATACCATGACGAGCGCGCGCGCCTCATTTCAGAAGCTTATCACATCTACAATAGCGGCGAGGCATGTGTAAGCTTCCCCTCGATTTCCCTCCTTCCGAAGGAGATAGAATTCATGTCTCGTTGATCGCCTTACTGCCTCTGCGCAGGCTGAGTTTTCTGTATTTTCATTACGTTAGTGGTGAAGTATATTTATGCTGACTGAAGGAATAAAGCACATTTGGTTGTTAGTCGGCGCCGTGGTCTCGTGTCCTTTCTTGTCCCGTCCTTTTAGCGCTGTTTCTCACCCGTAATTATTTTAATAGCAACGCATGCGTGTGCGCAGGGTCCCGCATTTGATTACGTATTAGTTACTGTGTCGAGGCCATTAGTTACTGCACTTGCAAAGCTATACAGGAATTACAGCTAAGCGGTTCACTAAAGCTGATATCTAACATACGGTCAAACATTTTTGCGAAAACCGACCAATATGCGTGTTTCCTACTTGCGGTATACGATTTAGGCATGCATCAGGGGCGTAGGCAGAAATTTTTTTCGGGGGGGGCACCTCCTTGATCTGTAGTGGGGACGAGCAGGCAGATGTGGTCGAGTGTCATTTTCTGCTCTGTATGCTATGGCAAAAAAAAATTTCGGGGGGGGCACGGGCCCGGTGTGCCCTAACGTGGCTACGCCCCTGGCATGCATGTTTCTTTTTTTTATCTTATGCGATTCGCTTCAAAAAAGAGCCAAATGCAAAGTACATAGCAGGTATTGGCGATCCAAATCCCCGGGCGGATCACTGCTTCTTATGGTGCAGTTGAGGCAAACATGACTTCCAGTGCCAAAGAGGGCTGGGGATTCTAAAGAAGAGACAGTCAGTCTTTTGTCTTGCGCAGAGAGGTTTGAGGTCTCTTTGTGGTCATTTCAACTGAGATATATGAGCTTTCACGTGCTGCTAGCAAAAGCATAAAGTTTACAAGTCGAAAAATGATCTCACGCCCCCCTTCCCTTCCAGTGCGCACACCTCATATATGCATAGCAATGGAGTTGTCGATCGCAGCAACGTCCGCAGCGTCTGAGCGACTATTCTAATTGTGGGACCACTCAAGTTACCGGTTGCTTGGCTGCTGTGCTTTGTTCTTCGTTGGACATGATCATCCCTTGGCACAGACCACACTGATGAAAGGGCAGGGAAGGTTGTTGTAAGAGTTAGGGGTATTGGTTTGTCACCCAAACAATTCGGTGCTAGTGTTCAAGTGCAGACAGCGTGTCGAATAAAACATCTCAACCAATAGACATTCCTCTGGTCTGGAGAACAGAGCATGTGGTTCGAAAAACAGAAACCTGTATCTTATGTTTTCTTGCTCCGCATATTAGATTTTTTTTTATTATATTACTGAACCTCACCTTTCACTAGTGTCGTTTTTTTTTTTCGTATTTATTGTTTCGTCCTGCTGTGTTTCACTCGAGAAGTTCAACAAAACAGACTGATGGGCTGGTTGGTACTGCATATTTGGGGTTTGCCGCACTGGAACGACACAGGACTACGGAAAACACGAGAACGCCACAGTGATGTGTGGTTGCGTTTTCTATCGTCCTGCGTCGTTTCCAAGCGCTAAGCATCAAGATATGCGCGCAAAAAGTGGCACTTTACAGCGGCAGTCCATGTTCCACACCGCCATTCCAGCAACACTCTTTGATCGACTTTTTTTATCGCTTCAAGTCTCCATCGTAACTTAAAACTGAAGATGTGCGAATATTCGAAACTTTGATTATTCGATTTGTAATGTTTCGTATTCGCTTCTGTTCCAAAGACACTTTTACTAATCGAAATATTCGAACAGTCCAAAATTTTGAAACATACTCATGGCGTGGTTTTTAAGCGCGGAAGTGACATTAAAGAAAACGCTTGGTCTGTCGCTTCATGTGTCCCGCCCTAGCGCTGTTTTCAGAAGTTCAGTGTGTAACAACACGCCCGCATTAATACTCTATATCAGACATTAAAAATGTTTTATCAGCCAAGGTGACGAAAATTTCGTAGAAATAACAAAAAAAACTGCAACGGCCAACAACTGCCGCAAAACTTTTACACTTGGCCTACTGAGCGCTGCCGCCGACGCCATTTTAAAAGAGCGCATTTCTCCGTCTTCATATCCCACTCAATCGACGCAGAAATTTAGGTCTGCCTGTCACATAAGCACTTGCTGAACGCCCAGCCATCTTGAACTGGTAGCTGCGTTCATACTTGTGAACATTGTCGATCAAAAAGCAAATATTACGCATATCTAAGGCGCAACATCAATACGTAAGTATTAGGTGGTGTGTTCCTTTACTAGACATAGATACGTAATTCTAAAGACCCTAGTGTTTCTTAGGCCGCGCTGAAACGGCGCAAAAACACCGGCAGAAGACTATCGTCTTTCGACGACATTTGCACCGTAGCACGCAGATACGCGGCCGATTTTTTTATCCAGAAAACCACAACAACGAGACCAAACGCAGGAAATTTTATTCCGATGATCCGATCTACTTTAGATTAAGACCGTACTTTAGATTAAGAATATATTCTATATCATATGCGATATCCAGGTTTGTTTTTCTTGTATATGTCGATTTCATATGGAAATTTTACTTGCAGTACACCCCAATGTCATTTTACGATTCTCTTCAACCATTCATTGTAAACATGTACCCTAGAATGCATATATGTAATTCAAGTAATTGGTTTTATTAATAAATGCGTTGCTGTAGTTTTCGTGCAAATAATGTCAATATGGCAGTGATGTCAGTCAAGTAATCAAACCAGAGTGTTCAAACCAGAAAACATTGAGGATATTTATATAAAGGTGTTTATATAGATAAGTGCACGTACGGGGAGTACGCTTTGGAACTCTGAGCGACACTTTAGGGTCGCGGGCCTGTATACACAACCTTGAAATCCGTGGCTGCCATCTTCAGAAACGGTCCTCGTTTCTTCCACACCGGCGCCTTCCCCCGCTTCGCTTGCTCCGGTCCGTGCGTCTTGCGCCCATCGCTGCCTGCCTGCGTCTCGCAAGGCGTACTCTTGGCGTTTAAATCGGTCTTGTGCCTTCAGAACTGGGGCCTACTCTCCCGCCTCGAACAATGCGTCAAAAGACAGGTTACTAAGATTAGGGGTGCACTACACCCTGGAAGGCGCACCTCGTGATGCAGCACGCTAGGCTTTCGACAACGGAAACTGGCAGGGATATATTGAAAAGGAGTGGCGTTGGCGCTGAGGCTCCCGCTGGGGACAGTAAAACTCAGGTGCGGTGAGAATTATACAAGGCCTACATAAAGCCTTTGCCCAAGAATATGCATCCGATCCACCATGAGGAACGCAGGCAGGCAAGAGCCAGAGCTTTACATATTCAATACGGGGAGTACAAATCGGCAGTCTATACAGACGTCGCGGAATATAAGGACCAGGACGCATTTGCGATTGTGGTGGTGGACAGGCGGGGACGCTTGGCCGCCTCTGGATCAGTCGAAACCCGCTCCTCAGAAACTGCTGAGGAAGCGGCAATAGCGCTAGCTGTCACCAATTCTCAGTCTGACCTGATTCTCAGTGATTCAAAAACAGCCATTCGAAATCTGGCGAGGGGCAGAATATCGGTCACCGCCGCATGACTGCTGCATCGAGCCGCGGGGCGAGAAATTCGGGAAATAGAAATTGTCTGGGTAACAGCACACTTTAGAAACCCTGGGAACGAGGCGGCTCACCTGAATCCTGAATGCTCGAGGTTTCGTCAGCCGGGCAGGTGAGCCGCCCGTTCCGGGGAGGTCCGCGAGAGATGGGCTGGTGTCCTTTCACGACATCACTAATCATTATAAACTAGAGCGGAGGCTTCATCCGCCCCCGCACAAGCGGTTGACCAAGGCGCAGGAATGCGTCTGGAGAAAACTGCAGACGCGATCTTTTCCCAACCCATACGTGTTGAGCAAAATATACCCGGGGGAGATTAAGCCACAATGCAAATGGTGCCAGGCACTTCGTGACAAGTTAATGACCATATACTGTGGGAATGTAGCATGGTGCCGCCACCGGCGGGTAATATGCGTGATACCTCTGTCGAGCACTGGGAGGCCGTGTTGACCAGCTCAGACCCAGTCGTCCAGACAAGGGTCGTGGAGTGGGCCACACAGGTCGCCGTCAACCTAGGGTTGATGGCCATCTAACACGGAATCGTCCGCAACTGCTTTCTGACGAAATAAAAGTTTTTCCATCCATCCATTAGGGTCGCGGTGCTAAACGGGTGAACAGAGTGCATTTGTAGCAAAGAAACGGCGACAAACTACGAGCGGGATGTTTTTCAAAAACAAAATTATTTTTCTCACCAAAAAACGCAGCTGTCTTTAAACAAGCGTTGCCAGTCAATATCGGCCAAGACGCAGTAAAGTATGTTCACAGAACGCTCCTACCGGATTATACTCTTCTACAAGTGACAATCCGCTTGCGTCGTTTAAATTTGGTATAAAGCGCACTTTAGCCAGCTTGACACGGGTGTAAAGACAGCTGGAAATCGCTCGCTCTTCTCTCAACTGACAGCATAAACGCAAATGACGGCGCTATAACCACAAAGTCCACGGTCACTGGTTGATTTCAGCATCGTGAGCCGCACATTTACCATGGCCGCTGCGGTATGCCACGGCGTGCCCGCTCGATGGCTGCTCGCTCGCGATCTCACTGAAAGTAAGCCGCGCCTTCGAAGAAAAAAAAAAAGTGTTCAAGGTCATGACGCGCGCTGGCGAGCGTACGTAGCTTCTTGCCCTCTTGTCATCCCCCCCTCCCCCCCTCATTTGTCGCACGCTTTAAGCACCTTCTCTTATTTCGCCCCAACTGATACGTTGGAAGTAGAGTGCTCTAGTTGGAAGCTACGCAGGTTGGGGGGGAGGGGTGACAAAGGAGGAAAGAAGCTACGTGAGCGTGCATCCCGACCTTGAGAGCGCCTTATGAAACGCTATCGCTGGCTTCGTGTGATTCCAGTGTGCGATAGTGTTGCTACTGTGTATTTTAGCATACTCTAGAGTCCGGCGTCGGCAATCTCAGTGGAAAGCCGCTTTTTATGTAACCTAACGGCCCAATAGCAACAATCTCCTATACGCCTATTGCGAACTTGGTCATTACTCTCGGGAAAGCAAGCAGACGGCCACCGTGGTTTCCTACGTCGTTGTACGTGTGTTTCCGCGTTGTTCACGTTTGCGTATAGTGAAATAAGCAACGTTCGTCGTATGTGTGGTGGCCGAAACTTCAAGGGATGTCGAATAACAATTGCTGTGGAATGGAGTGCTCAAACACCTAAAAAAACGCGCCCAGAACGCGGTTTTACTCACTTACCGCAAGGCCCCCTGAGCAAGAGCGACGGAAGCAATGGATCGCCGCTGTTCGTTGGCAAAGGCGAGCCGCTAGCTTCGTCATTGTGCGAGTTAACATGTCGCTTCTTGTTCTAATGCTTTCGTTCTGCCATATCAGTGCTCGCTGGATGCACTCGATCATGTTGACACTGGTAGACGACCAAAGTTATCAGCCTGAGCATGCGTTGGTTCGGTTCGACCGCCGTGCCCCCAAGGGTTCGACCGCCGTGCCCCCCAAGGGCACTTCGCTCAAACGTTCTATATTTCAGAAGTACGGTAGTTCGGGCGAGTTGGTCAACCATGAACTTAGCTTGTACTAGCGCGGTACATGTACCGCGCTATTACAAGCTAAGTTCTATATTTATTATTTACAGAAACAGAAATGCAGCAATGGTTGACTTCAGAAAGAACAAGAAGTGATTGAGACGTCACCTTTGTAAACAAAACAAAGCGGATGTTCACCACGAGCTGCACCTCATAGCTGGGTCTTGTTACGCTGGTCTGCGCGAACGTTCGTTCTCCTCTGCAGTCGGCAACTCCTCAGATGAGTTAGTCAGCGAAGAAGTTATAGTGATAGCATCGTTCGCTCGACCGCAGAAGACGTGTTGTTTGATGATAGTGCTAGTAAAGTATCGAGATGACGACGCGGGAGCAGTGACAAGTTCTGAAGAGGGTCGCCGAGGAGGCATGTGACGACCGACTGCGGAGGAGAACGAACGTCCGCGTGGAGTCTGACTTATAGTCTGACTCTCCGTCGCCGCCCGCTTGCATTGCCTGTATCGGAAGAGGAGAGGCGCAACTTCTGCAACCCTAATTGGGAGCAGTGCGGCTCAGGCTCGCGCCTGCGTTCGGGAAGGTGCGTGATTCGTCTGTGCGTAACACAGCGAAAGCTAGGGAAAGGGCGAGATCCTCTCACCGATTCGTCTGCGGAATCAGACGGCACCGCTGGCTCTGCTTTGCTTTCTCGAATATCCCGATCTTTCGCACGTGTGTTGGCTGTGTCGGTGACGTCTTCTGCGGAGAGGGTAAGGGGCGCGCTCCCGGCGCCTTTTTATACTTGTTTTTTCGATGCGCGCGCTCTGTCGCGCACGAACCGTCGGCGCCAGGCTTTCATGCCGCCATTCAAAATCGGCGACGTGCACTTAGTTAAGCGCTCGTTTGTGACAAACATCGTGCACAAGTCCACTTTCGTAGAGGCCCGTGCCTTTCCTGCAGCTGCTAGTGCAGAATTAGTTGTCTGGCACCCGCACGAAGGGGAAATAGCAGCCGCGAACTTCATTCATCTCCTCACAGCAAAGCTGTGCAAAGCGCTGTCGTCTGCTCGGCTTTCCGCACGTACTGTCGGCGGCGCCCGCTAGGTGGCTAAGGCAACCCCGAAGAGAGTGAGGACGGGCCTCTTTATAAAGATAGGGCGCTTGAGAAAGGAGTCACTCGGAGGATTTCACGCTAGACGGTCGTTTTCATCCGCGATGTCCTCTCGCCGAAGACCGCTCGCCGATCGGGGCCCCGTTCGCGAACTTCTCTACCCCCCCCCCCCTCCCTCCCCATCTTTCCTATCACTACTTCTGTCGCCACAGTTCCGCTACGATCACTTCCTTTTTGTTTTGTAGCGTTAGCTACAATGGGCCTAGCCGAGCCAGTTTCGCATGCCTCCTCAAGAGCCGTGCTGTGCATGCGCGGGGATCAGTGATGTCACACAGCTGGCGCACCGGAGCCGGCACCTCCCGCGCACTCCGCCGCCGCCGGTCTGCGCTTTCCATAGGAGTGATGTCGTAGCCGTGGCAGGCGTACTGGCGCCGGCACCCGCGCAGCTATTCGCCTTCGCTGTGCAGTCGCCGCCTGACACTGCGCTGGAGCCGCTCGATAGCGCCTCTGACTGGCGTTTAGCGTGGTATAGGCATGGAGAAGGAGAGCGCAAATGCTGCTCAACGGCGCAGAAGAGCGGAGAAAGTAGTTGCCTGGCAAAATAAATATACATGTGCCACATAATACGTATACCGTGTGTGTCATTGGAGCAGCAGTAAGCATGATAATCAAGCTAATCCTAGACAATCAGGAAAGCTAATAATAATTAGCTGAACCTTTGCTAATGCAACGTTATCCTGGCATAGCCGAGCTAAGCCACTGCAACATTTTTATCCTACTTTTCTGTTTTTCCCCATCCCCTCCCCCTAAAGGCGCTGAGCCGTGCTCGCTCCCGCGAGGGTTGCAGAAAATAGTGCCCTCTTCCTTTCAACAAACCACTTCCTCCTCCTCCTTGAGAAAGTGTCAACTTCGCGCTCGTCTAGTAAAACTCTCCTTGCTGCGCACGACTGCGAGATTTGTGTGCACAGCAGCGTCTGCTTTCCACTGTACGTGTTTTTTCAGGTGCCCTAAAAGAAATTAAAATTTTTTTTTATAGGCAACTCAACAGCAATTGATGTCTGTAACCTCATGAATCATTATGAAAAATAACTGTTTGCTTCATATGGCCGATGTGATACAATCGTACTACACATCTCTGCACATAATGCCACATTAATATGTTCAAGTACAAGAAAAACACAGAACGGCTTTTGTTTGTCCTTAATTTTTCTTTTACTTACGTCACTGCCATTATCCTGCCCACCCTGGTCAGTGTTGCAGCACATAATTCACACAGTTCAATAACACTTTCTATACAAAACAAATATGAACATCACAATGTTTAGAAACCACCAAATAAATCACAGTCTCCCACGTCAAAAACAGTCATCAGGACAACAAAGATCACAACAAAGTGCCTCGAACGTGACACAGGTTGTCACATACATCGATGGTAGTGAAAACAAAAAATGAAAGATCCACAGCAAGCATGCGCAGTGAAGGCTGCCATTAGAAAAATACCTGAAATACCTATTACCTTTTGCAGATCTGGACGAAGCGTTGAATGCAAGAAAGCATGCACCTGCTGTGTTCTGGTTCAGTGTTTACAAATGCTGCGTTTTACCAGCCATAACATTCATGGCAGTACCGAATAGTGTCATCCCCCCCTACCGAACCCTCCCCTATCTGCATATTTTGGAAATGTTATGTATGAAGGTACAGTGCATCATCTCCAACTAAGTAGAGCCGAACTTTAAACAGATGATGCTGCAAAGAAATGCAATATTGATTAATGTACAATACAATCAAACATGGCCAGACACAAACACACAGCACTGCTGCACAACAATTAGAAAAATTTCTAGCAATCTGTAAGGACGCTAGTGTTGTTCGAGGACTCAAATGTTGAGATAATTTTTAAATTTTATCAGGTTATAATAAATATTATATAACACCTCATGAAGCTGCCTCCAAATTAGCCTTTTTTAAGCAAAAGAAAAGCGACATTGTCTGAACATTCATCAGCAAAAATGTCCATTTTACCGTTCCATTTAGGATGCCGTTTTTGGTAGCACATCTATAGGTCATTGCCATTGGTGACTCTCGTTCTTACAATAAAACACAGTCATCGTGTCAGTCATTAATGCAGTGAACACAGCTAAGTTGGAGATACTGCATCCTAAAAACTGGACTGCAAATAGCAATGACTGCATTAAATATGACAAATAACAACACAAGGAGTTCAATTGTCATTGCTTCTACTAGCGAAAGTAGACACTTGATAAATGCACTTGTGTTAGAATTCATCTAGTTTTTTATGGACTAAAAACATTCGGTAGTTTCACGGGTGTCTTGCTGTGTGTTTGCTTGTCATCTGAATAGCAGTTATAAGACACAGTAAAGCCAGTCTATTCCAGTGTTTTGCAGGCTGTGCTCAATATACAAGAACACTCATAGTGAGTAACAGCACCTCTTCAAAAAGTAACGTTGTAGTACTCGACTTTAAATTTTGTAACTTTCTCATTGAAAAATCGTTTTCAGCAATTAAACAACAAAAATGCCTGTTACATGATAATGTTCAGAATAAGAAATACCTGAAATTTCCTTTCAGAAGATGACTGCAGCAAGAAGTCTCCCATTCATAAGTCATAAGATTTTAGATATAGTTACTTAGCTGGGACACTACACACACATTACTACTCAAGGGGCCACTCATGATGCCCTATCCCATGGAGCATTCTTCTGCAAAAATATCTGAAAAGCGTTCGGCCATAACAAAGACAGAAGCAAACGAAACGTTGCGAAGTCATGGTGTGAGGAGGTAACCGTTGTCCCTGAACCACAGGCTCTCTCTTTGCCTTGACTAGCATCCAGAAGCAATATTCCTCCCTTGCATTTCCCTACATTGGAGCTGTAGGTCCATAATATGGGTCACAAGTGCCACCCCCTTTTATAATGTTCATGTGTATGCATGTTTTTGTTTTTTTTGTCCAAGTGATGCAACTTTCAGTAGTGGTTTTGGCCCAGTGGCTAGTGTGTTGTGTTGCTGCTGACTATTTAATGCTACAGAAAGCCTCTGTGGCTTGACAGATCTAATGCCCATCTCTTACTGCCTAGCAGACTGGCTACTACAGGGCATACAAGCTTACGTTTGAGTCCTTGGCTCTTTTTGTGGTGCGCACAGGTGTCATATCTTGCAGGCATGCTGTCAGTGCATGACAGGGGTTCTTTCTTTACAACGACAAAACCTGGTGCAGGGCATTTTAAAAAGCATTCACATACAACCCATTATTCTTAATTGGCTGATGCGTAGAATTGGAAAAACCTGGACAGCAACAAGACTAAAGTCTGGAGAAAATTGGGAAGTGTTAAAGGGTGGTTCAAGGATAGTCAAAATATGTTCAGGTTGTTTTTATTGGAAATGAAGGTTATGAAGCATGGCATCTAAATGTTTATCATGTCTCGGCCACCAAGAAATATTTTGTTTTATTCTCTAACATATAAATAATTTGTCGAGAATACCTCAAGTGGCTACACACTTCACCTACACTTCTTTTCTCCTTCAAGATATTCTTGAAGTCAGCCTTCTAGAAAAACAAAAATAAAAAAATTGAGTGCTTATTTTACGCACAAGTCATAATTGCCATTCCCTAATCTTACAAGGTTTGGTGAAGAGCTTTTCTTTAGCAGGGCCACACAACGATCTTGCTACAGAATCTAATGTTTCAAGCTCACTTTGGCATCAAGTCCTACTGTATCCAACCTCATAACGAAACTCTAAAAATCCATATGTATTGACGTTTCTCGGAGCTGCATAAAGCAAGCCCACACATGTCAAGTGGACGTGTCAAGGGGACATGTCAAGTGCACTGGCGGAAGTAGCCAAGAATTCTGTAATAAACCCAAAACATGCTACTTTTGCTTTTCACATGGGCTCAACGTATGCAACACTGCAGTGTACAGTAGTGAGCCCCATCAATAACTCTTGAACGAATTCCCACTCTGTTACAGTTGAACTATGTGAAGTATACACTGTAGTACATACAAGACACAAATTAGTGTATGCCAGTAAGCATTAGCTCAATGGATCTATAACAAGCCTCTGACACTTCGCGGGTGAGTGCCTGGAATATTACATAATATTATGCGTTTTTACCAGCAGCAGAATGGCTCAGTAAGTAAAGCACATCTGCTTAATGACTGGAAGAATTATAAAAAAGCTGGACAACCGAAGTTTTCAGGACACCCAGGGCAAATTTGAGACATTCTGGGACAACAATGCTGCTGAAAACAAAGTGCAAGCAGTTTGTTGGGGGCCGCCAAAAGCAATAAAGTGTTTGTTGTATTGTTAGATCGAACACTGTCTGTTTTGTCATCGGTGCTCGACGCCTTTGCAAGCTGAGCGCGCGCGGAGTGGTGCGCTACACGTGAGCAGGCAACAGCGGACGCGGCCCTGTGGCTTGCTAAGCCTGAACCCGCAGTGGTCTCGACTCCGGTGAGTACCGAGGCTACCACAAGTTTTGATGCATGTATAAAGTTGACGCTAAGGACATTTCTCAAACCTGTCCTCAGACATGTTGCATAAATCCCAACTCAAGTCACACTGCAACAAGATGACACGACCATTAACAGGATACAACATATGCACGTAATATATTTTCAAAAGCAGGGAACCTCTCTATCTCTATTCTTGAGTTCTGTAATTCCATTTTCACACCTAAAAACATGGCTATTTATTTTTTAGGGTGACAAGAACAGTGTCACTATGGCAGGGTTCGTACAGGTTTCAAAGGAAAAGATTCAAGGGTATTCAAGGAATTTCAAGGGCCTGTCATAGGTTTTTCAAGGACTAAAAAACGGCATCCAAATGAAGATTTTTTTTTCTTTACTATAACAGTGTTTCAAATTCTGACTAAATGTATCGCACTTATACATATACAGTTGAAACACAATTTAACGAAGTCATCACCACGCTCAAATTACTTTGTTAAATCGGACATTATTGAGAACTAACAGACAGAAATACCAAGGAAAGTATCGGGGATGTTGTTTGTAGTAATTAGGATATAAATGCGAAGAAAGTAAAGTGGACGAAAAGATAACTTGCTGCCGGCAGGGAGCGAACCTGCAACCTTCAAATAACGCGTCCGATGCTCTGCAACTGAGCTACGGCGGCAGTCATCCTTTCGTCTATTTTGTGGAGTATATATGTGTATTTAAACCTAGGAATGTTAGTAAGCGCCGATCAGAGTCATGGCAGCGAGTGTGGAACACTCTTTTTCTGCCTGTTTGGCATCACATAGTACGTGATCTTTTTATGAGCTGGCAGCTGACCAATAATGCCTCGCATACTACCTGAAGTCATCAAGTCTGCCAGAACGAGACCCTCGCTATGAATGAAGGAAAAAAGATTACTTTTAAGGCCTCGTTTTTTTTTCTTTGTTAGACACAATATTATTGAGAACTAACAGACAATAATGCCAAGGAAAGTACAGGGGATGTTGTTTGTAGTAATTAGGATATAAGTGTGAAGAAGTCGGCGCTGACTAACACTCCTAGGTTTAAATACATATATATACCCCATAAAGTGGACGGGAGGATGACCGCCGCCGTAGCTCAGTGGTAGAGCATCGGACGCGTTATTCGAAAGTCACAGGTTCAGTCCCTGCCAGCAGCAAGTTATCTTTTCGTCCACTTTACTTTCTTCACATTTATATCCTAATTACTACAAACAACATCCCCTATACTTTCCTTGGCATTACTGTCTGCTAGTTCTCAATAATATTGTGTCTAACAAAGAAAGAACGAGCTCTTAAAATTTATCTTCCTTCCTTGTTAAATCGGGAAGTTTGTACAATTGAGAAAGCGGTTTTTCAGTCCTTCAAAACTTAAAATTGTAAGAGACACCCAAAATCTACCACAGCATTGTTTTTGCCACTAACCCATGCGTGCTCGTGTGACAAGTTTGTTCAGGTGTATGAAACATTGAGCCTCACATCTATGGTCCAGGCGATGCAGGCCAGCTAGACAGTCACGTGAAATGACATGCTGCTGAAATGCAAAGACGGGGAGAACGAGTGCAGTGACTATGCGAGCAGGGCGAGCAAGAAAGTTGCGAGCAGACGATCAGTGCCATCGGTCGCATAAATCATGAAATAACGAAAGCACACAGTAGTATGTGTGCCTATGGGAGCACTGACGGGAACAATAAACCACCGCCGCCCATAGCATCATCTGATATGCAACAGTGTGACTGCTGAGTCAACTGTTTCGTGCATGTAGGTGGCGCGTAGCCTTGTCAACATAAAACCAGGCTAGTGACTATGGCCGACAAGTGTTTTAACGCAATGGCATTAGTGCCCGCACTTGAAGCAAAAAGCTACCTCTATAAAAAAAAAAGAAGAAAAAAAGAAAATTGGTGCTTATTTTTACTAATTTATTACAGAAAAAAACTTCGCTAAATCAGTTTTGGTTACAAGCTAGTTTCGTTAGTTCAAGCTAACAACGTTGAACCTTATGAACACCTGCCGGGGAATGCAGATTTCTTCCTTAGATTAGGAACTACTCAAAATCGGGTTTTGTTAGATCAAGTTTCAACTGTATTATTATACTGTATAAAAGTCTAGCCTTGATGCTATCTGAAGTAGTTGCCAACGCACAACAAATATTCAGGACAGGTGCTGAGACTTCTCTAGTAGTATTAGCAAGGCTTGACTTTGTTAGTGTACTAAACACATGCACCGCTCGCTTGACAAGGAAAAAAAGCATCATAAATGCAGGAGACAAGAGTGAAGTCATAAGGAGATAAGTAGAGAGAGAGAGAGAAAGCAAGACAAGATGCACTGACGGGTGAGGAGTGAAATGAACGATAGGCCAAGGCATGAACAAACAGAATACATGCGAACTCGCACAGTGTATTGTTTCTGAAATGGAAAGTTTGCCACATCGACGCTAATCTACAACAGAAAGCAGGTCGCACTGTGGACTTTAGACTGCACTGGTCCCAGAATTCAAGGATTTTCCAAGGACAGAACACAATTTCAGGACCTTCAAGGGCCTTGAAAATGTACTTTTCAAATCCGAGGGTTTTCAAGGTTTTCAAGGACCTGTACGAACCCTGTATGCTGATACTGTTCACAAAAACAAAAACAGCACTGCCATGCCACATAGAAATGAATATAACGGAGGGGGGGGGGGAGCTTATTGTTATATGTTTAGAACTGAGAATCAGGAGGTCTGCAGTGGTGCAGCTCGGCTAGCTGACAACACATAAAAAGAACACGCCAGTTTCATACAGTGCCTTCCTACCCTTCTCATACTGTAATCACATAGCCATTGCAATTCATAAACATGTTCATAGCCCATTCACAACCAACCAAAGGATCACAAATCTAAATTACGTCAGGCAAGCAAAAATGGCTAAAAAAATCAAAACACATACAAGCAAACCAACAATGCCAGGCAGTGACATGAAAATGCTTATGTATAAGCAGAAAACAAAAAAAAAAGTCTATTCTCCAGTTTATCTTCTCTGCTGGTCTTCAACAGTTAACACAGACTCACACATTCAGAATGACTATAACACACAGCAAATGCTATATGTGCTACTGACATGCAAATACAGCAAAGCACAATTGTTAGGGCTTAGATCAGGCAACATTTATCCACATTATAAACTGCTTTTTTTTTCCAGTATGCACAAAAGCGTTCCACACAGCTTCAGCCAATTCATAAACGGCTTTTAAGGAAGCACTCCCAAGCATGTCTAGCAAGTCTCTAGAGAAATCTGTGCAAATGTCATAACAGGCGTAAATGGTCATGTCTTCTAATGCCTACACATGTAAAAAAACACATTTCCAGCTAGATATTCAAGTGAGTATAGTGCCCTGATAGTGTTACATATGTGGTGACCAGATTTTGAAAAATAAATAATGTAGTTTTCAAATAACATGTACAACAGTGTGTTCTTGTACAACAATGCTCGAAATTTTTCACAGTAAAGGTACAAAGCACACACACGTTACAGAACATTCAAATGACAACCTTATATCTATGGCAAACTATCAATTTTGCCGTACAAGTTGTGTTCAAATTACACCACTTCATTTGTGATTTCATGCATTCTGACAATGTTTCAATACATGACACAGAGCATCATTACAGATGCACAGGTCTACAAAATAAAGGCTCTAGAGCCTTAAGAATTTTGGGTTGTATATGTTTCTTAGCATTTACATAAAATAGCTTTCAACAATTTTCACTCCAAGTTAAAAAGCAGACCTCTAAAGACACTTTGTGCGTTTTTATGCTGCTACTACTCTAGCCTTGCAAAGTGCTTAGGTGCAGCATTATTTCATATCAACATTACCGTACAAGCATTCAATACAGTACAAAGTAACACAATCAAGTGAACAGATATCAATGGTTGCCTACAGGCAAGTTTAAAATATCCAAGTTCCAAAGTCATTCAGCGATGCATGCCATATTTACTGCATTTTACACAACTATATCCCCCATTAATATTTCAGATCACTGCATATTTTCTGCTTTTCACAAAAGCAGGCTTCTGTAAAGCAGGCTTCTGTAAATGAGCTTCATGAATAATTCTAACTTTTTGAAACTTGGAACTCAAAGAACACGAAAAAAAAAAGTAGTAGTCCAGACCTTTCCTGTTCAGTAGCATCCGTTTTCAAAAAACGTAGTTTTAAGTGAACATCACAAATAGTGCTATCAAACTGCCCCAAAATTTGTTCTTAAGCCACTTCAGACACTTACTGCTGCCTTTCGTTGATATTAAGACTTACTGCTTAAAATCTATACTGTTCAGGGATGGTATTCTCTGGTGCTCACTTTCGGAGATATTTCACAAAATTTCGGGCGAATAGCACCAGATGCGCCGGCATATACAGGTGACAGTGTTTTTGCACTGTGATAAGACAGTACACTTGACATTAAGACCGAGAACACTGCCACCTACAAACACCAATACATGGAAGTGACAGTATCCCGAAAAGTGATCTCTGGGAATACCACCCCTGGCTGAAACAATCAGATGGTACAATAAAACATCTTGTAGTAAAAAGAATAACCTCAAGTGTGTCGCTTTTTCACAGCTTGTAAGTCTAGCAGGTCATATACTAAGATACACATACTATACACACCTCCAATAGTGTACCACATGAGCAGCGGGCACATAAACACTACCTCTGTCACTTTGCTTATTAAAATGCACACTTGTATTCTGGCCCTCTTCAGTCTTTGCTTAACCACAAACATTTCCACCACAGAGGAAAAGAGAACAGCCAAGCCAACTCATCGTGCTGTGCCAGTGCCTTCTAGGAGTGGAACCTGGGATGGCTTGCAGTATCTTCACATAGATTTTCGTTTCTCATTAAAGTGCTTTCACAATGAATGGCTTGTAGTGCTGCGTCAAGTTTCTTCCACAAAAAGACTTAGATGCATTTCTTGCAAGACGCTAGGTATAACCTAGGCTCAAATAGGAGCCCTGGGTTCGTGAGGGAGGTGTGCAACGTTCACCATGCTTGCATTCGCATCAGCTCCAGAAATGGTGCTAGACAGCGTACAGGTAACCTGGGAGAAGGGGTGCATCTCCAGCCGATGTGAAGGGTGAAAACCAGGAGAGAGAGAAGCGCCCAAAGACAGCCCGCATGCTCCGCCATGGAGAGCGTTTCTGCCATCTGGCCACTTCCTTCTTCAGCTGCTCTATGCCCTGTACAAAGAGATCGTATCTGTGTTACATAACGTGTACGCATGCTACTTGACAATTGGCAAATGTACACCAGTAACAAGCCCACAATCTTCCTTCAGCGTATTTCCGTACCCTAAAGAGCACAGTAGCGGAACCTCCAGTCGCCATCACATGGAGGAGAGCCACATGACCTCAGCAGAAACGTCACATATGACATCACACCACCGCCAAAATTTCAATGAAAGGGAGAGGTTCTGCAAGGCGTTGCGTAAGTATCACCATTTTGCCAGTGTCAGTGGTCGGTCCATGTCACTGAAGGGCCAGTAACCTACATCGTTCTGCTTCGCAGTTCTGACTATTTTGACAGCATTACTACCACTGAAGACATATGTGACGTATCTGCTCAGGTCACGCGACTCTCCAGCATGTGATAGCCAGCAGATGTTCTGCTACTACGCTCTTTAGGATATGGAAGTGCGCCTTCCTTCACCTTATATAAAGCTCATCACAAGACATGTGGATCTCAACAACACTGACAAGCATGTTCATTGTAATGTAGTTGTGGCTAGCCTATTGCTAGGAAACTGACATTGGATGATGTGCCCATATGGGCCTATAAGCTTTTTATTATGTGCTCCCAGCAATAGCCTCAATTCATAATATGGGCATCAACACATGGCAAATCTACCACTGCCTACTGTTCTTGTTCAATTACACTGACCTATACTCCTTCATGCTATAGCCAAACAGGAACAGTTCTTTTTGATTTATAATATATCTTCACAATCTTTGGCTATCAGTGGCCCTTGTGCCATAATATCTATTAACTAAAACTTATGATGCAGCAAAGACCTTGTCTTTACATACTACCCTCACTGATGGCCTGTTACTTTTGCCTGATATATGGTACAGTATAATACATTTAAATAAAAATCAATGGGACCGAATTAAGTGCTCTATTTATGTGAAATCTCATTTAAGCAAATAATACAATAATTTGCTTTATTTGAAAAGCTCTCAATGCTTTAAATATACTGCGATTAACAAAACATTGTTATTGTGTTCTGCTCAGAATCTCACTGCTTGCACACAAACCAATAATAGCCATCTTAAATGCAACCTTTGCAGCCTTCCCTTTAAATATGGGGCAACTGCTCAGAAAATCGCAGCTGCGCATGCATTTGAAAGACTGGACCAATACCTTTTCCATTTGCTCATTCAATAAGGACCAATAAGAGAGTGATCCCAAAAATAATTTTTTCATTTTTAGGTTTCACATCTTGCCTTCTGGGCCTCTTGTGTCACCTGCTGTGGAGTCCTCTATGCGAACTAACATCAATGCTGGGCAATTTTTCACAATCCCTGCACTGACTAACATCACGGCCAAATTTCAAGTGACTTTTATGACATTATATGTGATGATAATGCCATCAATAAATGTGAGGGCTGCATTTTAGCATTTTCTAACAGCTGAACCACAGTTTGTATATACAACTTTTTTCACAGCCTATAAGAAATCAAAGTCAAGCAACGCATAGCTAGTTTCAATAAATGCCATCCATGCATGCAGCAATTGTCCAAGCACTGAATACAACAAGCTGGTTATGAACGCAGCACCATGCATGAGCTGCACTGCTATGAGTCTTTTCAAAACAATTCTTTGATTTGGTCGTCCTCTCATCAAGTTTCGAACAGTAGTAGACAAACCCCTAAAAAATTGCTGTAGTGACATTACACTCAGTGTGCATCCAAACAATGCACCCCAGGTATAATATAAGCATAGGCATATCTACTTGGGGGGGTGGGTGGGGGGGGAGGGGAGGGGGCAAGGGGGGCGCTGCCCCCCCCCCCCCACTCCCAAAAGTCAGGAGGGCTGAGCCCCCCCCCCCCCTTTTATGAGCGTTCACTGCCTACAGCGCAGTGGCAAACGAACAACTATGGCAAAGTTTTCGATCGACACAACTGTCACCAAAATTAGATTATGAAATTTAGATGTATCCCCAGCTTCTGCAGTGAAGATTGTCTTCTGTGCCTCACCACGACGCACCATAGGTTCTCAGCGGTGCGAGTCACCTATGCAACACTTTGATACCTTGCGCTCTTGCATTGTAGAGGAGGCTACAGCTGAGCAGGGGCTCTCAGGCGTCAGAGTCTTCCATCCTGTGTTTATTCCGTTCTAGCTAAAATCAAATTTGCATCATCAACGACGCAAGCTAGGGCGGGAACCAGAAGCATTTCTGAAGATTTCAGTCAATTAATGTTACTGCAGTTCACAGGAAATGCATCTGCTTTTCCTTCGGAAACGTACAGCATTGCCTGCCCTATCACCTTGGCTGAAGTGAGTCGATGAGCGCGCAGACACGCTGAGTGTTAACTGGGCAGAACTGACGCGGAACGGCGGTGGATGAAGATTTCGCCTGTGTTTTCAAATTAATCTTATTCGCCTAGCTGATCATACTGTAGCTTGCAACGACCTTAGTAGCTTGGATTAGGGCAATAATAAACAATGCATCCTCAACAAAGAAGACTTTGCAGAGCAATGCTGTATACGCGCACGAACGGTTCCAACAACTTTATACAAGCCCTGAAATTATTTATTATGCGCAAATAAATCCACTCTCGCCACATGCTATGACTAGCCTCTGCTAAACCATCGTCACGATGCCATCTTCTCTTCTGTTCAAAACAAGACGAAACAAATAAAGTTTTGCCCGAAATATTAACACTAATGCGCAGTTTAGTGCGTACTCGTAATTCTGACGTCGTAAGTTTCCCGGTTTGGCGACGTGTGACAAGCAAGCTATTTTTGCACCGAACAATTAATAACCAAGAACGAAGAAGTAATGGCGAGGAAAGGCAGCATCAGAAATAATTTAGTACCTTGATCTTCTACCCAGCAATACGTGGGGAGTCATTGCGAGTCGGGAAGTTTTAGCTCCTTTCGTTGCATCGCGTTACGAACAGGCACTGTGGGCATGACGCAGAAGACTTCGAGCGATCATAAAAAGCAATTACCTTATACGAGACAAAAAAAAAAAAGAAAAATGGACAACTTTGTTGTTACGCCAGTCCAGATCTAGTCAATACAAGTGTGAGGTTCTGCCGCTTGCATAGCCATATTTACTGAGAAGAGGAATGGTAAGGGCACACTAGCCCTCCTTGCCCTCGCTCTCAGAAATAAAAGGTCAAAGTGTGACGCCGAAGGCACCATTTGTTGACCTTTATAATCTTATACTTCCCACTCAATACTTTTTCCATAAGATCATATCGACGAAGCTTGCTCTTCTTGCTCATGAGGTTACATCACAAAACTCAATGTCACAAAGTGGCACACTGCCTATTTTTAGACTTCTCCAAAACCATTCAATTCGTCAACCACAATGCTTTGTTAAGAATGCTGGAATTTTATGGTACTGGAGGCATAACAAGTTCTTGAACCTCATCGTATCTACAACGTGGAACTCAGATCATAATATTTGCAGGTGAATTCTCAGATGCAGTACATCACAGGGAAGCGCTTTGTGGCCTTTTCTGTTTACACTCTCTATTTACCATATCCCAAACAATGACATCAAAGCTAAATTTGTAATCTATGCAGATGGCGCGTCTTTATCTTTTCTGAGAAATTAAGGTTCAGGGCTAGTAACAAGGGTTAACAGACCCAAACTGGTATAAATCTACCATGATGAACACATATGTGATAAACACATCACAAGTATGATGAGTAAACGTTGTAAAACAATTGGTATTATACGCAAAAATTATTTTGTGTACCCTAAATCAGTCGGAACGCTTCTGTACGAGGCATGTTTTAACAAAATAAATATTTTGCATTGCTCGTTCGAGCAATAACCACCAATAAAAATATTACCAAGTGGCGCCGTTTCAAAACCGCAATGTGAAATGCGTCGTGCATTTCAATGGCCTTTTTATAGTAAACGCCGCAGTATTTAGGTTAATTTCATACTGACAATGTTCCAGAAAATACAAAGTTGGGCTATTTGATAATATTACTGAATATATTAACAATAATTATAACATGGCAGAGTCACTAGCTGGATTAAAAGCAAACAAAACAAAATGTACAGGCTAGCTCTGTCCCGTGTCCTTTCTTGCGATTGTGTTCCTTCGCACCTTAAAAGCAAATATAAGCAGTATTTGCAGCCTCGACTGTTTATACATTAACCATTCAGAATTTAAAAAAAGTGATAAATACACGGAGAGCGGCGCAGGAAAAGATTAGCACGGGAGATGAGGCAACGAGTGCGCCTGACCGTGTTGCTTCCTCTCTCCTCCTTGTCTTTTGATGCACCGCTTTCCTAGAATTTATCCATGCACCAACTAGCCCAGCAATTTAAAGAAGTGACTGTAAGAATGATTATTTATGAGCATATGTTATTTGTGTCTCTCCCAGTAGTACATTTCGTAGATCAATTGGTGAAATTTCTTTTCTATCAATAAGTTGTTACCGTTAATTGTGCTTAGTAACAGAGGTAGTAAAAACTGCAGCATAGGTTTTCCTTAATTAGTACTGACATAATTTACTTGCCAGTCTAGAGGTTTGCCTGTACATTTTGTTTTCTTTGCTTTTAGTCCAGCTAGTGATTCTGCCATGTTATAATTATTTTTAATATATTCAGTAATATTATACACTCGCCCAACGAAATGTTCTCTAATAAATACTGCTTACTTGTATGATATGGATGTGTATGCTTCTTCTGGGGCATGGCACGTAAAATGTATTAACTGCCCTTTTTTAGCACTGCCGTCAGCACACACACACACACACACACACGCACGCACGCACGCACGCACGCACGCACGCGCGCACGCACGCGCGCGCGCGCGACGGACAGAGTGAGCGACGCCAGCCCCCCCCACTCGCGAACGAGTTGGTACGCCACTGCATTATAGGCAATGTTTGAGATTTAAGTTGGCCCTGTACAGATTTCTTGCTGTTTTCATATGAAAGTTGGCATTCTCACTAATAATAATAATAATATTATCTGGGGTTTTACGTCCCAAAACCACGATATGATTATGAGAGACGCCGTAGTGGAGGGCTCCGGAAATTTCGACCATCTGGTGTTCTTTAACGTGCACCTAAATCTAAGTACACGGGCCTCTACCATTTCGCCTCCATCGAAATGTGACCGCCGCGGCCGGGATCGAACCCGCAACCTTCGGGTCAGCAGCCGAGCACCGTAATCACTATACCACCGCGGCGGACCGGCATTCTCACTAAACATGGAAAAATTGGGCACTACTTTTCTGAAGCATTTTTGGCTGCCCATGACTGCAAACTGCAGAAATGTGAAAGGGTTGTGAAAGGCCTCTAAATAGGTTCTGTAAAATGGCATTTTTTGGCAAAAACACCTCCCACTTATGCCAATGAAATACTGATCATCGTTCAGAAAAGACCAGATATCCCAAGCCACACAAAAACAAAAATTCAAATTTCTTCAAATTTTTTTTCTTTATTTCTAAACTTAAATTTTATGTAGAATGCAATATATGGTCACATTTCTGAAGCTTGCTTTTCTTCAAATTAAAATTTTATTTTTTATATCTAAAGAACAAGTGCTAATGTAGCAATCACATATGTATAATCAACTTTAAATTAAAAGCTCAAAATACAAGAAGTACTGCTTAACAGCTACACAGCTTAGGCCCTTACAAGGTACTACAATAACCAAGAAAGCCAAATTGCCTCACGGTTTTGTTAGTTACCAGTACTTTATATATTGTAAGAATCATAAGACTTGAATATTAAGCTAGGTGAGTAGTGTCTAGCACTTAGGTGTATTTCGTTACAGCAAACGAGCAGACCAATCTTTGTTGAAGTTGAATGTCTTTTATATAACTTTATTATTTTGTACGACCTCTCCTATTAAGGAAACACTGAGTTAGTATTCTGCCAGCATTTTTTGCCTAGTTGTGAAATGAAGGCTTGGGGACTATATATATACTATTTTATCTAACAAACATGCTACTTCATACTGTCTACATCATACACACATAATATCAATCCTTGGAAAAAAAATTGCTTTTGCAGAAGACAAGAAAAGCAAAAGCCAATTTAAGGACTATGTATTTCATTGTTTAACTCCACACTTCAGCATTAAAATGCTATCAGTGTGACAAAGCCGCATCAAGTAGGAAGTACCACTGCAACATTTTTCTCCCAAGCAGTGTCACAGGGCCCACAGTTGGTGCCCTTGCTTCATGCAAATTAGCAGATGTTAGTGAATATTGCTTTGCAGGAGCTGTGTTAGGATGCTTCTAAAGATTGCTTTCTATGCACAGAGATACGATGCCACTTAATATAAAACCGATGTAATTTTGAACTTCAGTCCAATTAGCACCTTTCCTTACTATGCCTGGTTTCCTTACTTTAAAGCATTTCTTTTCCATTTTGCGATGTTAGCATCATTTTGTGATGGTCACTTATTTGTTTTGGTAATTCCCTATGGGATAGTTTTGGCACACAGTTGCAATGGCATGCTTAGCATCCCTTAAGTTGCCAATGTGCTGGCAACTACACAAGAACACCAATAATGCCTTTGCAAGAGTGCGTTAAATAAGCTAGTATGGCATTGCTTAAGAAGTGTCGTAATTTCCTCTGAGAGTTCACAGTTAAAACATGAGCTGAATACATTGTTAAATTTTGGGGGCTTCGAATCTTTCAAACAGTAAATATTAATGAAAACCAACAGATAATGAAGCTTCATTATCTGTTGGTTTTCATTAAGGTTGTATCAACAAAGTAACTAGCCCTTAAAATTCCCTTCTTAAAGGGCCCCTAAACCACCTCCGATATTTTTTCAAACATCTCAAGTAAACACGCACATCATGCGCAGAATGTCGCCACGATCAACGATGCCACACGTGGCAGCGCTATAAGCCGTGGGTGCGCCATGAATTCCAAGAAACAATTTCTCCTCCTCTCCGGGCCCTTTCGGTCTGCCTAGTGACGTGTGTGACGTCAGTGTGTTGAATCTGTGATGTGGTATGCAAGCGATGCTGCGACTGGTCGAACGAGAACTTACGACTTACGGCTAGTCTGCAAGCAGCTGCCCACGCTCCGTGCTGTTCTTCGTCGTACTGCCCACGTGTGCGCGCTTGCGAATCGGCAACTGCGGCCCGTAACGCAACTGCCAAATCGCTAGCGTACCAGCACAGTCACGGCTATCGGTCTGATAAGGTGCGCGGACTGAATCCGACAGTGTTTTGCAATGGCTTTCACGCATAAGTGCTTGGCTGCAAAAGCGCCAACTGGAAAAACGAAAAGACGCGACACATGTCACCGTACGGGTCCATATGTTGGCGATCCTTTGAAGGCATGCACGCAACACAGGGTCCATACCGGCACAATTCGTACGAGCACGGGCCGGCACGGCAACAACAGCAGTTAGCAGAGAAGCATGGAATTCACTGAGCCGCGGCAGCCAGAAGTGCCCGCTGTTTCGAAGAGCACATCAGCGATGACGATACGTCACGCGAGATTGGGAGGGGCACTCGGCGAGGAGGGCAAAGCGGCTTTGGAAGAGGAGATTAGTAGACGAGTGGAGGGTAGCGAAGGAAAGAGTGAAACGAGCGATTGCAGCGTTTCGATCATCAAATGCGTGTAACTCCGCTATTACGGCACCATTTTGAAAAATTCTCACAGCTACGTATTCATTGTAGACTCGTGCACAATTGTCACACCACAACTAAATTTCGACCTCTGAGTGGTTTAGGGGCCCTTTAACGTGTCTTTTGAATCAAAGACCGAATGGTTCGAATTGAATCATTCAAGTTTCTAATGTTTTTAATAGAATATTCGAAGTTTCAAATATTTACACATCCCTATAGAAGATATACGCATGACCAGTGAAGTTAAAGCATGCCACATCAAAGTACATGAAGTGAATCAGTGCAAGGTTTCCACATGAGCTAAATCCCAATCATTAGAATCCAGGAGATGAGAGCCAGCAGAAAGACTGGTGTAGCACTGCCTAATCTGCCTTATGTTTTTATAAATGATCTGTTTTTTTGCAATTATATATGTTTTTCCCCATGCATGGTGACCTTGTGAAGCCAGAACCACCTTTTGGACCTGCCAGTCACTACAACTTCTCTGTACTACCACAATACCTCTATTTTTCTTCTTTCATTGGAACACACAGGTAGGTCATGCAACACTGCGGGTTTCACAGTGACAAGTCAAATGTGGGCACACTCGCACTGTGTTTATTCACACAACAAGCATTCCACTTATAGCCCTCAGCATTAAATATGAACTGCAACCTGCCCTTTTACAATACCTCATAAGAAATTTATAAAAGCAGGTATGCAATGTAAGTGACCAGAATTAAATACATACACCAAGCTCTAAGTACTCTTCATGAAACATGGTTGAACAATAGTTGGCCTTATCCTATACACTACCTTCATGTCAGGGTGTCATCAGAGCTGACTCTGGACCATGCAGTGAATATTACCATGTATTTTTAAGTTGGACAGACTTGTAATTAAATAATTGTCACAGAAGCTACAATGCACAGCACAGCACCAACATAACCCTTGAATTCAGTGATCTAAAAACTGTTGACATAAGCCAGGGCAAATGTACTGTAAGTAAAGAGAGAATTAGCACCAATCTAGGAAGGTTAGCTACATGATTTCCATACCGTTTCATCATTCCAGATGGCTTGCAGTTGGGACGCAAACATGACCAGGGTGAAAATGGCAAACAGTAGCGCCTCGAAGATGAGTAGGATGAGCAGGATGACGGTGACCGCTGGGGAGCCGGGTGAGCATCCTGTTGAAGAATGAGGAATCCCGCGGGCTTCCAACACCAGTACCCCAAAGCATTAGCCAAGAATCATAAAATGCCTCACACTGCAGCCTACCAACATCGACTCACTTAGGCTAAAGAGTTCCACCTTACACAACATACAGCCAGGTTACCCGCTAAAGGCCAGTTAAAGGGGTACTGACAGAAAAATTTTGGCCTTGCATTTTTTTGCTGCAATGTGTTGCTGGGGGCCTGGGGGCCTGTTAGTCATAACACGGCACATCGTTTGCTGCAGCATGCGACAGATAATTAATTACAGGCTCCGCATTACCGACCAGTCTCAGTTTCGATGTCAAAAACTATCACCACCTAGCGGGTGCAGCACTCGACACATCAGCACACAGAACTGTAACGCACTTCTGCGCGGTTCGCGAGCAGCCATTAAGAAGTAGGGTGCTGGAGCGAACGCGGCAAAAAAAATGGCAGCTATGACATCATCATAACTCGTCACGTAAGGGAAGTAGGGGGGTCACCGAGGGTCACCTTTGAGGGTGTCAATAGCGCGAGGGTGTCGATCGCTCACGCAAACTTCAATATTCATTTAAAATGCCTTCCAAGCTAAATTCACTGTTGATATTTTGCAGATGATATACGCATGTTCATGGGAATCGATCCCGCAGGCTATCTCGGCCGCAAAATTTTGTGTCAGTGCCCCTTTAAACTAAATTATGCAATAGGTGCACTCAAAATAAATGTTTAGCAATGCTGAGCCCTAAAGTGAACAACACAGCATGCTTTCAAAAAACACTGAATTTTCTAGCATAAGCTAAGCACACGTTATCTGCAATACTGGGACGACATAATACATGCAAAAATTATTTTCGCTCACTTAATTATATTCCTTTCTTATCAGCCACCACTCACGATTAGACGATCCTTAAGCCCGATGGGTAACAGGGTGAGTTGGTATAGATTCATTGTGGCTAACAGTGCGACTAACATCCGCGTTAGTTGCGCTGTTAGCAACAATGATAGACGAACCTGTTGATAACAGACGCATAATGCCGCTGAGACCTTTGAAGAATCATGAAAAAGAACTGCCCTGGAATATAATTCGTATATTATTCCAGCACTGCTACCTACTTGTCCTTGAGCCAGGTATATGGCCCACAGTATAAACAAGAAAGCAAAAAAATAATAAACAAGTAGGTATTGAACTCGAGTTCAAATTTTTTAAAATGAATAGGTGTTGAAATAGACAAAAACCCAAAAGCATAAGCAAATCCAATAATTAAAAATGAATGGTAACAAATTAACTGACGCATCCTGTTAAGGCACCTTCATAAAATGAATCTGACAAGTCAGCATATTGAGCATATGGTTGATGCCAAATAAAATGAATTCTGGCACTATTTTGCAAAATTTTAGTACACTTCACCGCCATAACCCTAATGTCAACTAAACTTGCTAACAAGTGTGAAAAATATTCAATCAGAAGGTCTGACTGCTAAAACATCATAAGAGTTACTGACTTTCACACTCACAAATAAAAAATTTCCAACGATAAAGTGAACAGAACATCACCACAAGTTGTCATTCAAGCATTTACTGAAAATATCTATTGAGTGATCTCACTTATCCATTTGATCATGTAGAAACAGGCATGAACCTGGTATGCGTTAAAGCCTAATTACCATGCAAGGTGTTTTCTTTTATCGTTAACAGAAAATTTATAAAGAATCGGTGATATGTAGCAAAATTCTACTTCCTTATCTAGATTACTCTCAGTAGTAGGTAGATATTAACTACACAAGAAATTTAAATAAACATTTTACTTATTAATGAGGTATTGCTTATCACTTTTCAAAGAAATTTTTTTAAGGCACACATGCACTACAGTTGGTTTGTTTGGTTGGTTTACGGGTTTTAATGTCCCAAAGCAACTCGGGCTATGAGAGGTGCCGCAGTGGAAGGCTCCAGACAATTTCGACCACCTGGGGTTGTTTAACACGCATACAGTACACAGACCTCTACCATTTCACCTCCAGCAAGATGTAAAAACCAGGTGCACTACAATTTACAAATTGTAGCCAATGGCTTTGAAAGTCATATCCACTTGGAGCAAATTTTGATGATGACTGTTGATGAATTTCGAAGATACCTATTTTAGAAGTTCCCGATGAAATGCATTTGTGTTACAGGAATTTTGAAGCTTCAAAGCATAAAAAACCATTCAGTTAAAGAAACGAAGTGGAACACCAGTGCATTCTTTAACCCAACTTTTACAGCACCTATCCAAAAACAGGCGCTAGTTTCAAAATGAGTTCAAAGTAGCCACACTTTGCCAAGTTACTGGCTTCAACTCGTACATTGCAAACTGTGCACTGAAGTAACTTGTAGTTGACAAATTATCAGTGAAGCTTTGGTAATTATTAATTTTTCATTTTAATTTCCAGTGTAAGTAACCTGCACCTCCTTGAGTAATCCAGCTCGATGAGTAGATTCGCGCTACACCCAACAGGTGACTTGTAATAATTATTTTATTGTCAAAACAATAGATTGATGTAAATAAGACATGTAATGGCCATATGTGCACGAATTCTGACAAATTCTCTCCGAAATACTTTCAAATGTTACTCCGTTTCAGTAATGTATTCATGCAAGACTGTGTTTCACACTTGATACCAGCCACTTCACTTTAAGACAAACTGGTTAACTTTCGTGAAGTAATCTTTTCATTAAAAAATATTAATAATAAACAGCATTTCTATTCATGCAACAACCAACTTCGATCACCTACGCAAGATCTAATAAAAAATAAAATTGATATAGTATAGGCAAGTATGTGCAATAATAATGTAAAGAAGAATTGAGCTGAACAAATGAACATGAGGAAATGCATTATTCCCACTTAGTGGATAATAACTTGCCCCCAGCGACAACTTCCGCTGGCAGCACAGCCAAAGCTATGAAGCGGGAGCACACATTTTTTTTTTATTACACTCTTGCATGTAGTCTACGAATGTAAACATCTGCTGGCTACATAGCTTAAAAGGAGACATAATAGTCTTTTTTTTTTTTTTGATATTCAAGATTTTCCCATAATAGGTACAAAAAAGCTTTCCAAGTAAAGGGTCTGGGTTTTTTGCTATTTCCAGTTTTTTGGTTTTTTGGCATCCATGTCAAGTTTTCCTGCTCCTGAAAATGATAGTGCCACTGGGCTGCAGGATGCATGCATTGAAGCATGTTAATGGGCATGAGCGAGTGTTTGTCAGCTGATCTGATTCATCAAACAGGAGCAAACTAAGACAGCAGTGTGTTGCAAAATATTTCATGAGGAAAGAAGTTGCGTAGTGTGCAAGTGATATCACTAGTGCAAGGGGGTCTCTGTCGCAATAGCACCCTTGACACCAACGACCTGGCCATCTTCAGCAAGTTCACCCACTTGAAAGCAAAACTGAAATTTGAAACAGCACTTAAAGAGATGACCCATTTCATAAATTCCGTTGCATACATGGTTGGTATTTTCAATTGTTCACTGTCACTGATACGATCAGTTTGAAGATACATTGCGCACAGTAACACAGAATGCTACAGCGTGGTCAGCGGGAGGCATTTCTGGCACTTAACAATTGCAGCATTGAACTTCAAAGATGCAGTCACCTTCGCAAGGTTTTGCCTGTGGCACCAGACACATATGTGCCCATTAGATGATTGACAATGCGATTTTCAACGTACGAAGACAGCATGCTTTACCCCAACCGATCTGGATCAAGTCTCAAACGCTTGGAATTCGAAATGCGAGACACACACCCCTGACAGGTTGCGGTGAAGATTGCTGTTGCCTGTTGATGCCCATGCATTGCCCTGCCAAAATATTGTGAAAGTTATTTACGTATCCCCAAAAGTGGAGACACAAGACCACCAACCCTCTATGCACTGAAATTTATGAAATAGCTCGTTACCTTTACACATAAAATTTCTGACTGTGCAGCTCCTGTGTGGCATCTCATGGTTTTTCAAAATAATACCGCTTGCTTTAATAAAACTGCTTCCTACGCTCCTTCACAATACAAAATTAAAAATATTCTACTGTGTTTCATAAAGATATCACAGCTTCAGTTGGTAGCAGATAAGCGTAAAATCGAGCTAGAATAATTTGTTTTGCGAAAGAGCTCCACTAATAATTCCAGTTATTTGTTTGTACCCTCAATTTCCATATACCAGGTGGCCGAGCTAACTCAGACCAAGATTTAAAAAAAAACCACGTGCTCTAGCAAAGTTCTACCTGCTGTATATTAGGGGTAGTTATGCGTACATAAAACCTGTATTATTTTCATTACTAAGCACTAATTACTGAATTAGCTCTAAATATCCAACTTTTTTTATTCTTGTTCGAATCAGTGAACACCTCAAATAACCCCAGAATCAAGCATTTATTTCGTGCCGAAATCTACCAGGTCGTTTTTTCAGAGAAAAAACAAAATCGCGCGAAACCCGCCAAATATAAAATAGACACGCACTCGCATGCCGCTACCCGAGCACTTCCAAGCGTTCTTTGATTGATGCATGGCAGCGTTCGTTCCCTGAACAGGGTTTCACGCTGTTTGATGGATACGCATCAAAACATGACGCTGATGCATCCATCAAAAAGCGTGAAGCCTTGTACAATGCAACAATTAACAAACGCAGCCTCGTATTAACCAAAGAACACTTGGAAGCGCTCGAGTTGCGGCGCACAAGCACACGTCTCTGTCACATTTGGCGTATTTTGTGTGCTTTTGTTTTTTCTCAGAAAAAAACAAGAAGGCAGACTTCAGCACAAAATAAATGCTTGATTCTGGGGTTATTTGAGACGGCCTACACCTTAAAATGTATATTTTTCCAATTCTAGCAAAAATTAAAAAGTTAGCTAATTACAGGCAATTAATTAATTAGTTTAGTCATGAAAAAATACAGGCTGCATGTACTCATGACTACCAGTAATATACAGCAGGTATAACTTTGCTAGAGCACACTTTTTTTTAATCTTGGTTCGAGTTAGCTGGGACACCTAGTATAGACGCCACGGGTTCCCTTAATCTCCTATATATATATGGAGATTGAGGGTATAAATAACTGGAATTATTAGTGGAGTTCTTTTTCAAAACAAATTACTCGAGCTCGATTTTACGCCTATCTGCTACCAACTGAACCAGTGATATTTTTTGGAAAAGCAGTAGAATATTTCTAATTTTGTATTTTGTCACTTTTCATCAAGGATATAGATAACCAATTTTCCTTACCACTATTTCAAGGATAGTATCATAAGACAAGGAGGGTTCATATCAAAACGAGCACCTTAAAAATATAGGGCATGCTGGATGTGCTGGTAAAAACCGAAACCGCCTACAAAGCAGATTACTTGGTATAATAACATGTGTGCAGAAGCTCTATCCACTGAGCTTTGGCTATGCTGTTGCAGAAAGTTGTCAGCAAGTGTTGTTTTTTCTTTCTTCATTTTTTTTTTATGTTCAATGCAACCTGAAAGCATGAAGATAACTCACTGCTCCATTCACTGTTGATGCACCCAACAAAATGGTTGACTGCCAGGAAAAATGCATGGCAGGAGATCACTGCTATGTACAACTGCAATAGAAAACGAAAAATTATCTGTACATCAAACAGACTTCAAGGTCGATATAAATATTGCTCAGCTATGTAGGTACTGCAGGAAATGTACCAAGCATTTAGTAACCCTTTTCTTACCATGCCAAAGGAAATCAATCAATTTGCTCAACTGCTTTTCAGCACTATAACCACTGGCATGTACAGTATGAAATAAAGACCACTCTCATACTTTTGGTTATATATGGAAACGTTTGGAAAATTGCATAGTTAAAATAAAATTTCAACAGGAAGATGTTGTCTAAAGTTGCTTCTAATGCTTCCACACTAAATCAAAGAAAACATAATATGCGTTTTCTCCCACTTACATACTTAATTTCTGTGACAGTACTAGTGAAAACAGAAACACTAATGAGTCATCTAATTTTGTGCTATGATGGCTGTGCTGCTTTAGTGATACCTTGAATGTCAGCACATGCGTAGGAGTGCATGGTCTTTTGATTATTATGTTTAACTAATATTGAGTTAAGCGTCATCCTTTTTCACAGTAGGTCACTTTTATCAGTTATCCTTTTATTTACTGGTGTTTCACCAGCATATTAAGAGAAATCCTGTATGTCGTGTTAAGTTTTCACTTCCACAAAAGTATGCCATCAATTTCAGAGCAATCTCTTGCAGAAACATGAAGAGTCTGATCTCTTGCTTGAACGCAGCCAGAGCAAGTGTCCAAATCACTAAATATTGTGTAGTGTGCAAAGCACATAGAGACTCCAGTCTGTTCAAGGTATGTAACTTGGCCAGCTTGCTTGCAGAGACACGCTGATTGAGCACAATACATGAATACAAGGAGGAGGCCGGTGGATGTTCCCCAACCTGACCCCCTTCGAAAGCTAAGGTGAGCCAAAATAAAGGAACCAGGCGCTAGCTGCAAGGAGACCAAACAATGCACCCTGCACGTTGGGTGCATACAATTTTTTTCATATTTGCCAAGCCATGGCTTCCCCCATAGCATAGGCATTTTTATGGCTAATATTCATGCAAGCAAGTGTGCAGAAATTTGTACGCAGGTCTAAGGGACACCTTTAAGAGACACCTTTAAGGTGTCCCTTAAAGGAAACAGTTAACATGACATTTTCTGTAAAAGGCATTTTTCTTCTGTAAAGATTGCCTGACTGTTAAATTCAATGCCTAAGCAGCTAACACACATTTTTGCAAAGCACTTCTGGAAACTGCTCAATTTTTTGCTGGCTACCTAATAAGGGCTGATCGGCTTGGTACTGAGGCAAGGGCTTACAGTGAAGAGGACGAAGAACTTTTGGTTATTCTCGCCAATGCAATTGTTGACCCAAGGGCAATGGTGGTCCATTTTGCGGATGCATCGCTGGCACACGCTGCAATGATGAGCCCGCTCAGGCTTGAGGCAGCTGCACTTGGGACATTTGTAAACTAGCCGACCTTCTCTCAGGCCCAGCTGCTCCACTGCCTCACGCGTGGCTGTGCCTCGAGGCACTGCACCCTGCACAGTCAATCTTTGCGTAAGCAAAGTTCCACGAGCCAAATGAAAACTTGCTAAGTTCACACTGCCATGCACAGAACAAGATCTCTTGGCAAGATGACAAAAAGTAAAGACTTGAGAGCGCAAGAAAGAAAGCAAGTAAATGAACCATTACAATACTAAGCCTCCACTCTATTACAGCATTTATCAGTATAAATGATGAAACTAATGAAGCAAGTTCACAGAAGCTACAAAATAAAGGTCATTACCTTCCTTCAGCAAGAATGTGCCACTCCTCAAGCAAGAACAAAGCTCCTCTTACATACACACAGGCCAGACAACTTAATCCAGGCACAAATTGAGCTCTAATGATGAGGTGTGTAGGCATTATAACTGACCTAAAGTACTTCATACACAAAAAAAATCTTGTCATGAAATTCTTTTGTGCCACCTCATTATCTATTTCAAAATAATGCAGCCTTCCTTGGGTATTCCGTATGGATAGCACAAAATGGGATGCCATCTGCATTAAAAAACAAGAACAGTGCAGAAGCAGATACTATAGAAATCAATCAAATACAGATTTAAAAAAAAAGCACAATGTTACAGCTTAGAGTGCACACAATTCTCAGTCACACAGTTTCTAAAAACATTTGAGTGAATGGTTAGAACCCAGCAGTGGCAGCTGTCAAAAATAAGAACCAAGCATAACATTACAGTGTTCCACAATGCACTAAAAATGCTCTAAAGTAGTTGGTGTGTGCAGAGGTTGGCTTCACGTTAAGGTTGTCCCACCTTCTTAGGGAGAATACTCCGGCAAACATAAAAAGTTGAGAAGATGAGCAAAAATGGCATCTAGGAGCCTCACTCATTCATTGTGGCATTTTGAGCAAGCAAAGTTAAGCTCAAGGAGCACAAAGCAGATGCTGAAAATCCTCTTCATTTTCAACTAACAGCTTAAAGTCAATGGACAGGTAGCAACCAAGGATGTCTACAATAATTCTGCCAAATCAACCATAATCTTATATTTCCCATGTACATTTCCCCATGTACTTAAACACCATTTACAGTAAAGAAACACGCTCAACTGCACACAATTTACAATAACCTAATGCTGTTCTATGATCTCTTACTATAGGTGGGTCTATATTGTGCGGTTTCGCTCATTACACACAAGAGTACATGTGCCATAGGTTTCGTTTGTTTTTTCATAAATCAGAACCTTTCTCATGCCAGGCACAGGTGAACAATAATATAATGAAGCCAGCAAAGACAGAAAAACAGGATGAAAAACTTACTGGGTCCGTCACCATGGTGCGTACGTGTGAGAAGACAGCCAAAAAGGCCAGCAGCTCAAAGAGCAATAAGTGAAAGGCGCCATAGTAGGTATAGAGTGATGGCAAGAGTATAACGCCTACCACCACATACTGGGCATACAGCACCAACAGCCATGTCATCACAGCACAGATGATGCCACAGATGTCCCGCACAAACCAAAACCGCCGACCACAGCAGTGCACTCGATCATCTGTTGCTGGTGACACACGGTCCTGCATGGCCATTGGCAGCACAGGGCCCGCCTGTGCCACACGGTGGCTGCGTCGCAATGGACTGCAGGAAAGGAAAAAGCCACAACATCGATGGTATGGACAGTTTAAATGCCGAAACCAACAATATTGGTTCAGTTACTATGAGGCCTTTTTTTTTTTCTTTCCTTCATAGAGTGAATACAGTAGTAACTTATGGTACGCAGAAGGACAAAAGTGCAATAATATGAATCGATACTGCATGTTTTGGCATGTTTTCTAATGATCAGACAGCAACTGTCCAGATCATTTTCAAGCGTGAAAAAAAAATTTAAGTAATTACATTGGCAGTACTTAAAAATAACTTTTCTTTGCACTTGCTCAATGTACTGGCCCACTGACTTTAACACGCTGGTGCTCAGCACAAGATCACCGGTTCAATTCACAGCAATAATGCCACATGGGGAAAGATTGAAAAGCATGCTAATGCATCACACTTTGGGAGCACATTAAGGAATATCCAGCATTGAAAATTAATTCAAGGCTCTCCTCTGCAATGTTAAGAATTTCATGCCCCACAAATGTTGATTTTTTACTTACTTCTTTTTCTTAAGTGCCATCAAGTGGAAAGGAATGGTAGTTCAATAAGGAATTCTAAATAGCATTTTGTTTAACCACATGAGGTAAATAATCATCTGCCTAAGTCATACACAATAGGCTAGGATTTTTTCTACAGTGCTTAGCGCAGAACTTTAAAACACAAATGTGATTGTGCATGGTAGCGCTTGGGCATGTCACCTTCTATAACATTTGATGAAAAATCATCAAACAAGCGGTAATGTCGCAGGAGCCAACATTTTGACGAGATTACTTGTCATTTTCAGGGTGCCCCGCCACGGTGGTCTAGTGGTTATGGCGCTCGACTGCTGCCCCGAAGGTCGCGGGATAGAATCCCGACCGCGGCGGCTGCATTTTCAATGGAGGCGAAAATGTTTGAGGCCCATGTACTTAGATTTAGGTGCACGTCAAAGAACCCCAGGTGGTCGAAATTTTCGGAGCCCTCCACTACAGCGTCTCTCATAATCATATTGTGGTTTTGGGACGTTAAACCCCAGATATTATTATTATTATTATTATTTTTCAGGGCAAAAACTGCCTTTCATAGCAGCACGTTTATGTATGCCCTTCTCACTTTCCCCCAACCTCAGAGCAAATGAGCAAACTGTATCTGTAAGAGTTTCCAATGAGGTCACAGCTCAAGCCTTACGCAACATCACATTGTTCCCGACTAATAACCCGCAAATCCTTGATACATTTCAAAGCTGTCTACAACATATCAATTCTTTCTGCTTAAGATGTTCCAGTACATACAGTTTACAGAACTGTAATACTTTACAACTGCTCAGTTGGTTTGAAACTGGTTTTGAGGCACTTATAGAAAGTGGACGTAACACACTGAGTGCATCATGTACAGCTGTTTGTGCAAAGAAGCTTGCTACCTGTAACACCACAGTGCAGTAAATCTTACTTCTCAATAATGCATCCAGCTTACATCAGAATTCCTGGGTATCAAACTCGGCAAAGCATATCTCAGAAGTTTGGCATTACAGGGGTTACAAGAGGCAATAATGCAAACAAGTTTGAAAGGACACT
Source organism: Rhipicephalus sanguineus (assembly GCF_013339695.2). NCBI lineage: Eukaryota > Metazoa > Arthropoda > Arachnida > Ixodida > Ixodidae > Rhipicephalus > Rhipicephalus sanguineus. The sequence goes on from NC_051176.1 coordinate 229,543,614, forward strand.
TTCTTTATGCAAGTTTGACAGCCGCAAAAGCAGCAGCTCAACCAGCCATACGGGCTACATCAAGCGAATGCATGGAAAAGTGCGGGCAGCTGTCCACATAGGAGCGAGATAGGGATGAGTGGCAATTAATGTGACCGTCCATAAATTTTCTTACACATCCGCAATAGACTTTCAATGATTTTGGGTGCCTATTATGGGGCATAAGCACAAAAAAATTTTTGCTTTTTGTTCAGACAGTGACAATGCAATCTTGCTCAGATATTGATAATCTCTTATGTGATCTAAGTGCAAGCCCCCTCCCCATTTTGGCCACTATAACAATGAAAAAGACAGGGCTGCATGTGTTCCAGAAAAATGTGCTGCTTATAGCTGGGGTAGCCAGTTTGACAATGTTTAGAAGGCATTAATGGCCCGAACGTTAATGAAATAACAAAATGACCTACAACTAGCCCTCGGCTATGGGTTCAACCAGTTTTGGTAACTCTGTATGTTCTATGTCCGCAAATAAAGAAACTGAATTGAACTGAAAAACCATGAACAAAAGGATTGCAACATCGTACGACTAAATGCCACCTTCATGTGATTGTGAAATATCTTGACTAAACTACAAAGTTGTTGTTCAGCTTGATAATAATCTCATAACAATAAATATTAATAATAAAAGACAAGTGTGCAAGTAAAGCTTACGTGCCGAGAACATCCACATAACCTAAAATGCAAGCGCACTTTTTAGACCACACACAGGCTAAAATGTCAAGTCACTCCGAGCATGACGTGATTGCGTACTTAGAAAACAAACAAAAAAAAAACAGCCAGGGTCAGGTTAAGATTACCATAGCCACAATACTGACATGATGGGTATGTATGGTCACTGTATCGCACCAGAGATTGCTACAGTAGTTTCCAACACGGCAGCACCCATAAACATAAAAACCAAACAGTAGCAGTCACATCAGTGATCATATGAGCAGTGTGGATCAGAGTTGGTAGAAGAGAGTCAACTCACCCTAAACTATGCCAATCCCCAATTATACATTCAAGTACTTCGCCTAATGCCGATTCCACTGACTGCATTATTTTACTTTTTCTTGTTGTCCAATGTTCAGTAGTTCGCCAATAAGCTAAATGTTCAATTATGGCATAAACACTTGATTTGTTCCCTACAGCTGCAATTTTTTTAAATATTACAAACCACTTCAATTTCACACATTTCAATTGTCTTTTTTTTTGCAACTGCATTTGTGTGTTCCCCTGGAAGCATTCCTTTAAGTAGAAATACACGAGACACGGATACTCAGTTTCACACAATTTGGCAATGATCACTGTCAAGGATTCTATATTTGTCCCGCATATAAGTGTATAGGTCTAACGACCACCAGCATTTGTTAGGTTTTGTGCTACCCAAAATCAATTAACATTGTGTAGAGAGCATTGTTCACTTTACTCTTTCCAGTGCCACATTGGCAGCACTGTTACTGTTTTGCATTCTGCAAGGAGTCAAGTAAGGTGACAGAGGCTGGAGTGAACACATGCACACCAAAGCCTTTGGATAAGTCCACGATCGGCAATAATCAAAGCAAATTTTGTCGAATCCAGCTAGCACATAAAAAAAAGAGAAAAGAAAAAGCACGCAGCAGATAGAGGGAGATGGGTGATTGAACGCAAACAGTGTTTATATACTTAATAAGAAATGAAAAAAATAAATGAAATGGACCGTCGGCGGTGTTCTTGGCATGTCCTGCTAAACGTTATGTCCTACTAACGTCCCTGTGCACCACCTTCCAGAGATACCGGGGGGGAGTCAAGGTAAAACGTGTAGAAATAAACATAGATACAACTGACAACTCACCGATTCGACTACATCGAAAACACGTCTTACAAGACTCAATGTGGGAATTATCCCGTATGAGCAGTGCATAAGCAGGAGACAAGTAAGGAAGTCTGAAATTGTTTTCATGCAGTGCTCTCACCCGGTTACGCGCTGTATTACAAGCTTTTTCCAACACCTTACTTACTGCACCTAGAGCATATATGGGACAGTTTTCTTTAGTGAAGTATTTTTGTGCGTGTGAACCTGTGTATATATTTCATATTACAGACAGCAAGTACTGCGTACGAAAGCTAGAGCACGTTTCTAAAAGTGACTACGACCAAGTACGCATGTCAGTCAGCACAAAGGGCATGTCAACGATTACGTCGTCCTCACAACAGGTAGTTTAATTTACCTTAAATAGACAGGGATACATTATATGCAGCAGCTGCTGTAAATAAAAGGAACACCGTAGATGTTTCTCTTTAACCATAGAAACTTTCAAGTTTAGCTTCGCCGCATTTTCTCGCACAGGTCTGATGTTTAAAGCGTAATTGGAAGATGAAAAAATGATGTGTTCTAATACGTACCAATCTATTCGCATTGCCATACCATTATTCACAGTCCTCGAATAAGAGATCGTCGAGGAAAATTGTCAAAATCAAGACCGCAAACAAGTATGCACTAGCCGCTCCGGCTAGTTTCAGCCGCGCCGCTCATGATCTTCCACAATGCTTACAAACTTATGTCGATACTAACAAATACGCGCAAACTAATACGTATATGCACTGTTGTCTTGTATTTTTCTTTTTTTTTTTCCCTATCACTGTCGTCACGATGTCGTCACAAGCATGGCTCGACGTTATTGGCTAGGCGCAGCCGCACGGTCACTGCCATGTCTGCGCGCCAGCGCGGGCGGCTTTCAAACTGTGAAAGGTCGGTGACATGACATGACAAGAACTTTATTGGAGACCTGAGGAACTCGAATCTGGGAAGCCGGAGGCCCCCAGATCAAGTTGGTGGCTCCGCCCACGTTGGGACTGGAAGTCCAAGTTCCGTCGCGATGTCGTGGGCCCTCTGGACGGCCTGGAGTTGGGTGTGGAGATCACTACTCTTCAGGGATTCCTCCCATTGATCCTTCGAGAAGGGTGGAGAGGCAGTAAGGATTGGGCACAGGGGCACAGCCAGGGCATGTGGTCGAAAGAGCATGAGTCATGGCCGCATTTGGGGCACGACTGTAAGTGGTCGGGGTCTATCCTATTAAGGGACCGAGGAGTGGGATACGTACGGGTTTGCAGAGGTCTGAATGTGTGAAAGGTCGGTAGTATAATTTTTACAGTATAATTCTAAAATTGGTACATGCCTACAGACTTGACGAAACGATGGGCCGCTATGCGCTTTGAACGTCAATAAGCTCGCCGTTCTTTAAATTTTTCTTTCTTTATTAAAATGCGAATCACTTATTTCAAGTCATCACGCGGCCCAAATGGGAGGCTTCTATTACCAGCTCCACGCTAGAACAGCTATATGGGCAGTCCAACGGGCCTGCGACGCAGCAGAGAGACTTGGTCTTTCTGTTCCGATGTCGGAGCGGCCCGCAACGTGCTAGAGCGCGTTCCGATGGACCATAATAAAGTTTATCCATCCATCAATCCATCCTTTGTTGTTATTGCGCTCCCTAACGAAAGTGAACTCATGCTGCAAATCACTTTCATTGCTAAAATGTCTGCTACAAAACGCCCTTCATGATCCCCAGGGTACTTGCAGAAAATATGGGTACGGTATACAACTGCCGAACAAACAATCATTGTATCCAATATGTCCCCTCAACTGTTTGCACCGTGAGCCCCTTTTTACAAGAAATTACCGTATGGTAAAGTATAATTGTTAGCTAAACATACGCCAAGAAAGCGTAGATATTTGCCGCTTAAAACACCTTGCTGTCGATTCCATGTTCGGGCAACACCACCTAGATTACTGGGTCGGGCCTCAGTCGGGCCTGATCTGTGGTCGGGCCGGGTGGGCGAAATTTTTTCTCGGGTTCGGGCCGGGCCCGGGTATCATTTTGAGTCACCGGGCCGGGTTCGGGCGGGTAAACTTGAACGAGGTCTGGGCCCGGGCCGGGCCCGGGCCGAGAATTACGGCCCGTGCAGTGCTCTCGTTACGGTGCTCGGTTGCTGACCCGAACTGCCCGAACTTCGCGGGTTCGATCCCGGCCGCGGCGGTCGCATTTCGATGGTTGCGAAATGCTGCAGGCCCGTGTTCTGCGCGATGTCAGTGCACGTTAAAGAACACCAGGTGGTCGAGATTTCCGGAGCCCTCCACTACGGCGTGCCTCATAATCATATCGCGGTTTAGGCACGTAAAACCCCAGATATCATTATTCCATCAGTTCGCGTTTTGGCGCTGATGAGTACGATCCGCTTTTCAATATGAATACAGAAGTAAGCGAGACGCTGGCCTCATGGATAATATATATATTATATAGAATCTAAAAAAAATATTACTTTCTATTCCGGCCCTGCGAAAGTGGGTGTCCAGCAGTGTTGCAGAGTTGCCACGCTGGAATTGGAATGAACCACATTTTCGCGACCCTGGAATGGAATGGGAATGGAATGGGGACAACGCTTGGAGGAATGGAATTGAGCACCTTTTGTACGGAATGGAATGGGAATGGAATTACGTCTTTTTCCGAAAATGGAGCACGTTTTCGTCTACGCGCTGTTTTTCAAACTTCAATCATTAGTAAGTCAGAGTCTCGAATTTAACAATAAAGGCTTTTTTTTTTTTAAATGGCTTGGCTGATTACAAGCACGGTACATTTATAAGCGACGCGCCTACTTCAAACCGATGCATAAGCTAGTGTACAAACAAATGCATTATCCCAGCAGATACTGAAGGGAGAAACAAATTACCCCTGCGCGTTGGTTCCCATTGATACCCCCACACGAAAGTGCCGAATACTCTATGCGCAGCCTGATCTTTATCTCACGAGCAGTTTAGTACCTGAAATACGTAAATAGCCTTTGCGACAAGGAAGCCATTGCATACCTGCGCACAGGCGAACACAGAAAGTTCTCCTCACCCCATCCATGTTTGCGAGGCGCGCTTGACAAGCGTGAGTGCTGACGAGCAGTGCGGCCCAGTGTTCCGTATTCGATGCAAATGCACAAGGTGCCCGAGCAGTGCACTGTTCCAACGAATACCAACAGATCTAAGGGTTTCTTTCCCCATTAACCAAATCTTTGTTTTCTCCATATTCACGACCGCTCAAGGCGCGTGGCAAAACTGCTTAGTCTTCTTGAACACTACTTTTGTCAGCATAAAAATACGCTATGTCGTCATTTTAGCATTAACACATTTAAGCTTAAACAATATTAAAACATCACCATTCGTTCAAGCATGCTGACCATGCAAATACTATAGGTATTGGGTAGATTTAGGTGCACGTTAAAGAACCCCAGGTGGTCGAAATTTCCGGAGCCCTCCACTACGGCGTCTCTCATAATCATATCGTGGTTTTCGGACGACACACCCCAGATATAATTATTATTATAGGTAGCGGGAGAAGTCCCCCTATGGGAATTATTAGGGTGGTTGTACTGCACGAGATATGTCACCTAGCTACTATCCCTCGACCTTGGCAACGTGTTTTGCGTACTGCATCTGATGAATCAGCTTTGTGGGGCGTTCATTCTTAACTCGATAAAGCTGTCAATATGCCTTTCCTACGTTGAGAAATTACAGGAATGGAACTGAACTTCCCAGCCATTCCCGGAGTGGGAATGGGCTAAGTTTTTTCATTCCGAGGAAATAAAGGAATGGAACTGCGGCAAGTTGTAATTCCCCGGAATGGAATTGGAATGGAATGGAAGCGCCCATTCCGCAACACTGCTGTCCAGCAAAGCTGTTGAGAACCACCACTACAGCTGCTGAGGGTGATAAGCAACGCGTTAATAGTAGTGACCAGGGGCGTTGCCAGAAATTTTTTTCGGGGGGGGGGGGGGGGGGACAAAGGCCCGGTTTGCCCCCCCCCCCCCCGCTGGTAGTGCCAATCGTTGACAATCGTTTTGTCGTCGCTGTGGTAATCGTTTGTGGTCGCTGTGTGGCCAAGAGCTAATAGAAGGACGATCTGTACCGGGTGGCTGGCTGACTGGGGTCATCGCAGCGTATTCAAAGTTTTGTATATGCGCCTACAACAGAAGCGTAGCCAGAATTTTTTTTCGGGGGGGGGGGGGGGGGGTTCAACCATCCTTTTTTTATGTTCGTGCGTGCGTTTGTATGTGTGCGTGTATATATACACATGCAAAATCGAAAAATTTCGGTGGGTGGGGGGAGGGGGGTTCAACCCCGTCAACACCCCCCCCCCCCTGGCGTCCAACGAATTGTCTCTGACAAATGACAAGGACCTCTCCATTTCTGCTGTACCATACGTTTCATTAGATCATTATTATTTTTATTGAAATAAAAAAAAATTAATGAACGAGTTATTGTCGCCATATCTTGGCGACGGCTACGCTTTTCCACTTGGTTGTTAGGGTAAAATTTTAAAAAATATATGAAACAAAAAGAATATATATACATATATACGGTGCTGCATTTGGTGAGTTTAAAAGTTCTCGTTTTAAAGGGGCCCTGCAACACTTTTCCACGTAACCATCGAATGGCTTCATGAAAGGAGTTTATTGCCGCACGAATCGACCGCTGTGAAAATGTTTAGAATCCGTTAAGTACGACCACAGTTACAGAGATTTGTCGCACGCTGTGACTGCTTTCTCTCTTCTCTCGTCCCGACGAGTGCTCTGGAAGCTAAGCAGGGAGGGATGGCACGGGGGAAAGGAATTACGTCACGCGCTCGTCAGTACCTTGAGCACTTTTCCTTTTTCTTCGAACGCGCGGCTTACTTTCAGTGCGATCGCGAGCTCGCGCGCGGGCACGTGGCAGCCTCGGTAACTATGCAGCTCGCGATGTTCAAATCAGCCAATGACCGTGAACTTGGGTATACGACGCGGTCATTTGGGTATATGGCATCATTTGTAGAAAGAAGGGGGAATGATTTCCAGCTCACTTTGAAAATTAACTGCAAATTCCAGACCGCGTGCTGCGCTAAAACGTTTGGCTCGCGTGTTCTCAGGAGCCAATTATTATTATTATTATTATTATTATTATTATTATTATTATTATTATTATTATTATTATTATTATTATTATTATGCATTAAGCGCTTAAAACCATCCTTATCATGTGGGCCAGATGGCATCCCCTCCGCCATACTAAAAGCTTATGGTAGTATATTTGTCCCAGTACTAACTACGATATTTAATAACTGCCTGGACACTTCCACATTTCCAAGAATGTGGAAAACTGCTCGTGTTTTTCCAGTATTTAAGTCGGGCTCTAAAACAGATGCTTCTAATTATCGCCCGATTTCTCTACTATGTGCCACATCAAAGATCTTCGAGCTGGCTCTTCACGACATATTGTCTTTTAGTGTGAAAAACTCATTGATTCCTAATCAACATGGTTTTCTCGCTGGCCGCTCAACTACCACAAATCTTGCTAGTTTCATGACGCAGATCTCCACACCTATTTCTCAGAGAGGACAGGTTGACGTAATTTACTGTGACCTGAGCAAGGCTTTTGACGTAGTCAGCCACACGCTGATTATGGTTAAACTTGCGCACTTTGATGTTGACTTGTCAGTTGTGAATCTCCTGCAGAGCTATCTGCTCAATAGATATTGTTATGTTGCTGTAAATGGCCAAACGTCTTCTTTGTATAAAGTGACTAGTGGGGTCCCTCAAGGGTCGGTATTAGGCCCACTCCTATTTTTAATTTACGTTAATGATGTTTCTTTTGCCATTCGTAATTCTTCTTTCGTCTTGTATGCCGATGACATCAAGATTTTTAAGGAAATTCATTCAGTTAACGACTGTCGCTTGCTGCAGTCAGACTTGCGCTCTTTTTCCGAATGGTGCGACGGTAATAACCTTTCTCTGAATACCTCGAAGACAAAATTCATGTCTATCACTCGCAAAACATCTAGCGTGTCATTTCAACACTCTGTCAATTCTGTGCCGTTATGCAAGGTTTATGAAATCAGTGATCTTGGTGTTGTTGTTGACAGCGCGTTAAACTTTTCTTCTCACGTTAAGCGTGCTGCTATGCGGGGCCTTCGTTCTCTCGGATGTGTTTGTAGAATATCTCGAGAATTCAGGTCTCCCATGGCCCTACACAAATTGTACACGGCAATATGTCTTCCGCAACTTGAGTATGCGTCCGTGATATGGAATGGCATTGCTCAATCCAGCGGTAACACCATTGAACGAGTCCAGAAAATATTCCTCAGCATATATAACCATCGCTTTGCTAAAAATGACTCTGGATCTCGTTCAAGTACTGCTGAATTATTATCACTGCCATCACTTCACTGCCGACGAAATCGCTCTGATCTCTTATTTCTTTACAAGCTAGTCCACGGTATCATATCCTGCCCTGTACTTCTCAATTGTGTAAATTTTCGAATTCCGCGTAAGTTAACCAGAGAGAACAGACCGTTTCATGTACCCGCCTGCTTCTTCCAACACTCTACCGTTCACAGAATACAAAGTCTCTATAATGTTAATTTTCTTGATCTTGACGTTTTTCATCGCCCACAATCATTGTTTTTATCCGAGCTTTGCACTGTTTTGACATAGTGTGGCACAATGTACAAAGTCTTCCCTTCTCAGTCTTTCCACATAGTTGTATATATGTAATCTAATTTTTTATGCCCCGTCAATATTTCTCGTGTTGTCTTATTTTACTCCTCCCCTTTTGTGTTCATTTCTCTTTGTCTACGTGTTTTTGCTCTTTTTATTTCTGAAAACTGTCTGTATTGTATTGTTTATTTTTATTGTTTTTTTTTTTTTGCGTGCGCCACCACAAGGACCTTACGGTTGTTCCTGGGCACGTTAAATAAATCACTGATTGATTGATTGATTATTATTATTATTATTATTATTATTATTATTATTATTATTATTATTATTATTATTATTATTATTATTATTATTATTATTATTATTATTAGTGTTTTTACGTTTTTTTTCTCTTTCTTATTAGTACTTTCTCCTGTAGGCATTCTTTATTGTATTGTTTTGTTTTTCTTACGTGCTCCAGCAAGAAGGCCTTACGGTTGCTCCTGGGCACGTTGATTGATTGATTGATTGATTGATTGATTGATTGATTGATTGATTGATTGATTGATTGATTGATTGATTGATTGATTGATTGCGACGGGGAGTTATATACACCCTCTCAACAACCCCCCTAACACTCCGCCAGAAGGATCCGTACACCCCCAAAAATTATTCTCGACCAACACACTCCCCTCCTTACAAAATGACACTATATCCATACATCTCTTCCCCGTTCTGGTAATAACCAGGCCCGTAGCCCCAATTAATGGTAGTGACCAGGGGAAGAAAACCGAAATGCTGGATCAATGCTGGTGCTGGAAGACTGCTTCGCCTCCTCGATGGGTCGGACCGCTACTGCACCTAATTCTCCTGAACCGGCCAACGTTCGCCTTTTTATTTATTTTATTTCCTTTTTTTCAGTGAGTATGGTATCGCCACGAAAAATCCCGGCCAGCTGCAAAACTAGAATCCCGAATAAACGCCTGCTCCAGGAATGGCTTCCTCGAAGTAATGGAAACTACAGAAACCAGTTAATGGGGCTTAGCATCGGGAGGAGCAAGAAATAAGGCTCTGGCGTTGGCGACATAGCCGTCAAGAATCGTAATATGCAATTATAATTTATTAATGGCCTCTATTCTCAACTGACAATACAAAAGAGCTACGAGCGTGCATCAAGTCCTGCATGACACCAACGAACACGTCTGCGACAAGCGGAACAAAATGAACGCGGAGAAATCTGAGCTCGTTATACTGTGCCGCAAGGTTGTAATGCTGGTATCTTGGAGTGGCGATGTTGTTATTTATTTACAGATTTTTTATTTCCTATTATTTTTAACACCAACTCAAGGGAAGTCAAAGTAGCGCTTGTCCGCCATATTGCATGTCCGTCCATTGTGTTGCATTTGGATAAACTCACTTTGGGTGAGTAGTATATAACGCTGAGGCAATCTTTTCTAAGCTTCAGCAGTGGTACTGCGCGTACAGTTGATCACTTGATCATGCACACCGTATGATATGTATTGCCTGAGACAGGCATCTATCTTCACGTTAACTGAAGGTGCACATAAGAGACGTAAATTGTAAGTCGCACTACATAATATCTATGTCATTGCTTGTTTTACTTCTATAGCTATATATAGCTATAGCTGGCTCAACCTGAATCAAGCCCGAACTTTGGTTAGCTGGACAGGCACGCCGATTTCGCGATGTTTTGGTCCCCCTTATCTGAGTTATCTCAGATGTATTGACGAGGAGACGCGCATTCCAGGTCATGCCCACAGCGCTCTTTATTTTTAATCTTTCTTTTTTTTTAGTTTTGGTATTTGGTGGTCATAGTTTCGGTATAAAAACAAGCTACTTTCGCGCGCTTTTCGTGACGCGTCCACACGTCTTTCAAACGTCAAATTTCGCACGGAGGCTCAATATTAAAGCAAGCTTTTTATGCGTTCGGTTAAAGTTGCTTACACAGATGCGTTTTCTGTGATGTGCGTGTTTCTAGCTGTAGTGCTACCACATTGCCGTCTAGACCATGGCTTCTCGCTGGCAGTATTCGTCTACGTGCATCTTATTTCTCGTAACATTGGTCGCCAGGGGATCTGGGGACGCTAAAGCTTCCGAACGCTTGCGCGGTGGCCTCCGCTCTCCTACCAAGACCCCGAATGTGGACCCGGATCCACACGCCGAGTGCCCCCAGCTGCTCGCGCAAGCTTCGCTGCCGCTCGTTCACACGCCCGGGGAGCGAAGACGAGGACACTGAAAATTGCGCGTGTAATATATATATATATATATATATATATATATATATATATATATATATATATATATATATATATATATATATATATATATATTACACGCACAGTCGAATCCGCATATATCGAACTCGCTAAAAAACAGGGATTAGTTAGATATATTGTATAATTCGAATATGAAACTTTTAAAGGGCCCCTCACCAGGTGATCTAACGAATTTTAGTTAGACATTGCAAGTTGTTGCGAGCCCAATTAAGAGCATTATGCCACAAGAATATTTCTAATCGGTCGGTTAGAAGCTGAGAAAAACAATAATTTGTAGCGGCGCGAAACCATGATGCGAGGAGGCGCGCTGCAAACCCTTGCCGCTCGCCCCGCGTAGCCTTCGCAAGCCAAATCCCTTCCCTGCCCTCTTCGGCACGCGAGCAGGAGGATCACATAACGCATACGCATGAACACGTCATGCGCACAAAATGTCACGAGCGCATGACGTGCCCGAACCAGCCCGAGCCCCCGAGACGCGAGCGGTGTTGTGGCGGCGTTCTTTGAGCTTCATCTCTGCAAGCTATGCCGAATGCACCCTCGCCGATCACTTGGCACGAAAGCTGCAACATTTTTACGGACGCGAGACTAGCGGTGTGCCGCATGAACATCTAGTTAGACGCGGGAGGATAAATGAGCCTAATGAGCGCTGGAACGCGGTAGAAAATTAGTTTCGTTGTAAAGGGTGGCGTCTGCACGATGCGCAAAGCGCGAGAACACGAACGCGTGCGAAACGGAGATAGATTAGTCTCGAATCTCGCTGCGATTCGCAGTAAAAATTAAAACAGAAAACGCACACATTCCGTTTGTGTGTTTTATTATTGCTCTCAAGTTTTATTTCTCCAATCAAGCAACAAATTACACCAACTACACGTCGTGTCAAATAATTATCGCAATGTCACGTGCTAGTAGCTGTTAGCGACGTCAGAGCACAGTCGTCTACGTAGAGGAGCGACGTCACAGCACTACCATCTACGTAGGGCCATTCTCTCATGTACGTCATCCCCTCATTCTCTGGGCGCGCGGCCGCGAGAAGAAGGGCAAGCAGCGTTCAGCTTGAAATTTGACCCATTTACTTGGCACGTAGCGTTGCAAATTTTGGCAGACGTAATCGTGAACGCCCAGTGCATGCATTGCGCTCGTCAGCTCAAAATTGTGAAACCTGGTGAGGGGCCCTTTAAAGAATTTACCTTACCTTTCGGTGAGTAAGTTGGCCTCACGGTGCTGCTTGACGATAAGGCAAGGAAGACGGCTTACGGCAATACACAGAAATTTTTTTTCTAGTTTTTTTTATTTTTCCGCGCTTTGTTGTTTGATATGCGGGCTATATATATATGCAGGGGTGGGTTGTAAGCGAGAAAATACGGTATTGATGTAAACAGCGGCTCAACGTTTTGTACGCAGCTGTGCGTGCTCGTCGGGCGCCGGAAGCCGCTAGTCTGCGTTGGCCCTAATGCTGGCATTCTTTTAACACATAATTGTCAGCAAAATAAACGCCATCAGATGGTCAAGAAAAAAACACCATAAGAAAATTTTCGTTGACAGGAATACAACCCATGACCTGTCGGTCCGCGAAGATGGCTGACGGGCGTTTAGCCCACTCAGATACCGCCAAACAAATAGCGGAGGCTACGTGAACGCGCCTTTTATCTTTCACACTTTCCTTTCACAGTGCCCTAGCTTGGATGAATGAATGCTATGAGCGTCCCCTTTATAACGGGGCGGTGACATGTGTGCCACCAGGCTCAAAAAAAGAAAAAGAGGCACCGTTGCTACGACCGTCCCATTCGGCGCGTTAGAACTGTAATTTCGTCAACGCTTTAACACATAGCGAGGTGGTGGCTTTAGCCCAAGCCTCGCTCATAGCATCCATCCATATCGAAAAATAGCTCTCCGATGCTCGCCTGGCTGTCGCACCGCGTTCCCCGCTCTCCCTGTGGGAATTAAAGGCCAGGCTAGAGGGAAGACATGACGTGCGTAGCGTTTCTCTTCGCGTTTGACGATACTTTGAAGGAGTACATATCGAGTATCAGTGTTTATTATGTGCTTGTTGATGCCATCTTTGTGCGGGATTTACCATATGCGGTGTCCATGTCAGGCCCGTCCAGGGGGGGAGGGGGGGATACCCCCCCCCCCGAAATTTTGGTGAAGTAGGTGTTTTTTACAAAAAAAATAAATAATAAACATAAGTGTTTTTCTCAAAAAGTCAGGGTTTTCAGCAAGTCGCCCCTCCCCCCACCCGAAAAAAATTCCTGGCTAAGGGCCTGGTCCACGCATATGCTTCAGCTAGCGCAAGGTGGTTTAAATCATGATCATGCGCGTTAGTCGTCGGTACGGAGATGTGCAACTAGGCGCCAACGTAGGTGAGCCCACATCAAGCGGTGCTATATCTGCCAAACAACAGTAGAGATTGTACAAGCTCTCATTATACCAATGCACCATCAACTAGTTCTGTGACGACACGTTCCAATTTCTGGTTATACCTATTCCTATGACAGAATGATTAGCCATATTTTTTTCAATATCATACTCAGCGTGCTTTTCGGGATGCTGTACGCACCGGCGACGTCAGACTTCTTTTCTCTACGTTCGACTGTGTTTGTTATCGCCAGATCTGCAGAGAACAGCCAGGTTCTTCCGTTTTACGGGAGGCGACCCCGCACGACTTTAGCGATAGTTTCTACTTGCTCTGCGCGGCGCCCTCCTAATCACACCGCAGAAAAAGCCAACTTCTTGTGAGGGAGAGCCAACTTCATGGGGCGTATCGCACTGCCCGATGTTCAACATACGAAGTGTTACGGCTATTTGTAAATTTTCCTATACATTCTGTGACGACACGTTCCAATTTCTGGTTATACCTATTCCTATGACAGAATGATTAGCCATATTTTTTTCAATTTTTTGCTCGGAATTCGATATATAGAGGATAATTCGTAATGTCGAAAGTTGGGCGAGTTGGTGATAGTTCATGATTACATGTGAAGCAGCGCACGACGACAGGCACAAACAGGTCCCTTTCGTTCCTTTTGTGCCTGTCGTCGTGCGCTGCTTCATATGTAATCATGAAGGATAATCCAATTTACTTGAGTTCGATATAGTCGGGTTTCACACACACACACACACACACATATATATATATATATATATATATATATATATATATATATATATATATATATATATATATATATATATAATATAGATATATATATTATATATATATATATATATATATATATTAAAAGCTTGTTAATTCAGAATATCGGATAATTCGGATGTGTTCCCATGGTCCCGGCCAGCATATGCATTGTTCAATGGTACCAAGCTCTCGTTAATTGGGTCAGATTTGGCCGCAACCCGCTTAATTCGGACGATCCCCGGAGCGCGCCGAGGCCGCATTTGTGCGATCCAAAAGAACGAAAACAGCACAGCCGAAACGAGGCGGCCCTGTCCGCTTCGCTGCCTTCATCACCACGGTTTTGTCCCCACGCGGATCCAGCACTCAGCAGCTTAGTTTTGATGCAGTGCGCGCCCAATGTCACGAAACTCAAACATGGCGGAATGTGTTGAAGAGCTTTCAGACGCGGTCGTTATGCTGGCATGAAGCTCGCCGGCTACATTCTGATGGACAAACTATCAGTTGCCCGCCATTTTACCTGCGAAAGAACTATCATCACGTGCGCGTGGTAGTGCTGGCGTTACGTAATAGCGGAGGGGTGCAGAGAACGTTTCGGGCTAAATGAACACGGGAGTCTGGCGCCGTGGTTGCACTGAGAACGCAGCCGCGGGATGACGGAAATTGCGGCTTTTATGCACTGTCTTATGCAAAATAAATACCGGATTTACGTATTCATTAAAAAAAATATGAAAGTGTATCGACGTAACAGACATTTGTTTATCGTTATTTTTGTACTTTCGATAATTCGGCGTTCGGTTAATTCTGACATTTTTTCCGGCCCCGTGAAATCCAAATTATCGAGCTTTTGCTGTGTGCCAGACGCAGCTAAATGAGGCCAACCTAAATTAAAAAAAAAAAACATGGCCGATCCCTCTGTCATAGGAATCGGTATAACACGAAAGTGAAACGTGTCTTCATAGACGTAGTTGAGCGTTTGTTTTGCATTCTTTCGCCCCAAGCGCGAAGGAATGAATGCTACAGCATCAAATTGAATTGTTACGCGAAGAACGGCAAGCCGCTCGAAACTTGCAATGCGCTGCTCAAGCAGAAAGGACGCGCGGAACGAACATACACAGGATGAGCGCGAACTGTCACAGTTGTAACTTATTTATTTGTGCGCTCCTTTCGCAAAAGCGGCCGTTGCAGCAAGCGAGGTAACCTTCGTGCTCTCAACGGAAACTTGCAGGCAGAGCGCAAGACGTACAAACCACTGAGATCATGAGATAAGCGCCCGCACGAGCGACCACGCCCTGTCGAGGCGCTTAAAGCGCGCTCTTCTAAAGTCACTGGAACGGGAAAAGTACCGCGACCGTCGTGCGCGCCGCCATATTTGGTCCAGCGCGGCCGAAGCTGCGGCGGTGTGGTGTTGATTTCACGTGGAGTAACGCATGTTTTACGCATTGCGTGCGCTTTTGGAGCTCCGAATTAAGCATACCGTTGTTCTCTGACTGATTTGGAATGAAATAGCGGCAATTTTCACTTGCCTACATGCGCCCGCACGCGTACTAACGCGATAAAGAAATGCGAACTGCGCGGCATTTACGCGCTCGGCTGTCTGCATTTACTAAATGCGAAGCATTTCTTAGCGAATTTCTGTGACTTTGTACGTATCTATCTATCTATCTATCTATCTATCTATCTATCTATCTATCTATCTATCTATCTATCTATCTATCTATCTATCTATCTATCTATCTATCTATCTATCTATCTATCTATCTATCTATCTATCTATCTATCTATCTATCTATCTATCTATCTATCGCCGACTTTGTGCTGCTGGTATGGCATAACATGACTGTATGTCGAATTTAAATTAAGGTAATAACATGAAAATAATGACATGCATGCCATGTACGGCATGATTTACATGCCACGCTCATGGTTCGCTCGCGGCCGCTTCGATAGCTTGATACACAACATAATTGGTATGGCGTGACATAAGTGACTGGGTATAACGTGCAAATCATGACAGACATGCCATGTAAAACATGATTTACATGACATGGTTTCGGGGCGCTCGCGGTCGTTTAATGAAATGCATATATACCAAAATTTTTATGACGAGCTATTTCTGTATGATGAACGTTAGTGTAGGTGGTAACATGAAAATCATGACTTCCATGTCACGTACGGTATGACTTACTTGCCACGCTCATGCTGCAATGGCGGGTGGTTCGCGAGCTTGAAATGCACCCAAATTGGTATAGGACACGAATGACAAGTGGTAACGTGAAAATCATGACGGTATTTATGCTGGTCCTACAGTCACGTCACGCAATACTGATTTTGGTGCTTATCAAACAAGCGAACCGGCCGCGAAAGCATCATGAGCACGGCATGTAAATCATGCCTTACATGGCATGCGTACCATTATTTTCTTGTTACCGCACGGTATTTACGTTGGTCATACAGTCACGTCACGCAATACCGATTTTGGTGCATATCAAGCAAGCGAACCGGCCGCGAGAGCATCAGCCATTATTTTCATGCTACCACGTGTTATTTGTGTTCGTCATACAGTCACGCCAGGCAGTACCAATCTGTAGCAGTCAGTTTCCATGGCGCGCTGATCATTATATGTGAGCCCAAAGGCGTCAATTTTACGCCAAACATAATAAAATGTTATTGTGCATGAACCTCCTGCGACAACCACGCGAAACAAGCTGCACTAGTGCAGGGTAGGCGCAAACATTCCCCGAAACATTCGCGAATCCTCAATGAAGCGCTTACGTCACAGTGCGGGTATCAGTCATGGGAACAAATTTTTCCCGCCTAATTCTGTGCAGCCACACAGCCCGTCGTTTGGCATCCTTTTTCCCGCTAGGAATGGCAAAGAGGGCCTTACCCGGGCATTCTTCGATGCCTCGATAGGCTTTCGATGAAGCCTCAAAACGATACGTGATGTCGTAATGTTCCTGCACGCTTTCCTGAAAATCGCCCTCCAAAGCGCCGTGCGTCTGCGGCCGGGAGACACTAGCGAGGCGAGCGAGCTGGACCATTTGTGTGGCGAAGCCGCCGAAAGGGCGCGGCGGCGAAGAGAAAAGGAACGCGGTACTTTTCCCGTTACAGTGACTTTACGCTCTTCGAGCCCTTCGCGCCATCTCGCTAGTGATAACGAAAACACGCTGTACCGCCGATCTCTGAGTACCGCCACCGGCAAATGGTGTACATAAATAGCTCGCCGTTAGGCCGTTAGCATAGCAGAGAACATGCCGTCTGTGGCGGAGTCATTTCGCGCTGCGCGCTGGCGATCGAGAGGTCGTAAGTTCGACTGCCGGTGACGGAACTTTTTTCTTATAGGTTGTATTCACGTGACGTCATGTTGGCAGAAGCGATAGCGGAAAGTGCGCCGGCTGTGCTGGCAACCGCGTGGTCGCCATTTTGGAGGCCATCGGTCCCGAACGGTGCATTTACCCATAGAGTTTCCTAAAATTAACTAGAGGGGCGATCGGAGATCTGTTCGTTCCGCGTTCGTTCTGCGGTGCCTACGTCACAGAAGTGAGAGGAGGCGCAGCTCTCCCGCCTAGAACCGCCGAGAGGAAGAGAACAGCCAATCGTGAAGCGGACAGCTTTCCGGAAGTAGACGCGCATCCTGTGACGTCGGCACAGGGACCGTGAAGCGTTTCTCGCCTTTTAATAAATATAATTACTTCACAGAAAATTATTGTTTTTGCTTCTCAAGCTCGAACACTCTTTCAAACAGCAACAGCTTTGAGTGATGATATTTAATAATGTTAGTTTTTTTTGACGCCGTCGCTAGATGGTGTCGCGCACGCGAAAAAAAAAAAGAGAAAAGTAGCGGCTGACGCAGTTTCAAAATGTCGTCCGATCGCAACGTGAGCGTTGGTTCTCGGGTGTCGGATCGTCAAAAGGAGCTTCTGCTGGCTTTTGTGAAAGAGCACCCACAGATCGCGAGTCTGTCGTGCCCGCTGGAGCCGTCGTTCACGAGGGAGGACCGGGACGACATGTGGCAGGAGCTAGTAGCGCTTTTGAACGAAGAAGTCCCTGCGCGTAACACCAGGGCCCAGTGGCAAGCCCGATGGAGGAATGAGCGCTACTATTCGCAGCAGGGTCTTGCCAAACTCCGAGGGCAGCAGAGGTGAGTGCGAGCACAATTGTATTGTGGTCGGTCATCTTACACGTCCCGCTTGTGCTTTACAGCAGCACCCGAGGCGGCCAGATTTCGGATTACCGTGGCCGCGTCGTGCTTGACAGGGACGAGTGTGCGAGGCCCATAGTTCGGGTGGTCTGAATCGGTAAGCACTGGCTTAGAATATCATTGTTACTTGTATGCTGCGAACAAGTGGGCTCGTTTGCTTCGAGCCGTTACGCGCTCTTAGTTTTACTTTTTCAAACAATATCGAGTGGATCACCCGGCCGCCGCGTTAGCTGAGGTGCTAACACGTTGCGCCGCCCAGAACAGAATGCGAAACAGTCACATTTGCGGTGATGACGAAAGAACAGCCGCGAACTATATTTCGAAGGTCACTAGAGCACCCTACTTGTTCCAACCCATTTCTCAGACCCTCGAGTCGAGTGAGGTGCGTAGCCAGTAGGCTTGCCTCCCTCCACCCCTCTCTCCGAAGTCTGTGTGTCATAGCATGCCGCTGTTCAAACATTCTAAAAAAACATTGCTATTGTCCACTTCCACTCCATACTTCTTATTGCACTCAGTGTGTCAATCAAGAAACTTCTTACTATAACAGGTGAGCCCTGCTCCAGCTGCTACTGGTGTGGCTGAAGAGGATGTGGCCCAGGATCTTTCCCGTGCCCCAACTCGTAAGTTTTGCTGATGTTTTTGATTAACTGTAGATGGTGTTACATGCTCACAGGTGATGCTCATGCGTGCAGGCATATGTTTGTGAAGAGATGACATCTGTGGGCATAAAGACAAAAGGCTGCACAAAAAAATTTGGCAAACGGTTGCAGGAGCTAGTTGTATGCATAACTGTCAGATGGAATAAACAGGTGTCCTGCCTTGCAGATGTAGCAAAAAGGTAGCATTGCCAAAATGTTCAACATCTTGAAATGTTTCTCTATTTTGTCAATTGCTTCAAAAGTGAAACTGAAAATGTTCTATTGCTAAATATACTGTTCAAAAAGCAAGCTCGTTATATAACTTTTTCACATAGCCATCATACACAAATGCACATGTTTGCACCTGTGTTACACCTGCTTGCTGTATGTTTTGCATACTGCAGCAGCTAGGGTTTCGGAAGGAGATTGTGTCAGTCATCGCGTAAAGCCGGGCAAACGATTGTGTAGCCCTGAAAAGGGCTGTTTGGTTGCTTCTCATGCAGAGGTGGTTAGAGGCGTGAGATGCGTTTGATGAGATGAGCGAAAATGAATTCCGGCACCGCTTTGGTCTGTCCAAACGAAGTGCGTTGGTTGTGCGGTGAACCAAGCACCATTCATGGATGCCGTTGGGTCAGTGGATTTTCAACAGAGAGGAAATTGTTGCACACACTGAAACTTTTCACGAACAGAAGTTTCCAGCGAAGAGTCGGTAGCAGGAAATTTATAGATGATAATGGCAACACATTTCTTGGTTTCCAGCTCATGCCGCAGCTGCGAGATGGGGGCAACCGGCAGGCCGAGGCACTGGAGTTACTAGCCGCAAACACCAGGCGGCAGGGCCAGGCATCATTGGAAAGCTGCGCCAGGTTCAACTTCTCGGTGACGCGGTCCACAAATTGCAAGGCGTTGGTACCCTCGCCCGGGCCCTCATTGCAGCGGAAGGCACCTGCACAGTGATTTGTAAAGACTAGTTGTACATATATGTAGATTTATTTTTGTTCACATCACGAGCTATGATACGCTGGTTTGCTTCAATGGTGCCCTGCAATTTTCTTTCAGTTAATTTTCTTTTTCTGCATATCAGAAGCACTGATGTGCTGTTTCATTGTACATAGTAAAGTGTAGATCAATGGTAAATCGTGTCCTGCGATGTCATTTCTTTTTAATCTCATCGTGTGAGGTGATGCATTCAGCAGTTTTGTAGTACATGTGCATAGCACAGTGTGGTTTCATTTATAAATCATGTTTTGCCATGTCATTTTTTAAAATCTCATTATACAAAGTCATGCATTGAGCAATTTTGTAGTATATGCACATAGTGCACTGTAGTGTATCTTTATGTTTATAGTGTATACGTGTAGAATATTGTGGCACACTGTACGTTTTCTATCGATTTTTACACATCCTAGAAAAAAAGAAAAGCGTTTGTGAAAGGTCTAGGTTGCACAACAATTTTGAAATATTGCAAGACCAAAAATAGTTGACGAATACGTGTTCTGTTGCTTAGAAGTGTTTAGATAACAGGATTGGGTACAAACAGAAATCAATGATAGAGGAAGACATATCAGCAACCAACAACTTGCATTTTTTAGCGAGTTCGATTAATACCGGTTCGACTGTGCCTTGTTTTCATGTAATACAGTGACTTTCGTGCTGCGAGACGCGTGTGTTGTTGCAGAGGAGCAGCAGGCACTTTGTAATAACTCCATTTGTATATTATAAAAGGAAGCTACTTTTATATTCTTTTCCTTGGCATTAAATTTAAAGGATATTTATTTATTTTGCTTTTTATGTGCATTGCTCGTGATACTTGTAATAAAATTTCAATTCTGACACCACCCTTGTTGTTCACTTCATTTACAAGCACGATTCTTGTTGCACTAAAGCTACCGCATCTTGCTGTCCTGATTCAAACAGCCTTTTCCGGTTACCACTTTGGCTGTGAATGGCACCATGTGCCATTCACAGTTGAGCTCTCACTTGTGCTTAGTGTGAAGCGCCATATTTTACAACCTGGTCGAAGCATTTCATCAGCATGGCGTTGTGTCACAAGGGGGCATAGGTCGGCAAACTCACTCATGAGTCGACTCACTCAGATTCAGATCGAGCTGTGAGTCCAAGTGAGTAATACATTGGTGAGTTCGAGTCCGGGTGAAAACATTTTAGTGAGCCTTAGTCCGAGTGAATCCGCTTGAGGAAAATTTTGGTGAGTCTGAGTTTGAGTGAGTCCCAAAAGCAAAATATATTTCACGAGTGAGTCAGGGTGAGCTTCACATTTTTTGCCAACCTATTCAAGGGGGTTATTCATTGATAGGAGAACGCTGTTTCGTTGATATGTGTAGCAAACATTTGAAGTGTAGTAAAAAAAAACACAGTGACAAACAATGAACAAAGACAAACACGCACCACACAATGCTGCCGAGGTCGTTGCAGGTGGCGGCGTACTCTGCGCAGGTGCTCAAGCATGCAGGCCCTGTGGTTCTCGAAACAGGTTCACTACACGGTTGCGCTGCTGCTGGCTCCCGTTGTGGTGGTGGTGGTGGTAGCTCAGCTGCTGCTGGCAGCAGTCAGCATCGTCGGTGTCGTCATCGTTTCCTTCGAGAACAGGCTCATGTGCCGCCAACGCAATGTCGTGCAGAGCTGCACAAGCAGCAATGATGCTTGAGCAGCTGTGCACAAGCTTACAGCGATGCACCACTCCACAACATTGCGCATGGCGGTGTGGGCCTTGTTGTAGTGGTTATCAGGGGTGCCACGAGCTGGTCGTCCGGGCACTGGTGTCAGGAACCACGGTTCTAATGTATAGCTGGAGTCTCCTGCACGAGGTCGGCATGACAGCTGTAGTGATAACGTCTTGAATGTGGCAAGCATTGACAGCACTTACCAAGCAAGCCGAAGTTTTGCTTCCAGGTGCTGACGGAGAGGGCTCCCCCGCCATACCCACTAGTCATGACATGACCCCAGGAAACATGGACTGACATCCAGAGGTCGGCATCACATGTCTGCAGAATTCAATTCAGTCAAAATTGTACCCATAAATGACCTTGGGTACAATGTTGGGTATTATGTTAATGTAACTACATCTGTCTTCACTGTTACTGACTGTTGAAACATAGCTATGGTCAAATCATCGACAGGGTAGGACTTGTACCATAAGTTCTAACACGAGGACAATGCAGTGTCAAAGGGTAGTCTGCATGTTTACTGCTTGGAACAACCCATCTTCCAGCCACCAAAGCCTTTTAACCAAATTACTGCTGTATGTTTAAGGCAATGTATCACAAAATATCTACAACACGAAAAACTTCGACTGAAAAAAGGGTTATGAAACAATGCGTATTTAATGTACATGCTAGGGCGCGTTCCGAGGGACCGAAATAAAGTTTATTCATCCATCCATGTATTGATCCATGTAACGTCCATCACGACAATGAACAATAAGGACATACTACGGCACATTCTGGGAGCGCTAATCTCAACAAATACAAATCGAGAGTCAAGCTTCGGGTACACATGGCGAACGAGCAACGGTAATATTATGCACTGTGCAGGCCGCTGAACCAAAGTGTACTCCGCGTCACATGATTTCATCGCTTATCCTAAGCGAAGTGCCCTGAAACGAACCAATTCCCGTTCTGGATAGATCGAAAATACCGCTCCCACTTATACTCAGTTGCAACAGCCTCAGTAAAGCGGAAAGTTTAAGCGATATAAATGAAACAATTCGCTACGCATACAATGCATGAATAATACTCACGATCGTGGTGTTGAATGCGTAGAGTCCCTTCCCCGACATGTAATGCGTAGTGTCCGCGGAGCTCAGGCCATGGGGCTTCGGGATTGCGATGAGCGTACCATCCACGCACCCGACCACAACGGGAATCTGCCCGAGCCGCGCGAACGCCGCCTTTGTTCGCTCTTCGCGTCTGTGGTCTCCGGAAAAGGCCACCCACCGTTTTTGCCCGCGAACGACAGTAATGGCGTGTTCCTGACGGACGACTGCGACAGGCCGCTGAATTCCTCGCAGCCGACAGCTCGCTGGAAGCATCCGATCGCAAAAATCTCAGCGCGCACAACGCCTTCCGCTCTGTTTAAATCCCACTGGTTCGTTGGCACCCGATGACGGGGCCGAGATCGTCGCACAACCAAGGTACAGTACGTTTCGAGAAACGAAAGCGACGCCGGAATTCACACTCGCTCATCTCTTCAAACGCATTTCGCACCTCCTACCATTCTGCATCTGCTTCGAGAAACGCCAACGTAGCAAGGAAGCACCGTTGCAAGCGCAATTTTCTCAAAATCAGCTGTTGCGGCAGCCGCAACCGCCGCATCACTCGAAATACATGCCGTGCGACGCCGTTGTTCGCTCGAGAGAACGCGAGCGAACGGGCTCGCTCTCCGTTCACTTTTAGCAGACGACATGCTCGTTATGACGCGGCATGACGTCACCAAAAAAGAAAACATCAAGGAAAAAAAAGAAATGGCCACGCCCCTTAGAATGGCGTGAGTTGTCCGGCTTCAGCCAATCAGCGCGCTTGTTCTCCCCCAGGAGAACGAACAAGCGGAACGAACAGATCTCCGATCGCCCCCTAGAGGGGACTCTGGCGCTGCGATCGTTCAGCCACCATGGGAATGATGGGTAGTACACAAATTTGCCTAGTCTTCGTGCTTGCGGCTTCGAACGTACTTGTGGCTTTGTTTATTGCTATGTTTTGGTTTTCTTTCGGATAAAAGAATTGATCGTTGTGAACTTCGTGACCAGATTTGAATCGCTGAGCCTAAAGAAGTTAATGTGGCGAAGTGAGACTGCTGACTTTTGCTGAAATTCGTTTTGCGACAAAGCGGATGCAGCCAACGCGGAGCTAAACGGAGCCGAAAGTACGAAGTTTAGACAAATTTGTGTACTACCCATCATTCCCATGCTGGCTGAAGCGTCATGCGTTGCAGCTCCCATAGACACTAGCGCCAGAGTTCCCTCTAGTTTACCGTCCACTGCCCACAAGCTGTATCTCGTGCAAATGCCTCTAGTTTTAATTTATTTGGTTCTAAAAATGTTACATTTATCGGTTGTGAAGCTGCTGCAGCCATGGACGATGAGCGCTCGGCTCGTTTGAGCGTGTAAGCTGTGAAATTGGACGCCGATGTGAAACAGCGATACACGGACAAAGTGGCACTCAGCGGTGGCGTTGACCCACTCATTCTGACGAGCAAGGAAACCTCATCGCGTTCGTACTGAAGGTGGAACTTTCAGACATAAAGGAGTACTTAGCGCACGCTACCAGTTTTGTGACGCATGAGCAACTGAAAGCCAAGAAATATACGGAAGAGTGGATTTGTCCAGGAGCCCTCGCTGAATAGTTACGGCGACTGCGTCGTTGTGCGCGCAAAGGTAAGACAATCTTTAGCGTTGAACTCATATTTCAGCTGCAAGCGCGAAAGGTCTGTTTACCAAACAATTTGACGTTAGTGCGATTCTCTACGAACTTGGTTGAAGCAGCGGGGTTAACGGCGCTTACGAAGTAATGCATGCAAAAGCACCGTTACACGGGGGTATACTTTCGATTGCAGTCGAGTGCGAACGAGTCTGAAATTTCGACGTGATTGGCTCACCCACAGCTTTGATCGATCGCAATGAAAAGTCGTCTTTAGGGCGTTAAATTATTTTACGAGACCAATGTTACAAATCACATATGTTTTGATGCAAGTGTACAAAAACTCGCAGCCAAAAGTCCACTTTAGCGAGAACAACAAGAGCGTGCGCGTCTCATTTTAGCTCGCAATGTGCCGCTCATGTGTAAATATGGACAGTCCAACGTTGAGTACTTTACTGTGTCGTGCTTTTCGCAGACGTCTTCGCGATGTAGTGCAATGCGGCAGAAACTGAATGCATCTACTGTGTCAATGCGATTCTTTTTTTCGTGTTTCGTTCGCGTCTGATTAAATGACTTTCCTTCTTTTTGATACACAGCTGTCAGAATCTGAACTTAACTGAGATTCCATTTGCAGGTAGACCACTCTCAGGCACTTACCACACAACACAGCCTTTGATTGCGGCGAAGGCGGCTGAACCTTTGGTCACAACGCTTCGCTGAAACCTCCAGAGTACGGCTACATTGTCCGCGAATAAAGTTCGCCAACGAATAAAATTTAACCGGTCTTCCGTTCTCACGTGTGTCGTATCCTTCGATTTTGTGCGATTGCTGCACGCAAATACGGCTCAATTAACCATGATATCGAATGGCGGGCGCAAAAAACGACTGAACTTAAAGGGGTCATGAACCACTTTTCCAAGTAATGATCTATAATGACCTCAGTATCGGGGTTTACTGCCTCCCGAATCGATTGCCGCAAAAATTTCTCGAATCCGTCAAGAATCCGTGGAGTTACGGGGGTTTGGCGCACGCTCTCAGCGCTTTCTCTCTTTTCTCGTGCCGACGAGCGCACTGGAAGCTAGACAGGGAGGGATGGCACGGGGGTAAGAAGTTACGTCAGCGCGCGTCATGAAACGCGATCGCTCTCCCGCTGTGATTCGCGTGCGCGAGTGCGGCTACCCTGTACTGAGGAGTGCGGCGCTATGCGGCGCCGGCAAGTGGCGGCACCCCGTGGCAAGAAGCGCATCTGATCCGAACGCCCACGGCCGGTCTAGACTAGAGGCGCGCGCTCGCTAAGGAGCGCGCCTCCAGACCGGCCGTGGAACGCCGCTCTCTATTTACGTCGGCTATCGGCCAATGAGGATGCTATGTCTTTTGTGACGCGTCAAGCAGATCGCGACGTCAATCGGCAGACGCCCCGCCCACCGACGAGAGTGAGAACCGGCCTCTGTTTGAAAAGAGCGCTCCTGAGAAAACAGCAACTTCGCGTTCCGCTTGTAGCCTTTACGCCGCGCGCACGACTGCAATATTTGGCTGAGCAGTTCATAGCCGTGTCAGCTTTCCGCAGGATGTGTTTTTTCAACAAGCCCAAGGGGTGCTTCATGACCCCTTTAATATCACGCAGAGGCACACACAGGGGACGCGGCCCGGAACAACCGGAAGGAGTGGCTTCCCGACATGCCCCGCGGGTATGGTGTGGGAGCGCAGGGTTGCTCGGGGGTGAATACCACCTATAGTTTTTTTCTTTGCCATATGTTAGTCTATATTTTATAACGTCATATCCGTGACGGAAATGCGCCAGTGGAGTCGTGGTGGACCCCGGCATAAAACACTTTCGTGTTAAAAAAGCGCTACGATCAAGATACGACCAACAGTGTTTTGTTAGTGGCCGCTTCAAATATGCTGGTAATTCTTTTGACAACACTTAGTTGTTTCGTAATCGTCTAAGTAATTAATTATTAATATAATTTCGCAAATTTCGATATCATGTTCTGCATAGAATTTGAAGACATAACGCTGCGAAATTGCCGGGCCGCTACATCACTCCTAATTACTATTTCTGCGTTTCAAATTTGTGGCACGGAAGGCGAAGCAAGATCCAAAGCGAGCGTGCGCGACAGCAGGATCGCAGGACTCTCAGAAAGGGGTTTCAAAAAGTGATAAGGCGTTAGCCTCGTTGTTGATGCGAAACGCGCGGGTGCTCGCTCGTTTCGCATTTTCCGCCTCTGATAGACAGGACGTTTTTTTAAGGTACTTAAACGCAAAAATTTTGGTCTGTCTGTCTGTTTGTCTTTCTGTCTGTCACCCGATTCAGCCACCCGGCCAAAGTTTAACCACTTGCTGACCGCCCAGCCATCTTGAACTGGTAGCACCGTTCATACTTGTGAACATTGTCGATCAAAAAGCAAATGTTACGCATATCTGAGGCGCAACATCAATACATAAGTATTAGGTGGTGTGTTCCTTTACTAGAAAATACATAGATACGTAATTCTAAAGACCCTAGTGTTTCTTAGGCTACGCGGAAAATGCTAGTGTTTTTTGGGCTGCGCTGCAAATGCGACGCTATGAGCCAAATGCGGCGATTCAAGATAGAGGTGGAGGACTCATATGTAGTACGGCCGGCAGAAGACTATCGTCTTTCGGCATTTGCAGCGAAGCACGCAGATACGCGGCCAATTTTTTTTTAATGCTAATGCATTTCTTAGTCGGGGCATGTCAGGCGTCTGTCGGTGTCTGCGCGCCGGCAGGTGTTATCTCTCCGCTCTCACTCCCTCTCCCATAGCAACAGCTGCGGGCGCGTGCGCTTATCCTTGCCCCTAGCAACCGGAGCAGGTGGTGCGGGCGGTGTAGCGAAGAGTGAGTGGAGAGGAGGAGCGCGCTCTGGCGTGTGAGGGCGCTCGCATCGCGGGAGCTCGGCGGTACGACGCTGCTGCGTGCGCGCGCGCCGTTGCCACTCGCCGAGCGGGCAGTGTGGACGTGTTCCTCAAGCGATACCTGCCCTTCAGCGAAGAACTGTGACAGCAACGGCAGTCCTCGCTTCTCAAAGAGCCTTTGACTGTACACTTTAGCGACCACAAGGCTGAGATTATGGCCGTCAGGTACAATGACAACACAAACAGGTGCTGATGAATGTGTAAATAAACGGTTACAGTACAAATCCTCGTCTCGTCATTAATTTACGCCATTAAAATTACTACGCCGTGTACTCTCGGCGCAAGAAATGCATTCGCATTTCCTCACGATTCCCTACGGGGAGGTGGGTGCATTTTTTTTTTTTGCTTTAGGCATTACACTGCAGATATTTAATAAAGATGCTGTGGCAGTAAGGCCCTGTCGTCTGCGCCCCCAACTTCTACATCTAGACAGAAATACTTTGTCGCTGTCAAGGATAGTCTGAAAAAAACTGATTAACAAAAACTCGTTAACTTTCTTCTGATTGATTTGAGGCCATTTGTTTATATGGGAAAGTTGCGGGCGCCATAATATGCATGTCTACCTCCCCCCCCCCCCCCTAAAAAAAGTCGCGTGTAATTTGAAGGTGCGTCGTGACAGTATCAATTGTCATGGTAAGCGGCAGATGCGTGCATTCAAACTTAATTCAACTTCTCTGAGGAAATATGGTCCACCAGCCGAATTAACTCTTACAATGATGATGAATAAACGTTTATTTAAAAAAAAAAGCATACCGTGGCAAGCCCCTGCTCTGCCCTAGGTCCCCGGCTTCCTTAATCCAGGAACCTTCGCTGCGTCCGGGCGACCAGGCGTCGTTGTTCTTCCAGATCCTCGGAGACGAGCTTGGCCTCCGACGTTTTGGTGAGGTCTTCGCTTGCTTTTCTGGCGTGACCGTCTTTCGCTGTGTGTGTCGAGATGCCATGGGCACTCGAGGATCAGGTGCGCCAAGATATCCGGCACGCCACACTTTGGGCAGTCGTATCCGTGCAGCGTTAGATATACTATTCGATGAATCAGGATTCCGCGGGTGTGAGTGTTGCTTTGTAGTCTTCTTAGTGTAATTGCTTTCTTTGTTGAGCTTAGGGCGAGGTGGTGGGTGCACCCTGAATTTCAGCCTTTGATGTTGAAGAATCGCTGAGAAGGTGACAGGGACAGTCTCTGCCCTTGGAGACGCAGGCCGGGCGTCTCGAGAGGCATGATCGGGGGAAGCGGCACGCGCCGCTTCATTACCCTCGTGTCCAGGAACCCATGCCACGCAGGTGTATACGAACAGCGTCAGCCGACACACGACATCTTTAGCATAAATTTCTTATGGCTGCTTGAGAGTCAGAAAAGACGACAGCGCGGTGTCCATGCGCGCATGGACACCGCACGTAGTTGGTTGCTATAGGACAATCACCACCCCTTCTGCAGTCTCAGGGTTTTGTGCCCGGACTGTGGCAGATGCTAGCTCTATGCCCTTGGAATCTACGGCGCTCGGGTGCAGGCGTTTCTGTGTGGGTATTTCGCTGCATCGGTGTATCTGGCGTCCGTATCATTCCCATGTCTGCGCCGTATAGGGCATCCACTCGGGCTTGTCTTCTTTCCCTATGTGTTGGATGTGTTGCATGTTTCGCGCTATTGATGCTATGCACAATGATTCCCGGATGCTCGGGGAAATTCTTTCTTTTCGGTCAGTGGCGGCGAGAAACGTTCGCTGTAGCTCAGCTGTTGGAGCACTGATATATAAAAAAAAATATAAATAGTTGTTCTGTTTTGCACCGCAGTACTTCTGAAAAACAAGACGCAGCGAAGCTATGCTGCTCCTTCCTTTTACACGAGGACAGTAAATACTTTTTTTTTTTTCAATATATGTCCCTGTGATTTCTTTGTTTGCGCGAATGATTAATAAATATTACGCAACAATTTTTTGTCACGACAAGGTTATAAAAATATTTACTTGTATGGCCGAATTGCACCCCATCATAAGCCTTTACTATTTTTTTAAAGACAACGTAATTTTTAAAAGTTGCACGCCTGTGACAGCACAATTACAGCACGGCCGCTGGATGAAAGCGGGCGTTTGCATCCAGCGGCCGTGATTATTGTCCTTGAGCTCGATTACTCCAAGTGGCGGTGATTACTTGCGCGACAGAGCAAGATACATAATCGGCTAATTAAAAATAACTTATTAGATAATTAATTATGACAGTGCTTGAAGTACTACATCTACTTGTATCTACGTATGTATGTATGTATGTATGTATGTATGTATGTATGTATGTATGTATGTATGTATGTATGTGTGTATGTATGTATGTATGCATGCATGTAATGGCTCATTCACACTGAGGAATTCGCCGGCCATAGCGAACGGAATTCTCGTGCCGCCGAAATTCCACATTGTTCACACCACTTAGCAACCGCACCGCCGAAACTAGGGCTCCTAGTTGTCACCGTCGCTTCGCGCGAAGGAACGCTGGCATCGACGCGCCCTGCGTTGTGTACGCGTTTCGTTACGGCGAAGCGCATAAACAGGAGCAGGGTCGTCGAACTGCTGTGCCTGCTGGAAAGCCACTTTCTGGCGATGTCTGACGAGGAGAAGCATGCATTCGCCAAACAAGAAACGACGCAAGCAGTTGTGGTTGGTTCGTTCTGATTTGCAAGACGCGAGAAGCTTGGTGGAGCCGAGATAATGCTACCCGTTTTGCAAGATCGCGATGATGTATTGCAAAGATGCTAATCGCGACAACACTTGGCAGTTATCGAGAGCTACAGGATGATTACGAAAGACTTCGCCGTTGCTGCAAACTTCGACGACTGCGATATCACAAGCGCGCCGCCATTTTTCGAATGTTCGACTCGCGTTCCGATTGGTTCGCGGTGAAGGAATCCGGCGGCAGCTGCCGCAAAAATCGGTTCAGGACCGATCGGCGCGGAAAGGGCTTTTCTGGCGGATCTCGCTGCCGCCGAAGCGGATTCCGCGCGCTCTCGCCGCCGAATGTCTCAGTGTGAACGAGCCATAAGGGTGGTATGTATATGTATATATGCATGCATTGCTGATCAATGGACACGCCTGGAATTTTAGCGGAAGGGTCCGGCCTCTCCGAGCTCGTTCCTTACGCATACGTGAAAGAGTGTGCTTACGAAACCTCGACAACGACGCCAAGTGAGCTCACGGCAAGGATGAGGGATGTCTGCACAGTGGAACTGGTGGAACTCCAGCGCCGACCATAAAGTGATAAAGCAAATACGATTTTATTCCTCTCTGTCAGCTGTATGAGCGGGCCTTCGAGCACGTCCTGTACGCGACAGCCGGTGTTTCACAGTGTAGCACTTGTAATAAGTAAACTTCCGTGAGTGTGTTTTTTTTTGTTTTTTCTTTTTTTTTTCGCGCATTGCAGATTCGGCATCCGTTTGGAAGCGGGACTTCTCTTATAGAACGCATCGGTTCTAGCTTGCTATAGCTTGCCTTTTTGTATTGCTTACAAGTGGATTACAGCCGGTGTATTTCTTTCGCGTTCTTATGTCGTGGATCTGTTTATGAAATATAACATGGTCACCGTATTTGACTTTTGTCCGAAGCAATCTGGCGTAGAAGATAGCTGCGCGCTCGCTTTTTCGAAGTGGTGCGAACAGCGCCGGGGTTTTGAAACATTCCACGCCAATTCTATTGTCTTTCGCGTTTCATCGGTGGTCAGAGCGGCGTTTCGGCCGCGCTATCAATTGGATCAGCCTGGCGTGAAGCGTTGCGTATATACATTTTCGTGGACGAAATAGCAGCGACATTGCGACTGCGTGCTATATACTGTTGGAGCCCGTTCCGTGCTACTATCATTTTGATGCGCCGTCTCTGGCGGCGCGCTACAGCCGAAGCGGTCGGTGGCGAATCGGCTCACTTGGGGCCACTGCTTTCTGATGCCGATATGCATAGGCGTGCGGAAGGGGGGGGGGGGGGGCAGCCGCCCCACCTAGTCACCTAAGGGGGGGGGGGGCGCAAAGTCTTCCCCACACATTGACTTAATAGGGAGGGGGGGAACCTTCGCCAGCCTTCGCGGCCCCTGAAGGGGAACCCTGCGCACGCCTATGCGGATATGTATCCGTCATATTCCAAAAATCAGTACGTTGCTGAAAGTACCGCAGTTAGATGTCCCTTTTCACTTTAAACCATAATCGTCATGTATCTCGCGTTATTTCCTTGCGTCATCGCCGCGCGCCTTGTACTTCCCGATCACGAACGACGTGCGGCTGTCGGCGTGACAGAGCACTATCGATAGGGAAGTGCCGAGCGCGCGGTTTTTGAGGAAGGAAACGCAAGCAAGCCCAGATGACGATTATCGCTGTGTAGCAGAAAAACGTCCCAAATACTTTCGTTTGCCTCAGAGTGTTGGAGATGTCTACAGTTGCCGCACTGAGCAATTGATCATTAGAACCGCACATTTCGAGTTATGCACGTTATCATAATTAAATGTCCTAAACAGGAAAATTACTGGCGGCAACTCCACAGTGAAGGAAACAATATGTACTAGGTCTTTACGTAAAGTAATTCCTTTAAAAAAAAAAGGTCCCTTCATGATACCCTCTGTATAAAGCTCCGGCGCTTGAGAGTACAGTGAAGAGGACCGATGCCAGATGAAATGTAATTAAGTGACGAGCCGATTCTAATAACATTGCTCGAGGTGCATTTTCCAGACCAAAACGCGGCCTTGGGCAGGCGGCGTGTCCTCGGAAGAGCCACCACATCATCATCATCATGGCAGTGGTAGAAGAGAGGGGGGGTTAAGAACGCATGTGACAGGAGAAGCGCCTAAGTGTCGACTCAGTGGAGTTGAGTCTGGTTTATTCCTTTTCCGTTAAATCTTTGCTGATAAAAATCACGGCACATGCCATCAGGAGTTGAGAAATTTTTTTAAGCTGTGAGGAGAGTGTGCAAAAACGCTAGATTCGAGAAGCTGTAACAAAAGAAACGGCGTATCTCAGCAAGGCGCGGATAAGCAACTGAAACGCATAACG
The DNA here is from genome assembly GCF_013339695.2 of Rhipicephalus sanguineus. Classification (NCBI taxonomy): domain Eukaryota; kingdom Metazoa; phylum Arthropoda; class Arachnida; order Ixodida; family Ixodidae; genus Rhipicephalus; species Rhipicephalus sanguineus. The sequence continues at coordinate 229,575,695 of NC_051176.1, forward strand.
GAAACGAGGCAAACGTTGCGTGTGCATTGGCGCACATGGCCCCTCCCATTTGGCCAATTGCAGAGTGGCAGCCTAACTACCGACGATAAAAGCTCTGCAAATCAAGACGATCTAAAAGAGCGCCGGTGCTTCCGGAATCAGGCCTTTTATTCACAGAAACTATGATGCGATAATGTACAAGCACATCCCATGTACTTGAAAAGGAAAACATGTCATAGGCACAGTTCTTCTCGCGGCAAGTAGAAAAAAAAAAAAAAAAAACGGCGTGTAAAAGGGGCGGTCACAATTGCGGCACTTCACAAAATGTATAACTAAAACAGCGAATTCCTTCGTTGTCTGAGGCACACGTTGAAGAACACATTGCCGTAGGCACGTAAAAAAATATGGAATGCATCTTTAGATGAAGCTCATGATCTGGGCACTAACGATAATCTGGAAAGTTACCTATCGGCGATGCTCTGCTGTCGCTTTGAAAAAATGTATAATCGAGTTTGAACATTGATATGCAAAATAATGATAGTTACTGTGGTCGACAGGCGGGCTGGCTGGCAGGTGCGCTGCATACGGGTGTTCACCTTTCTGCACAGCCTCGAACACCATCTACGGGTTTCCCGTTTAATATGTCAATAAATATGACATCACTTGCCGGTAAATAATACAAGATAAAATCGCGAGCCATGGCTTGCAACTTCTGAGCAATGTGAAGAACGCTAAGCATGCTAACCAGAGGTTGCAGGGAGGAAAAAGAAAAAAAAGAACCGCGCGCTATCAAGAACAAGGGTATAAGTATATATATATATATATATATGTGTGTGTGTGTGTATAAAGAAAATAGGGGCCACCATTATGCCAGCGCGGATGCCCTGGTAACGGCGCCATGTGGACTAACATGAACGATAATAAGGAAGGTTACTTGCCAGCGGCGCTCTGCTGTCGCCCTGGGGAATATGTAAGAATAACTAAGTAAGAACATTGATACCAAGTAAGAACATAGATAATACATATCACTGAATGATAAATAATACATAATAAAACCGCGTGCTCTGGCTTGCTACTTTAAGGTGACATGAAAATAACTAAGCAACTAACCAGAGTAAAACGAAAAACAAAGCAGAAGGAATTAATATGTGTATATATATATATGTATATATAAAAGAAGAGCCACAAGTATCCTAGTTCGCTTGCCTAGAGTTACTGTTTATGCTCACAGTAACTCTACGCATGCCCTAGCAACGGCGCTATAGTGTCATACGAACAATAACAATAATAACAATTCAGCAAAGTTACTGGCCAGCGGCGCTCTACTGTCGCCATGGGACATATGCTCACGGCTAGTAAATCATGCATAATAAGACCGCGCGTTCTGGCTCGCAACTTGGAATATCTATGTAAGCTAACCAAGAAGAAGAAGAAAAAAAAAAAAAAGAAATGCGCAGGCATTATCGGCAACAGATTAATGAAAAAGAGGGGCCTAGAGCGCATGCGGACAGGTGTCACATGCACACGGGTCGCTGAATGGTGACATCTCGAAAGTAACGATGGCTGAGCGCTCTCTTGGCTGGCATACGGGCCTCTGGGTTGGCGATGAGTAGCTGCAGGATGAGGTCTTCTCCGTCCGCGTCTAAGCCATTGATAATGTTCGCCAGTGACTGCGGCTCCCAGCGCGGGAAAGTTGCTTTGTAGTCGGGAAGGTTGGTCACGCCGGGCCAAGAGTTCTCGTCGGGTGTACCGAGAGTGCGGAAGATGCGGAAAAGCTGGTCTATCTCCGAGTCACCCGCGAAGAGTGCCTTTAGCATAAGCATTTCGGCGAAGATGCAGCCGATGCTCCAGACGTCCACTGACGTCGAGTAGAAGCGTGAGCCGAGGAGGATTTCTGGCGCCCGGTACCACAGCGTAACCACTTCGTGTGTATACGTGCGCAGGGGCAGTCCGAAGGCTCGCGCAAGGCCGAAATCGGCCAACTTGATGTTACCTTCGAGATCGATGAGCAGGTTCTGCGGTTTCAAGTCCCGGTGCAAGATACGATGAGAGTGGCAGTACGCGATGCCTTGCAACAGCTGCCACAGATAGCTTTTCACAAGGTTCACGGCAAGTGGGGTCTTGCTCGACGCCGCTCTGTCCATGTGCTTCTTGAGATCCTCCGACATGTACTCGAATACAAGGTACAGCTTTTGGTCGTTGGGCACGACATCGAGGAGGCGCACGATATTTGGGTGGCGAAGCTCTTTCAAAAGGGCGATCTCTCGTATGGCAGTGCTTGGTACACCTTCGGCTTCGCTCTCAAGACGGATCTTCTTCAAGGCAATGTATCGTCCGGTGGCCCGGTCACGGGCTTTGTACACGACTCCGTAGGTTCCCTCTCCAATTTTTTCGATTTTCTGGAACTTCGCACTGAGCGCGTCTTCCATGAAGGCTCGATCACTTGAATAGAATCACAAAGCCTGAGCGCATACGCAACGAATGCAGACTTTCGCGCGAAACTGGCGGTCTTCGCGGGTCTTTGCCGCCCGCTTCTCATGGTGGCTGCTCTCTTTAGTAAAAACGGGCCAAAGTACGTTTACAAAAATATTAATATATGTAAGTTAAAGTCTGCTTGAACTATAATATGTTTAAATTTTACTAATACTTTAACGTGTACGAATTAGTGATACTATTTTTTATATGATTTCTCAAATCAATTTAAATCTTGAAAGGTTTCAAGTACTATTTGGGCATTCCAGCCAAGCCAAGACAGAGAAGCGGCCACAAAAGTGCCATTGCTGTTGAGCAGTGTATTTGAATGGTTTCTGATCGCATGCTTCGCAACTATCGCGGCAGTAATGCTGCTTCTAGCATCATCATTGCATTTTAGCAAGATATCTGCCGCATCTAGATGTGCTGTTATGGCTGCTGTCGCAAGGTGCTAAACGGTTCACTGCAGGACTCTTGCTGGGATTGTCCGCTGGAGCATTTGCTGCGACCGTACATTCGCTTGCCCTTAATTATACCGGTGCCCGCTCGCATCGCAATAACTGTTTGATAAAAATGATGTACCGCTCCGTATTATTGACAGTTGCCCTAGGCATTGCTGTATGTGGTGTCTGCCTGTTTTGTTGTGGCTTCTTGCTACAGAGGCAAGCTATCGAAGAGCACAGTAAATGTGCCGACATCGCGGTCTTCTACCGATCTACTAGCAAATCCACGGCTGCTCTCCCCAGCTCGCGCTGCTGGTATCCGGCGAAATTTAAGAAAGCGGTAATTTTGCTAATCGACGCCTTGAAGCTGGAATTTGCTCAGTATGGACCTCCGTGGGATGAGAATGAGCATTATCGGAACAAGATGCCCGTCTTCTCCGAGTTGTCTGCTAGTACCGGCGCTGAGCGCTCTGTGTTGCTCAAGTTTGTCGCGGACGCTCCGACTACAACCGTGCAGAGGTTGAAGGCATTGATGACTGGGGGACTGCCAACTTTCATTGACGCTGGTACCAATTTTTATCAGACTGAGGTGCGAGAAGACAACTTGATCAACCAGATGTTCAAGATGGGCAAGAAGGTTGTATTCATGGGTGACGACGCCTGGGTCAATCTATTCCCTGGCAAATTCGCTCGTGCGTACGCGTACCCCTCATTTGTGGTAAAGGTAACGTATTGGCAGTTTTATGCTCTCGCTATTAGTGCCGTGAACTTTGTGTGCAATTATTGCATATTATAGGTGTGCCTTAATTTTTAGTTAGCGTTCACTGCATAATTGTGGCAGTATTATTTGATTTGTGCTTCAGAGAAAATGTCACTGTGTGAAACTGTGCTAGGGACAAATAATTTGATATGTTGGATCGCGTTTACTTATTTAATATCATCTATGCATGCACAGAAGCTCTTTTTGAGAAGTGTGAGCATTAAAAGGCTGAAATTCAGGTGTGCTGTTGAAGTGATATGTACATTGCTTAAAACAAGCTTCCTTCACTTAAAAAGGCGTTTATTGAACGCTGGCACAAGGGTCAACTAGTAGCTCAAGCAACGGCTCAAATCATAGACTGAGCACAAGCAGCATCCATGAGCAATGCACGGTAGGGACTGACCCTCTAGATGGCATTTGAGAAGATGCCCCACTGTATCGTTACTCTTCGC